>NC_066618.1:177703515-178322404 GCF_025201925.1 Gopherus flavomarginatus
TAAAACTGCCCTTTGTTCAAATTTAAGTAGTTGAATGAATAGTTGAAGTGATGTCTTTGCTTTTGGTGGCATTCATCCTTTTATGGGCACTGCTAGAAACATTGTAGACTACATCCTTGAGGCTCACAAAATACTTCTGAAAAGCAGATTTTTTACAGGAATTGGCTTTTGGAATGCCCCAGATTGCACCACATGGCAGGTATTTTCAAAAAACATTTCCTGAAGAAGGTCCACCTCAAAGTTTACAACAATGTTAGGGTGTAAATATACTCAGTATCCTTTTAAATAACAAAGTGCACATGCACTAATAGAAGTTTGTTTGCCCAATGGTGTTATCTCCCTCCTTGATTATGGCTTAGAAAAAACATTTTTGCTTAAATGGGAAAATGAATAAATATCTCAGTCTGTCACTCCATCTCTTTGCATACACGCTGTGCCCTCTTCTCACCTTCCAGTACACAGTATTAATGCCAGGTTAAAGTGCAGACTTTTTGTGGGATTATTGGCAGCCTGCCCTTGGATCCAAATATTCCTGTGTGCAATAAAGATCTGGTGCTATCAAACCATAACGTACAATTCCAACTTTACACGTGTTAACTAACAGAAGTACAATTAGGTAAATCTCATGGGCTATGGAGCACTAGGAGGCTTGTGGAGAAAAAGCAAGAAGGAGGGTAGAGCATCTATATTTCATACATGTCACTGAGGAAGCTGTCCTTTGTAGTTTGGGGTGACTGTTCTTCGGCCTGGAACAGGAAATTACACGGGTGGAAAGAGGGCTCAGAAGTCCAGGGCCAACACTCACACTAGTCAGAAAAGTACTTAAACAAATATTTAAGCCCCTGGAGTCAATGGGACTTATGCACATGCTTAAAGTTAACCATGTGCGTAAGTGCTTTCCTGAATAGGGATGGATTTAAGCACATGCTTGAATGCTTTCCTAAAAAAAGCACTTTTGCCAGTAGCAAGTGCTCCCTTGACTGGCCAGGATTGAGAAAAGTAGCATAGAGTAGAGAGTAGGACTGTGTCTTCACTGCAAAATAATAGATGTGATATTACATGGAGCTAGCTAACTTGAATTAGCTTTCTAGATGTAAAATCCTAGTAGAGACATGGCACAGGTAAGTGTTACCTTGAGGTAATTAGTTGAGATAAAAGACTACCTGTGCCTTATCTCCACTAGATTTTAAATTGACATAGCTAATCTGGGTTAGCTCTCTCAATGTAAAAACACACCTCTTCCTGCAATGAGGATATAACCTGGAAGGTTAAAGCTCATCTGTGCAGCGCTTTCTCAGGGACTGGTCCGATACTGTGGAAAGAACTCCCACAGGAACTAAGCACCATCATAAACCTCATCACCTTCCACTCCAAGTGCAAGGTGCACCTCTTTGGTCTTGCCTTCTTCAAATACAACATATAGTGATACAATAAAGAAAAAGAAAATCTACTACCCTGCACACATAATTCTCCAGCTGAGGAGAGGATGGGGGAGAGAGAAAAAACAAGTGACCAATGTTACTCATGCCACTTAATGCACTCCTACAAGGGACTCAGGTACTACAGTGATGAGAGCTGCATAAGAATGTATAGAGAGTAGAACAGAAGAAAACTCCCACACTTGCATATTTGAGTTCTCATGTGGCTGGAATAGAAGTTAACACAAAAGTAAAGTAATCAAGTTATCTTGCCTCTTCAATGGGAAATGGGTTTGTACTTTATTTCCTCAATATCCAGCAAGAATTTTGCTATTCAGAGCAGAAAAAGAGGTGATGACTCAAAATGGGGCTAATACCTCCTTTCTCTGCTCCAGCCACTTGAAACAGACAGGCTTCAACAGTCAGTTGAAAGAGACTCGAGGGGTAAAAAATAATCACTTTTCTGGATAATTCAGATTCTACTGCATCATGTTCCTGCATTCATGGATTACACTTTGGAAACATTTAGGGTCTAAAACCACCTAATATTCCAAGTAGTAATATATATTAAAAATCAAATTAATTTCCATACCATAAATATGTAGCAGGTTAGCAAAGGCCTAACAGTCAATGTAACAATGATCTCTCTAAGAATTATATGATGATGGTGTCAGAATTCCAAACTATGTAAATACAAATATCTTAATGCTTTAGAATTTTTTGATACTGTTAATTTTCCTACGCTTGTGACTGACTTTTGTAATCTTGAAGGTTTACTTTGCCACTTCTTCCTGTTGGAACATTTTACACAGTAATGTATTTTCTAATTGAACAATACCCTCTGCTCAGATTACATTGAATTGAATGATGAGATTCCCCTTGCCCCCAGTTGTAGGTTTTCACAACTTGTGGATCATAAGTAACCATAAACCACATTCTGTTATGTAGCACCTGTCATAAACAGATAGCTAAGGGTTAATGTCTCTTTCACCTATAAAAGGGTTAACAAACAGTAACCTGAAACACCTGACCAGAGGACCAATCAGGAAACAAGACTTTTTCAAATCTGGGTGGAGGGAAGTTTTTTGGGTGTGAGTTCGTTGTTCTTTGTCTTGTGTCTGTGCCCTCTCGGCTCTGAGAGTGATTTTTCTATCTCCAGGCTTTCTAATCTTCTGTTTCCAAGTTGTAAGTACAAGGATAGTAAGACAATAGGTTTATATTGTTTTTTTGTATTTACATGTGTGTAGTTGCTGGAGTGTATTCTTTTTGGATAAGGCTGTTTATTCATTTTTCTTTTAAGCAATTGACCCTGTATATTGTCACCTTAATATAGAGACCATTTTATGTCCTTTTTCATTCTTTTTATATAAAGCTTTCTTTTTAAGACCTGTTGGAGTTTTTTCTTTAGTGGGGACTCCAGGGAATTGAGTCTGCAGCTCACCAGGGAATTGGTGGGAGGAAGAAGTCAGGGGGAAACTCTCTTTGTGTTAGATTTACTAAGCCTGACTTTGCATACCCTGTGGGTGAGGGGAGAGCGAGATTTGATCTCTCAGTATTTGTGTTTCAAGGACTTGAAGCAGGGAATCTCCTAGGGTCGTCCAGGGAGGGGAGCCTGGGAGGAAGTAACAAGGAAACAAGGGGAGGGGGTTATTTCCCTTTGTTGTAAGACTCAAGGCATCTGAGTCTGTGGGTCCCCCAGGGAAGGTTTTGGGGAGACCACAGTGAGCTAGGCACTGTATAATTCCTGGCTGGTGGCAGCGATATCAGATGTAAGCTGGTAATTAAGCTTGGAGGTTTTCATGCTAACACCCATATTTTGGACGCTAAGGTCCAGATCTGGGAAGAAATGTTATGACAGCACCAGAGGATGAGATTCAGAGCAACAGCAGCAGCCATTTGGAAGCAGTTCAGTAGTACAGTGATGCTTCCTTTTAATGTTTGTTTTTTTATTTTTAACACACTTCTGTAGGCACTTAAAGCTGTAGTTACACTGATTGTTTCTTGAAATCTCCTGTTATTGCGCTACCATCAGTATCATGTGACATACGAAGCCACCATAGTTTAACATGATTATGATACAGTAGTTAAAAAAATTCCAGCAGCAAGGGCTACGCAGGAACCAAGTGGAGGTGTTACCTCCTTGCACTTAGGGGAAATAATGTATTCCTATCCCTAGGATGCTGGCTTACCTGTACTAGCCAGTTCCTAGGAGGTGCAAAGCCAAGGCTCTCTGCCTAGTCTCCAGACACACCTATTCAAGGGGCAAGGCAGGGTACTAAACAGGAATGCAGTGACCCTTTAACTTGCATGCCTGCACTCAGGTAGTCTGCTCAGGGCAGCAAGGGGAGTGCCTTATTCCCCATTTGCTTCCCTATGTGGATCTGCAGTCCACCTCACAAACTAGACCTAACCCTTTTTCTGCTTTTATTTCTACTGTATCTGTCACTTCATTTGGGTACTGTATAAACGAAGTACTGAAAAGTGATATACCAAGGATTTTAACAACATTTCAATAACTTTAGTAATGTGCTGCACACCTCCAATAGCCAGGCTAAGAGAGTCATTCAGAACTTAGAACTTACCTCTTTTCTTTTTTGGATCTCCCAATGTTCCATCTTGCCACAGAGTAATGGCTTCTGCTCCAAGCAATATCCTGACATCCTCTGTGCTGGGGAGGGTAGGCAGTATTACTTCTGAGGTTTTTTGGGGGGTGGAGGTGAGGGGAGGTGTTCAGTAAGAGGTTTATTTTTATAATGTTATGCGGGTTTGCAATTTATTTTAAAAGATACAATTTATTTTAAAATGACACTTTGCAGAACTGCACAGTATTATAAAGTAAAAATGTCACATGCCTGACCTCCCATGTAATCTACCTCCATTTTCCAGTAGCAATCTGTGTTTGATTCTTTCTTTCTCTCACACCTCCTCCCTCACAAAGGCAAACAGAACCCTTTAAATATGGCTGTGTTGTCAGTATCTAGCAGGGCCGTCCTTAGGCATAGGCAAAATAGGCAGCCGCGTAGGGCCTCACTCTGCCTGGGGGCACCACTCGGCAGGCAGCCCAGACAGTGTAGAAGCAGGGCTGCTGGGTCCTAGAGAGAGCCGAATGCAGCACAGTCTGAGGAATGGGATTGGCTGCTGGGGTCTCTGGGAAGGGGAGGGAGCTCACCTGTGAGTGTGACTCTTTCCCCCTGGCTGAGGTCAGGTGAGGCAGGCTCTGTGGCTCTGGAACCAGTATCCTTTGTTGTCCCCCATAACATCCATTCTTCTCCCCCCTGCCCCACGGAGCACCTCCTCCTTTCTCCCTCCTCCCCAGGAGCACCCCTCTCTCTCTCCTCCCTCCCCTCCGTCAGGGCTGGGTTGGGTGAGGTGCTGGGGGATAGGTGGTGGGAGGGCTGGCTGGCTGCCTGCTGAGGAATGAAAGTGAAAGTAACTCACTTCCTCGGCAGGCAGCCAGGATTGGAGTGTCACACAGGGCTTGGCTGGGGTTAACCAGATGTGTGAAAAATCAGGATAGGGGATTGAGGTATAGTGATCAGATATCCCTATTTTATAGGGACAGTCCCAATTTTGGGGTCTTTTTCTTATATAGGCTCCTTTTACCCCCCCCCCCATCCCTGTCCTGATTTTTCACACTTTCTGTCTGGTCACTCTAGGTGGGGGTAATTGGTGCCTATATAAGACAAAGCCCCAAATATCGGGACTGGCCCTATAAAATCAGGACATCTGGAGTTGACCACCCTAGCTGGGGAGCGCCTCTCCCCCGGGCTGGCAGCTGCCAGCGATCCATCTCATCCGGGGGGAGCTGCACAGGGCAGGATGAGCTGCTGTGGCTCCATGGATGCCCCGTCCCTGAGATCAGATGCTGTGCTAACTTCACCATGGTCCGTAAGGCTGGTGGTGGTGCCCATTGGCGTGTGATTGGACCTGAGGGTTTGCTTTTGCTGTTGTCACTCTGCACCCCAAGAGGTGGATTTTGGGGTCCTGCAGTTTTCCACCTATCTCCTCCTCTACTGCAGCTGTTGGACCAGCAGGCTGGGGGGTGAGCCAAGCATGAAAGCAGTACTGTGTTGCCATTTAGATTGTCATTTAACAACTTTGTTTGCCAAAAATTCTTGCTAACAATCCTGAATCCAATTTCAATATTTTTTTTAAAAAAATCAATATCTTAGCCAAAAACAGAAAATTAAGTTGTTGACAATTATTAGTGACAGGTTTGGTTTGAGGCAGGGAGTGGGCCAGTTTTCATCAGAGAAACAAAAAATGTTGACTGACTTTCCTATAGCCTGTTAAGAGCCCTCCAACAACTGTAATGTGCTCATCTCCTTACTAGTGTATAAAGCAGGGGTCGGCAACCTACGGCACACGTGTCAAAGGTGGCAGGTGAGCTGATTTTTGATGGTATGCAGCAGCAGGCTGAGCGGCTCAGCCCATCACTGCTCTGGGGTTCCGGCTGCTGCCCTATTGCCAGCTGGGATACCAGCCATCGGCCCCACTCAGCACCTGCTGCTGGCCTAGGGACCCCCAAGGAACCCCAGGCTGTCAGTGGGCTGAGCAGGCCAGCTGAACCACTCAACCCGTTGTCAGCCTGGGGTTCCATTCACTCAGCCGGCAGCGGGTTAAGTGGGCTGGTGGCGGGCTGAGCAGGGCCGGTGGGGGGTTGAGTGGCTCAGTCTGCTGCCAGTCTGGGGTGCCAGCAGCACTCAGCCTACTGCTACTCCGGGGTTACTGCTGCCGGCCCCTTGCCAGTCAGGAGCTCAGCCGCCAGCCCCACTCTGCCTCCTGCCAGCCTGGGTGAGCAGAATCCCAGGCTGGTAGCGGGCTGAGGGGGGGTTGGCGGCCGGGATCCTGGCTGGCAGGAGTTGGTGGTCAGAACCCCAGACCAGCAGCGGGCTGAGCAGGGCCTGGGATCCTTGTCTAGGGTTCCAGCCACCAGCCCGCTGCCGGTTTGGGGTTTCATTTACTCAGCTGGCAGTGGCCTGAGCAGGACCGGTGGCCAAGACCTCAGATAATAACAATAGTTTATTTATATAATATAGACATAGAGAGAAACCTACAAACATTAAAATGTATTACTGGCACAAGAAACCTTAAATTACAGTGAACTTGGCACACCACTTCTGAAAGGTTGCCGACCCCTGGTATAGAGTGACCATATGTTGTACTAAGATTTTCCTGCTTTTTTTTTTCCCTGTGAGTCAGTATAACCTTTGCCAGCCCAGAAGTTGGGCAGCCAATGTTTTACGTTTTCACAATGTTTTCTCCAATTTTCATAAAGTAAATACATAGTTAATATGAGTTAAAAAGGCCAGGGACACTTCTTTGTTAAGAATCTGTACAGCAGATCATGCCCATAGATGATCCAGAAAAGAAATTTGAGGTTGAATTTTTTAATGTTGTGATGGATAAAGCAGTATCTGCTGTTGATGAAAGGTTTAATACCTTGCAAGTACACCATGAACAGTTTGGATTTTTGTATGACATAACTAAATTCAACAAAATAGGAGGGAGGGATAGCTCAGTGGTTTGAGCATTGGCCTGCTAAACCCAAGGTTGTGAGTTCAATCCTTGAGGGAGTCATTTAAGGATTTGGGGATTGGTCCTGCTTTGAGCACGGGGTTGGACTAGATGATCTCTTGAGGTCCCTTCCAACCCTAATAATCTATGATTCTATGAAATAGGAAAATAAGAGCAACTTATGACAAAGTGCAAGAACCTAGAGAGCCTCCTGAAGCATGGTGATAGTTTTGATTTAAATGGACTTGAACTGTACGAAGAATTGAGTACACTGTCATCAATGTTGCCACATGCAAAATCAGTGATGGACATTGTACAGTTTATTCATACCCGCAAACTTGTTGACCTATATCCTACTGTGTACATTGCCACTCGTATTCTACTGACAATTCCTGTAACAGTAGCATTTGGAGAACGGAGTTTCTCAAAACTAAAGCTCATTAAAAACTATCTCCGCTCTACAATGAGTCAGGAACGCTTAACTGGTCTTGCTATTCTTGCAATCGAACAAGACACGACTTTGTCTTTGTCATACGATGACATTATTACTGATTTTGCAGCCAAAAAAGCCAGAAAGATTGCTTTTAATTAAAAACAAATCTTTGTTTCAATACCTCTTCATATAAATTTCCAATAAAATTTTGATAAATTAAAAAAATATATATTATTTGCATCATTCTGTCATATCAGAATTTTTTCTATAGTGCTGCTTCTTTAGTGCTAGTCCATCAGCATTACAGTGTGCTTAATTAAGTTAAACTGGTTTTAATAACGTGAATGTGGCAAGTTTTCCAATACTGTAAGCTTATGTTTGTGTTGCTAAGAGCAGATCAAGCACAGGGGCACCAGTTTAATAATCTCGCCTAGGGCACCATAAATCCTAAGGCCGGCCCTGGTATCTAGCATTAGTAATTACTGCATAATCCACTGAATGACTGCACTGTAATGAGATATTAACTTGTTGAATAATTTTCTTTTCTTCTAGTACTTCAATAACATCTGCTAAAATCAAAGTGAATGGCGTGCCCCTGCATTATAAACAGACAGGACAAGGGGATCATGCAGTTCTGCTTCTTCCTGGGATGTTAGGTCAGGAACATTTGTCATATTAGGACTTGATATCAGTACTTTTTTCTTGATTTTTCTAAAGCTATTTTGTACTCTTTTTGTAAGATCTTTTTCAGCAACTTTTAACTTTTTTATGCATTACCTTTTAAAAACTAGAATTTGGTACATGTAATAGAGTTAGGAAAAATCAAAGTTATTTTAAACAATTACCAGTTTTACAAAGTTATTCTTATTTAGAACACCAGAAACCTTCTAAATGCAAACATTCTAGGCCTGAATCTCCATTGTCTTGCACCGTCTGTAGTCACTCACATCAGCACAAAGTGGATGTAAAATGCTACCATTCTGATTTAGTAATGTTGTACATTCACTTTGCACAGGTGCAAATGACTGCGCAAGGTACAAACAATGGAAAGTCAGGTCCATTGTGTTCTATATTTTAGTCTATAAGGACTGAATGAATGATCAATCATCTCTAAAAAGACTATAAGTGCCTTCCAATTACAGCTATAATAATGAACAACACTAATGGCAGCGTTTACATCTTGTTTAAACAATAGCTTTCTCATGAAGGGGAAAAATAGCAGAGGTGATGTTGTTGTTTTTTTTTTTTATAAGAGTATGTTCACCTTTTGGTTATTCAGTTTCATAATGCATCAGTTATATTCGATTCTCAGCTGCTTTTGGAGACTCAGAGTGCACCAATGGCCAGGAGTGTCTGTCTAGGGTTGCAACCTCTCCCTTTGGAGACATTTCTGGAGAGGTGGTTGCAAAAAAAAAAAAAAAATAGGAAGAAAAGGGAATATCTAATTCTAATGGTGTAGGGGAAATAATTCTTAAATTGTTCATTACTGATATTGATCCTGTTTCTGAGAGAAGTCAAGAAAGTCACATGTATGAATTCAAAATTGGTTTTTTGCCATGTATACATAGTTTTATTTTGAAAATGTACTTGCTATAGTTTAATTATTACCACTAAAACACTAGTTGCCAGATTCTGTCGTCTTACCTATTTTAAGTGTCTTTGGGCTGAAGCTTGGTGTATAATGTGTTAATGCAGGTATGTTTTAATATTCAGTAAAAAAATAAATGACATACTTTTTGGTGTCATTTTATAAAATGTTAAATGATTAATAGCATATTAGAGACATGAGACTTTGTGTTATAGATGGTTATAAGCAACCTATTGACCCATGGAGTCAATTGATTAATAGTTGTTTTAATGAGTGGTTACATTTATCTTTTATAGACTATTCATAAGGTGCCCTTAAAAATAAAGTAACTCACTTTTTAATGGTATCAAGCACTTGGATCACAGCACTATCTACTAATAAAATTAGTAGCTGATTTATAATACCAGGGCAGTCCAATTCTTCTCCATCTAGCCTGGTATTCTGCTTCTGATTATACCCCATTAAATCTTATTGCAAGGGAAGAAAACTCATCCATTAATATACTCAGCTAATTGCACCATGCTATAGCTGGTGGAGGTAATGGTCTTTCTCAGAACCCATGTGCTCCCATAAACTTCCACTGGTTTGTCATGTCTCTAGTTACTATTACTGATGTAAAAGAGGTATTTGGGGGTATTCTGATTGGAATGTTAAAATTATTTTAACAGCCACTTTTAAATTCTAGAAGTGTAGAGCCATTTAGGATGAGATTTTGATTTACATTCTTTCAATACATTATACTAGGGCTAAATAAATTTGATCACAAGACTGCTATCTCAGCCCTTGTATTCATAGAGATTATAGTCCAATAGAATCCTCTACACTCAGACAGCCCAACTGATTTCCTGACACCACACCAATTTAAAAAATGTCTGAAAATATAAGTCTGAAAAATATTGCCAAATCAAAGCCTTAGATCCTACAGTGGATGCTACAGAAAACTTTTAAAATGGGTATATTATCTGGTTAACCAACACTTACCCATTGATACCATTAGAAGAAAACATGTTTGTTCAGCAAAATTTTTATTCATACTGTTGTGATTAAGCAGTGGTCATGGTCCATACCATTTATCTAAATCTCTTCACTGCTAGGTGTCCCAACTAAGTGAATTTATGAAGTCTATTTGTAGCATGTATAGGGTAGTTGTAATGTGGTGATTAATTTATCAGGACATGATGTTTTTAGGGAGTAGTCAAAGTGATTTTGGACCACAGCTCAAATCTATGAACAAGCAGCTGTTCACAATAGTTGCCTGGGATCCTCGGGGCTATGGATATTCCATCCCTCCAGCTCGAGATTTTCCTCCAGATTTCTTTGAAAGAGATGCAAGAGATGCTGTGGATCTGATGCAGGTAAATCTGCTCTGAGATAAAGTTTGGTTTTCCTTAATGATGGTGGGGAGGGGCAAAGTCAAAGAGTATATTTTTTTACAGTAGTAATTGCTGATATTAAATTATGCAAAAGTGCTTAAAATGGATGGAGATACATTCTGCTTGGGAAACCTGTTTTTTCTTCCATCTTCCTTTTATCACACGGAAGATTTAGCCATGGAATTAATTATGTAAGTAAGCAGCACCTTCTTATTCCAGAATATTTTGCCCCAGAATATTTGTATCTTTATAATTGCATGAAGTCCAGGAAAACTATACATGAAAAACAAGACCTACGGTTAATAATTGTAGCCGACAAGTTCTTTAGTAGATGATAGTTAAGACATTTTGCAAGAACCTAAAAAGTTTAGCATCTGATCCTGCAAACTAAACTGACACATTTCCATTGTAAGGTCTATTCCTGAAATAGTTAGAATGGGGAGTCATAGGCTTCCTAAATCCACACAGAATATAATTTACACCCTTATTGTGAGTACAAAGAACATGACTCGTCTCTCTTTGTTCCTCCTGCTTTTTAAACCTAAGTTACAGAATCAAAGTGAAAAATGTTGTGTTGGTGTTTTGTTCTGTTTTTATAATGACTGTGCCAAATTAATGTTAAAGGAAAGTCTGACAATAAAGTGTTAACTACCATATTGGCAACTTGTGAATGGAATTCCTTATATTAAACTGTACAGAATCTGTGGCCATGTTAAGAATCCTGACAATGTAATATGTTCCAAAAATATCAGATAGGGTTTGGACAGCGAAGCTAATTATTTCTTTTAACAGCAGCAACTTTGCAGAACCATGGGAAATTGAAAATGCACCCTTCCTAAAGTGTGCTGAATGAGATTAGTTGAGCCAAAATAAGTCTGACAGGAAATACAGGAGAAATGTTTTTCCCTAGTCATGAAATCCAGCTGCCCCTTACTTTCCAGTATATGTAGATTAACATACAAAGCCAGTACCACTCTGGCCAACCAGAACAAAAATGCTATGATGAACAGGTGACCGGCTTCCAAATATGAAAGCTTGGAACTCCTCTTTTACCTGCTTCTCTTCAAACACTTGATGAATGCATGACAGAAAAAAAGATGCTGTCTTTAAAAGGAGTACATAATCAGAAGCTTTGTAGTCAATGTGATAGAAAGCAGGGCAGCATCCCATCCACATTTAATCAGTGCTAAAGTTAAGAGTATAATTGACTAGAGCTTTTGGCAACAGAAAACAGTGTAGCATATCTTCCGCTATTGAAGATTTTTATGTTTATAAGTACATATATTAAAGGATTATTGAAATCTCATGTATGAATAGGCTTGGAAGGATTTTTTTTTTATTAAATGTCAAACATTGATTTCACTTTATACAAACTGATGAAAAAAATTATCAATAGAAACTTATAGAGGCAAAGAAAAAATGCTGGTTGAGAACTTACTAGAGTTTGAATTAAGGCTGTTTACTTTGTATATTTTGACAAATTTGTGTTGTAATGGCTATGAAACTTTTTTGAATATCAACATCCACTGTCATTAAATAATTGTCTGACCCCGCTATAATTTCCCATACCTGGAAATTTAAATTGATAAAAATAAAAAATGCTTAAAATAAAAAATTATCCACTGAAATTATTTGAAAAAAATCAAATTCTGCCAAGCCTCCTTATGAAGCGTGGATTAACTTGTTTATACATTCTCACAAATACTGTATAATAGCACAGTAGCTAAAGAATCAGCCCTGGTAATGAAGAGTAGGATTTCCAGAATGTGTGTGTCCACATGGGGAGCTAGGTATATCAGTTTAAATTCTCATCTTAGCTTATAGCAGTATAACTTTCCTGTGTGGACAAGCCCTCAGAACTACTGGCTTTCTACAGACTGGTATTGACTACACTACAAATCCTTTGCCATATAGTTGTTTAACTATGCTGACAGAGCCCCCTTGTGGAGATGCAGTGTAAGCTAACAGACAGTTGTGCTGGCACAGCTACACCATCGCACCAAATGACATTAGCTATGCCAACAGCTGCATTCTTCTGCCAGCATAGTTGTGTCCAGCCTGGGGGTTTTTCAGGCATAGATTTGTTAGCGAGGGGGTGTGATATTTGTCCAGATTCCTAGCTGTTATAGTCAGGCTGGCAAAACTTTGTAGTGTAGACTAAATCTCTAGAATCTGTGTCTGTTAGACTTGGTTCATATTTTTTGAAATTTTCTTCTCAACTCACTGCTATAAGTTTTTCTTAATAAAATGAAAACTGAGATTCAGAAACAATATAACAGCTTAAGACAGATGTCAGTACTTTATATTACCATCTACCATCTGAATTAGATCCCTTTTTTAAATGAAAACCTCTTTATAAAACACTACTAGCAGAATTTAATATGGAAAAAGAACTTTTTAAGCCTGATTCATTACATCCTGCTCCAATGCCTACCACTACATCCAACAAAGACCAATGAGCACATTAGCATTGCATCTACAATTTTCAGCAGTGAGATTGTTAATATTGATATTTAAAACCTTCTGATACTTCAGTTTTAACATCCTATTGAGCCAAATAGGATTAGCTCACACATCTCTGAACTATGGTTTCAGGCTGACTGCAGACTCCCTTGTGTTGATTTACGTTTGACTCAAATGAAAGCTTATGCTATATAGCAACTTAATTGCAGATTGTTTTAATGTCATACCGTACATGGCCATACTACATATGGGACCCTGGACAGAGGTAATTGTAAGTGAAATGCAGCCATACTACAGGACCAGAGCCAGCACAAGATAGCCTACAGAAACAGGGAGCCAGAACTGGCTCCCCGATTGTCCCTACCACCCTCTCACCCTTCCCCTGCTGTTAGTGGATCTTGGTGCAGCAGAGAATGTGACCTAGAATCTACCCAGTCCTAGGGGGGAGTACACAGGATGAATTAAGGTATTTTTGGGATACAATCTTGCTCCCTTAGGAGAAGGCAGTCATTTCAACATAAAAACATTTTTAATTGAAACTCATCATGAAGCAGTATTTAAAGTATACTGCTATTTGAACTGTTCTTGGTTATTTCAGATCAAGTTTTCCAAGTGGCTTCAATCCAGCTTCACATTTAACACATGCCAGAACCTTGCCTCTAAGCACACAAAAAGGTGGATTTGTACCAAACTGCTTAGATATTGAAGTACTCAGATTTTGGGTGCACACAATTGCAGGAGCTAACTTGTGGTTACTTTTAAGAACTTGAACCCTCTAAGCCTAGTTTTCAGTGGTGAAATGCACCTCATAAAATCAGACCTTAGCTGTTTCAAGTTGGACACCCAAAATTTGAAGCATTCTAAATTAGTGGATGCTTTTAAAAAGTTTGGCCAGTGTAGGTAGCTCGCACAGACGTACTCTCTCTAAAACCCACAACAGATATTTAACAACAAGTGTCAGAAAGGCAGCTCTTGTTTTCCCAGATTTTGTTAACCTTTATATTTTTTAAGACTCTTTAGTAACTGCTTCTCAGGGCTTGTCTACACTTAAAATGCTACGGCGTAGACACTACCTATGCCAATCCCATTGGTATTGGTAATCCACCTCCCCGAGAGGCAGTAACGAAGTTGTTCTTCCCTCTGTCTACTGCTGTCTAAACTGGGGACTAGCTCAGTACAGCTACATCTCAGGTGCGTGGATTTTTCTCACCCAAGAGACGTACTATACCGATGTAAAAATCTTAGTGTAGACCAGGGTGCAGTCTCTTCTAAGATGCAGTCACCCACTGCCATACAGATTCTTCAGATTTACAAGAAGACAATCCAAGAACCTAGCAGCATCACATTTTTACTTTATATAGTTTAAGTACTGCCTGTTTTAATGTAAAATCTACTGTCAATATAATTAGCCTTTGCTTCATTAACTAGCCCAAACCATAGTAGGGGAAATATAATTTCTAGATATTTGAACTTGTCCCTAAGTCTTCCACCATTCAACAAAGGAGGCAGTATTTGTATTTTTAGTTGTGTGTGTTAGTTGTAATTTAACTAACCTTGAGATTTTGGTTGAAGTTATTAGTTTTCAAGAAACATTTGACTGTAGGTAGATACAACCGTTTAGTAATGAAGGCCCATGATTTTTACTGTAATTTTCTCACACCAATCAAGGCACTGAAGTTTAAGAACTTCTCTATGCTGGGATGGAGTGATGGTGGGATTACAGCTCTGATAGCAGCTGCAAAATATCCAACCCTCATCCACAAGTTAGTTGTTTGGGGAGCAAATGCCGTTGTTACTCAAGAGGATCTGAAGCTTTACAATGGTAAGTATTAATTGCGTGAATGGAGAAACATCTGATGGCAAATAACTTAGTCTCTTCTTGTATCATACTATGGTCTCTTCAGTTATCTTTGTATTGATCCTTTAAAGTAATTACAAACATGTAACAAGTTAAACGAAATAATGCAGATCACAAAATTCCCTATTTTAGTAAATACAGGAATAGATTAAAAATTTTAGTGAGACATTCTCCCCCACCCCAGAAACAAACAAACAAAAAAAACCCACACAACTTAGGTGCAATCAGACAGAATAAGGAAAAACTCTTTAGGAACAACAGCAAAACTTTTAAAAAGTGTGTAATATCTAGTACTCTAGCAGATAATGAGCAAGAACCCCCCCCCCACCCCACCCCTTCCCGAGGTCAGAAGACACAATCAGAAAATGACAAAGTTCATTTGTGTGCAGGAAAAAATGTCTCACCCATGTTTCCTTTCTCACTTTAATTCCCTTGAAATTCTTTGCTCTATTGACAAAAAACATTTTGTAAAGTAAAGACACCCCGGATTTCTGACTAACTGCAATTTTTCTAGCACAATAAAAAAGGCTGAAAAACCTAAAGAAATAAAAGAAAAAAAAGCTGATTTCAGTGACTTGAGAAATGTCAGGGGAAATTATTTCTTCTAGAAATTGCATATTGCTGTTTATTGAAAATTATTCATAATTTGCTTTGTATCCAAATGTGATGCGGTTCTGATTACTAAAGTCCAACGAGCAGACAGAGCCTAGTTTAGAATCAAGGGCACATTTCTCTAGGTATATAGAAAAATCTCTTCCTACTAATACAGCTATGGTTATTTTTGGAAAAAAGGAGTTAGGTTGTCAAAAAATGTTGAAAAGAAAAGGCTGTACAGAGTTTGTTTGCCTTAAGCAAAGAGCTCACATGAATAAGTACTTCTCAGATAATAAGTTCTACATTTCATTTGAAAGTCAAATACCTATTTACAATTACCGTTAATGAAGCTACTGCCATTTTGTTGAAAAGGGACATCATTTGTCATAGTGGTAGTAAGAGAGCAGTGAAGGGACTATATCAGAACAAAGCGTTTGTGCACCAATATGAAGCCTTGTGTTTCCAGTATGAAACATAGTTCTGATTATTTAGCCACTATTACAACTGCATAAATACTATTTCACTGTCTTTTACATGGTCTCTCATATTGTTGATCTCAAATCTGTGGGCTGAGTCCTGCACCACTGAATTCAATGGTGGTATTATGATAGATTTAACTAGTGCAGGATGAGACCATTTGGCACTCCTCTGCAAAATAGCTAATGGCACCAGTGAGCTCAGAAATGCTGCCACCCCTCCTTTTTTTTTTAAACATAAAAAAAGAAGCGTGAAGGGGTGGACAAGGGTTATCTGGTCTCCAGGCCTTCTCAACTTTTGGCTTCTTTACTAAGACTGCCAACCACAGCAGCAAATAAAATGGTAGATTTTGTGAAGGAAACATCTGTTCAGTAACGAGTGGACTGGGATGACCAATCTCATTTCCCATACAATCAGTGAACATCTTTTAGTCACTACAGCCTTGTAATTGGTCAAACAGGTTGTATTTCATATTATTTACTGAACTCTTTAGTCCTTCCCACGCTATCAGAAGCCATTTTAAGAGCTCTCTGTTAGCAATTGTCATTGCTGTCTGGTGACTCAGGAGCTTTCAGTTCTCTCTCCTTTTCTGTTGTGACAGCATGAGTCTTTGCTTCTGTAGTGCAAGACTGTAAGGTAGTTGTCACTCTTGGGGACATTTGCTTTGTGGGTATTATTGACAGCTGGAGATATACATTTCTAAACCTGTCAAACAGGTGAATAAAGTAGAATTCCAGATTATTTGTACAGCTTTGCATAAAATGCAGTGAGTCAGCAGGACTCCACTGAGTAGGCAGGTCCTGGATTTTCTCTAAGAATGTGGCAAATGTACCGTGATGTCAGCCTGCTGGAATGTCTTAGTAAAGACTTCCTGACATTGAACAGTGGTGAACAACTATCTGCCAGCTACAATCCAGAGGCCAGAGCAAAAAGCTGTCCTAGAGCAGGGCATTTATACCCTACTTTTTTTTTCCTATAAAAATAGATATAATTTGAACTTTGACTATGGATAAACACGCTTTCCCCCCCAACTCCACCCAAGAGACCGTACATGCTTTGGTGTCTCATGTTGCAAGCTCTCCTCCCTCCCTGTGCAGGGAGAGTGCACGTTTGTCCACCCATTGCAAGCACAGTAGCAACAATTAATTTGCAACTTGAACTCAGAAAGGATTCTGATACAGACATTGAAATTAAATTTGTTATTTCCCCCCCTCCAGAGATAGAGGTTTTTTAAAAAACTAACTGAATTTTGCATCTGAAATGTACATTTGTAAGTAGCTCTTAAAATGCACACTCGCATATTTATGTGGATGCTATTTGTTTATTGAAAAGGATTTAATGTATTCAATGCCATTTTACATAGCTATCAGAGATGTTTCAAAATGGAGTGAAAAGATCAGGAAACAAATGGAAGAAATGTATGGACATGAATATTTTGCAAAAACATGTGAGGCCTGGGTGGATGGAATATCTCAGTTTGCTGACAAGCCAGATGGTAAGATTCCTGCAATTGCAGCAGCAGCAAAGCTGCAGATAAAAATCTCTCAACATTGCTCTTAGTAGCCAACAAAGGAAGAACTAGATGCACACACCTCACAGTGTTATTAATCAGGGAGGACGAGGCCCTCTTCTAGCAGTTGAGATGTGAACACCAAGAGAGGAGAAACTGCAGAAAGCAGTTTCTCAACTGCTAGAACAAGGCCTCATCCTCCCCGATTGAACTAACCTTGTTATCTCCAGACTAATTCTGGCCTGCATATTTATACCTGCCTCTGGAAATTTCCATTACATGCATCTGATGAAGTGGGTATTCCCCCACGAAAGCTCATGCTCCAATAAGTATGTTAAGTCTATAGCGTGCCACAGGACTCTGTTGCTTTTTACAGATCCAGACTAACACGGCTACTCCTCTGATACTTTAGGTCATCTGTGCAAGGCAGTTAGCTACTTTTCTACTGAGAGCCAGATATGCATCAAGGTACCAGTGGATGAAATCAAGAAAAGGGACAAATACAAGTACTAGATTAACTCCAGTTTGAATGAAAGAAAATCATGCATGAACATGACTTAAGTAGAATAGCGAAAACTTGTACTCAAACACAGCCTGTTTCTTAACATCTCAAGACTATTTGCCATGAATAGGTAGGAAAGCTGATGGCACAAGCAACTCTAAAAAATAAATTATAAACTCACTGAGGATGGTAACATTTAAGGAGATGCTGCATGAGTGGCTTAAAGCTGCAAAACTGAAGAATGTTCCTGCAAAGCATACCAACTGTGCTAAGGGAGGAAGTACGATCTGGTGATTAAACAGAGGACAGTTGGGTCTATTTCCTGTTTGTGTAACCTTGGGCAAGCGACTTCACCTTTCTGTATTTGCTGTTCTGATGCTTAAACATTGAAAAACTGCTTTAAGATCCTTGGAATGAAAAGCACCAAGTGAAAACGATTACTGTGCAATAATTGAAAAAATAACGCAATAGGGGTGGGGAAGGAAGCATTATTTAAAACTAGCAATGAGGGATTTGAGAGCTGGGACAGCATGAGTATAGACACTTCAACTGGGTTCTAAGGCTGCTGATATCTGTGAGGAAAGCTTTGCAAATTGAAAGTAAATATTCATTTGATATTCTAGACCGTCTCAAACAAAAGTTTCTCCCCTCCTTGATTTACCCAGAAACTCACTCAAGAAAGCAGGAGACAAAGCCAAGAATGGAAAGCTGGCCAAAGAGTGCATAAATTGTATTGCTGTGTGGTAGCATAATGGGGGTGTGTGGAAAAGGGAAGCAGAATGCACATTATATTCATATTTACATTAAATCAAAGTACAGAAAAAACATTTGACTGGTTTGGTTAATTCTGTATTAGGTATACACCTATTACAAAGAGAAATGTCCATTATGAGTAGGTATTACTGTATATTTTTTAAATCTACAGTATAAAAATTGTCTGGTAACCTGCAGCTTGATAACCTAGAACAGGGATCAGCAACCTTAAGACATGTGGCTTGCCAGGGTAAGCACCCTGGTGGGCCAGTTTGTTTACCTGTCATGTCTGCAGGTTCGGCCGATCGCGGCTCCCACTGGCTGCGGTTCACTGTTCCAGGCCAATGGGAGCTGCGGGAAGCAGCATGGGCCGAGGGGAAGCGGTGACTAGCACATCCGCTATCCCCACTTGCCTGGAGTGGCAAACTGCAGCTAGTGGGAGCTGCGATTGGCCAAACCTGCAGAAGCAGCAGGTAAACCAGCCTGGCCCGCCAGGGTGCTTACCCTGGTGAGCCGTGTGCCAAAGGTTGCCAATCCCTGACTGAGAATAACCAACAGTAGCATAAAACATGAGATGGCAGACATCAGAGACTGAAGAGAGAAATTATAGCCAAGAAATCCATGCATGTCTAGTTACATGCAGTTAGAATGTTTAGAAAAGTGGGTGCCACAAACATTTCATGCACTGGCTTTGCTATGTATTGATGGCTCAATTAGTCAACAGCCCATCACACAGAAGTAAAAGTACATTATGTATTTCATCTTTGGGGAAAAAGATGCTTTTGTAGTGATGCTAGACAGCGCAAGTTTGGCACTTGCTTATCCCTCTGCGGTAGGGTGACTACATTGTACATGCCAATGGGTGCTAGTGGTAAGAGCTACAATAGAAGTTCCTAGTTTCTAACAATTTTTTCCATTTTAATCTTTCATATTTTAAAATAAAGAGCATAACCTTAACCCATGTTTTTCAGGTAACATTTGTCAACATTTACTGCCTCACATAAAGTGTCCAACATTTATAATACATGGTGGGAAAGACCCTTTGGTACCACAGTTTCACGCTGAATATCTTCACAAGCACATCAAAGAGTCACGGTGAGTCATATCTTCAGCACAGTTTTGAGGCACCTTTTGGGAAGGGAAGAAGTGAACACGCAATATGGAAATTGAAAATCTTTAGGCAGAATTTCTCAGACACTGATCGGGTTGTTTCTAAGCATCCCCAGAATGATACACTGAGAGCAGTGCAGACTACCCTTTTTACATTATACTTCTTTTTAAAAACAGTAGTAAGGAGCTAAAAGGATTAAAAGCTGGCTAACTGATAGGTCTCAAAATGTCTGAGAATGGGGAATCATCATTAAGCAAATGCATTTCTAGTGCATCCCACAGGGATTGGTTCTTGGCCCTATGCTATGAACATTTTTATCAATAACCTGGAAGAGAACAAAATTACTACTGATAAAGTTTGCAATGACACAAGGATCTGAGGAATGGTAAATAAAGAAGAGGATGGGTCACTGATGTAGAGCAGTCTGGGCACAAACAATACCTATTTTAATGTGGCTAAATGTAAAAAAGTGTACATCTAGGAACAAAAGGCAGGTCATACTTACAAGATGGGGACTCTATCCTGGAAAGCAGCCACTTTGAAAGAGAGTTGGGAGTGGATAATCAGCTGATAATGACCTCACAGTGTAACACCATGGCCAAAAGGACTAGTGCTATCCTTGGGTGTATAAATAGGAGAATCTTGAATAGGAACAGAGTATTTTACTTCTGTATTTGGCACTGGTGCAACTGCTCCTGGAATACTGTGTCCAGTTCTAGTACCCATAGTTCAAGAAGGATGTTGATAAATTGGAGGGTTCAAAGAGCCACAAGAATGATTAAACGATTAGAAAACATGCCTTATAGTGAAATTGTTTGATGAATAGACTCAAGGAGCTCAAAGAGAAGGTTAAGGGGTGAATTAATTACAGTCTAAGTACATATATAGAGAATAATATTTAATAGTGGGCTGTTCAATCTAGCAGAGAAAGGTACAACATGCTTCAATGTCCAGCCACTGGATCAAGACAAATTTAGACTGGAAATAGAGGTGTAAATTTAACAGTGAGGGTACTTAACCACTGGACTAGTGTTCCAGGGGTTATGATTCACTCTCTGTCACTAGCAATTTTTAAATCAGTACTGATTTTTTTTTTAATTTTTAATAAAAGGATATATGCTCAGGGAATTAATTTTAGGAAAGGTCTGTGGCCTGTGAGCTATACACTATGTTGCCTTCTCACTTTGGAATCTATTAATCTAAAAGTGAAACTGTGTAGTTAAGACCACTTACACCCATCTGAATTACTGCCACTGCACTCCTTGTGCCATATGATATCTAATAGCTATCCCCTTCAGCAGAGCTAACAGCAGCTAACAAAGCACTGAAATACTAGGGCTGGAGCAGGAAGCCAGTTATATCAAGTAGCACTGAATGCTAATGTCATAGCTGGTCTATCTACACATTTATTGAGATTTTACTACTGGGCACTGGTCTCATAATATACATGAAATTACAGTCAACTATTTTGGTCAAGTGCATCAGTATTTTTGGCATAATAAATAAACTGTACAGACTACAAGTATGTCCAAAGAGGTTACTCTGAACCCCTTTACCCAAAATCTTGTAGTGCTCACCTCATCCAGAAACTGTGGAAATGCATCCTCTTAGGAAGAGAATGAAAATCTGTATTCCACATGCTATCTGCGGTCAGTCAGCTAGAGCTCCATTTTATTACTATTTCCAACAGACAGTGCAGACTAGCAGTAGATAGGGTTAGGAAAACAGAAGCCATTTTTATGAAGCACAACAGGCAAATTCTATTTAGCTAGCTAGTTTAACCTCTGTCAAAATGAAAGCTAGAGCTTACTTTACATGCTTCCCTATTCATACAGGTTTGCTCAATTAGCAAAAATTTAGGAAATACCCAGCGCAACCCATTACTTAGCTGGCACACTTAGTGTCATGCTGCCCTCACCATGAATCTCCTCCATCCACTCCAGCATTGCTACTCTCTCCTCTGAAAAAGGGGATCACTTCAACTCATGACCATCACCTTGCTCTTTTCCCTGAAGGCAAGTACTGTACACTCTATTCCAGTGTTGCAACATCTCATGCTACCTCTGGAATGTTAACCCTGTACACCCGCTAGTGGAAACCAAGTATCTGGCTTCTGGCAAGTAGCTGACTTAGAGACAGTTTCCCCAGAGATTCACAATTACAGCTCATGTAACACATTTTACCCTGATCCAGCACCAATTTGTTTTCCCCTCCAAGATAGCATTTAGACTTGTAGGCACTAGTGGTAGACTGTCAAGGCATCAATTTTAAGAATAGTTCAGCTAATTATGAACATGGAGTCAGATTCTGACTTTATACCCAAGGAAATCTGAAGTGTTTAAAAAGAAAAAACTTCACAACACTTCAAATTTTGCACTCTGTTACCATGGTTATGCAGTGGCCCTGTGTGTTGTATATACTAGTATATGTTTAGAGTTTACATGACTCTCTTTCTTAGGTTGTTTCTGATGCCAGAAGGAAAGCACAATCTACATTTACGCTTTGCAGAGGAATTCAACAGATTAGTAGAAGATTTCCTACGATAGAGTTTAAAAAATTAAGTGTATGTAAAGTTCTCAGTATAGTTAATGATTATATTCCCCCTCTGTGGCCCATCCCCCAGTCATGTCACTGATTTTATTGGCAGTTTGAGTCTTCATTATAAGAAACTGAGAAAGGAAATTGTCTGCATTTATGCCAGTTAGAGGTAGATTAATTTCTTACTGTATCTCACTTGGTAAACAAGTAATCCACGGCAGAGATTAATTTGTTTGTAAAAAAAATTAACTAGTGAAGCAGCATTAAATCTGTCTTTGACTAGATCAAGATTGTTAAGTACTTGCTACATAACTCCATATCAAGAAGCATTGAATGTGAAGTTAAAGAGACTATATGGAAAAAAAAAAAGGTATGCTGAATGAGAAGTGGAGACCTATTTTAAAGAAACAAATCAGGAGACATTTTGAACACATGCCTTTATGTG
This sequence comes from Gopherus flavomarginatus, assembly GCF_025201925.1. NCBI lineage: Eukaryota > Metazoa > Chordata > Testudines > Testudinidae > Gopherus > Gopherus flavomarginatus. Next base: position 177,726,096 of record NC_066618.1, read on the forward strand.
TCTTAAACTTTAAGATCAATGCTGTCAATAAACTTGACTTGACAATTATTACATAGAGATCTTCGTTAAAGTTACATAATGCTGAAAGAGGATAATCAAGTACATGGCAAAAAAACATGCTTTATTTTATCACCATTATCAGAATTCATTCCAACCACATGCCTGCTTTAGTAGAGTTCCTCTGGTACCAACTGCCTTAAGCCTCATCCTCCTCTCCTTCCTCTTCAAATTCCCCCTGCTCATCAGCAGTGGCATCTTGGTATTGCTGATATTCTGAGACCAGGTCATTCATGTTGCTCTCTGCTTCAGTGAACTCCATCTCATCCATGCCCTCACCAGTGTACCAGTGCAAGAAAGCCTTACGCCGGAACATGGCCGTGAACTGCTCAGAGATTCTCTTGAACAGCTCCTGAATGGCTGTGCTGTTCCCAATGAAAGTGGCAGACATTTTGAGGCCACGGGGGGGAATGTCACAGACAGCCGTCTTGACATTATTGGGGATCCATTCGACAAAGTAGCTGCTGTTTTTGTTCTGGACATTGAGCATCTGCTCATCCACCTCCTTCATGGACATTCGGCCACGGAATATTGCTGCCACAGTCAGGTAGCGGCCATGGCGGGGATCACAGGCTGCCATCATGTTTTTAGAATCAAACATCTGCTGTGTTAGCTCTGGCACCGTCAGAGCCCGGTACTGCTGGCTTCCACGGCTAGTTAGAGGGGCAAACCCTGGCATGAAGAAATGCAGACGAGGGAAAGGCACCATATTGACTGCCAGCTTGCGGAGATCAGCATTCAGCTGTCCAGGAAACCTGAGGCAGGTTGTCACACCACTCATGGTAATGGAGACCAGGTGGTTGAGATCCCCATAGGTAGGGGTTGTGAGTTTCAGTGTGCGGAAGCAAATGTCATACAAGGCCTCATTGTCAATACAGTAGGTTTCATCTGTATTCTCCACCAACTGGTGGACAGAAAGGGTGGCATTGTAGGGTTCAACCACTGTGTCTGACACCTTCGGAGATGGCATTACACTGAAGGTGTTCATGATACGGTCTGGGTACTCCTCCCTAATTTTGCTGATGAGGAGAGTTCCCATCCCAGACCCTGTGCCACCACCTAGAGAATGGGTCAGCTGGAAACCCTGTAGACAGTCACAGCTTTCCGATTCTTTCCTTACCACATCCAGGACAGAGTCCACTAGCTCAGCTCCCTCTGTGTAGTGGCCTTTTGCCCAGTTGTTTCCAGCACCACTCTGACCTGGAAGGTGGAGTGGAAAGATGCTGATTTAATCACCAGAATATGAAGGAGCAGCTCTGTTTCACATACTGTTTAGTATATTGTGTGCAAGGCACAAACACTATTAAATCCTAATTTATGGACAAAGGGGAATAGTTTTACTAAGCTATATCAATTTACTACAGTTAACTGACTATTGTTTATACTGTGATTCCATTTATGTTTGGACTTTTCAAGTCCACCAGTTAAGAGCTAAATTATTCCATTTAAGTTTCATGCAAACAACCCCAAAACATGGAGGACACACTGAATGTATGCAGTAAAAAACAACAACATTAATGTAAGCAGTTCTACAGGGTTGTTTCAAATTCATTGTCTCAACACAGGAGCCAAAGCAGCTTTACAGCAGCTGCAGCTATACATAATGTTACATACCAAAGACAAAGTTGTCAGGTCTGAAGATTTGGCCAAATGGTCCAGATCGGACAGAGTCCATTGTACCAGGCTCCAAATCGACAAGGATTGCACGGGGTACATACTTATTACCTGTAAAAGGAACAAACACCAGTATAACAGACTTGCAGTCAGCAGGCTGCTTTGCCCTGAGCAGCTTCAACACAGCTCACTGGAAAGACTGCTGCAGTGACAGAAGGAAAAGAGTATTAAGTAAAGCCATCTTGGAAAGATTCAGAATCCTTAAACAAAGGGTCAATAGCAAATTCCTTTACAGTAGCTGTCCCAACTATAATGAACTGTACATCTATACACCTGACTTTTACTTTGGTTTACTTAGTGAAATTATGATGATTTGAAATAGTAAGTGGTGTATAGTTACCAGCAGCTTCATTGTAGTAAACGTTGATCCTTTCTAGCTGCAAGTCACTGTCGCCATGGTAGCTGCCAGTGGGGTCAATGCCATGCTCATCACTGATGACCTCCCAGAACTGAAATAGGGTTTTGAAAAGGGCAGTTAGTAATTGCATTAGGCTGTCAGGAGCAATCCAACATGCTGCCAGCATGCCTAGTGTAGTTCCATGGACCTAGCCCCTGCCAAGGGCCCTAACCAATAACTGCACCTTGATGAGACAAACACAGACAAGGCATTTACCCCCTGCCCCTGAAGCAGTTGAGAACTGGTAGAGCTACAATTATGATGATTAAGTGAGAAGGAATAGCAGGAAACTGCAGCATCAGACAGCAAACAAATGGCTAGATACATTAACCTAATTGTAACTCTTCCAGAACTGCTACCATAGGCTTTAAGAATTACAGTATCTCTAACCAATTGTAGTCTTCAAAGTGATTTAGCTTGCTTGACACTATAAAGGAGATTTCTCCCATTGGGAATCCAGTTAGATACTACAGGAAAGAACCCGCATAGATGTGACACCCCAGAAGCATCTCTGACGCTGCTCAAAGCACGGTTACCTCCCCGTGTAAAGGGGCGAGGCATCTGGCCTGCAGGGAGTTGTCTGCTGCATCAGTGAGGAAATGAGCGCCATTGTGAATTCAGAGCACGGCAACCATACGCTTCCTCCCCACCGCCCTGCCGGGCAAGACAATGCCCAATCTCCCCTTTAGTGCTATTATCTGGTATGGAGTGGAGGTGGAGTCTCAACGGGGAACTGAAAAAGGTGCTTTGATGCGCTGATTCAAAGGGGCCAGCTGAAAATTATTTTAGGTAAATATTTAGTTGTTCCCAAACCTCCAGCAGCACCGCCACTTAGTGACCTCGCCTTTACACCGCAGCAGCATCCGTCCAACCCCCGCGTGCTGCTGCTGCCCCCTCCCAGCCACAGGGCGAGGGACACAACCAGCGGGGGCCCCGCTCTTTACCTTGGCTCCGATCTGGTTCCCGCACTGGCCAGCCTGGATGTGCACGATCTCACGCATGGCGCCCGAGTCACACGGCAACAAACACCTTCTGCCCCCGGCTGGTTGCTGCTTCCAGACTTGTTACTGTTACGGCACCTGCAGCAAGGAGCTCTGAACCGCGTGCGCCACCCCCACCCCAGCTCCTCCATTTATAGAGGGGGCTGCTGGCCCCGCCCCTCGCGCCACGGAGCCCCGCCCCCTCCAGTCGCGCTCCCGCTCCCCGCAGCCCTTCTCAGGCGGGTGATGTAATGTCGGGGCGGGGCCTAGCAGTGCGCGGCGGGGGGCGGGGGGCTGCTGCATTGTCTGCCGCGCAGGGGGACCAGGAGGGCGCGCCCTGAGGGGGGCAGAGTGGGGAGCTGCAGCCTCAGCAGCAGGGAGGGGGCTTGTCACAGCGTGAGGGCAGCGAGCGTCTCCTGCTCCCCCAGCCCCGCAGGGCCCCTGTGCAGAGCAAGACTAGCGCTGTAGGAGCTGGGTGAGGAGCAGCGCCCTGCTCTCCCCCAGCCCTGGCTAAGTGCAGCGAGCGAGACAGCCCCACCCTCTGCACCCTCCACGATGAGTCCTGCGCATAACAGTCAAGAAGGATCCAGCTATATTCAAAAATTAGAACTGAAGGAGGAAAGATTTCCTTTCTGTAACAAGCTGTGCCAGCTAAGTGACATGCCTTATATGAGCTGAGTGCCTGTGTGTGTGTATGGAGACAAGGTGGGAGGGATGTAACATCGTTTACTGGACCAATTTCTGTTGATGAAAGAGACAAGCTTTCTAGTGCCACAGGGCTCTTAAGTATAATGTGTTAAAGGTAGAGGGGAGTGTGACACTGCAAGTAGGGTGAGCAGATGAGATGAAGAAAATATAGGCACCTATGGGGGGGAGGAGCATTTGGCTTTTTTTTTTGCTCCGTCGGCAGAGCGAAATATCCAGACAAATTGCATCCCGACCAAAGATCGGTCGGGACGCGGGACAAGCACCCAAATATTGGGACGTCTGGTCACCCTAACTGCAACCCATATTCATCGTGGTGATATTATTATGATATGATTATGATTATTTTATGCAAGATAAGTCATATGAGATGTCATTTGAAAGGTTAGGATTTACTGAATGTGATTATCTTATTTGTATTCATGTATCATTTTTGTTTCTGAAGTTAGGAATATTGACTATATATCTGTATTACAAATGTGTTTACACCTTTTACACCTACTAGGCAAAAGGATCTCAGTCTAGATCAGGGGTGGGCAAACTTTTTGGCCTTCCGTCCGCATCTGGATATGGAAATTGTGTGGTGGGCCATGAATGCCCAGTGGGGGAGGAGGACTCCATGGGGTATGGCACGGGGGGGGGGGGGCTCTACAGGGACGGTACCAGGAACTCCTAGGAGCCTTGCCGACATTGACACCAAGGCAGCTGTACCAGGCACTGCCATAGGTGGAGGCATCCTAGCTGGGACGAGTGTGGCCCCTGGGCGACTTTGAGGCTCTCAAGGTTGGGGCCGTAGGAGACGGAGTGGATTGGGTGCACTGCCGCCTGGGGGAGGTTGCCGTGAAGGGGCAGGGTTCCGATCCGAGAAACAGTGTGGTGAAGTCATGCCTGCACAGTGTGACTCTGCGTGCTAAAAGATGGTGCTCATCAAGAAAATTGTGAGTCAGGGCCTGGGGAGCGCTGGGTGGGAGGAGTAGGGCAAGCCCCCAACCCCAGTCCCCGGCGGGAACGCTGGGCAGACAAAATGGCGCAAGCCCCTGACCTCCATCCCCGGCACATCCCCGTAGTTTGCCCACCCCTTGTCTAGATGGCTGGCTGGGAAGGGCCCGTTCAGGTTGAGGGGCCATTAGAGAAAACAATAGGCCTCAGAAGAAACATGTCTCCTAACCGGGGCCTTCCTGAGGATGCTGCAGGCAGCCTTCAATACATGGCTGCTGTGACACTACAGGGACATGTGACCAGGTCACCTGGTACTGGTCTCCATCTTGGGATATCAGGTTTTTTTCCACTGACTGGTATGGGAACTAAGCTTTTAAACAAAGGGTTCCTGCCCTATGCAAAAGCTCTGTAAGGCAGGGGAGTGACATCCATGTGCTTCTTCACTGACTCCACACCCAAAGAGACTCCTAGAAACACCTGAGAAACAAAGACTGAGCTGGGGGAAGTGCTGGATCCAGGCTAAATGGGTTTTTAGTCTGTGAATGGAACATCTGCGGATTCTAAACTGTAAGCAAGTTTAAGAATCTGCAGCCTGCTTGTATCATCACTTACGGTGAGGATTTGCTATTCATATCCTATATATGTAGTAAATTAGGCTTACTTTGCATGTTTTGTTTATTTGCTAGATAATCTGCTATGATCTGTTTCCTATCACTTAAAATCTGTCTTTTGTAGTTAATAAACTTGTTTTTGCTTTTGTCTAAAACCAGTGGGTGGGAGTCATAACTCGAGACAGAAAGCTGTTGTATATTTCTGTCCACATTGAGAGAAGGGATGGATTTCATGAGCTGATGCTGTACAGTTTCCTGTGCAGTGCAAGACAGTATAACTTTAGGTTTATACTCTGGTAGGGGGGAGGGGAATGCCTGAGTAACTGGGAAGTTCCTTAGCTGAATCCCTCCCATGCAGAGCTGATCACCGCGTCCACATGTAACTACAGCAGGGTGTGTCCCTACCTGTATGTGTGCTGGTGAAAGTGTAAGCTGGTCCCAGCAGTACAGTGTAAGGGAGCCCAGGCTAGTGGGTTGGGGGTCTCAGTGGTACTGCAGTTCCAGGTGGCAGCTCCCGGGGAATACATCACAGAGATTATTAGGTAAATAAGAGTAATGCCCTTTGTTTCTTCTTTTGTATCACGACTAAACACTGCAGGATAGTGGGGGAGGAGGACTGGGACTGGGACTGGAAAGTCTTTATATCACCACATTCCTCTATTCACTACAATCTCCTAATTCAGAGGCAGGATAATGCCTTTGAATCACCCAATTGTTTGTCCTAAATTTTAATTTCAACTTTTCTTTTTCTTGTGCTTTTTATTAAGGAAGAGACTCTAAAAGCAGGTTATATGTGTGTGTGCGCGCGCACGCATTGGGGGATGGGGAGGGGGGGTGTTGTGTATTTTTGGACCAGAAAAATAAACCAGAATATTGATACCGTTTAATCCCTTGGGAAACATTTAAGGAACAGAAAACCTCCAACTTGCTGCATACTACTACATTCAGTCTAAAAATATTGATCTTGTTTCTTATCTGTACCTATGTAATGATTGACAGATTTTTCATTGATACAGCACTTTTCATACAAAAATTGACATGTTTTTATCAGCATTTTGTAGATGGGGAAATTGAAATCATGCAATGAACTTGCCCAATACCACACAATGAGCAAGTACTAGACTCAGAACTAGAACCCAGGTCTACTGACTCCCCATCTGGTACTCTAACGAGCAGTTCCCACACTCTCAAAGATATTTAGGTGCCCATTTTCATTTGAAATCACTGAAATCACGTAAATAACCTTTGAGGCTCTGGATTTAGACCTCTCTTGATCCTAATTAATTGAAGATATGTTGCAGCTAGGCCTTCTGTACTGGAATAGGTTTCTCATAATTTAAACTCACGGATCCATTGTCATCTGGAATTCTGCAGTCAGGCTCCCATTTCACATCCCATATATAATCTGTACACAGCATTGGGAACCACTGAACTTGGGTGATATGCTTAGCACTTGCTGCAACTGATCACATTTGTTTATATATGCATACATTTTAAAAGGAAAATTCAGGCATTTTGTGAACTCACAAGAAAGCTATCGCATCTCCCAGAATGGATGGCAAAGACCAGTAGGTCGAAAACATCAGTCTTAGGAACTCAAGTGCACACTGCTTTCCTGAATAAATTACTTAATCTATTATTGTTTATGCAAAATATAATCTTTCCAATTGTTAAATTGTGCTTTTTAGTGATTTATTGTTTCCTACCATAGCAAATTAATAAACTAAAGGCTTACATTGCTTTGAAAATAAAAAAAGCTATTACAAGAACAGGTAATTTGTTTAACGTAGAAATAATATAAATAGTTCAAGTTGCACTTAAAAAACAAACAATGTTGTTGATATGGAGTTGTGTAGAAATGACCTCATTTTGCATGGCCAGGTGATTGGGGAGGGATCAAGTGACCTAGATGTGGAGAAAGCCTTACAAGGGAATATGTTATACTGCCACTGCTACTGTTGAAAACTGCTGCATAGCAGTAGAGCATGTATTGCCCTTTTTTTTTTCTTCAATTGTTCCACCCACATCTGTTTCCAGTTCTTACATGATTAATGTTGGTTGATGCTTGCTTAGGTGAAAAGACCAGTTTTTCCTATTTCAGCCACAAGTAGGATGAATCTGCTTCTTGTTAATGGCAGCGCCAATAGCTGCCGAATCCTGCAGACATGAGGCCTTTGAATCATGGAGACTGACCACACACAAGAAAAGTAGAAATGCTAGCATGAGATTTGCTACCTGTGCTGTGGGATATAGAAGTGTAGAGCTGATCTGTGCTCAGAGGTGTCCCTGTGATGATGATACTTTAGCCCCCTGGGATATCAGGATTTCTCTCTTTGTATGTTAGCACTAGTTGGGGCACAACACAGATTCTATCCACAGTTAGCCCCCACCCAGCCAAGCATGTGCTCCTGTTCTAACCATATCACAGATCCTTCCCTACCTATCCCCTCACTCCTTGTGGAACTAAACCCACCAGAAGACATGGCTCAAGATTTGGGGAAATTTAAAGACCTGATAGGGAGCCTCAGATTTGTTTCAAGCACCCCAGAGATACTGACCCAATATTTCCTCCAACTGCTCTAAGAAACATGAAATGATTTTCAGTTTAATAAGTCTAAAATGAATGGTGCAGAAACCATCAAGACCACTTATAAAATTGATGACAGATTCACAATGCTGAAAGTAGTGCTTGGGGGAAAGGAAATAGGAATCTGGGGCTAGATGTGTTTGTAACTGTATCATCAGATTGATGGCCTGTTGGTCACAGTATCACTATATCAAGAGTAATGATCAAGTAACAAATGTAATAATTACAGAGCTGTCAGATGGGGCCAGTGAACAATAATGTGTTTTGTTTGTTTAAAACAATAATATAAAACGTGTTGTAAAGTAGCTGATTTCACTTCAAATCTTGTTCTGGTGTTTACACCTAAAGGAGGGAGCATTGCCTACTGGTTGGAGAATAAAACTGTGAGTCAAGACTTCTGAGTTTTGTCCTTGTCTCTGACACTGGCTTGCTCTGACCTTGGGTATATCACTTAGGCACAAATTTTCAAAAGTGGCCACTAATTTTGAGTCTGTCAATTTGCTCTAGTGGAGCTTCCTCCTTGCAAGTTGGGAATCTTCTAGGAGGCTCCTGGGCAGATCCTCAGCTGGTGTAAATTATCATGGATCTGCCCCGCAGTCTTTGCCACGCTATTATTATTATTACAACATTTGCAGTAGCAAAACATAGGTTATTATCAAGGGATTGCTCAGAGATCTTTGCATCAGCTTGAGAACCGACTTTTTGAATGCGGTTTTTGAATGCTGAAGCCTTTATACATTCAAGTTTGTATTATTAATTTTTCCTGATAATGTTCAATATATTTCTATGGTACTTAAAATACTGTGGTACTTAACAATATTGGTTTAACGATAAGCAACCTCTGCGATAGCTAATTTAATACCTGTGAATTCAGCATATTCTAATTGTGTGGTTACACCTACAGCTAGAGTGTTTGCTTTATGTTGCCAAGATAATGATCTTGGTCCTGTGAGGACTGGATGTTTATAAAAAAAAAAAATCTCTTTAAGGAGATATGATGCTGCAATGGTTAGCGCACGGAACTGTGAGTCAAGAAATCTTCATTATATTTCCAAATTGGCTAGACACTGGCTTTTGTAATCTTGAGCAGTCTTCTTATTGTAACCTTGTTTCACTTGTTCCTTCATATATATAAACTGAGGATAGTAGCCAGGCGTTTTAAAAATTTATTTAGATGCCTGAAAATGTGGCCTGATTTTCAAAAGTGCTTAGCCCCCAGCAGCATCCATAGTGGAACACTTTTTTAAATCGTTTAGGTATCTAAATATGGCTATAGCAGCCTAATTGTAAGCACCCGTTATTTTAAATCTTGGCCACAGACCGTGTTTAGAAAGAAAAATGTAATAGGGAATTACCACAGCTAACATAACATGAATGTTCAGGATTCTTGGCTATTACAAATAAAAAAAAAATCAGACCCAGATCCACAAAAACCTTGAAATCACTGGAAGTTAGGAGCCTAAATACCTTTGTGGATCTTGGCCAAAGCATCCAGTGTATACATTTTGTGGGTGTGCACACCCATACATGTCTGTCAATTGACACTCTGCCCACAATGCTGATGTTCAGTCTGGGAACACATTCAATTGAATTCCTTCTTCAGCAGTTTCCTAGGCAACCAACACAACCTCAGAAACAGTCTGCACAAGGAAGAAGCAAACCAAAACCCTTGTAACATTTTCATTCTTGTCAATAATTCCCCATAGTTTGAAAAGATTGCAAATATATGAGTATGGAAATTGCTGCAGCATAAACAAGGACCAAATATCTGGCCATGGTTTTAATCTCACTGGGGTACACATAGAAGACAGACTATATAACTCACTTGAGACTTTTCCTATTGGAATCCTCATGATTAGGGCCGTACCAAGTTCATGTCCATTTTGGTCAATTTCATGGTCACAGGATTTTAAAAATAGTACATTTCTTTTTTTCAGATATTTAAATCTGAAATTTCCCAGTGTTGTAATTTTAGGGGTCCTTACCCATAAAGGAGTTGGAGGTGGGGGGGTGGGCATTGCAAGGTTATTATAGGGAGCCCAGCTTTGAAGGCAGAGCTGCCACCAGCAGCAGCACAGCAGTAAGGATGGCATGTTATGGTATTGCCACCCTTACTTCCCTGTTCTGGTGGTAGGGTGCTGCTTTCAGAGCTGGGTGCCCAGCTAACAGCCGCCACTCTCCAGACACCCAGATCTGAAGGCAATACTGTGCCTCAGCCCCCCAAATAACCTTGTGACCCTCCTGCAACTCCCTTTTGGTTGGGACTCCTAATTTGAGAAATGTTGTTATCCCCCTGTGAAATCTGTATGGTATAGGGTAAGAACACACAAAAGACCAGTTTTCGTGGTCTGTGATGTGTTTTTCATGGCCATGAATTTGGTAGGGCCTCACTCATGATCAATCTATTTTTATTCGCTTTGTCTTTCACCTTTTATCCCATGGCTACCATTCTTCCAGCTGATGAAGGTTGCCTGAGATCACCTTTTGGACTTGCTGCAATTGAAGTACTGTATGGACTGTTGAGAAACACAAGACTGTTCCTCTCAGCAGGGAGCTGGGAAACTTGTGAAGGTGCTTTTACGTCATGTAATAAAAGTTCATACGAAGAATCAATATCCCTACCTCCTAATTACCTATCTAGGCACACAGTGGGCTGTAATCAGACACTACAGTTATGAGCAATGTATAGATCTATTAAATAAACTTCTTTGTTCATAACACCTTTGTGCTGAGACAGAGTTCAGGATCTATCAAACCTGTGTACTACCTGTATTTCTATGAGTTAGAAATCTGGACCATCTTACAGGCAGACTTGGAGCAGCTAGAGGAATTCCAATCTCACAGCGATCTGGCTTTCCTCCAGGCATTCATTATTGTAAAAGCTGTGTTGCATGCTCTTTGGCCATGTCACCCGGATAGACAAAAACACCTCAGCACACCGTGCTCTTTCCACTGATGCACAAAGGGGTGCATGCTTTTACCCTACCTGGTGCCAGCCCTGAGGCTACCCCTTGGATTTGTGGATTAACAGGATTGAGCCAGATCTGGTAATTTAGCTACACAATGCCTGCTGTGATGCCATCACTTGTGGTCACTCTGGCTAGGGCACCAGTCTTTCATACACTTTGTGTGTTTGATGCTGATTTGTTCGTAAGTAAAAAGGTGTGTGTGTGTGTGTACATGCGCGCGCGCGCACGCACACACACCATGCAGCACAACAATTTGTGGGGCATGGGGCAATGTTATTTCTACAAAGATCCACTTTCCTTTAATGGGAACAGCTGTCTTTGAATGAAACTCTTGTTTTTCCTGGACCCTGTGTCTCTCTTATCTATTTAGATTGTAAGCTCTTTGGGCAGGGACTGTTTCTCTTATTCTATATTTGTACAGTGCCTAGCACAATGGGCCTCTAGGCAGTACCGCAATAAACATCATAAACAGGAGCATCATTTCAGAAAAATTGAGGGTGGGGGTGGGGGGCGGAGTTATGTCAGCATCCCTGCGTCCACTTCCCTGCTGAACCCATGGCTGCTCATAGGTGGAGCAAGGTGGAAGGTGGTGTGCCAGTCCTATCCCAGGGTGCAAGGGGGGCAATCTGGGGATCATGTGTCTCAACCATGACTGGCCTGGGGCAGGATCAGGGCCTAGCTCACTCCACATTCACCTCTTGCCCAGGCCACTGCTGCTGCTTCCTGTCCAACCAGCAGGGAGAGGAGAGCAGCGCCAGAGGCTGCTCAAGAAAATCTGCCACTTAGGCAAAACTTCAGTGTGCTGACCTTTTCCTCAGAGGCCTAGGATGGCAGGTTTGGCCCAGCTGCCCCTCTGTCATGATAGAGAGGCAGCCGGGCCAAGTGTGCCACACTAGGCAGCTGCCCAAAAGTCTGGGGATCCGACTCAAGGCTGGGGAGGGGGGAAGCAACTGCCCTCCTACCACATAGCAAATGATGCCCCTGATGATAAATGCACATTATGCCATGAATATTGGACTCAGCAAATAACGATACTGATGGGGCGCTATCCAATAGATGAAAATGTATATGTTATTCCTGTGAGCAGTGCTCTTTTTGTATAAATATTAATAAGGTTCCAATAACAATATACATGAGATGCTGATACAGCTATTTCTAGCAGAACAAATGTATTATGTGTCAGCAACAGCAAGGTATGAATTGTAACAATCACCTGCCAGTCAGAGTTGCTCTTGTTCTTTAGTCTCAGTGCTTTATCTTGCAGTTAGATAGTTACTTGCAATTTGACTATAGATTGGGCAAACCCAAAGCCATATCTGTTGGCTTGAGAAGTTGGTTCTAACTTGTAATATAAGAACACAGCTATAAAAAGTACCATGTTGATTGGGTGACAAATTTCTTTTTTCCCAATAAACTTTCAGACATTGCTAATTATAAGGGATCTGGCAGGTAGAAATTACTGCTACACCCTGAGTTCAGAACCAAAGTAATGCCTTGGGGCAAAATTTCTCTGGTGTTCATCTAGTATTACTCTCAATTAAAATATTTTTGTGTTCTCTCCAGTAGAATCTTACATGAGTTCCCATTTTTATCACTGCCTTGCGGCTGCTTAATCCAAGCCTGCTTTACTGAGCATCATAATTACTCTACTGATATTTTTTTGCTATAATGTTTAGTTTCTTTAAAGTTTATGCTCAATCTTGATAACACTGGATAAGAGGATTTGTAATCCAGTAGATAGGATGCTGGACTGAGACTCAGGAGAAATGGGTATTTTCTTGGCTCTATCATTAATTTGCTGTGTGACCCGGCAAGTCATTTCACCTTTCAGTGCCTTGTTTCCCTTAAAGCTTTTGTCTGTCTTGTCTATTTAGTCTGAAGCTCTTAGGGCAGGGATTGGCTCTTACTATATGCATGTACAGTACCTAGTACAAGAGACATCTAGATGCCGCTGCAATACAGATAGTAAGTATAAAACAGAGATTATGCATTTAGCAAAGAAGCAAAACTTAACAGATCAATAAGCCAGAATTCCATTCTATGCAGGTCTTAGTTTGACTTTATTAACTCCACTTGGATCTTTTCATTATTAATTTTAGGGATAGGCAGTATATTGTGATTGTATAAATAGAAAAATGTGAGAACCTGCTTGAATCCAAAACAACACAAACATCCATGGGCACTCAGCAAAGATGGCATAGGTTGGTGGCTAAAACATCTGTCTCAGCTTTCAAAGTAAGTGTGTTCATAGTCCATTTGGGATGGAGTATTGTTAACACTTCCATCACTTCAAGTATAGATGAATTATGGCCAAAAGAAAAAATAATGCCTTTGACTAATCCAGGAAGCCAAGTGCAAAAACACAGTCTGGCCATAAAATGATGTAATATTGATAAATTGAGGTAAATTAGGAAAGGATTAGCTACTGCACAAAAGTGAAATATTAAATAAGAAGGACTAACTCAGTTCTCCTTTCCTTGAATTCAGAATCCCACTGTAACGATGCTGCCTTTGGTGGGACACAACTGAAAGTAGCAATTCAGGACAAATTGCTTAAAGCAGGGCAGTTACAGCCCAGTGCTGAGGTTCCTTTGCATACTAAGGCAAACCAAACCAGACAGACAGAGAGGACTTTGGTTTTACCCCACTAATTAACCTAAGTCACACAAGCAATTCCCTTAGACACTCCAGTTTCCCAGTATCACCACCAGTGCCACTCATTATGGGGATGAATGGTTACGAAAACCAATACCCCAGTAAAAGAAAAAATGTTCTCCCGATCACAAAGGACTAAGCCGCAGACCCAGATCAATATACAAGTTAGATTTTACCTACAAATCACCCTGTTGCCAGTCCTTTAGAATCTAATATCTAAAGGTTTATTCATAAAAGGAAAAAGATATAGATGAGAGCTAGAATTGGTTAAATGGAATCAATTACATACAGTAATAACAAAGTTCTTGGTTCAGGCTTGTAGCAGTGATGAAATAAACTGCAGGTTCAAATTAAGTCTCTGGAGTACATCCACAGCTGGGATGGGTCAATCAGTCCTTTATTCTGCACTTCAGTTTGTAGCAAACTTCCTCCAGAGGCAAGAAGCAGGATTGAAGACAAAGTGGAGGAGATGCAGCAGCCTTTTAAAATCCTCTGCCCTGTGGATAATCACAGCAGCAAGATGGAGCCTGGAGTCATATGGGCAAGCCACATGTTGATGTATGACTCAGTTCTTTACAGGCCGATGCCATTGTTTACATGTTAGTTTGAAAGTTCAGATGTGGATTGGCATCTCCCAAACTCCATTGTCATTTAAGTGTTTCTTGATTGGTCACTTACTGAGAATATTCCCTTCTCAAGAAACCGATCAAATGCTTCACTGAGGCTACTTAGAATCAAAACACATTGATATACAAGTACATAGCCAATATTCATAACTTCAACTATAAAAATGATACACCCATACAGATAGCATAATCATATCCAACAAATCATAACCTTTCCATAGGCACCTTACATGACAACCTTTGTACAATATTTGCTGCAAAAATATAACGGGTTGCAACAATGATCTATACAGTCACAGGTTATGTCAGTAATGTCACACCCACATTTAAAGGCTTTGAGGAGGGGAAGGTGAGGAGAATAGGCTAATCTTAAACTGTGTCTTGCTTGCTTGGAGAATGTAACCTGGTAACCTTTTGATGTGTTTTAATAGCTATCAATTCTCTTTCTACTAGCATGGCTTTATGGAAAGTGAATTAGTTTGCATCAGATTGAAACTAATGGTGAGAAACCAATTTCCTTGTTAAACTGCTTGAGGATACAGAAAGGTTACCATCTGATTGCCTAGTCTCTGGGAAGTAGTCCTTTCAGAACTCTCCCATAACCCCCACCCCCACTGGCTTGTATTCAAATTAGCATTCCAGGGGCTCCATTTGCAGTAGTGTCCAATGGGGGTAGGGGTCTAATCAGTTTCCTTCCTTTCCCAAAATGCACTGGGTCCTATAGCACCTTCCTATCCCCATGCTGCAGACCAGGTGCCTCTCTTTTGAATTTTCATACAGTTGAGCATGCTGTGCACTTGGACTGTGCTTGAAAGAATCCAAAATGGAGGTGTCTGAGGCTCCAACACAGAAGCAGCTAAGTCCAGGTGCAGCCACTCCCACTTGTACAAGGAGAACGCATAGCACAGATTGTGATGGATGGATTGCCAGGGTCCTTAACTGTAATTGAATCTTATATCAGGGATGTACTGCAGAAAGAAACTTCTGATATAACCAGGTGCAGAGTTATATTTTTTTTAATTGTTTAAATGCTGCAGAATTGGACCAGTGTGTGAAAATGGCCTTAATTGGCTGGACTGCCATCAACTAGTACTAACTGGAATGCATCATAATTGGTTCCTACAAAACAAAGCACATATTTAGAGAGAACCAGGGAATATCACATAGAAAGAGTGTGTGGTGGGGTTTGTGTTTCTAAATAAGAAACCAGTGCCTCCCCTATATAGGGTGAATTCAGAGGGACAAGGTGAGCCAGAAAAATACTAGCAGACCCTCAAGCTGTGAGCCACAAATATAGATGGAAGAGGAAAATAAAAAGAGTCCCTTGAGGAGAAAGGGTATGAGCCAAATACAAGTGAAAGTCCTGGAATCCCTAAGGGAATGTTTCGTCTCCTGGTAATTGGGGCAAACAAAAAAGCCAGGGCTCATTAAAGCAAAAAAATCATGTAGCAACCGATACACCACCAGTTGTTTAATTAGAGGCTAGAACAGTTTACAACAGCATTAGGTATGCAAATATTAGTACAAACCTATTTAGGCCCCTGAAATCACCTTTCTTATGGAAAAGTCAATCCTGTACAGTATTCCTAGAGCATGCCATATAGGCACATAGCACTGGGATTTGTCCTCAACCCTAACCCTCTAGGGTTTGGACAGGGGGAAGAAAATGGAAAAATTTTCCTCTACCTGCCTCACATCACCAGACACCCCAACACACCCCTTTACTTCTTCCGTGAGAATTCTAAACTGGCTGCCTCTCTTGACACTGCTCTCCCACAGCTCTGCAGTGGGAGCTGAACAACAATGGGGAAAGTGTTTCTGTCCATTAAACTAAATGGAGTGCTTTGGTGTTCAGTCCTCCATGCTGGCTATGCTTTTTTTCCCAACCATGTGATAATCAGATAGATACTCAGACAGGCAGGCTACCTGCATGCTGTACACCTCTCCTCCAGCACATAATCTGGGAGACTGAGATCTAGCTTCGGACCTCACTTGAATACAAGATATGGGTTTGACAACACCCTTGTAGAGAGGAGCTGAAGATTATGAGTTCCCTCCTTCTCCATGTTGCTAACCCACGTTGCCATTTTCATTCTCTGTGACACCAGTTTAACACCCATTAGAAAGATTGATACTGACTTCAATGGAACAGGCCATGTGGGTTTGAGTCCTAGAGGACATACACAGCGCCAGCACTATAGTCTATCTAAGGTACTTTTGCAGTCCTCCCCCAATTCCCATAGTATCTGAGCATCCCATGCTCTTTAACATGTTGATCCTCACCAGTACCCCTGTGACGTTGCACTCTATATGATTTTATGAAAATATGCTAATGTAACTGGAATATGCTTCATGCAAAAGGTCTCATGTAAGGTATCATTACAAAGCTTATAATCTACTGAGTGTGCTCATCCTATTTGTATAAATGTATCACTCTTGCAGCTGAAACTAGAAATATGAAATATAACTCTGAGAGCCTATTGTAATTATGCAAAGTATGGGCTATTAATGGTGGTTTGGAAGCTTCTTGACTCCCATTAACAGGACAATTGACTGCAGATGGCTCTGTTTTACCTGTAAGTCTCCCTGTATACGTGTGCGCTGGCAAGGGGTAATGAAGGGTATGTCTACATCTACAATTTTGCAGCGCTGGTTGTTACAGCTGTATTAGTACAGCTGTATAGGGCCAGCCCTGCAGAGTGGCCACACTTACAGCAACCAGCGCTGCAAGTGGTGTTAGATGTGGCCACACTGCAGCGCTGTTGGGCGGCTTCAAGGGGGGTTCGGGGAACGCGAGAGCAAACCGGGGAAGGAGACCAGCTTCGCCGCGGTTTGCTCTCGCGTTCCCCGAACCCCCCTGCAAACCGCAGGGAAGGAGACCTGCTTGCACGGGGGTTCGGGGAACGCGAGAGCAAACCGGGGAAGGAGACCAGCTTCGCCGCGGTTTGCTCTCGTGTTCCCCGAACCCCCCTGCAACCCGCAGGGAAGGAGACCTGCTTGCACTGGGGGTTCGGGGAACGCGAGAGCAAACCGGGGAAGGAGACCAGCTTCGCCGCGGTTTGCTCTCGCGTTCCCTGAACCCCCCTGCAAACCGCAGGGAAGGAGACCTGCTTGCACGGGGGTTCGGGGAACGCGAGAGCAAACCGGGGAAGGAGACCAGCTTTGCCGCGGTTTGCTCTCGCGTTCCCCGAACCCCCCTGCAAACCGCAGGGAAGGAGACCTGCTTGCTCGGGGGTTCGGGGAACGCGAGAGCAAACCGGTGAAGGAGACCTGCTTGATTACCAGAGGCTTCCTCAGGTATGCTGGGATACCTGCTTATTCCACGGAGGTCAAGAAAAGCGCTGGTAAGTGTCTACACTTGATTACCAGCGCTGGATCACCAGCGCTGGATCCTCTACACCCGAGACAAAACGGGAGTACGGCCAGCGCTGCAAACAGGGAGTTGCAGCGCTTGTGATGCCCTGCAGATGTGTACACCTCCTAAGTTGCAGCGCTATAACCCCCTCACCAGCGCTGCAACTTTGTGATGTAGACAAGCCCGAAGTCTCACAGTGACATGTGATCATGGCACCTGAACTGGAAGCCACCTTTAATCTGTTTCAGAGTAGCAGCCGTGTTAGCCTGTATCTGCAAAAAGAACAGGAGTACTTGTGGCACCTTAGAGACTAACCAATTTATATGAGCATAAGCTTTTGAAAGTGTCACAAGTACTCCTATCTTTAACCTTGTGCTTTTCCAGTGAGGAGGGATGGGAACCCAGAGGGACAAAGGAATCCTGCCTTATGCAAAAGATATATAAGTGGGTGGAACAGAACAAAGGAAGAGCCATCATGAGGACTTCCCTAGCTACCACCTGAGCTGGAACAATGGCTGTACCAGAGGAAAGGATTGTGCCCAGACTAGGAAGGCATCCAGTCTGTGAAAGAGACTTACTGAAACATCTCTCAGGGTGAGATTTTTACCTGTACTCAGTTGTACTACTGTATTAGGCTTAGATTTGCATGTTTTATTTTATTTTGCTTGGTAATTCACTTTGTTCTCTTACTACCTGGATCCTTCTTTCTGTATTTAATAAAATCACTTTTTACTTATTAATTAACCCAGAGTATGTATTAATACCTGGGGGGGGGGATCAAACAGCTGTGCATCTCTATCAGTGTTATAGAGGGCTAACAATTTATGAATTTACCCTGTATAAGTTTATACAGGGTAAAGTGGATTTATTTGGGTTTAGACCCCATTGGGAGTTGAACATCTGAGTGTTAAAGACAAGAACACTTTTGTAAGTTGCTTTCAGTCAAGCCTGCAGCTGTTTGGGGCAAGTAATTCAGACCCTGGATCTGTGTTGGAGCAGACAGGCGTGTCTGGCTCAGCAAGACGGTGCTGGGGTCCCGAGCTCGCAGGGAAAGCAAGGGCAGAAGTAGTCTTGGCACATCAGTTGGCAGCTCCCAAGGGGGTTTCTGTGATCCAACCCATCACACACCCATTTTACAGAGGGAAGTACAGAGGGCTAGATCCACAAAGGCACTGAAGCACCTAACTGCCATCTGTGTAAGTTTAACATTTAGGCACCATTAAGGGCTTCAAAAAAAATTCTGTAGATGCTTAAAATCCCTAGACACTCAAGTCTCCACTGGAAAATTCCCCTAAATTTCTGCTTGAAGCACGTGCACAGCCACCTAAGTTTTGACATCACCGAGCTGCTTGATGCTTAGCTCATGCCTCAGCCCTGGTTGAATTCTCAAATGAGGTGTTGCCCCGCCTGGGTGCCTCTGTGGGGCCCGGTCATAGGTGTTCACAGAGCACACTAAGCCCACATAAAAGGCAACCAAGGGGGGGGGGGGGCGCACCACTTTTATATCCAACAGCCGAGACACTAACCTGGAAGATGGGAGACCTGGGTCCAAGCCAGATCAGGCAGAGAGGAGATTTGAATCTTGGTCTCCCATACATGGGGTGAGTACTCTAACCATGGTGTTATTGGATAGAAAGAGGAAGGAAGTGGAAGTGGCAGTGACAGTAACAGCAACAGCATCACCACCAATACCTTCCCCGCTCCACCTGACTTAGCTGATCACAGGTGAAAATCCCTTTGGCCCAGAATTAGGCACCTAACTCCATGAGAGGGCTTAGGTCACACTCTTCTCTGGATTTCCTACTGGCTATCTTAGGCAGCCACCCACTCAGCTTGCTGGCTTCTTTGAATCCCTTTCTTAAGTGCCTAACTCTCCCCAGGCATTGCATAGGGAGCCTAGGCACCTAATCCATAGCTATGGATTCAACTACATGACAGGGCACCTAGGAATTAGGCACTGTAACACCCAAGTCCCTTTGTGGATTTAGCTCAGAAAGACTTGGACCCAGAACTTCAAAGGTATGTAGGCACATAACTAGGCTCCTAAATACCTATGAGGATCTATTATTATTATATTAGATGCTCTCATGCCTTGTGACATCAGGTAACCCAGTCTTTCCACCTCTTATCTAAAGGCACATTTCTTGGTCCATTATAGTCTGTTTGCATAACAGCAACATCTTTTTCAATGGTTTTCTTATACGTTGTCCTCTTCTTTTCCATCTTCCCCCAGGTCATATCCGGTGAAGAGCTTGGCTAGGAATACTGTTTTTTTATATTGCCGTATAACATGTCCAAACCACATCAGCCTTCTTTCTCAAATCATTGTCTCTACAGTCTGCTGGCTAGACCTTTGTAACCCATCAGCATTGGTTACTTTGTTCCACTAGTGGACACCAACTACTCTTTGCAAGCATCTCTGCTAGAATGCTTTAAGTTTCCTGTTGTGAGGTTCTAGCATTTGCCAAGTTTCAGAAGCATATCACAATGCAGGGATCACAATGACATTGGATAACTTTGCCTTCGTTCTTGTGTAAATCTCCTTATTTTTCCAGCTACATTGCTTTGAGGTTCTGGGCCTTACTAACTTCCCCAAGGTCACACAGAAAGTCGATGGTAGAACAGGGAACTGAACCTGGTTTTTCCAAGAATGCAGCTAGCATTGTAACCAGTGACCGATCCTTTCTGAGCTAGTCCAGCTTTCCCCAGGCATTGTGTCAGCACAAGGAAAGGCTAGAGACCCAGAGGTAATTAACAAAAGGAAAAGGGGGCAATCTCACCGATACCAGACCCTCACCTCTGGGGCTTGGGTTTTGAGGGTTTTTTTAAATAAATCAACCCTACATAGCTATGTAGGGATTATCCAGCCCTGTCACAGTAGTGTAGTATCTACACACCATTAACGGTGAGTTTTCTTGCCAGTGCTGTTTGCATGAATTATGAAGCATATTCTGTACATATTCATATCCTCTTGGTACATTCTGCAAATATCCACCTGACACAATTACATGCTAGGAGCTCATCTCCTTATTTTTGAGTGCATTGGTTCTGACTATTAATGTGTGAGGCCTTACTGGAAACCACCAGTAAGGGTTGGCATTAAGTCTCAGTTGTATAGTTCTTGCCAAAATCTTTTCTATTGCACCCATAACTATTGCTAAATAGAGACTATCTGAGGTATTTAGAATGCATAAGCCTTCTACACCTATCACAGTTGAATCCAAAAGCGAGGCTCCAGATGATACACAAGATAATAGAGGAGATAAATGTCTAGTTGGAGTGTATGATGCCTCTGTCAAATGATTGTTTACAGCAGTGAGGGGCTAGCAGATTCTATTCTGGAACCCTGATCAGAAGCATACATTTTCTTTGTGAGGAAGAAGTGTAACCATGGTAAGGGAGTGAAGGGCACATCTGCTTATTATCTGCTCATTATGTACGTGGAGGCTGTCATCCTTAGATTTGTGTAATTGGCTGTCTCCAGGGTATTAAAGGTTCAGTTGGAGTCTAGTGTCCTAGGTATAAGATGATATTGAATCTTCCTATCCCACCAGTTCTCAAACTGTGGGTCAGGGACCCCATTTTAATGGGGTCACCAGGGCTGAAGTTTGGCTCCTGCCCCAGGCCCAGCAAGTCTAAGGCTGAGCCCCACCACCCAGGCTCAAAGCCAAAGCCCAAGCCGTTCAGCCCTGGACACAGGGCTCAAGCTTTGCCTTCAGCTCTAGCCCTGTGCAGGGGGCTCAGGTTACAAGTCCCCTAAGCTTGGGGCTGAAGCCTATGAGCTTTGACCCTACCACCTGGGGCAGCAGAGCTCAGGTAGGCTCAGACTTCCATGCCCCCTCCTGAGGTCACATGGTAATTTTTATTGTTAGAAAGGGGTTGCAGTGCAATGAAGCTTGAGAACCCCTGTACCTATTCCCAAGTGAGACCCATCTTCTCTCTGTAGCTTATGATTTATTTTTCCTGCACCCCCACAAATCCAATTTTTCTCCCACCTCAGGCCCAGAGATAATTTTTCATAGACTGTAATCTTATACTTGCATGGATCAATTGACAGGTTACTAAGTTTGTAAAAAATACTCTACCCAAAAATATCCTATTATATATCTTAATGCTTCTCTTCTTGGGAGGTCTGACAAAACGTGAACAGACAGCAAACCGTCAAAGGGGTAAGAAGGCATCCTGCTTTCCAGCAAATGAGCAGTACTGAAAGTACTTAGTAAGCTAGTTCTCCATAAGCCTCTAATTTCCACAAGGCAACTGTGCCTAAAAGGGAATTTGGTGGACCTGCTACACCACCCCTAATTTCCAGGCAACACAAGCAGCAAAGAATCCTGTGGCACCTTATAGACTAACAGACATTTTGGAGCATGAGCTTTTGTGGGTGAATACCCACTTCGTCAGATGCATGTAGTGGAAATTTCCAGGGGCAGGTATATATATGCAGGCAAGCTAGAGATAATGAGGTAGTTCAATCAGGGAGGATAAGGCCCTGTTCTAGCAGCTGAGGTGTGAAAACCAAGGGAGGAGAAACTGGTTCTGTAATTGGCAAGCCATTCACAGTCTGTTTAATCCTGAGCTGATGGTGTCAAATTTGCAAATGAACTGAAGCTCAGCAGTTTCTCTTTGAAGTCTGGTTCTGAAGTTTTTTTGCTGCAGGACGGCCACCTTAAGATCTGCTATAGTGTGACCAGGGAGGTTGAAGTGTTCTCCTACAGGCTTTTGTATATTGCCATTCCTAATATCGGATTTGTGTCTGTTTATCTTTTTCCGTAGCAACTGTCCAGTTTGGCCAATGTATATAGCAGAGGGGCATTGCTGGCATATGATGGCGTATATTACATTGGTGGACGTGCAGGTGAATGAACCGGTGAGGGTGTGGCTGATCTAATTAGGTCCTGTGATGGTGTCGCTGGTGTAAATGTGGGCAGAGTTGGCATCGAGGTTTGTTGCATGGATTGGTTACTGAGCTAGAGTTCCTATGGTGCGGTGTGCAATTACTGGTGAGAATATGTTTCAGGTTGGCAAGTTGCCTGTGAGCAAGGACTGGCCTGCCACCCAAGGCCTGTGAAAGTGTGGGATCATTGTCCAGGATGGGTTGTAGATCCCTGATGATGCATTGGAGAGGTTTTAGCTGGGGACTGTATGTGATGGCCAATGGAGTCCTGTTGGTTTCTTTCTTGGGTTTGTCTTGCAGTAGGAGGCTTCTGGGTACACGTCTGGCTCTGCTGATCTGTTTCCTTATTTCCTCGTGCGGGTAGTGTAGTTTTGAGAATGCTTGGTGGAGATTTTGTAGGTGTTGGTCTCTGTCTGAGGGGTTAGAGCAGATGCGATTGTACCTCAGTGCTTGGCTGTAGACAATGGATCGTGTGATGTGCCCAGGATGCAAGCTGGAGGCATGAAGGTAGGCATAGCGGTCGGTAGGTTTTTGGTATAGGGTGGTGGTAATGTGACCATCACTTATTTGCACCATGGTGTCTAGGAAGTGGACCTCCCATGTAGATTGGTCCAGGCTAAGGTTGATGGTGGGGTGGAAGCTGTTGAAATCGTGGTGGAATTTTTCCAGTCTCCTTCCCATGGGTCCAGATGATGAAGATGTCATCAATGTAGCGTAGGTAGAGAAGGGGCGTGAGTGGACGAGAGCTGAGGAAGCGTTGTTCCAGGTTGGCCAAAGAAATATTGGCATATTGTGGGGCCATGTGGGTGCCCATAGCGGTGCCACTGATCTGGAGATATATATTGTCATCAAATTTGAAATAGTTGTGTGTGAGGATAAAGGCACAGAGCTCAGCAGCCAGTTGTGCTGTGGCATCATCAGGGATACTGTTCCTGACAGCTTGTATTCCATCTGTGTGTGGGATGTTCATGTAGAGAGCCTCTACATCCATGGTGGCTAGGATGGTGTTTTCTGGAAGGTCACCAATGCATTGTAGTTTCCTCAGGAAATCAGTGGTGTCACGGAGATAGCTGGGAGTGCTGGTGGCATAGGGTCTGAGTAGAGAGTCCACATATCCAGACAGTCCTTCAGTGAGAGTGCCAATGCCCGAGATGATGGGGCATCCAGGATTTCCAGGTTTGTGGATCTTGAGTAGTAGATAGAATAACCCTGGTCAGGGCTCTAAGGGTAGGTTGATTTGTTGTGTTAGTGTAGGGAGTGTCCTGAGTAGATGTTGCAGTTTCTTAGTGTATTCCTCAGTGGGACCTGAGGGAAGTGGCCATTAGAATTTGGTGTTGGAGAGTTGTCTGGCAGCCTCCTTTTGGTAGTCAGACCTGTTCATGACGACAACAGCACCTCCTTTATCAGCCTCTTTGATGATAATGTCTGGGTGGTTTCTGAGGCTGTGGATGGCATTGAGTTCTGCACTAGCTTGCCTGCATATATATACCTGGAAATTTCCACTACATGCATCTGACGAAGTGGGTATTCACCCACGAAAGCTCATGCTCCAAAACGTCTGTTAGTCTATAAGGTGCCACAGGATTCTTTGCTGCTTTTACAGATCCAGACTAACACGGCTACCCCTCTGATACTTGACAAGCAGCATTGATGATGATGCTAAAATAGAGTAGGAGACTAAACATGCTGAGGGTGAATGGAAGATGCAACAGTCATGACTGCTGTAAGCAGTACTGTACTACCACCAATGTTTAGCTATATATTAGAGTGACAGGGATGTTTGAGATTACAGACTGTGCATGATTGGAGGAACAGTCTGCCCCCATTGCATACTTACGCTCTCTAATTTCCACAAGAAAACTGTGCCTAAAAGGGAATTAGGTGGACCGGCTACACCACCCCCAATTTCCAGGCAACACAAGCAGCATTGTACACTAACACTCTGTTAGAACAGGAATGAAAGCAGACAAGATTTTCAGTGCAGCCCCATCAGGAAATTTAGAAGGACAGTTACTTTGACAACCACAGCAGCCTACCTTTTTTATGTGATTAGGACTTGAGGCACTATAACTGAGGGTATAAATCAGCACAACACAATAGAGGTGTATGCAGACAAGCTGGGGTAAAATAAATATTAAATACACATAGTGGGCTCACTCAGTCAAGCAATATTAGCTTGACCAAGCGTTTCACCTAAAGGCCAGAAAGCAGGCCTTTGTGTATATGTTCTAAGCTCAGCAGACGTTGAGCTCAGTGTTATTAAGTCACAGTTAGTGAGAGTGTTTGTTATTGCCCACTTTTTTACCACTGTTATTTTGACTTTCTCCCTGAGGAGAAAGGCTGTGTCAAGTTAAGTTTGAATAAAGAGAAACAATGAAACAAAACATGAGTGCACTGTTGTACTTACCACAGTAATGAGAATTAGACATGAAAAGTTTTAATGTGTAAAAGAGCTGCTGCCTGCAGTAATATCAGATAGGCCAGGGCATCACAGATGAAGTCAGAACCTGCCCAGAGTGGCTATTTCTCTCCACCATCCTACAGTGCTAGGTTGGATTTACTCTCATTTAGGGAACCCCCCAAAGGCCCTCTAACTGGAGAGCCTTAGGATGTGTTATAGGGTCACTGGTCCCCTTGCAAGGGAATAAAACTCTCATCCTCAGGTTACCTATGGCCTATGGGAGCAAATGCCTTTTAACTCTTCCTCCCTATACACATCCCCCAGTGAAGGAGAAAAATTTAGAAGGCTCCTGGCTTCTCTGACCTTCCTGCGAGTGTCAAGCCGCATTCTTTTTGGCATTTACTATTAAAGTTACAGCCAGCAGGAATTCTGCAGAGGCCTAGATCTAGTGTGGGAGACAGTCATTTGTAGAGTTCTTTAAAAATAAAAAAGTCTGCTGCAAGAGGGTAGTTAAGTTCTCTGTTTTGATTATGTTGTGTATAACCTTCAAGCAAGTCGTACTAGATTGATCCAGTTTGGCCAGAAGCATAGTATGCTATTTTGGAAAGTGTTCACCTTTGAGAATAAGAATTAATTGCCTGAACAGCTATTTGGGCATAACATACCCTCTCAACCATGACTACAATATTGCTAATGCAATTCTAACCTCCTCCTCTCTGCATACAGTTTTCCCATTTCACAAATGGGAACTGGGTTGCTCAGGATCATTGGAGTCATGGGGAGGTGAAGCTGCCCAGCATGCTGGAAGCCCTGTAACAAGTGCATTAAGAAGAGCTCTTGAATGACAAGAGAAGGCTGCAGTCACACTGTGAAATCAGGTTTGACAAGCTAATACTATCTAGCTGACCTCATTATCGTATTCCCATATATAGAAGTTACAAGATCCTTGAGTGAAGTGTCTTGTTTCGATTAGTCAAAGCAACTTTTCCAACAATAGATTGGTGGTTTGACTTCTACACCAGGGTACTGCATTTTTTACTAACATGATCTCCAAAAATGATTAACTAGCTTAATTACTAGAACGTCAGGGAAAGTGATTTGATCCCTTGTTTACTGGTACATAACTTCTCAGGCTATTTGCCAATCACCCATAATTGAATGTGAGACTGCAAGTAGGGAGCTAGTTCCAGCTCTGATTTTCTTGGTCTGAGAGAAGAGAAATAAGTCTAAGACACCATTTAGAACACAG
This sequence comes from Gopherus flavomarginatus, assembly GCF_025201925.1. NCBI lineage: Eukaryota > Metazoa > Chordata > Testudines > Testudinidae > Gopherus > Gopherus flavomarginatus. The sequence goes on from NC_066618.1 coordinate 177,752,198, forward strand.
ATGCCTTTTATATTTGAGAAGTTAGCCATTAAACAGAAGATTGAGTTATTTTTGCAACTACTGTTACATTGTCAAGGTTACAAAACTGCTGACAGAGGCAACAGTGGAGGGCACCAAAGGACATAATAAAGCATGCTTCACCACAACTGTGAACAGACTTCATTCAGAACACTTGCCTGCCTTTACTAAAGATTTTCCTAAAGCTTTTTTAATCTTAAGCCTCATCCTCCTCTCCTTCCTCTTCAAATTCCCCCTGCTCATCAGCAGTGGCATCTTGGTATTGCTGATATTCTGAGACCAGGTCATTCATGTTGCTCTCTGCTTCAGTGAACTCCATCTCATCCATGCCCTCACCAGTGTACCAGTGCAAGAAAGCCTTACGCCGGAACATGGCCGTGAACTGCTCAGAGATTCTCTTGAACAGCTCCTGAATGGCTGTGCTGTTCCCAATGAAAGTGGCAGACATTTTGAGGCCACGGGGGGGAATGTCACAGACAGCCGTCTTGACATTATTGGGGATCCATTCGACAAAGTAGCTGCTGTTTTTGTTCTGGACATTGAGCATCTGCTCATCCACCTCCTTCATGGACATTCGGCCACGGAATATTGCTGCCACAGTCAGGTAGCGGCCATGGCGGGGATCACAGGCTGCCATCATGTTTTTAGAATCAAACATCTGTTGTGTTAGCTCTGGCACCGTCAGAGCCCGGTACTGCTGGCTTCCACGGCTAGTTAGAGGGGCAAACCCTGGCATGAAGAAATGCAGACGAGGGAAAGGCACCATATTGACTGCCAGCTTGCGGAGATCAGCATTCAGCTGTCCAGGAAACCGGAGGCAGGTTGTCACACCACTCATGGTCGCGGAGACCAGGTGGTTGAGGTCCCCATAGGTAGGGGTTGTGAGTTTCAGTGTGCGGAAGCAAATGTCATACAAGGCCTCATTGTCAATACAGTAGGTTTCATCTGTATTCTCCACCAACTGGTGGACAGAAAGGGTGGCATTGTAGGGTTCAACCACTGTGTCTGACACCTTCGGAGACGGCATTACACTGAAGGTGTTCATGATACGGTCTGGGTACTCCTCCCTAATTTTGCTGATGAGGAGAGTTCCCATCCCAGACCCTGTGCCACCACCTAGAGAATGGGTCAGCTGGAAACCCTGTAGACAGTCACAGCTTTCCGATTCCTTCCTTACCACATCCAGGACAGAGTCCACTAGCTCAGCTCCCTCTGTGTAGTGGCCTTTTGCCCAGTTGTTTCCAGCACCACTCTGACCTGGAAGGTGGGGCGGAAAGATGCTGATTTAATCACCAGAATATGAAGAAGTTTCACATGCTCTGTTTAGGACAGAACAGTATTTATACTACAGCAATGCTAGGAACTCCTAGCAAGGATCAGGGCCCCATTGTGCTAAGTACTATGCAATGCAAACCTCAGTTACCTACTTAAGTCTCTAGTTTCGCTGAGCGAAGTCAATTTTGTGTTAGTTTTAGGCACAGAGTGGGTGTTCAGTTTAAAGCTTTATGACAATAGTAAGCCATAGATATATACAATTACATACCAAAGACAAAGTTGTCAGGTCTGAAGATCTGGCCAAATGGTCCAGATCTGACAGAGTCCATTGTCCCAGGCTCCAAGTCAACAAGGATTGCACGGGGTACATACTTATTACCTGTGGGAGGAACAAAAGCCAGATTACAGACTTGCAGTCAAGTATTTAACAAGTGGACTACTGTGCTTGGAGCAGCCTCATCACAATTCACTGAAGACAGACAGCTGCTGCCCAGACAAGTGAAGAAATGGTGTTTAAAAAGAACAGCCTTGAGTGAAGTTATGACTTGAATTTGAAGTAGGTGTTAAAGCTTTGCCAAGGATTTAATAGCAATTCAGAGGGAGTGTTTTACCAAGTGTAGAATGCACTGAAGTTAATTACATATACCTCTGATGCACATATAAGCTTTAGAACATTTAGTTTTGATTTCAGGAGGACACCAAGCCAAAATAAAAAATAGTTACCAGAGGCTTCATTGTAGTAAACGTTGATCCTTTCTAGCTGCAAGTCACTGTCACCATGGTAGCTGCCAGTGGGGTCGATGCCATGCTCATCACTGATGACCTCCCAGAACTGAAATGCAGTTTTGAAAAGGGCAGTTAATTATTGTATTAAGCTGTCAGCAGTGTGACCTTCCCCTCCCCCTCCACATGCTGCCAACAGCCCTTTTAATGCTTTACAGCAGCATTTCTCAAACTGGGGTCCTTGAAGGGATACTCTTCCCTGGCACACTTCCAGCATGCCGAGGAACAGGCTCACCTGTCCTGGCTCCTCCCATTTCTTGAATTGGAAGACACATCCCTGCAGTCCCTGGGATGAGGGGCTAGGGGGTCTCCATGTGCTGCCCGCTCCTCGAGCACCAAGTCCACAGCTCCCATTGGCCAGGAACTGCAGATAATAGGAGCTGGGAGGGGTGATGCTTGCAGGCAGGGGCAGCACATGGAGACCATCCCCTCCTCCCCCCCACTAGAAGGATGTGCCAGTTGCTTTTGGGAATTGCCTGAGGTAAGCCCTACACCCCTTTCCACACCTAAACTCCCTCCCAGAATCTGCACCCTCTCCCACACCCCAACCCCTGCCCCAGCCTAGTGAAAGTGACTGAGGGTGGGGGAGGATAGAGTGAGTGGAGCAGGGCCTCAGAGAAGGTGTGGGGAAGGGGACCGGGCAAGAGCTGAACAGGGAGGCTTGGGGTCTCTGAAAAATTTTAAATCATAATGGGGATCCTCAGTTTGCTCAAGCATGAGCCCTTCTCTGCAGTCCTTCCTGCAGAGTGGCCAGTGAAGTCGCCTAATCAATAACTGCAGCAGGATGACTGACACAGCAGACAAGGCGTTTCCCCACCAGAAGGTGCAGCGCTACAATTATAGCGCCTCAGTGATGTGAAAGAACAGCAGCAACGTGGCAATTGATTTTTTAAGAGCCATGAGCAAGTGCGAGTGCCATTTATCCAGACTAAGGGCAGAACCCCGAGGCCACGGGCTTGGGCGGGGCAGAACACAGCTGCAGGATGTCAAGGGCAGATGGGGCTGGTGGGCTGCAATGCCCTCGCTATGCGGATTGTCCGACTGCTTTGACACTGACAAGGAGGGCGTGGCGAGCATTCGGGGGATCGGATTCACTCCGGAGAAGGCGCATCCCCTTGTGCAAAGGGCGAGGCGGCTGGAGCCTGCAGGGAGGCACTCGCTGCTGGCTTGCGGCTGCGCCAGCGAGAGGAATTGTGATTCAGAGCACGACAGCCAGGACTATCCCCCCCTCCCCCAGCCCGCCCGCACACTAGCGGAATCGCCTCTGTTCTTTGTGGCTCTCATGAAGACAGCGAGCAGAATACCCAGGTCAGCCCTAAAGCGTCACTTTGTTTGGACACCAACCAAGCACTAAAGCAGCGGCCTTTGGGAAGGAGGCTCCGCTTTCTGGAGACGCTGCCAGGGACAGTCAATAGCCAGACATAATACAGCGCAGGCACGAACACTAGCGGAGCATTAATTAACTCCAGCCCCCGCGTGCGCACACCACTGAGCTGTCCCCTCCCAGCCACAGGGCGAGGGACACAACCAGCGGGGGCCCCGCTCTTTACCTTGGCTCCGATCTGGTTCCCGCACTGGCCAGCCTGGATGTGCACGATCTCACGCATGGCGCCCGAGTCACACGGCAACAAACACCCTCTGCCCCCGCCTGGTTGCTGCTCCCGGACTAGTTGCTATTCTGGCACCTGCAGCAATGAGCTCTGAACCGCGCGCCCCCCCAGCTCCTCCTTTTATAGAGGGGGCTACTGGCCCCGCCCCCTCCAGTCGCACTCCCGCTCCCCGCAGCCCTTCTCAGGCGGGTGATGTAATGTCGGGGCGGGGCCTAGCAGAGCGCGGCGGGGGCGGGGGGCTGCTGCATTGTCTGCCGCGCAGGGGGACCAGGAGGGCGCTGTCGCGGGGGGCAGAGTGGGGAGCTGCAGCCTCAGCAGCAGGGAGGGGGCTTGTCACAGCGTGAGGGCAGCGAGCGTCTCCTGCTCCCCCAGCCCCGCAGGGCCCCTGTGCAGAGCAAGACTAGCGCTGTAGGAGCTGGGTGAGGAGCAGCGCCCTGCTCTCCCCCAGCCCTGGCTAAGTGCAGCGAGCGAGACAGCCCCACCCTCTGCACCCTCCACCTAGTAACAGTCACTGACACGTTGTAACACGGGGATCAAAGGGCACCCTGCGGGCAGGTAGCTCAAGGCAAACTGGACGGAGGGAAATCTCTCCCCTGCATACAAGAGAAGCCTTTATAGCGTAAGCGCTTTGTTGGCGCTTACACAGAAGAGCGAACTTAAGTCAGGCTGTGCGAATGGAAGACGTAAGCCTGTTTCATACATAGATCGATCCATCCGCAGCCACCTTCCTCAGCCTTTTGTTTCTTAAGCAGCTCCATTTGCTGCAGCATCAAACACTGCAAGGTGCTGGGGGAGGGGGGAGGAGACGAGTTTGCTGCAATTCCACACACCCCTTCCACGTCGGAGAGCCTAACGCATTTACAGAAGAATGGCTGTGGAACACCAGATCCCCGAAATGTCCTTCGTAATCCCGTGGGGGTGATCACCAAACTCGGACCCTTCAAGAGCCGGTAGATACAGTGTGAGGGTTACAAGTGTTTGTAATATAAATCCGGTTTTCTTGAGGGACCCATTCTCCTAGTGGAAAACAGGGACCGCTCCAAGATCAATACAGAAAATGGGCTCTTCCTGAGACATGGCTCAGGCTGAATAGGCTGCATGCGGTTGTGTGATACCCAGCCTGTTTTTCAATGACTGTTTAAATGTAAACTCTACTGTTACTTGATTATTGATTTTTGCTGGAGAGGAGAGCAGAGGAAGGGGGTTTAAATAAGCTCGTCAGTTTCGTGGAACAAAAGAACGATTAAAAAGGATACTAGAAAGAAACATTGCTGCTTATTAACATATCCGTCCCCACAAATACACACATACACCATATACGCAATTAGCTGTTTGCCGATAGGTATGTCCAAGGAGGAGCTAAGGGATCTGTAAGGAGATCAGAGACCATTGTCAGTACCGATTCTTGTGAAACTTAACAAAAAACTTCGCAACCTGATCTATATACAATCGATTTAAAAATATTAACCGCAATATACTTTTTTTAATTAGACCTTCCTTAATGGAATGAGACATTGGATCTCTTTGAAACAGCCTGCAGAAAATAGGATCAACCGCTGTGAGACTTTAAACCGGTTCATTTATACAAAGCAGGAGTTTTTTTCCTCCGCAGAGGCTATGTTGCTAAAGCCTTTACTTTTTATTTTATTTTCCTTTGCAAACCTTGGCCTTGTTTCCAGATATTCCATGAGTAACGGTGCCTGATGTTTTCTAGGTGATGAGGTCAGCTTTTCATATTCCAACAACAGAGACTGCATTTAATCCTCCTAGCTGCTCCCTAGCAATGTAACATTGACCTCTGTCCACATGCCATGCAGCTATTTGCGATCGTCGTGCACAAAACATAGACTACATTTTCTTGTTGAATAGCTTTATCTGACCTCTGCAGCAAAACTGATCAAACTATAGCAAACCTGTAGCGGTTTGTCATGTTGTTGCAGATTTACACTATATCAGAGCATGAGGGGCCGAAGAAGGTGGGAAGTCGAATATGTATGTGATACTGTGATCTATAATTGTTTCATCAGATTGCTTGCTCTTATTTTTTATCACAGTACACCAATATCCTGATTACTAGGACAACTCCAAATATGTCAGATAGGGGCAGGATGAGCAAAGGATTCAACACTGATAATGCAAGACTGAGAGACATCGAATCTATGAAAGCTGTGGAAGCAGTATTTTTTATGCTGCAGCTGCACTAGGAATGTTTTTCTTTGCTCAGCAAATCATTTAGGATACCAATGATATGGTCTATTTCACTTTACATTTCGTTTGATGTCTACATGTATAGTTATTTTGCTGTGAATTGCCATTTTAGAGATTAAATAAACCCAGAGCCCAAACGTATATACTGTTTCAATATTCTAGGATTAGGAATAGCCTTTTCCCTCAGATTTTAGCAAATCTTTATATTAATAAATCTGACAGATATTCCACGGGAATAAACAAAATGCAGCAGAGTCCAGAATTCATACCAGCTTTTTGCTAGATCTTTTTTCTTTTCTTTGTTCTGCTCTCCAATCATTGTCAATGACGAATCCTTCCTAACCTTCCTAACACAGTTCAGTTCAGTATGCCTAAATATTGAATATTGCAGATCGGAAGTGGTGTGCTGCAGAGCATTGTTACGATATCCACTTGTTTCTTTTGGCATCCTTTCCTTTAAAAGCCATTCAACTTCCAAACTGGTCTGCTTGAAAGCTGCTGAGTTAGGTTTTACCTTTAATAAGTGATTTCCAAGACAATTAGATCACTTACATTCCCTGTAAAATCTGCTTTTACTAGTCTAAACTAGCAGCAATTTAATTATCTGGTTGACTACACTTAGCAAACTATGTGTAGTTTTAATTCCAAGCGAACATTTTTGTGTCAGGTTAAGCATATACTCGAAATCTAATTCTTATAAATACATTCCTAAAAATAATTTCCATTTTATTAAGCCTATTTTCACCAGACCACTAGATGCTTCAGGTGACGATTCAGAATGATGTTTACATAGATTATTCACAGTAAATACTGCATTTAGCTATGTATACTGTACTAAAAAAAAACCACCTGTAGCTTGCAGCAAAATTAGTACGAATGTAATTGAATAATTGGGGCGAGTTTGCAGTATTTGTATTACCAAAGCTAAACGTTATGCTTTTATCCCATAAATTGCATATTGGCTAGCTACTGGCAGAACTGTCCACATTTGAATGTGCAAAAGTGTATGCATAATTATGCATAAGTTTTCAGTATTATGGTCAAACTGATTATTTACAACCCTACTGAATCACACATTTTTGCCTAGGTTTGATTAAAATATACATCCCAAATACAAGTATTTCTGAGCTAAAAATTCTGAGCTAAAAATTCCAAAGGGAAATGCTGACCTTTAAGATCCCCCATACCTACTTTGAGTTCATCCCCCAACAGCTAGAGGCCAAATTTTGAGCTAATCCAAGAAAACAATTTAGTAAATACTGGAGGGGGGTGGGAAACACCCAGGTATTTACTCCTAAAAATGAACAATAAGAATAAACTCGGATTATTGGACGGGAGGGAAATAAATACCAGATATTACAACCTTCTATATAAGGGCTGTATTTGAAACCCATTGAAGTGAATGAGAATCTTTCCATTGACTTCGTGTCTCTCTCAATCGAAACTCTTCCCACAGCTCTGACGTTCAGTCTGGCCACACATTCAATCAAATTCCTCCTACTGCAGTTTCCTAGGCAACCAACACAGCCTCAGAAGCAGCCCGCACAAAAAGGAAGAACAAAAAAACCTCTGCAACATTTTCACTCATGTCGTTCTTTTCCCATCATTTAAAAGCATTGCAAATGCAGGAGTGGGAAAATTGCTGCAGCATAAAGCAAAGGGCTGGCCATGAGGTTATACTTTTATCCCCACTGTACTCATGAAAGGAGGACTAAGATGATGTCACTTGAGCGTTTACCTAGTGAAGCTCAGAGGATCAACCTGGTTTTATCCACTTTACCCTTCCCCCTACCCTTCTCTTCCATGGCTACTATCCTTCCAGCTGAGACAGGCTGGATGTGATCCTTTTCTGACCCTGTTGCTTCATCTCTTGAAATGTTCGCTGTTGAGAGAGAGAGAGACTTGACTGTCCCTTCCAGATTCTGAGAGAGTTGCAAAAGCCCTTTTGGTCCAGGTAATAAAAGCTCAGGAGAGAGCACCAATCTTACTTCACAGTAAATAAATAATCCAAGCCTCACACAGCAGCACAGTTTGTGGTGCATGTTGCAGTGTCAGTCAGAAAAGGCTCCATTTCCCTCTACTGGGGAAAATATATTTCTGTCCTCTTATGCTGTGATGCATTCCTGAAATTATTCAAAGGAGGGAGCTGACACAAAGGTCCCCAGGCTGTGGACTGTGTTTTTTAATATAGGGAACAGTCCTGAGTTACCACATATTGTTTTTTAAAAAAACTTATTTCTTAATATTTGTACTAAGGGAATGCCCAAAGTCAGGAGGATCAGGAGCCCATTGAGCTAGGCCACCAACATTGACCTGCCCCAAACAAACAGCCTGTATTCCCAGAATCTTACTGTTCAAACATGTATGACATACAACAGATGGGGGAATGGTCCAAAACATGCAAGCGGAGACCCCACTTCTGAAATCTGATCTTCTGTGTCTGTGCAAATTCCCCATTGACTTCAATGGGACTGCATGAGTGAATAATGGTCTGCCCTTGTGGATCAAATTGCAGAGCCTAAGTCATTAGGGTGATTTTAGGTTTAAAATTTAAATATATATAAATTAACCTTAACTTCCACCTTGTGAAATTATAGGTTTTACTGTCACTTGATGCCCAATTTTTACTTATTAATGTTTACAATATATTAATTACTTTACTTTTACAAATAAACACAACCTTTTGCTCCAGCTATTACACCTCTGCTCACTAATTTTTTGCATTAAGATAACAATACAGAATTTCTCTCCCTTGCCAAAGCCCAGCCAAAGCTCTGAACTAAAACCCCATCCAATATCCATTGAGATGGGCATCTCCAATCTCACTTGAAAAGCTCTCATGTGTCTCCTTATCAGTAGAAGCAGAACACACAGATGTCACTGGGAAGATTTAGGTGTGCACCAGAAGCCAGTTGGGGTTCACAGGGGCACTCTGCATCGCCCAGGATGTGATCACAGAGCGAACGCAGTACTGTCCAGAATGTGCTGAGTCCAACACAGGATTGTTATTTATTGACTTGTTTATCCATTATTTACTAAGTGTTAAAGAAGTTTCCTTACTTGGGCAGGTGATAATACAAGGGTCCAATAATGGCTCAGTCTATATTTAGCAAATGAGAACATACAGTGAGCCACAGAAAAATGTTTAGGAGGGATTGGAAATGCTTTCCCTGGCTAGGCAGTTATTGAACAGTTAGAGTCAGAAAGCAGACAGTTTAGGGGCAGAGTTTCCATGGTTTCCCCTAGGCCTCCCATTGACAAATGACTCTTTGCTGTAATAAATCTCGGAGCCTAATTTACCATGAAGCAAGGTGAGGAGCTATATGGATGGTGTGGTGTACCAGTCTATAGAAGAAATGCAATTTTTTTATTCCTATGTGCAGTGCTCTCCTGGTATAAATATGAGTAAGGTTCCGGTATCAATACAACATGAGTTGCTGATACAGCTGTTTCTAGATTCCAGTGGAACAAATTTGCTGTGTGCAAAAAAGCAAGGCATGAATAATAATAACATTCACCTGCTATTCTGGGTTATTCTTGGTGCTATATCTCATAATCAGGTATTTGTTTGTAATTTAAATGAGACTGGGCAAATCTGATCCTTATCTGCATGGCTTGAGAAATTGAGTAAAACTACTTTAGGAACAGGAGACGTGGACTGAATTCATCAGGTCAAAGCATGTGGTCATAATGGTGCAGGATGCTTGGGCACAAGAAAAACAGGCTCTTTGTGATTGGAGCCTTCTGGTTTTGACCTCATTTCTCTCTAACCCAAGGATTCTCTTCATATGCAAAATGCTCAAGAAGTCCAACATGGGCAGAATACTGTGACACTGGGCATTCAAGTTCAGGGCTACATTTGGTCCATTGCTCCCTGGGCCAGCAGGAGCTAGGAATACTATTGAAACACTCATTTTTGTAACTGAGCTGAATGAAGCATTTTGTAGGCCATGTCTACATCTAAAATTTTGCAGCGCTGGTTGTTACAGCTGTATTAGTACAACTGTATAGGGCCAGCGCTGCAGAGTGGCCACACTTACAGCAACCAGCGCTGCAAGTGGTGTTAGATGTGGCCACACTGCAGCGCTGTTGGGCGGCTTCAAGGGGGGTTCGGGGAACGCGAGAGCAAACCGGGAAAGGAGACCAGCTTCGCCGCGGTTTGCTCTCGCGTTCCCCGAACCACCCTGCAAACCGCAGGGAAGGAGACCTGCTTGCTCGGGGGTTCGGGGAACGAGAGAGCAAACCGGGAAAGGAGACCAGCTTCGCCGCGGTTTGCTCTCGCGTTCCCCGAACCACCCTGCAAACCGCAGGGAAGGAGACCTGCTTGCTCGGGGGTTCGGGGAACGCGAGAGCAAACCGGGAAAGGAGACCAGCTTCGCCGCGGTTTGCTCTCGCGTTCCCCGAACCACCCAGCAAACCTCAGGGAAGGAGACCTGCTTGCTCGGGGTTCGGGGAACGCGAGACCAAGCCGGGGAAGGAGACCAGCTTGATTACCAGAGGCTTCCTCAGGTATGCTGGGATACCTGCTTATTCCACGGAGGTCAAGAAAAGCGCTGGTAAGTGTCTATACTTGATTACCAGCGCTGGATCACCAGCGCTGGATCCTCTACACCCGAGACAAAACGGGAGTACGGCCAGCGCTGCAAACAGGGAGTTGCAGCGCTGGTGGTGCCCTGCAGATGTGTACACCTCCTAAGTTGCAGCGCTGTAACTCCCTCACCAGCGCTGCAACTTTCTGATGTAGACAAGCCCTCAGTTTTCTCAAGTTCCTCCCTTTTCTTTTGCTTGTTGCATGAGGTGGCTTCAGGGCCAGTGCAACCATTTAGGTGACCTAGGCAGTCGCCTAGGCCACTAGGATTTGGGGATGCCATTTTCTTCGGCAGTGACTGCAACGGCCGGATCTTTGGCCACCCCAGTTGCAGCCGGCATTTAGGTGGAGGGAGCTGGGGCAGGGGAGCACGGGGACGGCTGCCTGCAGCAAGTAAGGGGGTGGGGGGCGGCAAGCAGGGGAACTCCCCGCCCCAGCTCACCCCTGCCCCGCCTCCTCCCCAAGCATGCCGTCGCCGCTTCACTTCTCCCACCTCCCAGGCTTGTGGCACCTAAGCTGATTGGCGCCGCAAGCCTGGGAGGCGAGAGAAGTGAAGCAGCGACAGCGTGCTCATGCATGGAGCAGGGGTGAGCTGAGTTGGGGGGGTGCCTCAGGGTGGAGTGTCGGGGGCTGCCGCAAGGGGGGCGCCTCAGGGTGGAGGGGGGAAGTTGCCGCGGGGGGGGTGCCTCAGGGCAGGGGTGCGGGGGGGGGAGGGCACAAGGTGGAAGTTTCGCCTAGGGCGCAAAACATCCTGGCACCAGCCCTGGGTGGTTTCAGCTAGCTGCAGGAAGAGTATAGTTATCCACTGTGAGGGTGCCCCTCATAAGGCTTTATGGAAATATGCTTATGAATACATATGACATAACTGGAATATGTTCTATGCTACACATGCCAGGTAACATATCTATGTAAAGGTTATGATCTACTGAATCTATTAATCCTCTTTGTATGCATGTATCATTTTTGTATTCAAAGTTATGAATATTGGCTGTGTATTGGCTTGATTTCTAAATAACCTTAGTAGAGCATTTGATCAGTTCCTGAAGAAAGGAGTTTGCAAAGTTAAGTGCCCAGTCAAGAAGCATTTAAGGAACAATGCACCTTGGAATGCTCCAATCCACATAAGACATCTTTCTGGAGCCATTCAAGATACCATGTGGGCAACGGCTTCTGCCTGTAAAAACTGTGAGTCATGCATGGACATGTGACTTGACCAGATGACTCCAGAACTCCATCTTGGAGCTGGACTTTGCATAGGAGAGAGGAGGGGCTCTCCACCCACAAGAAAAAGTCTATTTAAGCCCATGGGAGACCCCTCCATTTTGTCTTCAGCTCGCTAAAGAGAGATCCTCTCCACCCCCAAGGATACCTGAAAGAAACTGGAACAAAGGACAGTAACTACAGAGGGTATGAATGATTGCTGGACCCAGACTAGAAGGAGATTAGTCTGTGAAAGGAAGCGTACTAGGTATTTTATTTGTATTCAGTTTCTTAGACATAGGCTTGCATGTTCTATTTTATTTTATTCGGTAATTCACTTTGTTCTATCTGTCACTACTTGGAACCACTTAAATCCTACTTTCTGTATTTAATAAAATCACTTTTTACTTATTAATTAACCCAGAGTATGCATTAATACCGGGGGCGGGGGGAGGTGTCGAACAGCTGTGCATCTCTCTCTATCAGTGTTATAGAGGACAAACAATTTCTGAGTTTACCCTGTATAAGCTTTATACAGGGTAAAATGATTTATTTGGGTAAGTTGCTTTCAGTCAAGCCTGCAGCTGTTAGGGGCCATGGTTCAGACCCCAGGTCTTGGTTAGCAGCGGGCTAGCGGGTCTGTCTCAAACCAGGCAGGGCACTGAAGTCCTAAGCTGCCAGGGCAGGAAAGCAGGGGCAGAAGTAGTCTTGGCACATCAGTAAGCAGCCCCAAAGGGGTTTCTGTGATCCAACCCACCACAGCCACATGTTAACAGTTTTGAAAGGGGACACTTCTGCTGATGAGTTGCACCCAGCAGAAGAATGTGTAGACATGCTGGTGACGTTGATAAGGAGGTGAAAACTAACCTTCAATTCACTAGCATACACACATAACCCTCCAGCTTATTAAAAAAAAATCATCTATTAAAACATTTATCTTCTCCCTTTGCCCCACAGTTCCCTCTTTTCTGCCCATGATTCCTCCGTGATCTTCCCTTTATCCCTGTGGTTCCCTTTTCTGCCTCCACAGTTCTCCAATGTCCTCCCTCACCCCTAACAAACCATAGCTTCCCCTTCCTCTCCTGGAACTGACCCATATTCCTAGTAACATAGAGAGAAGGCTCCCCAGCTCTGCTTTACCACCTGTCACTCAGCCTGAGGCAGCAGGAAGCAGATCTGGGAGCAGGCTGGCTGCAGCTGAGAAAGGCAAGAGTTCAGGGGCCACTGAGCAGGTGTTGCTGTACTCTGAGCATAGCAGTCTCATGATACCACAGCCCCAGGGTATTAGCTAGGTCTTCCATTGCCTGGGATTGATTTATAGAACCTCGCAGAGTCCTAGTCAAACTGAGGCTTGGTATGTACCTAAAACTTAGGTCGACCTAGGTAAGTTGATGTCATGCGGGTGTGTGTGTGTGTGTAATCACTGCTAGATTGATGGAGAATTCTTCTGTGGACCTAGCTAGCACCTGGTGAGGGGGTGGATTTATTACAGAGAACAGAGAAAAACCCTTCCAGCGCTGTAGCAAGTGGCTATGGTACAGTGGCATGATGCAGTGCTGTAGCTGTGCCACTGTAGCACTCGTAGTGTAGGCGTAGCCTCAGACTGCTAGCAGATCTGAAGAGTCATCTCCAGACAGTCTCTTTATGCTGTAGGAGCTGGTCCTCCGGGAGAGTTGGGGTGAAATAGAAGGAGGCAGGGAGGAGGGTGGAGACACAGAGCCTCTATATGTGACTGGCCTTTGCTGTGATAGATCTGAGTCTCAGTAGGAGACTGAATTTTGGAGACTTGTCTTCCCATTGGTGTGGTTCTGTGTAACTGAATGATCCATCAGGCAGAAACTCATGAGTCCAAATTTGCAGTGTTTCCTGTTCCCTCTGTACAATTAATGTGCATAGTTACTTATTAAGGGCCTGATCCAAAGCCCAGTGAAGTCAATGGGCATTTTTCTATTGATTTCAATGGACGTTGGATCGGGTCCTGAATTCCCAAATGCAGTGAATACCTCTTATCATGATTTTTCTGTTTGTCATTCACTACTGTATTTCAGGACAATTTCTGCCTGATTTGTGTCTGCTCCATGAAAAATGCATAACAGATGTATGTCACATGGAACTCAGTGCATGCACATGCATTAAAATTCCTGCTGAGCAGAGCTGCTTCTGTGATTCTATAGCTATGGCAGCAGCTTGCTGCATCACCCTTTGCAGACAAGAAGACAAGCTGAAAAGGGGAGGGAGGGTGATTTCTGGCATTTTCTGTGCAGCAAAAGGGAAAATCATATTCATCAGCTAAGAGATCAATGATGTGACTCAAGATTTTTGAAGTGAGACATGCAGCCATACTAAACCTGTTTGATTTTTGCCCATTAATCATTTAAAGGAGATAGCCTAAAGACCAAATACTTCTCTCATTATGCCGGCTTAAATAGATAGCAACTCCCTTGACTTCTGTGGATTTACTCCAGAGTGCTAAACATTATTTTGCACTGTTTACTATCAATTAACCTTAGATCTGGGAATATGGTCCATAAGTGATAGCTCTGGAAAGCATCCTCTGGTAATGAGTGATGTACACTTTGCAGATACACTGATTAGATGATGAGGCACTGAACCAGGAACCTCCAGAGCTAGTGCTAAAGAGCCATGTCCTCTGTTGATCAGGCACGCAGAGGGGAACGCAAAACTGTGACAGATGTGGTGCTGCTCTGGAACAAGTTACGACTGCTGTAGATTGACCTGATTACTGGGATGTTTACTGCATGAATATATATGAATGGCTCAAGATAATCCCATCATAAACACTTGAGAGTTGTTAAGGGAAAAAGCCAGGAATATCTGAAAATTTTACCTTCTCCTCCCCTGACAATCATAATGGCTGAAGCCTGGGAACACCGAACAAAGGAACTCTGCCAATCTAAAAAAGGTCTCTCCCTCTCCAGAAAGGGGGGTTTGTCTAGGGGATCCAGACCGATGGGCAGCCACCTGCTGTTGTGTCTGAAGAAGCTAGGCCTGCCTAAGTTACCACTGGGGGATGGTAAGCCTTTAGGTAAGATAGACATGCATGGAGGCTGTTTTTGTTTTAAAATCTTTTTTAACCTCTTATGCTTTGTTCCTACTGCAAAACAAACAATACCTTGTTTTAAGAAGGCTGTTTTGTCACTGGATACCAATGGTCACAGACTCCTGAAGGAAAGAAATGTGGGACCAGAACTCAGTCCGACCTGTACTGGATAAGCATGATTGTTACCCAGAGTAGTGGTGCCCAGGGCCCCGTCTAAGAGTGGGAGAATTGCAGAATTCTGCCCTAGGAGAGGTAAATGCACAAAGCTGAACCTGAAAATATGAAGTCAGCAAGACTAGGTAGATGACAGAGGTGCCCCTAGCTCTGTAACCACAACAATAACACACATATCTTACCAGTGGGTTACATCTTTTCTTCTGGACAAAGGAAGCTCATCCCAAGCATCTGAGATGCAATTTGAATCCTAGTCAAGCCCCCATATATGTGATGACCGCCATCTTGGTCAACAGCATGGACTGAATAAGTGACCTGTAAGTTAGAACGCACAAATTTTTGCAACTTGAGCAAAAGAGCTAGTCTTTGTAGCTGGGGGCTGTATTAACTCTCATCCTCTGTAGATGGAGACAAAGATCACACACTTACAAAGTGGGTTACACAGTGGGTATGTCTACACTACGGGATTATTCCGATTTTACATAAACCGATTTTGTAAAACAGATTGTATAAAGTTGAGTGCACGTGGCCACACTAAGCACATTAATTCAGCGGTGTGCGTCCATGGTCCGAGGCTAGCGTCGATTTCCGGAGCGTTGCACTGTGGGTAGCTATTCTGTAGCTATCCCATAGTTCCCGCAGTCTCCCCTGCCCCTTGGATTTCTGGGTTGAGATCCCAGTGCCTGATGGGGCAAAAATCGTTGTCGTGGATGGTTCTGGGTAAATGTCGTCAGTCATTCCTTCCTCCGGGAAAGCAACGGCAGACAATCATTTCGCGCCCTTTTTCCCTGGATTGCCCTGGCAGACGCCATAGCACAGCAACCATGGAGCCCATTCAGCTTTTTTTTTTTTACTGTCGCCGTATGTGTACTGGACGCCGCTGACAGAGGCGATCCTCCAGCGCTACACAGCAGCATTCATTTGCTTTTGCATGATAGCAGAGATTGTTATCAGTTGTTCTGTACCGTCTGCTGCCATTGTAAATTGGCAGTAAGATGACGGTTATCTGTCGTTCTATACTGTCTGCTGCTATCATGGGTGCCCCTGGCTGCGGTCAGCCAGGGGCGCAAAGGCAAAACTGGGAATGACTCCCTGAGTCAATCCCTCCTTTATGGTTTCTAAAAATAGAGTCAGTCCTGCCTAGACTATGGGGCAAGCGTACTAGAGAAGCAGTGTATCAGAGAGTACAGCCGCTCTGTGTCAGATCCTGCTGAAATGATGAGCTGCGTGCCATTCACGGGGGGTGCCCCTACAACAACCCCACCCATTGCTTCCCTCCTCCCTCAACCTTCGTGGGCTACCATGGCAGTGTCCCCCCCATTTGTGTCATGAAGTTATAAAGAATGCAGGAATAAGAAACAGTGACTTGTTAGTGAGATAAAATGAGGAGGAGGCAGCCTCCCACTGCTATGACAGTCCAGGCAGGACATTAAGCGGTGTGGAGGAGAGGAGCCCAGCCTCCTGCTGCTATGATAGTTCAGGCAGTACAGAATCTTTTCTTTACACATGAAAGGGAAGGGGCTGATGGAGCTCAGCCCCCAGTTGCTATGATGAGGACGGTTACCAGCTGTTCTGTCCCATCTACTGGGAATGACTAGGAATCATTCCTATTTTTACCCAGGCGCCCTCTGCCAGCCTCACCTGAGGCCAGCCAGGAGCACTCACGGGCTGATTACGAGGACGGCTAGCAGTTCTACTGCACCATCTGCCACCGGGGAGAGGAGAGCAGTGGATACTGCTCTTCATTGCCGCAGCATCGCGTCTACCACCAGCATTCAGTAGACATAGGGTGACATTGAAAGAAGTCAAGAAACGATTTCTTTCCCTTTTCTTTCATGTGGGGGAGAGAGAGGGAGTAAATTGACGAGCTATACCCTGAACCACGCCGGACAATGTGTTTGAACCTACAGGCATTGGGAGCTCAGCCAAGAATGCAAATACTTTTCAGAGATTGCTGTGGACTGTAGGATAGCTGGAGTTCTCAGTACCCCCTCCCTCCCTCCATGAGTCTCCATTTGAGTCTCTGGCTTCCCGTTACGCTTGTCACGCAGCACTGTGTAGCCTGGAGATTTTTTTCAAACACTTTGGCATTTCGTCTTCTGTAACAGAGCTCTGATAGAACAGATTTGTCTCCCCATACAGCGGTCAGATCCAGTATCTCCCGTATGGTCCATGCTGGAGCTCTTTTTGGATTTGGGACTGCATCGCCACCTGTGCTGATCAGAGCTCCGCGCTGGGCAAACAGGAAATGAAATTCAAAAGTTCGTGGGGCTTTTCCTGTTTACCTAGCCACTGCATCCGAGTTGAGATTGCTGTCCAGAGCGGTCACAGTGGTGCACTGTGGGATACCGCCCGGAGGCCAATACCGTTGATTTGCGGCCACACTAACCCAAATCTGATATAGTAATACGGGTTTTAGCGCTACTCCTTCGTTGGGGAGGAGTACAGAAACCGATTTAAAGAGTCCTTTATAGCGATATAAAGGGCCTCGTAGTGTGGACGGGTGCACCGTTAAATCAGTTTAATGCTGCTAAAATTGGTTTAAACGCATAGTGTAGACCAGGCCAGAGCTATTTCTAACACAAAATATAGCGGATACATCATCCCTGCCATATATTATATTGAAGCCAGGGACATAATTTTGAAATACGGTGAGTGAGAAATTCCCTAATATATTCTCTGCCCTCTCTTTTTACTTACTCACACATTATCTTCCTAGATTTTCTCAGCCTTTCCAATGTTCACTTCCATTCGAAACCCCCATTTCCTGCCTGTTTTCTCAAGAGCCTTACAAGGTGGGTCACAGGTATGTAACCTAGTGCACTTCTTGACACTGAGTCTCAATAGACACTTTAATGCACAAAATAGGGGCATTAGAGCCAAACTTTGCAAGCTGCTTTGGGATCCTTTAAAGTGGAAGGAGCTATATCCATGTAAAATATTATTAAATGAACCTAGCAGGGAAAACCTCTTCTAACCCCTGCGGGGAATGAGGGAGTCACTGAACATTGCACTTCCTGTGTATGAATTTGGACATTGTGAATATTCTGCTGGATCAAAGACAAGCTAATCCAGTGACTCACATAACAGGAAAAGAATGTCTCATTCTACAATGGGAAGATGTTATTACTTTGCAAATATAGAGGCACTGACATGAAATGTGTTATCCACCCTTTAATCCTCATTAAAGCCTGGGGAACTAGGTCAGTATTATTTAATTATCCCATTTTACAGACAGATGAAATAAGGCACAAAGAGCATAAGTGATTTGCACAAGGTCACGTAGCGGGGCAGTAGAAGAGTCCTGAATGAAATCTAGAAGTCTTGATTTGTGTGCTGATTATTGGATCACGCTGGTCATCAGCTGAGCTCTGTTAAAAATAATGCAGAGCAATGCGGTGCATACAGAATATGTTGGCAGAATGGCATTGTGGGAGGCAGAGAATCTGCTCACTACACAGACTCCCTGCCAAGCTACTGAGAGAAATTTGAACAATTGAGTAACAAACAGAAGATTTTTTTTTTTGGAATGATGATACTTTAAGCTGTTGACATTAGAATTCTTCTGTTGTCCTAGCTACTGCCTCTTGGAGAGAAAGAGCAACTACATTGATGGAAAGCCACCTTCTGTCAATGTACACTACAGTGGTGTAACGGTGCCAGTGTAGACATGGCCTAAGCACTATGCAGGCATCATATTCACTCACACAAGTAGTGTATACTCTTCATTATATCTATTGTATTGGTATTGTGATAGCCAACTTTACACCACAGCTCCTACTAATTGCAGCCTCATAAATCAGAGCTGTGACATATAATAAATTACATTAAACGTTCATTGCCATATAATAAAGATGAGATTGTTAAAAAGGTAATGGGTGGTGTAGGTTGTTATATAGTTAGTTTTTCTCTCTGTTTGTGTTCTGACTCTTATACGTCTATAGCACTGTCAAGAACATGTTCATTTCACACCAAATGATCTGCCCCAAGACAAGTCCACTCACTCTGCAGCATGTTTCATAGCTGCATTTCCAACCCACTGCAACAATTACCTCCATTTCTCAGGATGGGTGTTTTCTCTTTCAATCTTAAAGAGGAGTGTGCAATGTTCCACATATAGCAGCTGTATTCCGAGTGATGTTTTAAATATGCAGAACCGTCTATAGACAGAAGTCTGATGTATTGAGATAGACACCTGTGGCTGGGCAGAATATATGATTTCTGTGCCTGATTTTTCATTGTGCAGATTGTTATGACCCTGAATTTCAGAGCTGAACACCTGTAATGCCAATTAATGTCAATAGGTGCTCAGTGCTCAGCAGCTTTGAAAGAAAATCAAATCTTGGATGGGCTGAAGAGTAACATGTCTCAATGTGATCAAATAGGCGCAGTTCCAAGTGAGTGAGCTTTCTTTGAAGGTGCTCACATAGGAGAGAGGGCAACACCGAACTAGATTAAAATGAAAATGAGACGGGGAAACGTTCAGAGAATATAACACTGTTGTAGGAGATAACATGTGTAATGGGATCTCCAACTTTAGAGCCTAGGATTCATTCCTAAATTTCCCTATTGGTTTAATGTCACTTGTATTGAATCAGGTCTCCATAGGCACAGTACAAACACATAAAGACATGAACCCAACCCTGACAGACCTACAGCTTAAGGAGACAGCTGCAATATGAAGGGCATGGGGAAAGGGATACAAGATTTAATACAGACACACTTGCAATTGCTTTATTATAACTAGATATGGTAACAAGTATCAGAGGGGTAGCCATGTTAGTCTGGATCTGTAAAAAGCAACAAAGAGTCCTGTGGCACCTTATAGACTAAGCCCTCGTCCAGACTAACCCGCGGCATCGGCGGGTTAAAATCGATTGCTCGGGGATCGATATATCGCGTCTAGTCTGGACGCGGTGTATCGATCCCCGAGCGCGCTTACATCGATTCCGGAACTCCATCAATCCGAACGGAGTTCCGGAATCGACACGGAGAGCCGCGGACATCGATGCAGCGCCGTCCAGACTGGTGAGTACCTCGATTTTAGAAATTCGACTTCAGCTACGTTATTCACGTAGCTGAAGTTGCGTATCTAAAATCGATTTTAATTCCTAGTCTGGACGTGGCCTAACAGACGTTTTGGAGCATAAGCTTTCGTGGATGAATGTCATGCGTCTGACGAAGTGGGTATTTACCCACAAAAGCTCATGCTCCAATATGTCTTTTAGTCTATAAGGTGCCACAGGACCCTTTGTTGCTTTTTATATATATGGTAAGAGCAGCAGAAGTGGGTATTGTGGAGTGATAGGAAGGAGCAGGTTACAGGACCTTATAAATCAGTTCAAGAAGGGTATTTCAAATTTAAGGAGTCCTACAAAAGATAGTACGTGTGTGAGACAGTGGCAAATGGGTGTAGCAGGCTGTTATGGTTGGTGGAGCAAAGGCGATGGGGACAACACAATCAGAGATAAGCATAGATACTGGAACTAGAAGTGCTGAGAGTGCTGCCACACCCCTGGCTTGAGGTGGTTTCTATCATATACAGGGTTTACAGTTTGGTTCAATGGCTCTCAGCACCCTCATTCTACCAATTGTTCCAGCATACCTGGAGATAGGAGCAGACAAGTAGGGAGGGACAGAATAGTAAAGGGCCTGTGAGGTGAGGATAAGAAGTTTGAACTTGATGCAGTGAAACAGGGAGAGCCATTGGAGGATCTAGGGCTCAGTCCTGCAAGGTGCTGAGGACTCTGGCCCCCAACAGCATATCAGTAGTCCTTATGTCTATCCACCTCAGCGTAAGGTGGCATGTCAGAGGTGGACAGGGATGTAGTGGAGTGCAGGTTTGCTATGTCAGATCCTCAACTGGGGACCAAAGCTAGCTCCCTGGTGGCATTCACCTCACTCCACTGCATCCAGGTTCTACTCAGATGCAATGGACAATCTGGTCCTACATTTGTATGGTTGCCGTTAGGCGGAAATTGATCTGTCACACTGTTTTTCTTTCTGCATCAGTGACAGATACTAATGCATTAGTAATGAATTCATCCCTAGAAGATGAAGCGAGAAGGTGGGCAAGGTAATATATTTTATGGGACCAACTGTCATAAACAGATAGTTAAGGGTTACTGTCTCTTTTACCTATAAAGGGTTAACAAACAGTGAACCAAAAACACCTGACCAGAGGACCAGTCAGGAAACAAGATATTTTCAAATCTCGGTGGAGGGAAACCTTTGTTTGTGTTTGGCTTTGTTCTCTCTGGATTCTGAGAGGGACCAGACATGTAAGCAGATTCCTCCAATCTTTCTGAAAAAATCTGTTCTAATGTTAATAAGTACCAGTAAAAGGTGAGTTTAGTCTTTTGATTGTTTTCTGTATTTGCAAATGTGTAGTTTGCTGGGAGTATTTAAAATTGTATTTTGCTGGGGGGAGACTTCTCTCTAGTGTCTATAAGCTGAAAGACACTGTAACTTTTACCATCTAAATTACAGACTTTTACTTTTTTTTCTTTCTTTTTATTAAAAGTTTTGCTTTTAAGACCTGTCTGATTTTTTCCCCTTGTTGAGGCTCAAGGGAATTGAGTTTGTACTTACCAGGGAATTGGTGGTAGACAGGGAAAGAGAAGGGAGGGAGGAAAGGGGGAATCCCTTTGTTTAGATTCACGGAGCTTGAATCTGTCTCTCTCTCCAGGATAGCCCAGGGAGGGAACGCCTGGGAGGGGGAGAGAAGGGAGGGAAACAAACCTGATTTATCTGTGTTGTGATTCAAGGAGTTGAATCACGGTGATCTCCTAGTGTACCCAGGGCGGGAAAGATCTGGGAGGAAGAAAGGAGAAGGAGGGGAAATGGTTTATTCCCCTTTGTTGTAAGACTCAAGGAATTTGGGTCTTGGGGTCCCCAGGGAAGGTTTTTTGGGGGACCAAAGTGCCCCAAAACACTATATATTTGGGTGGTGGCAGTTTATCACATCTAAGCTGGTAATTAAGCTTAGAGGAATTCATGCTGGTACCCCATTTTTTGGACTCTAAGGTTCAGATTGGGGAATTATACCATGACACCAACTTCTGAACAGAGTTAGTCCAATAAAAGGTATTACCTCCCACACCTTGTCTCTGTACTATCCTGGGACAACTTTGCAAAACAATTTATTTCTCCTGGTTTTGGATAAATCTTTCGACACTATACCCCCTGTGACGGTGCTGCCTGTGGGAGCCAGCTGAGGTCACTCAATCAGGGTGAACTGCAAACAAAACGGGGCAGACAAACCCCAAATGCTGATGGTGATTCCAATAATTAGATTTACCAAGTTAGCACAAAACAACTTCTGTAGTACCTCACTGGTTACTTAGAAGTTTAAACCATGCAGTTCCCTTAAAGTGCCCAGCCTTAGGCCTCCGTCCAGACACACCTCTCAGATATGATGATGATTCCTGAAAATCTTATCTCATCATATAAAAGAAAAGGTTCTTCCAATCCCAAAGGATCAGCCACATACCCAGGTCCAATTATAACTTAGATCTTACCCAAAATACATGCTATAGCCAATTCTTATTAACTAAGCTAAAATTTATTAAAAAAGAAAAGAGAGAGTGTTGGTTAAAAGATCAATATACAGACAGACTTGAATTCAATTCCTGAGGTTCAGATACATAGTAGAGGTGAGCTTGTAGTTGCCAAAAGTCCTTTTAGAAATAGTCCATAGATTACAGTCCAATTTCCATATTCAGGGTTGCTCCAGTCAATGACTGGGGATCTCAATCCTTGTGGCTTAAGGTTTCCCCCTCTTGAAACCCAAAGCAGGTCTGAGATGAAGAAGGATCGTGTCCCAGGCTTCTTAGGGTATGGCTACACTTACAGTTGTACAGCGCTGGGAGTTACAGCTGTCTTCGTACAGCTGTGTAGGGAAAGTGCTGCAGTGTGGCCACATTTGCAGCATTTGCAGCGCTGTTGGGAGTGGTGCATTATGGGCAGCTATCCCAGCGTTCAAGTGGCTGCAACATGCTTTTCAGAAGAGAGGGGTGGGGTGGAGTGTGACAGGGAGCGTGGGGGAGACAGAGAGAGTGGATTTTTGGAGCTGACACTATTGTCAGCTCCCTGCCTTGCGAGTTCTAAGGACTGGAAGATACACAGCACCAACTTGCAATCAATTTAAAAGTTTTGAGCCCTTCCCCCACCCCTCTCTTATTCACTAAATGCAAATTATGCACTCCTAAATAGCCTTCAGACCACATAAGCAGCTGTTCAACATGGACTCCCCCCCTCCCTCCCCCTCCCCCATGTGACTTCTCTCTTCAAGCAACCAGCTGTGAACCTTCCAAAGCAATACCCCTGCCTGCCTCCGATCGAGCAAACAGGAGCTGTGTTTGTTTTTTAGATAAGCAGCTCGGGCGAGCTTGGAGTTCAGCCATTCTTCCGGTTTGTTGTGATCAGGCATTCTGGGATACCTCCTAATACCCTGGAGGCCAATAACAGCACTTTTGGTGGCCACACTTGATGAGCAGTGCTGCATCACCAGCGCTGCAATCATTACACCCCAAGCAGACCAGGTGTACAGCCAGCGCTGCAGCCAGGGAGTTGCAGCGCTGGATGTGCCTTGCAGGTGTGGACAGTTACTAAGTTGCAGCGCTGTAAACCCACCACCAGCGCTGCAACTCTCCAGTGTAGCCAAGCCCTTATACATTTCCAGCAGCCTTTCGGCCTGAGAAAACAATAGGCTTAACTCCTTCTCCCAAACATCCTGACAATTAGCATAGAGTAATTTATCCATTAAACAGTTCAGATACAGGTTACCACAACCTTCAAAGAGACACATAGACAATAATACTATTTTACTCAAGTATCCTCTTAAATGCTAATATTCCTTTTTTGATCTTTGAATTAAAACTATAGCAATAGACAAGACTTGTTTGCTGGCATCGCAAGACCTGAGCAAATATCTACCCTTCTACCTCTAACAATGCAGACTTGCATTTCAAAGCTCTATTCATTTACATATCTTCCTAACCAGTTCTTAAGCTTCACCCATGGGTCAGGTCAGTTGGTGAGGTGAGTTAATTAACTCTTTCTGGCCCAGTCACCTTTTAATGAGATATTATATTATACTCATAATGTCACACCCCCCACTAAATTCAGAGTTTGTTAATGTGATCACATTAACAATACAGAAGGATACAAAGAAATGTTACCCATTTTGAGCCAGATCCTCAGGCAGGCTGAGCCAGAGTTAAATGCACTTAGGAGGGAGGGCAAAGGTGGCTTTTTGCCACCTTTCCACTCTCCTTATCCCCGTAGCTGCCATGGACTGGTTCAGAGTCAGGCTGTAATGGGCTGCTATGGGCCATTATGCTGGTGGAGACATCCAAGGAAACATCATGCTTGGCCTTGCCTTTGCTCCTCCTCCCAATGCTGAGGTTGGGGATTGTGAGACAGAGTCAGCTATGTCAGCTTTACAGAAGCTGAGGATTCCCATGCCTGGATACACTCAGCCATGCTGTAGCAGAACAATAATGTAGCAGGGCTGAGGATCTGGTTTTTTGTCACATTTCAGAAATAAATGATTTCTAAGGGTGGATACAGGATGTAAGCAGAGTCAGGATGAGCTCTACCCTGACATCTGGTGGTGCATTGTGGCAAGTTGTGGAAGAGAACTTCACGGGCTGATCTTTGCATAGGCACACCCACCCCGCCTAGCATGAGCCCACAGCAGCCCAAAATCATCACTTTGGCTGCTGTGGGATCCCCAGTTTCTCTGTTATTGGGGCAGAAAGAATAAAGTGTTGTTACCCTGATTATGTGAATCAAGGACAATGAAACTGTTTTATGACAGGGGGACTCTCCATCAACTAAGTAACACTCGCTAGACAAGAGACATGGGTTCCAAAACTCAGTGAAGGGGGGGGGGGGGAGAGAGAGAAACAGGTATGTGTACCTGAGGGCACAGGCTGTTTTTCAGGGCCTGAAATACTAATTGTACCTCTTCCTCTCTCTACTGTAGAATATCAGAGCTAATTTTAATTTTATTAGGAGTCTAGTTGCAGGCTGCTCAGGTGACTTCACTTTGAGCCATTAGTGCACCAGCACTGAGACTACCCTACTACAGACTGTAATCACTAAAGAGCTGAAATCACTGAGTGCTGGGGGAGGGCCTGAAGATACGTTGCTGAGGAGCTGGTGGAGCAGAGCAGTTTGCGGGACGACTGGAGCAGCTTGCTGGTGGAGTGGCTCACTGTGAAAGCTGCAGCGGAACCCCATGGAGAGGCGGGGCAGTCGGCCTCGGACCACGTAATGTGCCCCTTAACACTGCTGTGCTGCTGCCCCCTCACCCCCCCAGCTGGGAGGCAAAACTCTGCAGATAAACTTTTGAACTCTGGGGCTGCACTGACCAGGGACAGAGACTTTTGGGTTGTTGGACTTTGGGTGATTTTTTTTTTTTTTTGGGTTGCTGGACTTAAGACCCTGAGGGGAAAAGGATACTGCCAAACTTACTTGGGGAGGTGGGTCTTTTGCTCATGGTTTGTATTATGAAGCCTGTTTGTGGTGTTTCCCCAACATAATGCTGCATTGTTTCCCTCCTTTATTAAAAGCATTTTGCTACACTCAGACTCTGTGCTTGTGAGAGGGGAAGTATTGCCTCCTAGAGGAGCCTGGGGGGTGGTGTGTAATTGTCCCAGGTCACTGGGTGGGGGTCGAGCCCGTTTTGCATTGTGTTATTGAAACAGAACCCCTAGATACTTGTTGCTGCCAACTCAGAAGGGCAGAAGGATTACAAGACAAATACGGCTGCTACTCTGAAACTTTCAAAGTCTTTTATGAATTTTCCTTAAATGTAATGATGAAAAAATTCTGCCTCAACCTGGAAGTTAACTTTTAAAATGTGGAAACACAGAGCTGTGGATTTCTAGAGACACATGGTGGGGTTGGAGGGTGAAAATGAGCATTATAATGGAACATTGGTTGCCAGCTAACTTTGGCGAGGTTATCAGTCAGTTTATACTAGCATACTACTACTCTCAGCTTTTAAAAGTCCACAGCCTTCCATACAATGGGAACACTGAATCCCCAAGCAGACGGGGCAGCAGGTTGGTATAATTCTTGGTGGTGCCGAGTATGGGCCCAAGTCCTCCCTCTCACCACACTTGCCTAAGGCTCTGGGAGGGAGTTTGGGAGTGGTTTAGGGTACAGGGTCTGGGAAGGTTGTGGGAGGGGTGTGGGTTCCAAGAGGGAGTTTGAGTGCTTGGTGCGGGCTGGGGTTCTGGAAGGAGTGAGGGGTGTGGGTTCTGGGAGGGAGTTTGGGTGCAGGAGGGGGTTTGGGCTCTGGGAGGGAGTTTGGGTGCAGGAGGGGTGAGGGGTCGGGCTTTGGGAGGGAGTTTGAGTGCGGGCTCTGGGCTGGCATGCAAGGGGAGGGGCAGGCTCTGGGCTGAGGTGCAGGTTCTGGGAGGGAGTTTGCAGGGTGCGGGCTCTCGGATGGGGCAGGGGGTTGGGTACGAGAGAGGGTGAGGGATGTGGTGCTTACCTTGATTGGCTCCCGAAGGAGACCCGCATATCACTCTGGCAGTGGCTTCTAGGCGGGTGTGTGTGTGTGTCTCCATGTGCTGCTGCCCACAGGCTGCCCGCAGGCCCTAGTTCCTGGCCAATGGGAGTTGTGGAGTCAGTGCTCGCGGCGGAGGCAGCACGCAGAGACCCCCTGCCCTCCCCAGGGGTCGTAGGGCCATTCCGGACGCTTCCAGGAGCGGCGCGGAGTGAGGCTTAGCCCGATTGCACTGCCGATGGTGGCCGGGGGCTCCCGGGGACCTTTTAAATTGCCTGGGGGCTGCATACAGGGCCAGGAGACACTCTAGGAGAGGTGCGCGGGGGGTGGCAGGCGGGGCAGGGGGGAGACTCAGTCCCGAATGTTGTGGAGCTGGGCCCCCCGGGCCCTGAATATTTCTGGAGCAATGCACCATAGGCCCGTATAACTCACCGCCCTGCAAGTAGAGTAGACATGTCCGGGTTGATTTCATCAGCTGTTGTCAGTGACGATCACAGTGAACAAAGTTCTATGTTATGAAGGACTAGGAAGCAAACAGCCTTGCTGTATCCTGGTGGTTGAAGGAGGAGGAAAGTGTGATCTCCCCGAGGCAGCATCTTTCCTTCAGGATCACACTTTCTTCAGACACATCAGCAAATATCAGTAGCCTCCATCTGAGTAAACTTGCTGTCTACAGACTTGAGTAAGGACAGTATCAACATTATCCTCCCAGAGATTTCTGGTACGGGATAGCATGTTGGCAAACACTCAAGAATCAGGACTTTGGCTCTGCGGATCCTGAGGCACATGCAGTGTAATTTATTATAGCCAGCTGTATCCCAGTTTACCTCTAGCTTTGATATATCATCTTGCCAATTTACTGTGCCATCTGGTGGATTCCAGCCACCACAACTGCAGCTGTTGTCAGAATTCTCTCTATTGTGTTCTTTGCCTGATTGGAAATTTTGGAAACACCTATTTAGATGCAATTCTGCTTCTGTGTAAAATTTCTTTGTAATTATCTTCCTGTATATTTGACTAGTAGAGACCTAAAACTCAAGCTGCCTGTTTGCTTCAAATGTTTCAAAAGATCGAATGTTTCCTTTTGGTTCATAAGAAAGGCCATACTAGGTTGGACCAAAGGTCTATCTAGCCCAGTATCCTGTCTTCCAACAGTGGCCAGTGCCATGTGCCCCAGAGAGAATGAACAGAACAGACAATAATCAAGTGATCCATCCCCTGTCACCCATTCCCAGATTCTGGAAAACAGAGGCAAAGGACACCATCCCTGCCAATTCTGGCTAATAGCCATTGATAGACCTATTCTCCATGAATTTATCTAGTTCTTTTTTGAACCCTGTTATAGTCTTGGCCATCACAACATTCTCTGGCAAGGAGTTCCACAGGTTGACTGTGAGTTGTGTGAAAAAATACTTCCTTTTGTTCATCTTAAACCTGCTGCCTATTAATTTCATTTGATGACCCCTTGTTCTTGTGTTATGAGGAGTAAATAACACTTCCTTATTTACTTTCTCCACACCAGTCATGATTTTATAGACCTCTATCGTATCCCCCCTTAGTCATCTCTTTTCCAAGCTGAAAGGTCCCAGTTTTATTAATCTCTCCTCATATGGCAGCCATTTCATGCCCTTAATCATTTTTGTTGCCCTTTTCCAATTCCAATCTATCTTTTTTGACATGTGGCACCCACATCTGCACGCAGTTGATGTGGGCATACCATGGATTTTTATAGAGGAAATATGATATTTTCTGTTTTATTATCTATCCCTTTCTTAATGATTCCCAACATTCTGTTCACTTTTTTGACTGCTGCTGCCCATTGAATGGATATTTTCAGAGAACTATCCACAATGACTCTTTCTTGAGTGGTAAAAGCTAATTTAGACCTCATCATTTTATATGTATAGTTGGGCTTATGTTTTCCAATGTACATTACTTTGCATTTATCAACACTGAATTTCATCTGCCATTTTGTTGCCCAGTCACCCAGTTTTGAGATCATTTTGTAGCTCTTTTCAGTCTGCCTTAACTATCTTGAGTAGTTTTGTATCATCTGCAAATTATGAATATGTTGAATAGGACTAGCCCCAGTACGGACCTGTGGGGGACACCACTATTTACCTCTCTCCATTCTGAAAACTGACCATTTATTCCTACCCTTTGTTTCCTATCTTTTAACCAGTTACCATTCCATGAGAGAACCTTCCCTCTTATCCCATGACTGCTTATTTTGCTTAAGAGCCTTTGGTGAGGGACCTTGTCAAAGGCTTTCTGAAAATCTAAATACACTATATTCACTGTATCTCCTTTGTCCACATGCTTGTCGACGCCCCTCAAAGAATTCTAGTAGATTGGTGAGGCATGATTTCCCTTTACAAAAAGCACGTTGACTCTTCCTCAACAAATTATGTTCATCTATGTGTCTGACAATTCTGTTCTTTACTATCGTTTCAACCAGTTTGTCCAGGACTGAAGTCAGACTTACCGGCCTGTAACTGCCGGGGTCACCACTGGAGCCCTTTTTAAAAATTGTCATCACATTAGACATCCTCCAATCATTTGGTACAGAAGTTGATTTAAATTATAGGTTACAGACTACGGTTAGTAGTCCTGCAATTTCACATTTGAGTTGCTTCAGAACTCTTGTGTGAATACCATCTGGTCCTGGTGACTTATTACTGATTCGTTTATCAATTTGTTTCAAAACCTCAATCTGGGACAGTTCCTTAGATCTGTCACCTAAAAAGAATGGCTCAGCTTTGGGAATCTCCCTCACATCCTCTCAACCATGAAGACCGATGCACAGAATTCATTTAGTTTCTACACAATGGTCTTATCATCCTTGAGTGCTCCTTTAGCATCTCAATCATCCAGTGGCCTCACTGGTTGTTATAGCAGACTTCTTGCTTCTGATGTACTTAAAAATGTTTTTGCTATTACTTTTTGAATCTTTGGCTAGCTGTTCTTCAAATTCTTTTTTGGCCTTCCTAATTATATTTTTACACTTCATTTGAAAGAGTTTATGCTCCTTTTTATTTTCCTCACTAGGATTTAACTTCCATTTTTTAAAGGATGCCTTTTTGCCTCTCACTGCTTCTCTTACTTTGTTGTTTAGCCACGGTGGCTCTTTTTTGGTTCTCTTACTATGTTTTTTTAATTTGGGGTATATATTGAAGTTGAGCCTCTATTATGGTGTCTTTAAAAAGTTTCCATGCAGCTTGCAGGGATTTCACTTTTGGCGCTGTACCTTTTAATTTGTTTAACCACCTCATTTTTGTGCTACAAGTTGGGCCTCTGTGGTGTTTTCCCCGCCAAAGGGATGCCAAATTTAATTACATTATGGTCACTATTACCAAGCTGTCCAGCTATATTCACCTCTTGGACCAGATCCTGTGCTCCACTTAGGACTAAATCAAGAATTGCCTCTCCTCTTCTGTGTTCCAGGACTAGCTGCTCCAAGAAGCAGTCATTTAAGGTGTCAAGAAACTTTATCTCTGCATCCTGTCCTAAGGTGATATGTATCCAGTTAATATGGGGATCGCTGAAATCCCCCACTATTATTGAGTTTTTTATTTTAATAGCCTCTCTAATCTCCCTGAGCATTTCACAGTCACTATCACCATCCTGGTCAGGTGGTCAGTAATATACACCTACTCTATAATTCTTATTATTCAAGCATGGAATTACTATCCACAGAGATTTTCTGGTACAGTTTGGTTTGTTTAAGATTTTTACTTCATTTGATTCTATGCTTTCTTTCACATATAGTGCCACTCCCCCACCAGCACGGCATGTTCTGTCTTTCCTATTTTGTACCCTGGTATTATTGTGTCCCATTGATTATTCTTATTCCACCAAGTTTCTGTGATGCCTATTATATCATTATCCTCATTTAATATGAGACACTCTAGTTCACCCATCTTATTGTTTTAGACTTCTAGTATTGATATATAAGCACTTTAAAAAGTTGTCACTTTTTAGCTGTCTCCCTTTACATGATGTAATTGAATGAGACTTCTTTTCATTTGACTGTTTCACATCAGATCCTACCTGTATTTTATCATCTTCCATACTCTCCTCTTTACTGGGACATAGAGAATCTCCATTTGTAGATCCTCCCGTAAGGGATGTCTCTGTCCAAACCACATGCTCCTCCGCACCTGTCGGCTTTCTCCCAGCCTATCAAATCCTACTTCTTCTGTACTGAAGCGAGTAGGTAGTGATGACTACTCGATTATTTCCACAATCACGCTTTCACACCTCCCAGTTGGATAAAAACAAAACACATCTTTGTCTTTCAATATTTCCTGTGTACATAGTAACTTTGTGTGCTCCAAACCTAGAGTAGTGGACAGAACAATCTTTCTATAGAAGACAAGAGATAACATTTTCAAACTTGGATATCTTGTTAGGCTCTTAAATCCATATGAAGGCTCCTGAATAAAAAAAAACAAACTGATTCTCAAAGGTGCAGAGCACCTACAATTGACTTAGAATACAGTTGTGATAGCGTAGCAACTCTTTAAAGCAAGCCTGTAAAGTCTCTAGGCCTCACTTTACCCAATTGTAAAGTGGATATAATAATGCTTACTATTCTTTGTAAAGTGCTTTGAGATCTACAGAGAAAGAATGCTGTATATTTGCTGTTATCTACAGGAGCATCCTGAAGGGATGACTCAATTTAGGCAATACAGGGCACCAGGCATACTACGAGATGGGGCCTTCACTGGCCCGGCCCCCGCTTGGAGTGGCTGTGAGGTCTTTTCTCCTCCCAACCTCTCATCTCAGGAGTGGCAATAGGAGCCTACCTCCACTCCGGAGCAGCAGGCGTCTGTCTTCCGGGGGAGGGGGTATGTGAGTTGGGCCACCGCATGCTTCTCACCACACACAAAATCCAATGATGGATAGAATTGACGAGGTTCTCCAGAGCAGTGGGTCTTGGAGTTAAACACCCCCCCCCCCCCCATACCAGTTAGATGCATGGGGCAGTTCATATTTTTGAGCTATTGCATCAGGTTTTCTGCTGACTCAGGCAGGCAACAGCTGCATGGGTCACGTTTTCAAGGTTGGTCATTTCACAACCATGAAAAGAAAGCTGAGCTTGTGCCTCCAGGAGCGGGCTCTGGGGCATGGCCCTAAGCCGTAGCGAGATCCTGCCTGAATGTGGTGGCTGTGGTAGTAACAAGGCTTGGACTGGAGACCACTGCCTTTAAATGGCCACCCCCTCCCTCCTACAGGTCAGGTACAATACGGGGACCCCCATCTGCAGCTCGGCCCAAAGCCCACGCCCTAAAGGAGAAGTGGGGGTTGCAGCAGAAGGCCCCCAGGGCAGGTATGGGCAGCCAGGTTTTAGCGGACCTGAGCACCCCCAGCTCCACCGGCCTGGGCCTAGGGTGCGGCGGGGGGAGGGGGCAACTGGGAACAACCCGGAAGGGCGGGGCAGGAGCCCAGCTACCCCTCCCTGGAGCGAGGGACCGACGGGTTTGGCCCCCTGCCCAGCGCCGCGGGGCGAGGCAGGCGAGACGCGGGCCGGGCCTGCGCTCGGGGATCGTTTGCTCTGGCCTGGCCGCGGCATGCGAGGCCGGGCGGGACGGGGATGGAGCCGCAGCCGCTAGCGGAGGCGGCGGGGTCCTCGCGCCACGCGCCGGCCGGGATCTCCCTGCACGATTTCTGCGGGCAGGCGGGCGAGCAGCTCGTGCACTTCCACGCCATGCGGCTGCGAGACTCGCTCTTCCTCTGGGTGGGGGCGGAGCCCGCGCTCCGCAGCCTGGCCGTGGCCATGTGCAGCCCCCACGTGAGTACCGGGCCCCCTCGGCTCGCTACACCGAGCTGGAGGCAGAGCCCCCCCCCCCCGGAGTGCTCCCCACTCACGTGCCTCCCTGCCCCCTCAGCCCCGGGCTGCGCCGCCCCCGCCCTCAGCCCCCCCCACCCCAGTGCTCTCCACTCACCCGCCCTTCCTGTCCCCGCCCTCATCCCTCCCCGCCGGGCCGCAGAGCCCCTTCCCCTTCCCCGTGGGCCCGATCCCTCTAGGAGGATGTTCCCGAAGGGGGTTTTAGCGGCTGCCACCTTTTAAACCCTCCTGTAAACTGAAGATCCGCTTTGGCATCGTGTGAACGGGGCCTGGTCAGTCTAGGGGATGGCCTAGGATGGGGCGGGGTAATGCAGTTCTAAAGATGCCGACCCGGTTGGAGGTGCGCAGTGGGGGCTGGCTAGGCCCCAGGGGCACAGCGGTGCTTGCTACAGCGAGGGAAGGGGTCTGCCCATCCCTGTAGTAAATTCACCCCTCCAGAGGCAGCAACTAGGCCTGCAGAAGAATTCATCCAAGGATGATTGATGTAATTGTGTCTACACTGTGGGTTAGGTGACCTAACTTGGTCACACGATGTAGACACAACCAGGGCTGTAGCAGGAGCTGCTCCTCCCAGTGTTTAAACATTTCCCACCTAAAATAGCTATAGCGTAGGCACTTACTACAGCAATAGAAGGGGTTCTTATGTGGCTGATGAAATCTACCTTTCTGAGAGGCTGTACCTAGGCCTGCATGCCCTGTGCATTGTAATTAAGCCAAGTCAACCTAACTGTAGATAACCCAGCCCTAAATTTTAGGTGTAGACCAGGCCTGGGTAAAATTTTCAGAAGCACTTATTGAGGAGCTTAAATTCCATTACTTTCCATTAGACTTACTTTTAATAATGGGATGTAGGCACCTACGTGATTAAATGCTTTTGAAAATGTTACCCACTATTTATTTTTCTGGTCTCCACACTACCCAGGCGTTTCCATTTGAACGCCTTTTCTGTCATTTATACCTTTGCTGAATTTCCCTCTCAGGAGTTGACATTTTAGGATGAGCAGTTGAGCAGCTTTTGAGAACTAGAAGAGTTCATGTAGGAGGGAGGGGGAATATTTCCTTTCATTGTAGCATTTGTCAAATAGATGGAGGGTATAAGTATATAATTTGGCAGAGAAATGGGTAAAATTTGACAGAAAAGTGTCTTCAAGTGTTATCATGATACTTAACCCTTAGAGGATCTGGTCACACTACAGAAGTCAATGGAAAGTCTCCCATTAAATTCAGTGGGTGTTGTATGAGACCATTTTTCCTCTGTAGATCTCACACTGCATTACAGGAGAAAGTATTATCCCCATTTTATGGATAGGGGAAACTGAGGCACAGAATCAAAGCGATACAACAGCCCAACATCTTGCATCAGGATAGTGGGCAGAGGCAGGATTAGAATCCAGGTCTCCTGACTCCCATTTTAGTGCTCTAGTCAGTTGAACTATGCTGCAGGTATTTTGATACAAATTGGCTGGATGATTTGGCTCAGCGTAAGCCTTTGAAAATTGCACTTTGCTCATCCGTAGTAGATTTTGACAATTACAATATATGTGACAACAATTTGCCAGTATTCCAAAGGGGGACATAGCAGGCTGTGCCTGCATGACAGTTTTGACTGTGTAGTAATTTTTTTTTTAATGTATTCAAGATCTGTGCATTGAATGAGACAGGTCTGTGGAAGAGTACATCTTATTTACTGCATAGTAAGGAACCAAATGGGGATTGAGTTAATTGATTAATTCAAAACTATCTCCTACAGCCAGAGATGGGATACTAGATGAGGAGGGTTCTGAGTTATTACAGTGAATTCTTTCCTAGGTGGGTCTTGCCCACATGCTCAGGCCATCTGGCCTTAAAGTCTTTGGCTGTGCGTTGTCATTTGGATTGCGGTAGCCTCTAGAAGCTCCAGGTATGCACCAAGACTCCATTGTGTTAGGAGCACTTCATCACTTACTGCCAATGTAGCACACTTTGAATGGGCAGGACTGTGTAGGAAATTGCCTCATAGGGTATGTTTATACTGCAATTAAACAGCCTCACAGCCCAAGCACAGGCCAGCTCTGGGTGTCTGCTTGCAGTGTAGACATAGCCAGACCATGCACAGTGGTACACACACTTCAAAATGCGTCCAGCACATAAAGTTTTCTATAAGGCAGCGTTTGTTCAGCAACACAGGCTTCATAGGAGCCCATGTCTCAGTGAGGACCCAGTTTTGCGCTCCTCAATAAGTAATATTCAATTGTGTGAGTAATCTCAGTGAAACTACTTGTTTACTTCTCAGCATGAACAAGGGTTGCAGAATTGGATTCTGGTATGGGACAGGAGATTTAGGTGGTGTCTACTCAAGTATTTCCAGGTTATGGAATTTTTCTTTAAACACTATGTAGGAAAAACTATATATGGTATTATTTGTGAAATAGTATTAGTGTGAGTGTAATTAAAGACTATTTTAATGGATACGCTGCATAAAAAATTGTAGACACCAGGGAGATTTTCAAAAGTGCCTCAGGTGTTTGGGAATACAAGTCAGAATAATTAGAGATTCATTGTAAGTGCTCCTGGTGCTTTTGAAACTCCCCTCCACCATCTTTATATAATGTATAGGACCCTGTGACTGGGTTGTTTGGGGTTTTTTATATGTTGGAGTTCACCTTGACATAGTAGCACACAGGTACTCAAATAATTGTAGGAGAGGTAACTCTTTTCATAGAATCATAGACTATCAGGGCTGGAAGGGACCTCAGAAGGTCATCTAATCCAACCCCCTGCTCAAAGCAGGGCCAATCCCCAGACAGATTTTTGCCCCAGATCCCTAAATGGCCCCCCTCAAGGATTGAACTCACAACCCTGGGTTCAGCAGGCCAATGCTCAAACCACTTGGGGATTCCTTTTTTTTTTATTAAACTAAAACAGAAAAAGTGATTATTATTGTGACTTCTTATATGGAAAAATAGCTAATTTTAGTACAGAATAAACAACTGATTCTTTGCTTTCTTTTCAGGACTCCATTCCAGTGTCTACATCACTCCTGGGAGATGCCTCTGACACCACCTCAAATTCTCTAGCCCAGCGCCTAGGTACGTTATTGAATGGTTCATAGATTTTATAACACACTTGTACTTCTGGGAATCCTCTTTAAATTCTTCAGTTGTTTTTGCTCTCACCTCACATCTTTGGCAACGAAGCACCTTTGTTGTCACCACAAGTTATGTTGCCTGACTTCTCAGTAAGAGGCATACGTCTGTCTCATGTAGACATGAGCTTAAAGCTTGAAGCTTGCACTGTGTTAAAGCAAAGTATTAGTGTGAATCATTCTTGAGGACAAGCTTTTATTCTAATGGCTTTAAATTCTTCTTGCCTAACTTTTCACATTTCTACAGCTCACCTGCCTAAACTTAGACATGTGATTAAATGCCTTACTGAGTGACTGCTATTGTTCTCTACATCTATATATCTGCAGTAGAACCTAGGTTACAAACACCTCGGGAATGGAGATTGTTCGTAATCCTGAAATCTTCGTAACTCTGAACAAAACATTACGGTTGTTTTTTCAAAAGTTTACAACTGAACATTTTCTTAATACAGCTTTGAAACTTTACTATGCAAAAGAAAAATGGTGCTTTTAACCTCTTAATTTAAATGAAACAAGCCCAGAAACAGTTTCCTTACCTTGCAAATCTTTTTTTAAACTTTCCCTTAACTATTTTAATAGTTTAACAAAGTACTGTGTTCGTTTTTCCCCCCATCTCTGTTGTTCCCTGCTTGCGTACTTCCTGTTCCAAATGAGGTGTGTGGTTGAGCAGTCAGTTTGTAAGTGAGGTTCTACTTTACTACAGAGTTTGAAAGGCAGAAAGCACTTGGTTTCATTGCTGGTAATAGGAGTGTTATCCTAGGAATCTCCTGGCACTGCTGCTAAGGGACACTAGTGATAACAAATATAATGAGGGCTTTGCATTTCAATAATCCCCATGCTTTGCTGAGTGATTAATATAGGACAGGAATAAACTTTCAAGGTAGGCCTCTCCCTATCCACTCCCTCCCCACCAACACTTGCATATGCACTTTTAAATAGTCTTTCATTGCTTCAGTACAAATTCTAATGCCTGTGCATATACAGGCATTAGACACCTTAATGTGCATGTGCCAGCACTCTGCAGATGCAAACACCGATGCTTGCACAAATATGTGCAGAATTGTGCATGCATAAATAAAAGCTACCTTTACATCCTACAGCTCTCTTCAGCCAGAAGAATCCCAAAGCACTCTAGAAATTATTGGCCTAGATTGGAGATTTAAGGAAATGGACATACGCGCGCAGGAATCTCCTCACCCACCAGTGAAATGAAGCCACCTTGGGAGTGGAATGGGGCATCTGTCTAATAGCTCAGAGCTGTGCTGTAGTCCAGAAAGTGAAACCCTTAACTGAATGCTCCCCTCTACCTCTGCTATACACGAGAGCACAAGTAGTCACAACAGCAGTGGTACATCCATGAGCCAGGGAGCAGCAACTCTCCTTCATGTTCGTGCCCTCTCCCAATCCTTCAGGAGCTTTTCTTCAAGACTATTGCAATGTTGAGATTGTGAATCAGGATGCTGTGGATCTCATTGCTGGTTAACTAGTATTTCCGCTGTGTAGAAGGACTTGCTGTGCTCAGTACAGCTCAAGAGCTAGTCATGCTGTCTAGGCTAAAGGAGAGCAGGTGGGATGTGTGGAATGAGATCTGCTCTGTGTGGTTATGGATCAGCCAGGTTTAGAACTACTGCTCAGATCCTCAAAGGTATTTAGGCACTGAACTCATTCACTTCAAGGGGAGTTAGATACCTACATACCTTTGAGGATCTGGGCTTATGTTTCACTAGCTTGAGTTGCACAAAACCTTCCAGTTCTTTGAAGTTGCAGATCTAACCTCTCTGAGGCGATGAGGAGGCAAAGTAACATCAGAAATCATTGTAATATTTTGGGTACAACTTCCCCCTTCTCTTCTCATTTCAAGGGAATATAATGAGCAGGGCATATATCCAGCGGACTCTGCAGGATATTTTGGGGAAGGATCTAACTGCCCTACTGGAGTTTCGACCAGGTCACGGGGGTTAACATCCCTACTCTTGTAAAAAGCGTCAAGGGACCAGTAGCGTTCACAAATGTTGGAAACTCCATGTCTCCTCCAGATGACTAAGGCCAGACATGGTGCAGAAGTAATTCAGAACTCAGTCTGTTGGTTAAAGTGGTGTGGCAATTAATTAGCTTTCAGTTTAGAATTAGTACTGCAGTTATTAAATGAGAGAATTTTTGATCATTGATGATAAAATGAGCCCCCACAGGGGCCAATACCAAGGCAGAGATGCTTGTTTTTCAAGTTGTAGCATATTAACGCAACGAGCCACATCCCATTAAACATTATTGTGTGAATTGTTAAAAGGAAAATGAATCAATTTCAGAAGCAGTTCGTGGGCTCCCTCTTCTCACTGAGCCAAGAGGAAGTTGATCATTCTATTAGAATGGAAGATAAGTCAATTGAATTGATTGTTATAATGAAACTGCCTCAAAATTTATTTTTAAAAGAGAAATTCTAAGAGTACAGTCTTTGTCCTTGATTTTTCCAGCTGGCTGAGGTGGATTGAGATTGTTAGGAATTCCTGACAGTATCTTTATTTTAGATACAGAAGATCATCCTTGGAATATCTGAGTTGATACATAGAAGTTATTTGTTCCTGTACGATCTAAGTGAAAGAATTTATGAAAGGAAGATACCTGTCTGCCATCTTCGGAAATCTGCTGTGTACATTTTTCTCCCATTGCCATTTCAAGCATTTTTCTTGCTGTTTCCCTTTTAGTTATGGCTGTGTGTTCAGGAAAGACTTTTGTACTAAGGTGATGATTCAGCAAAGCATATAAGCTGGTACTTAGTGCTTTGCTGACTTGGGCCCTATATACAAAAGGGGCATGGTACTGGTAGCTCAAAACACCAGAGTTCTTTGCTGGGTCTCACACCATGACTAAGGCTCCTCCCTTCCGAAAGGTATTACCTGACCTGACTTGTCTCTCTCTCATCTTGGAGTCAACATGGCTACAATAACACTGCAATTTATTTCAGTGACAGTAGCCTAAATACCTTATGGATCTGAGCCTATCGCCAGTTACCATTCTGGGCAACTCAACTTCTGAGGGCAGTTGGATAGGGGGTGAGAGTTCAGGGGGGCTGTTAGGGGGCTAAGTTGTGGATAGGGGTTGGGGCAGTCAGGGGACGGATCAGGGGGCTTGGATAGGAGGTGGGGGTCCTGGGAGCGGGCGGCCAGGGGACAAGGAGTGGGGTGGGGGTTGAATGTTTTGAGGGGGGCAGTCGGGGTGGGAAGTGGGAAGTAGGGCTGGCTTTAGGCCGATTCACCCGATTCCCCTGAATCGAGCCCTGCACCTAAGCCCTGCTACGGCATACCAGCAAGAGCCGGTGCACTGCACTGCAGTGGCCTGGCTTCCCCAGGGGGCAATTTAAAGGGCCTGGGACTCCCAGCAGGGGCTGGAGCCCTAGGCCCTTTAAATTGCCACCAGAGCCCCACTGCTGGAGGCCTGGGGTAGGGCTGCAGGGCTATTTAAAAAGTCCGGGGCTCCCGTTGCATCTACCACCCCGGCCCTTTAAATAGCCACGGGAGCCCCACCGCTTCCCCAGGGCTCCCTTGGCTATTTAAAGGGCCGGGGTGGTAGAAGCAGGAAAGCTCCTGGCCCTTTAAATAGCCCCCCGAGCCCTGGGATAGTGGGCGGTTCTGGGGGCCATTTACAGAGCCGGGGCTCCAGCTGCCTCTGCTGCACCAGGCCCTTTAAATAGCCCCCAGAGCCTGCTGCTTTCCCAGGGCTCCTGTGGATATTTAAAGGACTGGGGCAGTAGAATCAGGGAAGCCCGGGGCCCTTTAAATAGCTCCCAGAACCCTGGGGTAGCAGGAGGCTCTGGGGCTATTTAAAGGGCCAGAGCTCCAGCTGCCTCTGCTGCACCGGGCCCTTTAAATAGCCCCCGGAGCCTCCCGCTATGCCAGGGTTCTGGGAGCTAAAGGGCCCTGGGCTTCCCTGCTTCTACCGTCCTGTCCCTTTAAATAACCGCGGGAGCCCCGGGGAAGCAGCGGGCTGCTGTTGCTACCCCAGTGGGGGAGGGAGGAGGAGGGGGTACTTACTGTACAGGGTGGGCTGTCCCCCTTGTACCTGCAGCCAGCCCCTACTGCACCCCCTGCCTTGCCCACAGCCAACCCTCCCCCTCTTTTTTACATTTTTTTAATGTCATCCCTGCTGGGCCCCCTGCCCTAACCTGACACATCTGTCACCCAGCAATCATCACTGACTGCTGTCTAAGGGGATTTAGCCAACAAGCCAGACTGAGTAGGTATATAGGTTATACTACTACTTTAGAGGTGGTTCCTCCAGGTCAGTGCATTTGTATTGTGGTATGGGAAACTTGCCTCATTTCTCTCCATAAAATATTTGATTACTACCAGAACTAATACTGGAATGAGTAATAGATGACTGTTCTTTGTTTTGTATTTTAGCCAGGAAGACTAAAAAACAGATCTTCGTTAGCTACAATCTTCAGAATACAGACAGCCGTTTTATATTACACATAGAGAACAGAATCAAGGAAGAAATGATGGCTTTTCCAGAGAAATTCTAACTTTGTGGCATTGTAAGTTACTTTGTTAAAGAAATAAACTGACTAGGTTTCCATATTGACAGACACAGAGTTAATATTTTGGCACTTTTTGGGTTTGTTTTACAAAATTGTTTGGACCAAACTTGAATAGAACTTAAAAAATGTATTTCTTCCAAACTTTGAGTTCCTCTGCTGTGTTAGAGATGGGCTGATGGCAGAGAAAGGGGTCTTTGGAATATGGAGAGGAATGTTGTGAGTTAAGCAAGATATTGTAAACTTGTGTATGCATGGAGCTTGACCTACCTGGAAATTGTAATTAGAGGACGTTCTCTGGATTTTAGTTGCATATGTAACATACTATGTATCATAATTAGAGCAAGAGAAAACAAATCTCTTCTAGTGCTTATGTGAAAGCCTGGCATGCGGTTGTGAAAAATCAGGAAATTAAAGAAAAGGAAATACATTGACGTCACTTTCATGGTGGGAGAATGGCAGGAATTTGTTCTTTCCAAAGGAGAAGGAATTTTCCACTGAAAAGGGAAAAAAAAGGTTTGATCTTAAAGTGTGCTGTCTGATTCAGTATGTATGCACTATGTAACCAGAGTCTTGTCTGCTGCCATTAGTGATATTTTCCTGTTAGTCGTGCAGCACCAGCACAGTTTGCAGGATTCTGTTCCATCTTGTTATAGGACTACTGCTGAAAATGCAGGTGCAGAAATGCACTTTCAGAGTCTAGGCAGAGTTGGTTGGACAGGTAGGTACAAAGGCCTCTCTCACATGTAAATTGAGCACATTTGATGAAGAAATCAGTTAGATGCAATAGCCATGGCCCACCACACTGCCACTTTTACACACTTCAGAGTAGGGCTTCACTTTAGAAGGGTATTAAACAGGAAAATACAGTGGAGTAGTTTGACATTAAGGGCACTGGAATAAGTAACTCTACATAGGCATTTGTAAGGGATCAGGGGAAACCTGGTACCGGTAGAGATGACTCTCTATACCGGTGATTGCTTTTAATATGCTGAATGGACTTTCCCTTCACTGAGCCCTCTATTATCTCTCAAAGCTTAAATAACCGTTTCAGATCCTTAAGTGAAAGATGCTATACATGTGCAAGCTATTATTAAAAGGGAGTTTTCTGAAGTTGAGTATGAGTATCTTATCTAAAAAAAGCCTGAGGGTTTAAGTTCTAGTAGCACAAAGGCAGAATTGTCTCATGATTAAATGGGGGGGGGGGCACTGAAGGTCAGGAGACACGAATTCTATTTTCATTCAAACCCTGACTTGCTCTGTGACAGGAAATTGCATAACCTGTTTCCCCCTCTGTAAAGTAACAAACCTCACACTGGAGTGTATGAAAAGTCTCCACTGTAAGTATAAAATGTTATTAATGCTGCTATAATAGCTCACTGGAAACAAAGCTGGCAGGCTCCAGAAAAGCCATCTCAGCCTAGTTTATTATGGCTTCATGGTCACTAGTTAAAAAGCAGATAAAGCAAATAATGCTTAATTTAGAGAATACAACTTCAGCCTCTGGTTGTATCTAGTCTCTGCTCTGCATTGTCTTGATAAATAAAGTATAATACATAATATCTGTTGCCAGCCCGTTTCTGCAATA
This sequence comes from Gopherus flavomarginatus, assembly GCF_025201925.1. NCBI lineage: Eukaryota > Metazoa > Chordata > Testudines > Testudinidae > Gopherus > Gopherus flavomarginatus. The sequence goes on from NC_066618.1 coordinate 177,793,733, forward strand.
AGAGCATAAAGGTAAAGACCAACACCTATGCTTTCACCCTGTCTTGGTTGAACCCAGGGAATTACAGACTGGTCATCTTAACTTCAGTATCTGGAAAGATAATGGAGCAAGTAATCAATTTGCAGACACCTAGAAGCTAATAAGATAAGTAACTGCATTGTTTGTCAAGAACAAATTATGCCAAACCAACCTAATAGCTTTCTTTGACAAGGTAGCAAGCCTTGTGGATAGGGGGAAGTGGTAGCTGTATAGCTTGATTTTAGTAAGACTTTTGATACTGTCTCACATGACCTTTTCATAAACAAACTAGGGAAATACAACCTAGATGGAGCTACTATAAGGTGGGTGCATAACTGCTTGGAAAACTATTCCCAGGGAGTAGTATGAGTGGCTCACAGTCTAGCTGGAAGGACATCTTGAGTAGGGTGGTCAGCTTCTGTTCAATATTTCATCAATGATTTAGATAATGGCATAAAGAGTACACTTACAAAGCTTGTGGACAATAACAAACTGGGAGGGGTTGCAAGTGCTTTGAGGATAGGATTAAAATTCAAAATGATCTGGACAAACTGGAGAAATGGCCTGAAGTAGAGGATGAAATTCAATGAGGACAAATGCAGAGTACTCCACTTAGGAAGGAACAATCAGTTGCACACATACAAATGACTGCCTAGGAAAGGGATCTGGGGGTTACAGTGGATCACAAGCTAAATATGAGTCAACTATAACACTTGCGCAAAAAACAAAAACCCCATCATCTGGGAGAAATAATTCTTCCACTCTACTTCATGCTGATAAGGCCTCAGCTGGAGTACTGTGTCCAGTTCTGGGTGCAACATTTCAGGAAAGATGTGGACATACTGAAGAACGTCCAGAGGAGAGCAACAAAAATGATTAAAGATATAGAAAACATGACCTCTGAGGAAAGATTGAAAAAAATTGGGTTTGTTTAGTCTGGAGAAGAGAAGATTATGGGGGATATAACAATTTCAAGTACATAAAAGGTTGTTACAAGGAGGATGATGATAAATTGTTTTCCTTAACCTCTGAGGGCTTGTCTACATCAGAAAGTTGCAGCGCTGGTGAGGGAGTTACAGCGCTGCAACTTAGGAGGTGTACACATCTGCAGGGCACCACCAGCGCTGCAACTCCCTGTTTGCAGCGCTGGCCGTACTCCCGTTTTGTCTCGGGTGTAGAGGATCCAGCGCTGGTGATCAAGTATAGTCACTTACCAGCGCTTTTCTTGACCTCCGTGGAATAAGCAGGTATCCCAGCATACCTGAGGAAGCCTCTGGTAATCAAGCTGGTCTCCTTCCCCGGCTTGCTCTCGCGTTCCCCGAACCCCGAGCAAGCAGGTCTCCTTCCCTGAGGTTTGCTGGGTGGTTCCGGGAAGGCGAGAGCAAACCGGGGAAGGAGACCAGCTTCGCCGCGGTTTGCTCTCGCGTTCCGCGAACCCCGAGCAAGCAGGTCTCCTTCCCTGAGGTTTGCTGGGTGGTTCCGGGAAGGCGAGAGCAAACCGGGAAAGGAGACCAGCTTCGCCGCGGTTTGCTCTCGCGTTCCGCGAACCACCCTGCAAACCGCAGGGAAGGAGACCTGCTTGTTCGGGGAACGCGAGAGCAAACCGCGGCGAAGCTGGTCTCCTTCCCCGGTTTGCTCTCGCGTTCGCCGAACCCCCGTGCAAGCAGGTCTCCTTCCCTGCGGTTTGCAGGGTGGTTCGCGGAACGCGAGAGCAAACCGCGGCGAAGCTGGTCTCCTTCCCCGGTTTGCTCTCGCGTTCGCCGAACCCCCGAGCAAGCAGGTCTCCTTCCCTGCGGTTTGCAGGGTGGTTCGCGGAACGCGAGAGCAAACCGCGGCGAAGCTGGTCTCCTTCCCCGGTTTGCTCTCGCGTTCGCCGAACCCCCGTGCAAGCAGGTCTCCTTCCCTGCGGTTTGCAGGGTGGTTCGCGGAACGCGAGAGCAAACCGCGGCAAAGCTGGTCTCCTTCCCCGGTTTGCTCTCGCGTTCGCCGAACCCCCGTGCAAGCAGGTCTCCTTCCCTGCGGTTTGCAGGGTGGTTCGCGGAACGCGAGAGCAAACCGCGGCGAAGCTGGTCTCCTTCCCCGGTTTGCTCTCGCCTTCCCCAAAACCCCTTGAAGCCGCCCAACAGCGCTGCAGTGTGGCCACATCTAACACCACTTGCAGCGCTGGTTGCTGTAAGTGTGGCCACTCTGCAGCGCTGGCCCTATACAGCTGTACTAATACAGCTGTAACAACCAGCGCTGCAAAATTTTAGATGTAGACATGGCCTGAGGATAGGGCAAGAAGCAATGAGCTTAAATTACAGCAAGGGAGGTTTAGGTTGGGCATTAGGAAAAACTTCCTAAATGTCAGGCTGGTTAAGCACTGGAACAAATTGCCTAGGGAGATTGTGGAATCTCCATCATTGGAGGCTTTTACCAACAGCTTAGACAAACACCCGTCAATAGTTAGTACACCTCTACCCTGATATAACACTGTCCTCAGGAGCCAAGAAATCTTATCGTGTAATAGGTGAAACTGCATTACATCAAACTTGATTTGATCCACTGGAGTGCGCAGCCCACCCCCGGAGCGCTGCTTTACAGCATTATATCCGAAGTCATGTTATATTGAGATAGAGGTGTACTTAGTTCAGTCTTGTGTGCAGGGAACTGGACTAAATGACCTCTTAAGTTCCTTCCCGTCCTACACTTCTATGATCAACCTAAAGCTGTGTTAATTCAGAGCTAAGGTTGAGATTTTATGGACAATCTTGGAAACTGAGTTCAGATCAGCAGCCTTAACTCTCCTGTTGTGTATGTATGCACTATGTTAGGTCATCTCATTCCCTGGTCACCTTTCACCACCTGTTTCTCTAAGCAGTGCATTTTAGACAGAACAGTTAAAACTCAACTTCATCAAGCATTGTTTTGCTGGCCACACAGCGTGTGAATTCTGCTCAAGAGCATATGCACTAATGGTTAAATTAAGATAAATAGCCAGAGTTGGGAGTCCATATGATTTAACTAATTGTATTACAGTAGCACCACCTTGTGGCTCCAACTGAGTATAGGACCCATGGCGCGCACACATACACCCCCAACCTCAGAGCTTAAGATCTTCAATAGACAAGACAAAGGGTCAGAAAGACGAAATGACTTGCAAGATGTCAGACAGCAGGTCAGTGTCAGAGCCAGAAACAGAACCCGTATCTCCTGACTCCCAGTCCTGTGCCCTAACCACTGGCATATACTGCTTCACACTGGCCTAGTATGGAGCCAGCACCGCCCCAGGGGAGCTCAGAGAGATTCTCTCTCATGTGGTATTTTCCCTTCTTGGTGCACCCTCGCCCTCTCCCCCGGGTTCAGATAGGAGCATGTATGCTGAAGCATCCCTTTGGATAGTGCAAGGTGCTTCCTGGCTAGTTGAGGAAGGTTGGACCGCCCCATCCTCTCTGGAGCAATGTGTGGCCCTGCAGAGAGCTGTCCTTGTGTTCCTACAAGTGCAAAGACTGCGGTTGTCCCTGGGTCTTGTGCAATATGCACAACAGATGTGGCAAGGCTCCTTTTTCTCTGGTCCTATTCAGGGAAGGGATAAATATGGCCCTAATGCAGGGTGATTCTACATGTAAACTGTGTCTCAGTTTCACTTAGAACACTCATGACAATTTGGGTCATGGTGTCAACCTCACTTGCCTCAGGCAAGTGAGAAGGATGAGTTGCCGTTTTCCTTGCTGTTTCCTGGCAATAATATACTGAGGGTATCAGGCAATATAGGCGTCAGAAAACTAAATGAAATGTACTAAATCAGCTTTCCTGATGTGAAAGCAGCAGCTCCCAGCCTCTGTGAAATCAGGGTGAATGAATGCATACATCAATAGTATAGGTGACAATACAATCACCAATCAAGGTTCCCCAAGCCTCATAGCATATGCCAGTGATACTAAAGCCAATGCTGTCAAACTGTATGTGATCTTCATCTTCCTAAAGCCAGCTGTCTCAGGTTTGACTAAGGCACTGGATGACATCTTGAGACAGACACGCAGAGGCAGCTGGCCTGACCTCTGGGTTAGTAGCCAACTAAGGTAAACAATATTATTGCCTTGCTATTTTAGCCCAATTCAGTAGCAGTGGGGAGAACAACCTAGGTTGGGCTCCTTTTGGATCAAGACTTATCTAAAATTATGAAGGCAGAAAATGTTACTTACTACATACAGCTAGATACCAGAAATAACCTATTGTAAAAAGGATGCTGTGTCTTTCTACAACTCAAGTGAACACTGTTTGGCAATGTTCTTTTCAATGTTCCTTCCACTTGGACTCTAGAACCCAGAAGAGATCAATTTTATTAGCAACAGTAAGATTACAGTAATGCATAGAGGCACTGTGCAAAGAGATAGTAAGAGACAGTCCTCTGTCCTGAAGAGCTTACAGTCTAAACCAGGGATAGGCAACCTATGGCATGTGTGCCAACGGTGGCACACGAGCGGATTTTCAGTGGCACTCACTGCCTGGGTCCTGGCCACTGGTCCGGGGGGCTCTGCATTTTAATTTAATTTTAAATGAAGCTTCTTAAACATTTTAAAAACCTTATTTACGTACAATAGTTTAGTTAGATATTATAGACTTACAGAAAGAGACCTTCTAAAAACGTTAAAATGTATTACTGGCAAGCAAAACCTTAACATTAGAGTGAATAAATGAAGACTAGGCACATCACTGCTGAAAGGCTGCCGACCCCTGGTCTAAACAGACAAGACAGATGAAGGGTGGAAGGAGAAACAGGCACAGATGAGTGAAATGACTTGCCTGAGGTTGCACAGCAAGTCAGAAGTAGAATCCTGGTCTTCTGAGTCCCAGGATCATGCTGTGTCTTTTCTGCAAATGGAACTTGTAGTTGAGCAGCAGAACTGCTTCTGCTGCAACATATCTCTTCCTTGAAGGACAATCTTAAGGTGGCAGCTGGTGGCTGAAGGACCCTTAGTTAGAGAATTTTTTTTTTTTTTTAAATAAAAAAGGTTAGTGCTGTTATGGGAGGTTTTAAAATTTTCATTAAAAACTTTCAGTAGCTGGGGTATTTTTGAAAGCACAGCTTTAACACTCATCGCACTGAAGGCAAGAAAGACATTCAAAAGGAAGTATGCTAATGGGGCAACACCTTTTTATTTCTGTACATTTACATACAAAGTTTTTCAGTAGGTACAACAGATGTAACATCATGCAGACATTTAGCTTGTAAGACTGTTTTCAGTACTTGATTTAAGCTTGTGCTATGAATAAGCACCACCAGACTACTCATGATCAAAACATACAGTAACACAATTCTTTAATAAAACTTCATTGGAAACTGAGGGGAGGGAGGGAAGTCTCACCCACTAGACAAACACACTGTACTCCTTTCCCAAGACATTTCACACAATACAATTAAAATGAGGATTATTATTTTTTAAGTTAAAGTGTGGGAGATCAACCCACACTTAAGTGTTGTCTTTATGTGCTAGCTACAGGTGCAATTTGACTTGACATTCACAGAGTTCATTTAATGGCACTTCTGCTTCCAATTTGGTGATCTTGAGCATTTGGCTCCAGGAAGTGGCATCATTTAAGAAAATTACTTCCATGTTAAAACAAAAACAAAACAAAAAAACTCTGCTGAAACCAAAACAACATTTTTCAAAAGTGGCAAGAAGATTACATGGTTTTCCCCACCTTATCTATTTTCAGTGTGTTTGGCAACAGAAACATTACTGAAAAACACACCCCTTAAAATGATGAAGTGTAATGCTATTTTCACATTCTGTTTAAAAATTCTAAAAACAAAACCAAAACCTACCCCTTAAATGGTAACTAAAAACCCCACTAGTGGATTAGAGTAACTGAGGGCTCATGGAAAGAAGTGGGCCAAAATGGACAGCAAAGCTTTGAATGCTTTCCTTGTTGCCTTGGCTGGGAACAGTAGTCATCTGAGAAAAGTGTTTCCTTTGCGCTATGGAGAACCATAATTGAGAAGCTTATGGCTTGACAGACAGTTGTTAAAAAACTGCCACAGTACCCAACCATACAAAGTACTGGACAGGAAACTTGTTTGTTTATAGCCTGCAGCCCTGCTGTATCATTTAGTACCTCCCCAGAAACTTTCCAGTCTCAGATACACTCCACAAGAGCTGATGGCCAATATCTTTTTAAAAAACAGGCTTTCATCCTCTCAAATGAGCTACGACAGAGCTACTGAGACAGGCTATTACTTAATGTTTTTGCCATGACTGAGCCAAGCAAACCATAGGTGTTGGGATCTCATTTCAAAGGACTAGTACCAAATGCCTCATCTCATGCAAATTAAAAAAAAACAAAAAAAAAAAAAATAAAAGTCAATTTCACAAAAATTGCCAAGTGCTCCTGTCACCCAATGTATTTATTTCTTATATAAATAGGCTGATATGTTTAAACAGTTCTTTTTCCTGGGACTGTTTGTAATGAAAGAGCAAACACCAGAATAGGAAACTATAAAGTGCTGTGGACAACAGCGATGACACACCAGGACCATAACAGTGCTAAATGCAGTCCACCTAATAGGCTTGTGAAAGGCCTACATGATTTGTTTTGTAGCCTGAGTATATTTGCACAGAGACCATGAACTAAAAAGTATATGGTATATGGATTGCAAAGTACTGCGTAACAGCTGAGTGTGTGTGCATGCCTGATTTCAGACAATCCGCCGCGCTCTCTATTGGTCTCCTGTGTCAAGGCCCCCCTCCCTGGATTATTATTTGTTTTACTTTCTAGATTTTGATATAAACCCACCTTTCCTGATATGTGGCTTGTAACAAGCTTCATATAAAAGGCAAAAGGTATTACACAAATTTGGCACATGAATACTGCACAAACCGAAAGGCCATATTTTCAAGGTGAATGCAGACTGCAAAAATCTGAACGCAGAACAAAACGAAGGAGAGGTGGCCACTTTCAAACCATACAGTAACTTGAGAGTATAAGAAAAATTGGTCTGTTGCTGTCACAGCAAGTCTAACTAAGGTGAAAACAGTAGTGTAACTCCAGGCAAAATTACCATCAACTGGTCCAGTGTTTCTTATGTGGCTCAAAGAGAACCTAAATGTCCACATCCTCTGTACAAAAGTTAGCAGCTTTAGGACAACATTGATTTTCCAACCACAACAATCTTTGTCACTTCTCCAGGCCGGCTTGTCCTCTTGCACTCATCAGCATCTGCAGCTGTGTGGCTTACTGCACTACTCACAGTCTTGCTGATTTTGTGTGGGTTACAAGAGGACAAAGGCAGCCTAATGGAGGATGTAAGTAGTAGGTACAGTAGTTAACAGACAATATATAGAGCAAAAGAAGGGATAGGGAAGAAGAGGAAAGTGCAGATTAGCCTTTCCATGCCTATATGAATGCAAGATGTCCATCAAACAAAGTGGCAATCATATGGATGCTCAATACAACGTTACACATCCTGCTGCTCTGTTCATTTAAATGGCTGTACCACTGAGCAAATCAAATATGCATGGCCCGAGTGAATAAGGTAAGGAAAGTAGTGGTGGGGGGATGGTTAATGATGCAAAAAAGCTTTTAAACTCAGAATGTCCTTGTATTAACTAGATCCTTAAGACATTCACACAACAAGAATCAAAATCTGATGGCCAATGCAAATCTGTTGCTGGCTTGGGGACTGGAAAGAGGAGGTCACCTGGCTATTATCAAATAGCCATCTTTACAATAAATGAAAAGATTTGTTTCTTACTTTACTAAGCAGAGGCATTTTAAATTACTTTAATCAAACATTAAGGGAGAATCTACAAAAGCACATTTTTGGTGGGATTAAGGTGGAAATTCATTGTAAATTCTTGGGTCAGAAATAGCAAACAGGAGACAGCAAAATATATAGTAATCACAATTCTGGCTTGGACAGGAGGTTTTAAAAATGTATAATTAAAGATGACCCATTTCATAGGGAGTGCCCTCTTGACCTCTACTTAAGTAACATTTTAAACAGCCCTTCCTTTTTTTCTGCCCATCTTCAGTATTTATTCATATAATCAATTAATTCCCTTTTATTCTAATAAAATAAATTTAAATAACAATAGGCGTTAAACAGTTAGGGCATGCAATGTCACAGCTCTTGTACTAGTGGAAATTTCAGCTAAACTCCCTTTTGGAGCAAGCATTTCAGATTCTAGCCGATACGCCTACATTTTGTCTCCTTGACCAAAAATATTCTCTGGAACACTAGGATACAGATATTGGACCTCCTGTTAGTTAAAACCATTCTTGGTAAATCTAATTTTACCACTGGTGGTCAACTCATTTCAGTTTATATTATTATTAAATCACTTGCAGGAAATCTCTAAGAGCCGAATGTGATATTTAAAATGTATAAGGCTGACCCTGATTGAAAAACTAAGCTAGTTTGTGTAGTATTTTGCTGATTGCTTTAACTACAGTAAAAAATCAACTCTACTTTAATTTAGAAAATAACTTTTAAATACATACAGGGACACTATCAAAACCTAATTTACGCTAAATAAAATGCAGTCAGAATTTGAATTACAACAGGTTTTTTGTTGTTTGTACAAACAGAGCAGGCAACCTGGGGGATTTGACTTTCTGGACAGGCAGAACTAATGTTGCACTAGCCTAAGTTTCAGTGGATTCAACTTTGCAGCAGAGATACCTCTTTCCTTTTACAAAACACAAAAACAAAAAACATCACACCATTTCTTTTTTGGAATGGCTGCACCTCTTGAAATAAGATGGCTTAATTCATGTGATCAGTGAAAAGGGTGTAAAGTGCTTCTTTAAAATGATAATCAAAATAAATATAAACATTTAATTCCAGGAAAAGAAAGTTTGGAAAGGTTATCTCTGACCACTTCTTTTCTCATATTTGTTATTTCCCCCATAACTTTTCAAAAGTAATTTGTATACCAGTTGAAGATTCCTACAATAAGTGGCTTTAGCAGCAGAGCTGAATTCCCCCATGTATCCATCTGTTCCATCACTGGTCTGCAAACCTATGCAAAACACCCCCACCCAAAGTCTGCCCAGTTACATCCCATTGGCAGTGGTATTCTCGGACACCCCGTCGCCCACAGCTGATGAATCGTGGAGGCCAGAGTAATCCTTGAGTTCAGAGTTTGTCAGAAGCAGGGGCTGCTCCCCTTTCTTGTGTGGCAAGAGGGGCTTCCTGGTGTAGTGTTCGCCGTCTGGGATGTTCTCAGGCAGGTTTTGGTTCTTACTCTCCGGCAAGAGAAGAATACAGATGATGCAAATGAGCGTACAGCAGGCAAAGATCACATGGTGCAGAAAGTAGCCTTTCTGGTTATGAAGCTCCATTATAGGTGCAGTCAGCATACCAAAGCCTGCACTGGCCAGGACAAGTCCAAGTCCACCTCCCCTACAAAGACAAACAGTCTCAACACATCCAGAATATAGCAGCTGTGTATTTGAAAAAAAACTCACCTCAGCGAACGATTGTAAACTTTCCTTTTGGTTTATTTTCTGGAATCAAAGTTACTTCACAAAGAGCGGAGCAGTATGTAAAATGAGGACATTACCCAAGCAGTGGCTGCAGAGGTCAGCAAAGCTCACATCCTCATTCTCAAAACACGACCACTGTGCCTACACCAGCCACCTGATCCATTCTTAACTGAAGTACCCTGCATGAAGTGCAGATGGCTCAGGCCTGGTCTACACTGAGGGGAGGGAGGATAGATTAAGTTACGCAACTTTAGCTACGTGAATAACGTAGCTGAAGTCGACTTACTTAGATCTACTTACCACAGTGTCTTCACTGTGGTGAGTAGAATGCTGCTGCTCCCCCGTCAACATTTATTAAGCCAAACCATTGTTATAAATAATTCATTGAAGTATAACAAACACTGGCATATACTTAGGCCTGGTCTACACTACATTGTTAGATTGACGTAAGGCGGCTTATGTCAAATTAATTATGTCAGTGTCTACACTACAGCCTTATCCCACTGATGTGAGGGCTTGTCTACATTTCCTGCTGGATCGACGGGCAGCAATCAGCTGTCGACTTACGTCAGTGAAGACATCATGGTACGTAGATCTAAGCTGTGTAACTTAGATCAATCCTCCCTCGCCCCTCAGAGTAGACCAGGCCTAAGTGCCCTACTACACTGACATAATAGCTCTACCTCCACGAGAGGCGTAGTGCTTCTGTCGGTGTAGTTAGGGGGAGACAGTGTTTGTGTAGACACTGCATTACTTACATTGTCTGTTAACTCTCTTGTCAATTTCACAGCTCCAGCTGGAGTCCAGCTCTGCAGCCTGGGAGCTGGGGCAAGAAGCCCTGGGCAGATGGACCACGCTCCTGGCAGGGAACAGGGAGCTGGGGTGGGGAGCAGTCTGCCAGGAGCCTATGGGGCTGCCAGGCTTCCAGCAGGGAGCTACCAGCAGAGCAGAGAGACCAGGCTCTCAGTGCCCTTAGATTACACACAAAAAAACGCTGTAAAATAAACCTTATTTAGGTTGCAAAGTCAAGTACTCAGAAGTTTGGAAATATCAGAATTAAAGTTACCTGGGCAACCTTAATTCGGTCCCTTTTTGTGTAAACATTATGTTACAGTCATGAATTACCTGATCACATTTTATTGTTTTCACAGGATCCCTGCCTCACTCAGTGCACAGAATGATGGCGCTAACTGAATGAGCAGCTCTTAACATTTTGTTTTCTCCTTATTGTTCAGTGTATGGGTCACTGCTCCCTATTCAAACCCGGCTCTGAAAACAATTTTAAATTTCCTTATGGGCTTTTCTATGGCGCTTATCTTAAGGCTATCTGAGGACTCCACAAACATTAAGTGTGAGAATAAATCACAACACCCTTGTGAGGTGGGGCGGGAGGGATCATTATCCTCGTTTTAGTGATGGGGAATTACGGCACAGAGAGAGACAGGTGCTGACTTTCCAATGTGCTCGGGGGTGCTGGACCCTTGGCTCTGCCCTAGGCCCTGCCCTCACTCCACCCCTTCCCTCAAGGCCCCACCCCCACCACACCTCTTCCTGCCCCACCTCTTCCCACCTCCCGCTCCACCTTTGCTTGCCCAGTTCCTCTCGCTCCCCACAGAGCCTCCTGTATGCTGTGAAACAGCTGACTGTGGCAGGCAGGAGGCGTGGAGAGGGAAGAGGCGGTGCTGATCAGACAGGACTGCTGGTGGGTGGGAGGCACGGGAGCTGCCACCCATGCAGAGAGATTAAGATCAAAAGTATACACTAATTTTGGTTGCCCAATCTGAGACACGTAGGACCTGATCTTTCAGAGTACATATCCTTACACAGCACTTCATATTTTCAAAGCACAGCTCCCTCTGACTAAGTGCAACTGTGAGTGCTCAGCATGTCTGCAAATCAGAATGAACTCCTTAGGCCCATTTGAAAATTCCAGCCCTACAGTCTGGGTAGAATGGCTGTTCCAGATGCAGATCGATTCCCTTTTCTCTAACAGCAGCTCTGACCCTTAGCAGTTGTTCCCAGGACTGGTTTCACCTTACAATGGGTCCTCAATGCAGCAGCAACAACTTTAGGTTCTCCCTCAGGCTACTGGATAGGTCTCATCTGTCCCCTGCCCTGAGACCGAGGAGCAAGTTTCCCAGTACCTCCCATTTTCTTTTGCACTTTTCTCCGCTGTGCTCCCTCACCCCCATTCTCAGCACAGAACTCAGTCACCTGTCAGCCACAGCTTCCGTGTCTGTGGGACTCTACTACTGCAGCAGCATGATGATCTCAGGACCCATAACGCTCTCTGTGGTACCCTTTCAAGACCTGATACATGCATACTGTCCCAATACATTTAAATTCTGCGTCCTTCGTGCACAGACAGTACTTTCCTGTGAGTCAACATGTTCCAGTCCTCCCAGTGCTCAATTTCCTCCCTTTTCCACACAACTAAAACTTCAAATTCGGTGGTAATCTGCACTGCTATATTTTTTATTACCATTATATAGGTTACACAGTATGATATAAATCAAACCCAGCACTATAAATCTCTTGACTCCAGATTTTCTTTGACCACCAGCCGTCTTGCTCAAAAGCTAATCCCCATATTCCTGATCTTTTCAGTCTCCATGGATTTACAGCTTGGCTGCTTAAGTGCAGCAAGTGTAGGACATCAAAAATATGTTGCTCAGACCAGCAGAGAAGAGCAAAGCAATCCCTCCTTCCGATGTTTAATTATCTAGCTTTCATTTTACAGAGACAAAAAGAGTGGTTTACCCAGGTTTTACAGAAGAAACTGAATTTTTGCAGGGTTTACTGGATTTTCATAGAATCATAGACTTTAAGCTCAGAAGGGACCATTATGATCATCTAGTCTGACTTCCTGCACAATGCAAGCCACGGAATCTAACCCATCCACTCCTGTAACAAACCCCTAACCTATGTCTGAGTTATTGAAGTTCTCAAATCGTGGTTTAAAGACCCCAAGGTGAAGAGAATCCTCCAGCAAGTGACCCATGCTCCATAGGAAGGTGAAAAACCTCCAGGGGCTCTGCCAATCTGCCCTGGAGGAAAATTCCTTCCCGACCCCAAATATGGCGATCAGCTAAACCCTGAGCATGTGGGCAAGTCTCACCAGCCAGACACCCAAGAAAGAATTCTTTGTAATAACTCAGCTCCCACCCCATCTAACATCCCATCACAAGCCACTGGGCATATTTACCGCTAATAGTCAAAGACCAATCTCATTATACCATCGCCTCCATAAGCTTATCAAGCTTAGTCTTGAAGCCAGATATGTCTTTTGCCTCCCTACTCCCCTTGAAAGGCTGTTCCAGAACTTCACTCCTCTCATGGTTAGAAAACTTCATCTAATTTTAAATTTAAACTTTCTGATGGCCAGTTTATATCCATTTTGTGATGGCAGTAGAAATTTTGGGGTCTGGCATTAAGCTTTAGCTAACTTTTCACTGAAAAATTAAAACCTACCTAAGTCTATTTGTTTCTGCAATTAAATCCCCCCGTCACACTTAAGTAACTTTATGAATTTATACTTGCATGGGTAGTCCCACAGGACTAGGTATTAAAAAGACATACTAGCAGGATCATGCCCCAAATTGGTGTAATAGTGACAAAGGGCTGATTCTCCTTTGCCCTGCACATTGTGCAGTCATTTACATTAGTGCAAAGAGGTGTAAAATTCTACCACAGCAGCATGATATACTCGTTCTGTACTGGTGCACTTGATGACACTAGGGGCATGGCAATGGGGAATCAAGCCCACAGAGTCAGTGGGTCTCAAACTTTCTGTATTGGTGACCCTTTTCACACAGAAAGTCCCTGAATGAGACATGCCCTCCCCCCAAATTAAAAACAAGGGGGTTAATTCAAATTAAATTTAATGTGGACTCAAGGCTGACAGCTCGTGACTCCCCCCAGAACCACCTCACAACCCCGAGGGGTCATGACCCCCAGTTTGAGAACCTCTCATGTATTTAGTATTGTACCTCAAAGACTGGAATAAAATCCAGGTGAGCATTTTTTAAGGCATTTAAATGACGAATTTAAATGCATCGCAAGGAAAACTAAGGGAGAAGGCAAAATTTTATGTTCATTGTGTGTCAGGTAGCACTGTAGTTGAAGTCAGAGAGATATTTTCTCACTGTAGGTTGCACTGTGTATACTAGAAACAAAATCAGGGAGCACTATTAAGGCTTGAAAACACTGTATTATTTATCTTTTGCTGAATTTTTTTTATAATTTAAAACAATGACAATTCAACATTTGCAGACGACGCTTTCCTTGCTGACATGTACAATAAATGTGCATGAGTGAAGCAATGAAACAACTGTGTTTTAAAGTGCAGCACACTTTTGTGGTTCAGGTTTCAGAGTAGTAGCCGTGTTAGTCGGTATCCGCAAAAAGAACAGGAGTACTTGTGGCACCTTAGAGACTAACAAATGTATTTCAGCATGAGCTTTCATGAGTTACAGCTCACTTCTTCGGATGCAGAGAATGGAACACATTTCCACTTTTCTGTCTCATGCGTGGTATGACAGCGGGCAGGATTTAGAACTTTTCTGGGGTGCTTGAATCTTAGATATTGTTCTTCCTCACTCAAGAAGTTTCCTAAGATGTGATGGTGCAGTTTTTTGTTTCAATTTTCTCTAACTCATTGAATATTAATCAACTATGGCCTAGTGTTTCAAGCTGGGGTTTGGGCCTCTGAAATGGACACACTGCAACACCTTGGACAAATCAAACCTCTCCCTCAATTTCTCAATTTGTAAAATAGCTTCCTCATGTGGCTTTTTCAGTCTTAATTTATATCCTCTGAAGATTATAGTACATCATATCAGATCTTAAGAAAGCAGGTACTGTATTTGACTTCTGCCATTCTCTATGTTACCACTAGAGACTAGGCTTTGCTCACATTTATGTAAGCTAATAAGGGCGAGAACAGTACAAGAGGATCATTTATAAGACTGTAAAACTGCTCTTGTAATCTTCAATGGTGCAAATGTTGAAAGAGCCTGGTTCAAAGTTTGTAGTCTTTAAAGGTTTCCCTATTCATATTTTAGAACTTTTCCTGGTCTATTAGAGTTTTAAACATCACCAGAACACGTTACTAGTAAGAATTTAAAATAACAATAGTAAAATATTATCTCAGAAATTCTTCACTGAAGTGAAACTAAACCCAGGAATATGGCTTGCACCTCTCTATAATATTTAGAAACACAAAAGAGCAATTTTAATCCCACTGTAGTTTTTCTCAAATGTTTGACCCTTTCTCATGCAAGCAGCCTGATGTGACAATGGGGTGGAGAACAAAGAACCCCTTCAGTTATTGAAAAGATTTATTTATTTGTGTTGCAGTTGTGCCTTAGAGCCCCAGTCTTACTCCACTGTGTAAAGTGCTGTGATTTAGAATCCTGATGTGATTATTTGATTTTAACCTCAACAATCTCCCGCATCTCCACTGGGAAGCTAGAGCCGTCGGTGGACAGTGGCTGATGGCTAAAATCCCCACTATTCCTCTCACATACCTTTTCTCTTCACTGCTGCTATCAGTAGGGAGGGGAAAGCTGTACACAAACTAACAGAAAAATTAGCAATGCCAAGGCCAAGCAATACATAGTTACTCCCTATCCCCAGGGGCCTAACAACAGGTACGGTTCTCCATCTTTTAGAAACTAGTGGGGGAGAGGAAGAAGGGAGAAAAACAAAACAAACAGTCTTTCTAAAATCTTGGTCTCTTTGGTAAGTAGCACAACCCTCAGTGGCTCTGTCATCATGCTTATTGGAGGAGGATTTTCAGCTTCATTTAGTGCTTTAGTTCAGTGTTTGAAAGGAGCTTTTTAATGAACTCTTTGGCACAAGGAATTAGAACTCTTCAATGATGCTTTAGTGCTTAGCAGTGTGAAATCAGGGCTGACCAGCATTAAGATGTCAGGGTAATAAGGATCTCAACAATAAATATTTGTGTTATTCCTGGGAGTCTTTATGTCTCTGGAACATATATTGTAGATTCTAGCAGGAAAAGATAAATTCTTGGAACCTGATGTTGGGGCGATTCAAAAACAACCTTCTGCTTTTTAAAAACAGTGTAGAAGGGCTGGCAAATGCTACTGATTGTCATGGTAGCAATCACACAACAGCCAATCTACTTGTATGCACCTTAATATTAATACTGTTTTTCCTCACAAACAAAATATGAATAAAGAATTAGTTTGAAAAACCCAGTGACTCCCTCAATTCCCTTACTATGCCATCCCACAAGACTCTGATTGGAGCATCAGTTGAGCATAGATCTAGTCCTGAAAATAAGATGCTCTGCCAAAATGCAATGCATTATGTGTGGTATTTAATAAAGACAATTGCCCTGTAAAGGGCATGAGGGAGAAGTGGCCAGATGCTTATTTCATGACACCAGAGCAAAGGCATATCAGCAGCTTAGCAATCACACTTCTGTCTGAAATGTGTCAAGAATATAAGAATGGTCATACTGGCTCAGAGCAACAGTCCATCCAGCATCCCGACAGTGGCCAGTGCCAGATGCGTCAGAGGAAATGGACAGAACTGTCCACTCCCAGCTTCTGGCAATCAAAACCAGAGCATGAGAGTTGCATCCCTGTTTTATTATCTATCCCTTCCCTACTAGTTCCTAACATTTTGTTCGCTTTTTTGACTCACACTTCACATTGAGCAGATGTTTTCAGAGAACTATCCATGATGATTCCAAGGTTTGTTTCTTGAGTAGTAGCAGCTAATCTTGACCTCATCATTTTGTATGTGTAGTTGGGATTATGTTTCCCAACGTGTGCTACTTTGCAGTTATCAACATTGAATTTCATCTGCCATTTGGTTGCCCTGTCACCCAGTTTTGTGAGATCCCTTTTCACCGTCATCTTTGGATTTAACTTTCTTGGGTAATTTTGCATCATCTGCCAATTTTGCCACACCCTTTTCCAGATCATTTATAAATACACTGAACAGCACAGGTCCCAGTACAGATCCTTGGGGGACTCTGCTATTTACCTCTCTCCACTGTGAGAGCTGGCCAGTTATTCCTACCTTTTGTTCCCTGTCTTTTAACCAGTTACTGATCCCTGAGAGGACCTTTCCACTTATCCCATGACTGCTTACTTTGCTTAAGAATCTTTGGTGTGAGATTAAAGGAAAAGGACATTTTTGGTTTGCTTTGTGCATTTGACAACATTTAGCTGTTTGTTCTGCATAATCATTCAGTTGGTCAGTTCCCTCTCTGTTTAGTTCTTTCACATAACAGGTAGAAAATTAAAAAAAAGAAAATCTATTGTAAAACCATAAAAATCAACAAAGAGTCAAAAAACAGTCACAGTTCCTGAAACAACTTAAAAAAACTAGACTTGATTATATGTTGATGTATCCCTTTAAATTTTTAATTTCATGAATAACTAGAAAATCTTTTCCACTTTATCATCTCTTGTGAGAAAAATAACTAAGGTTCAAACATTTTCATCTGTAATTTGGGAAAAACTAACTAGAGAACACAACCTATTGTAATGATGTCCTAAAATAACCCTTTAATAGTTATGATAGTAAACAAAAGGTGAGTTTTGCTTTACAAGCAAAAGCCAATAATGATTCAAACTAGCTTACACACTCTTCTCTTCCCCTGCCAAAAGGAGTTCATTTGTGAAATATGTTCCTTATGCCACACAGCTGGAAAAAACACTGAATTAAAAAAGGAAAGGTTTGACCCTTTGCTACACAGATGACGAAATATTGTAAGGACATTGCACTTTGGGAAGTTTTTTCTCTCTCTCCCGCCCCACCCCCCCCTTCCCACCTTCCCTTTTTAAAGAGCCTAAATCTAATTGAAAGTCAATGAAACCTAAAGCACCTAAATCGTTTTGACACTATTGCAACTGTTATCTAGAACGTACGAATGAAGTTTATGTAGAGTGCATGAGATTATGCTGTTATAAGTAGTGAATAAATTAAATGGAAACTGATATTGCAAAGATATGGCTGGGAAAATTCCCAGAAAAGACCCTACCTTCCCATTTTCACTATTCTCAAGGATATCAAAGGCCATATTTAGGGCAAATATTTGACTCCTTTAAGATAGGTCTGTGTTGGGGAGGTGAAGGGAGAGGCAGACCACTAACCGGCCTTTGAAAGGCATAATGCTACCACTCGTGCTGGTGGAGAGGGGATGAGTGCAGAGAGAAATGATAAACCTTTGAAAGGTGAAGTTCCACTGACATTACCTCTGGGGCTGTTATCACTGCTAGCTGCACTGACTGCCCCCCTTTTCTTCACCAACCTGCCATTGATTTTTGGCTGCAGCTTTCACTGGACGGAAGCAGGGCTGCTTGTGTCTATTCCCCTTTTAGAACACCCACACAGGGCCAACATAAACTTCTCTTTCAATGGCCTGGATGCAGACCTGAGATGCATGCATAGGCGCTTACTCATGGGTGCTTTGGGGCTGGAGCATCCATGGAAAAAAAAAATTGTCGGTGCTCAGCACCCACCAGCCACAGCTGTTCGGCAGCTCAGAATGGGGCGGAGGGAGGGCAGCAAGCAGCGGGTGGGCGGGGGCCTCGGGGAGGGGGTGGAGTGGGAACAGGAAGAGGTGGAGCAATGGTGGGGCTTTGGAGGAGGGAGGTGCAGAGGGGCAGGAAGAGACAGAGCAAAGGTGGTGCCTCAGGGACGGGGCAGAGCAGGGCCAGGAGAAGGCAGAGTGGGGAGTGGCACCTTGAAGGGAGGAGCAGAGTGGGGGTGGGGCCTCAGACAGAGAGGAAGTGGAGCACCCCCGGGGAAAAGTAAAAGTTGGCACCTATGCATGCATGTGTTTACTACTTTCACAAACCCATGGGGATACGGAGAGGTACTTTTTATTAAACCAAGTGGCAACAGCATAATTTAATTGTTATACTCCGATTCAGCAAAGCACCTAAGCACAGGCTTCACTTTTTAGCATGCACAAAATCATTTCAAAGCCTGCAAGAAAACTGAAGCACAACACAGTGTAAGAACTGGAGAGCAAACCAAATTATAGCTACAATGCCTCATGCGATTCTTAATGTAAAAAGTATTGTTCACAATTAAAGAATCATAGAAAAGTAAGGCTGGAAGGTACTTCAAGAGGTCATCTAGCCAATCCCCCCATGCTGAGTCAGGATAAAATATACCTACACCTAGTTGTTTTTCTAATTATAAGGGTTGTTAAGTACTGAAATAGTTTACCAAGGGAGACTCTGGAATCCCCATCATTGGAGGTTTTAAAGAACAGGTTAGACAATTTTCCCTAATATCTAACCTAAATCTTCCTTGCTGCAAACAGAGATGATTACTTCTTGTCCTGCCTGTGGTGGACATGGAAAACCCCCAGATCCTTTTCTACAATACTACTGGCTAGCCAGTTATTCTCATTTTGTATGTGTGTGTCTGATTTTTACTTCCTAAGTGAAGTACTTTGTACTCATCTTATTGAATGTCATCTTACTGATGTCAGACCAATTGTCCAATTTAAGATATTTTTGAATTGTAATCCTGTCCCTCAAAGGGCTTTCAACCTCTCCCAGCTAGGTGTCACCCGCAAATTTTATAAGCACTCTCTTCGCTCCATCATCCAAGCTGTTAATGTTTATAAGCACTCTCTTCGCTCCATCATCCAAGCTGTTAATTAAAACATGGGAGAAAGGGTGAAACTGTCTGATGCAATGTAAATAACTCTCTCTGTTTATATGCAAAGTAGCTCCCAAGAGACTGCTCAAACTACAGAACATCCCAGAGTTCGTTGAACAGTATCAGATGATTAGAGATTTCACCCGGCATAAATAAAAGTATGCATTACACAATAAATGATTACTAAAGTAAGGACATCTGAACTGGTTCCGCACCCCACAGTGGGAAGTTTGGAGGTCTTACCTTATTACTGTTGGTGTGATTTCAGCACAGAAGAAAACACTAAGACTTCCAACAGCATGCGATGAAAACATACCCACAATGGAAAATGCAGTAGAGAATTTGTCCTTGACGCTGTCACTCATACCTGTTAGACAGTCAGACACACACATGTAGGTGGAAATTGAGCTCAGTACAATCAATATATGGCCCTCAAGAAATAAAACAAGAATCCATATTAAGTCACTCAGTTTCACCTTAGATGCAAGTTTGAGTCTCCTCCCTCAACATTTATTTAAATCAGTGTTTAAAAAGCCATGCACCAAACTACCCAAAACATAAATAAAATGTCATATTTCCAAAAAACAGCAGTAAACAGACAATCTCCAGCTTTGTTACCAACAGCCATCACAAAGTGGTAAAGCTCAAAAAATGTCTCCAAACACTTTTTCAGGCACTGGACATTGCCCACCCAAATCTGGTAGCCGTATGGAGACAACTAGAATTAATCATGACCTAGTACAGTTCTGTGGTTGAGACATTGCAGATGCTGCAATAGAGGAAGATACAAATAAAATGTTCTCATCTCCACCACAGGCCTGCGCAAAAAAATCCTTATACTGCAACTAATCAGACCCACAGAACCTGTAACAATGAGCAGCTAGCTCTGCAAGAAGAGTTCTAGGACATTGAGCTCAGCAGCCACCTTGCACATGAACACTAGCAGTTACTGCAATCAGGCTCTGTATCCTCAGCGACTCTTGCCTTTCAGATACACCCACTCAGAGTGCAAGCAGTTCAAAAACACTGCATAGACATTTGTAAACAGTACCTGAGTCTGGAAGTTGACTGTATTTTCCAATCACTGGATCCACAGACCGCAAAAGATAAATTAAAATATGAGAGAGAGAGAGAGAGAAAAAAATATGTGATTTATTCAAAGTGAAAAAAACAAACACCCTCCCCCCACCCCAAACCAAACTGCAGCCCTCCACTTCCTCCCCATATTCTTTCCTTTCAGTGTCATGACTGGATTGGAATAATCTTTCAAAACTATGGCATGCAATTTCCAGGATCTATTCCCAACTGGAGGACGGAATTCTAATGAGGTGATGATAATAACTGCACAGTGGTAAATCATTTGAAAAGACCTAGAATTAGCACTGAAATTAAACAAAAGTCTCTTTGTTGGTAACAAAGGTGTAAAAGAAACTGCTGTCAAGCTTTGCTGTAACCCTGAGGGAATGGCCACAGGGGCTTTAAGTTAGAGAAGGAAACCATTACAATCAGCATCCCTGCATTGCTAAACACATCATTTTCCCTTGCCAAAATCCAAAGTGAGTTTACAGTGTTTAAAATTATCTACAAGCTGCTTTTTGGCCCACGTTCCTACGCGGCACTAAGTAATGCTACATAAAAAGCAGAACAATAGTTATGCGAGCCTGGCAGAACACCCTAGCTGCTGGGTTACTCCAAAGAGCTTAGAGAAGTTCTGACTCAGGAGAAACCCTGAAATCTGGAAGGAGATCCCTCTGTCAGAGGCCTTATGAGACACAGAGACAGACACACACACAGATGCGCACACAACTGTTAAATTATACAAATGGCATGGCCATTCATTTCTCTCCAAACTATGGTCTTGCTGCCTAGAAGGAGTGATGGTGGGATGTGACGGGGGGGACAGACCGCAGTGGAAGGATACAAGCTGTTCCAGAGTCCAAAGCTGCCTTTTCCTCCTACTTTTGTACAGGCAGTTTTTAGAAATGGGAGGGAGACAAAGGGCAAACAGTACATGATGGGGCTCTCAGCAGGTGGGAACAGAAGGGTTTAACATGGGCATGACATTAATTCTCAATGTCCATCTTCAAGGTTAAGAATGGAACACAGCAGAACAAAAATAATTTAGAAATAGTTGTAATCTAGCTATCATAAATCTGTTTCTTCAAAGACGTGCTTTCTGTAGTTCATCATTATGCAGAGTATTATTGTGACGCTGTCTTAAAAGGAAGATGACCATGTTTACATACCACTGTTGCAGAATTGTGATAAATCTTATGCAAAGCACGCCTTGTAAGGTGTCAGTGGAAAAGTTGTAATCTGTTGAACAGTGTTACCCTGTTTATATGCGTGTATTATCATTGTATGTGAAGTTATGAATCTCTGCTATATGTTTGTATCTCAAACATATTGCGTTCTTGGGTAACACCCACAAGACAGATTTACATCAAGACCAGCAAGCCATGGTTGATGGGCCATTAAGGACAATCAACTCTTCTGAAGGGTCCCTCTCTATGCCTCAGAGAATATGTAGACCATGGATGCCTCATGACTCAGCCAGGGCATGCAGAACATGTGATCCCTGACTCCCATGTTTGTGCCAGTAACTTTCTAGGTACATGGACTGGGGGGTATAAATTGGAGACTCTGATATCATGTCCTTGCCTCTTGCCTCCTCCACATCTCTGGACTGTGATTTCTAACAAAGGGAAGCTTTGAACATGGACTGAGGGACCCCAATCTTTTGGGTGATCCAGGGAGACTTACTGCAAGCTAGCAGATTTAACAATCACTGCTATTCTCCTGATCTACAAACTCTGCCATCATCTGCAATGTATATGATTCACTTTAATCATTTAACAACTCTTTTTTTTAAAATTTAAAAATCTTTAGTTAGTTTACTAAAGATTGACTGCAGCATGATATTTGGTAAGATCCTAAAGTATATATTGAACTCAGGTGGGTGTCTGGTTTTCTGGAACTGAAGGAAGTTAATATATATGATTTCTGGTTTTAATAATCATTTACCACAGAAGTCTGGTTTGTGTGGGTGGTGCACAAGGGGCTAGAGGTCCCGAAGGGAACTATCTTTGGCTTCATAATAAGTAGTACAGTATTTTGGGAGCACATTTTTGTTACTGGCTTGATGAAGTCTTATGACAGATTACCACCAGTCTGGGGTATATGCCCTGTATTCTGGCAGTTGACCTGAGATTGGTGTTCTTAGCTGTGTTCCATAGCAGGCAGTGTGACAATAATTACTTAGACACATGCATGCACTATACATATTTCTTAATTACACTGCTACCTGTGTATTGCCAATGTGTGGCCAGACAAATCTACGAAGGGGGAGGGAGGAGATAGAGAACACACCTCCAGTTTGGGTGGGTCTGCTCCCAATAATTTATAGTAGGGAGATATGTTCCCCTCTGGCTTTTTCTCCAAAAGGCAATTTGACAGATGTTCAGACACACGCCTTTTTTTTTTACTATTTTTATAAGAGTTGCAAAACCAGAAACAACCTGAACCCACCCAGCATCAACCCACAGACCTGGTATACACTATTCTTGTCTCTGATATAACTGCAAAAGAGGCAGTCTCTAAGAGGATGGAAATTTTGGGACTCTGCCATCAATCAATTCAATTTCCTAAGCAGGCTCATTGCAGGTCAGAAAATCTGAGAAAGAGGAGGGAACCAAGAATGGGAAACCAATTTCCTTTGAAGCCTCCTTGGAGAAAAAAAATCTGGTAAAATTGTATGTCATTTCCATGCATTCTCTTAAGACAACAGAAAACTTTTTTTTTCCTTTTAAAACCCAGACAATCAAGTTTAACACATCAGAGATTGAAATCCACTCTGTTTTTAACTCTTCTCAGCGTGGGTGACTACCTCTGAGCTCTGCTACAGGAATAAATCCCTGCACCTAGAACAATGAACTGAAAGAATAAAGGGGAAATTGGAGGGAGAACAAAAGAGTTTCATTGTAGTTAAATATATATAGAGAATGGGCTCAAATCTACAGTGACTCATAGACTCTAGGACTGGAAGGGACCTCGAGAGGTCATCGAGTCCAATCCCCTGCCCTCATGGCAGGACCAAATACTGTCTAGACCATCCCTAATAGACATTTATCTAACCTACTCTTAAATATCTCCAGAGATGGAGATTCCACAACTTCCCTAGGCAATTTATTCCAGTGTTTAACTACCCTGACAGTTAGGAACTTTTTCCTAATGTCCAACCTAAATCTCCCTTGCTGCAGTTTAAGCCCATTGCTTCTTGTTCTATCATTGGAGGCTAAGGTGAACAAGTTTTCTCCCTCCTCCTGATGACACCCTTTTAGATACCTGAAAACTGCTATCATGTCCCCTCTCAGTCTTCTCTTTTCCAAACTAAACAAACCCAATTCCTTCAGCCTTCCTTCATAGGTCATGTTCTCAAGACCTTTAATCATTCTTGTTGCTCTTCTCTGGACCCTCTACAATTTCTCCACATCTTTTTTGAAATGCGGTGCCCAGAACTGGACACAATACTCCAGTTGAGGCCTAACCAGCGCAGAGTAAAGCGGAAGAATGACTTCTCGTGTCTTGTTTACAACACACCTGTTAATGCATCCCAGAATCACGTTTACTTTTTTTGCAACAGTATCACACTGTTGACTCTCATTAAGCTTGTGGTCTACTATGGCCCCTAGATCTGTTTCTGCCATACTCCTTCCTAGACAGTCTCTTCCCATTCTGTATGTGTGAAACTGATTGTTCCTTCCTAAGTGGAGCACGTTGCATTTATCTTTATTGAACTTCATCCTGTTTACCTCAGACCATTTCTCCAATTTGTCCAGATCATTTTGAATTTTGACCCTGTCCTCCAAAGCAGTTGCAATCCCTCCCAGTTTGGTATCATCTGCAAACTTAATAAGCGTACTTTCTATGCCAACATCTAAATTGTTGATGAAGATATTGAACAGAGCCGGTCCCAAAACAGACCCCTGCGGAACCCCACTTGTTATACCTTTCCAGCAGGATTGGGAGCCATTAATAACTACTCTCTGAGTACAGTTATCCAGCCAGTTATGCACCCACCTTATAGTAGCCCCATCTAAATTGTACTTTCCTAGTTTATCTATAAGAATATCATTCGAGACCGTATCAAATGCCTTACTAAAGTCTAGGTATATCACATCCACCGCTTCTCCCTTATCCACAAGGCTCGTTATCCTATCAAAGAATGCTATCACATTAGTTTGACACGATTTGTTCTTTACAAATCCATGCTGGCTATTCCCTATCACCTTACCACCTTCCAAGTGTTTGCAGATGATTTCTTTAATTACCTGCTCCATTATCTTCCCTGGCACAGAAGTTAAACTAACTGGTCTGTAGATTCCTGGGTTGTTTTTATTTCCCTTTTTATAGATGGGCACTATATTTGCCCCCTTCCAGTCTTCTGGAATCTCCCCCGTCTCCCATGATTTCCCAAAGATAATAGCTAGAGGCTCAGATACCTCCTCTATTAACTCCTTGAGTATTCTAGGATGCATTTCAGAAGGCCCTGGTGACTCGCAGGCATCTAACTTTTCTAAGTGATTTTTAACTTACTCTTTTTTTATTTTATCTTCTAACCCTACCCTCTTCCCGTAAGCATTCACTATATTAGACATTCCTTCAGACTTCTCAGTGAAGACCGAAACAAAGAAGTCATTAAGCATCTCTGCCATTTCCAAGTCTCCCGTTACTGTTTCCCCCTCCTTACTGAGCAGTGGGCCTACCCTGTCCTTGGTCTTCCTCTTGCTTCTAATGTATTGATAAAAAGTCTTCTTGTTTCCCTTTATTCCCATAGCTAGTTTGAGCTCATTTTATGCCTTTGCCTTTCTAATCTTGCCTCTGCATTCCTGTGTTATTTGCCTATATTCATCCTTTGTAATCTGACCTAGTTTCCATTTTTTATATGACGCCTTTTTATTTTGTAGGTCCCGCAAGATCTCGTGGTTAAGCCAAGGTGGTCTTTTGCCACATTTTCTATCTTTCCTAACCATCGGAATAGCTTGCTTTTGGGCCCTTAATAGCGTCCCTTTGAAAAACTGCCAACTCTCCTCAGTTGTTTTTCCCCTCAGTCTTGATTCCCATGGGACCTTACCTATCAGCTCTCTGAGCTTACCAAAATCCACCTTCCTGACTTCCATTCCCTATTGCTTTCAATGGGATTGTACAGCATGTGAATCTGCACCATCCACAGAGAGCTGATTTACTGCTCTTCTGTTCTGCAGCAGACAGGTTTTTTCCGTATGTCAGTTGAGAACAGCCATTGATTCAAGGCCGCATGCAGCTTTGCAAGGTAATGCTCTCTGACCAGTATCAAGGTGCAAGTCACTTATGCCCTCACTTACAGTTGAGAAGGCCTAACTGTAGAAGCGATGCCAGAGCTGTCAGAATCATGAACAGCAGCAGTCCTCCTCTTCGCCCTAGAAACCCAACGACGGGGCACATAGCCAGGCAGGATGCCAGAGCAATCCCTGCCATGGTATAGTAGTCTGCATAGAAATTGTGGGTGATCGTCATCTTTGCTTCATGACCCATCATGCTTTTTGCAAAGCAGTGATGTATCCCAAATCCGGTCAGCCTAGAGGAGACAGAAAGTGACAATGGGAGATCACTTTGGAACAGGCAGGCAAATATGGCAAGGTAACAAGGAGCTGGAAAGAAAAGGAAAACCTTAAACTCTTTGAGGCAGGGACTTCTCTTACTAAGCCTATACAACAGCCAGCCCACTGGGGCTGGATCTCCTTTGAGGCCTCAAGGTTCTACTGCAGGGGTCGGCAACCTTTCAGAAGTGGTGTGCAGAGTCTTCATTTATTCACTCTAATTTAAGGTTTCGCGTGCCAGTAATACATGTTAACATTTTTAGAAGGTCTCTTTCTATAAGTCTATACATTATATAACTAAACTATTGTTGTATGTAAAGTAAATAAGGTTTTTAAAATGTTTAACAAGCTTAATTTAAAATTAAATTAAAATGCAGAGCCCCCCTGGACTGGTGGCCAGGACCTACGCAGTGCGAGTGCCGGTGAAAATCAGCTCACGTGCCGCTTTCGGCATGTGTGCCATAGGTTGCCTACTACCCCTGTTCTACTGTAATACAAATAAACAATGATCAAAAATTGACCAAAACAAAAGACTTGTGATCAACTGACCTGATTCTAACAGGTACTAAACCACAGAAGTTCCCAAATCAAGCCATGTGAGATTACATTTTTATTATGTGATTGGAAACAACCTGAAATCAGTCATGAAAACCAATCAGAAGCTGCCTTCAGATTAATTTAATAGACTTCTGTTTTGATCTAATATCTGACCCTTGGCCTTTAGAATGAGTTCTGCTGTGATCAGTTTTATGAAGAAGGGCTGTATGGCTGGGCAGCAAGGAAGCATAATACAAAACAGATCACACCATATATAGTAACCTCACTCCCCAAGGTAGTGCTGCTGCCAAAATAACTTTTAAAATGAATATTTAAAGTGACATACTGAACCAGTATTTAATTTGTTACTATGACTGTTATGAAATGAAAATCTATGGCTTGAATTGTGGTTCATGCCATACTTCAGTATCAGTTTCTTCCACTTATTTTTTTACATGAAAACAAGTACCTCTATTGACCATTTCTCCTCTGTTTCAAATATTTATTTAAAAAAATAAATGGTGGGTGCAGTGAGATTCATCTGGCTAGTGCCAGATCTTAGTGCAATGTAAAATCATTTCATGCACTGACAGAGCTACTGGTATATTTTAGTGCTATCAACACCTCCTCAGGCAGTGCTACACCTCTCCCAGAAAAGGGCCTCATATCTGTGGCAAATTCTGTAGCATTTAGGTAATGTGGACCTGCCTCATTAACTGAGGAGGAGACTAAATATTGCCAAATCCATTCTACATGTGCACCATTAAGCCACATTTGGGCTAGGGCTCCAGAATGAATGGCTAGTATGTTACACCAGCTATCCTACTTAATTTCAGGAATTTGAAACAATTTTTATGGAAACCAAACTACGGAGAGCTTTTTGTTTTTTTAAATAAACAAACTGTGGGGACTTATACAGCTAAATGAATGACAGTCCTGTGCAGAGCAGACCAGTCAGTGAAAGCCAAGATAGAATTGTGCATTTTTTGGAGCTGCAGAATTGACATATTTTACACTGACAGAATGTACTACAGGACACACAGTTGTTTATTCTTGTACAAAATTTCATTTGCTTTTGAAATCTACAGAATAATCGGTACATAATTTATTTTCTGTCTTAACTCTTGTGCTTGCTACCTTACAAACACTATTTAATATACAACTAGACAACACTAATATATTACACAAATATATGCAGCGATGATATCCATGTGATAAACGGAAGACCCATGAGATAAATGAATTCATTATACAATTTATTACCTGTGCTCTTCCCTTTAATCCACAACCCCAGGATTCATTCTAACATCCTAAAATTCTGAGGAGATCAAACAGTTGCCTTTTTTTTTTTTAAATAAATCAATGTGCCCTGAAAAAATTTCCTCTTTCTCCCCTGAAATGTCTTATTTTTCCCAAAATTCACCTGCCTGAATCTCAGGACAGACTACATGATGCAGGAGGAATAATAATAATGAAAAATAGGCTCTTCTTTCCCTAAAATAAACGAGATCTGCCTGACAAACACAAATTTGATTCACAGTCTTCAAAGAATGCAAAACTTCTCCACTGACAATGGTCAAAAATCATCCTTTGTGTTGCTTTTATTCTGGTCTTGGGAATTTCCAAATAAGTCTAATTAAAAGTGGGGTGGGCGAATGGAAATTCATACAGAGACAATGTTTATAAATCCACTTGAGTTACTGTAGCTATAAACTCAGTCTAGCAGCAAAAAAATTGCTCCAGAATGCATGAGGCCACCACAGTGGTTATTAAAAGCCCACCACTTCTTTCACCAACTGACACTGTAAATTAAGGCACTGATCAGGCAACTGATTCAGCACAGACAGATCCTTAGAGTCAATGGGCCTCACTCAGGCAAGATCAGTTGATCCAATGCTGCAATTCATAATCATATGGGTCACTAACTTCTCATGTGAGTGAAGATTACAGGTTGGGGCCCTAAAATCAAGTGGAAATTCCAACTATGGGCAGGGAACTTATATTTCTACACAATTTTTCTAGGCAATTTCTGGTCTTACTACCATCACTCCATCCCAATTTAAAAATCATAAGGTGATCCAAATGGGCACTTAATATAATTGACATACTAGGAAACACCATCACTTTCCCCTGTTCCCTTCCCCACCCTCAAAAGTAGTTAGGGTAATTTTGAAATAGATTTCAAGACCATACATTTACTTTTATTACACACTTTAGAAGCTCTCCCAGTTGTGTGTGAAATAACTCTCAATCAGGGCCTGATCCTGCAAACACTTAAGCACACGCTTAACTTCACTCATGTAGATGTTTGCCAGATTGAGGCCTTAGAATGTAGATGTCACACTACTGTGTTTGAGAAAGTGCGCTTTCCCTGTATACCCCTTTAATGATTTGGAGGAACTGAAGTCCTTTTTGTCCAATTTTCAGGACATCATGGTCAGCTACTATACAGGTCACAGGTTAGTATTTATTGCCAGACAACTTCTTCCTTTGCCAAATTAATCCATTAAATTTTAGAAAATGTTAAAACAGATTGTAGATAAAATATGCAAACAGTGTTATAATTCTGCAATTGATTACATTCAAATCAATCATATGGGCTTATTTCCTCCTTTCCTCTGTGCTTTATTTGAAATAAAGTCAGGAGAAGATGGTAATATCCTTGGACTTTTCACCTTACTTGCTCCCCTCTACCTCCCAGATAATTTAAGACATGCAAATTAAACTGGTAGTCATTAATTTTAATCCAGGATAATGGAAATCTACAGCTTGACCTCTCATGTGAGAGAAACTTACAAGACCCAACACGAAACTACTGAACAAATTGGTTTAAATTTAAAAAGGACACCATCGAATGCACCAAAGACATTAACCACTTCGGACTGATCTGCTTCCTTGACATGGTCCATTGGAAGTATAAGGTGAGATTTTCAAAAGCACCTATGGGTACATCTACATAGTGTTTCAAACCCTGTGGCAGTGAGTCTCAGAGCCCAGGTGTACAGACTGGAGCTTCTGCTATGGTGCTGAAAACAGCAGTGCAGATGTTGCAGCTTGGGCTGGAGCTCAGCCTCAAAAGTCCACTGGGTTTCAAAGCCTGAGCTGCAGCTGAGTCCAAACATCTACACAGTTGTTTTTTTAAAAAAAGAACAGGAGTACTTGTGGCACCTTAGAGATTAACAAATGCATTTGAGCATAAGCTTCTGTGGGCTACAGCCCACTTCTTCAGATGCATGTAGTGGAAAATACAGTAGGAAGATGTGTGTACACACACACACACACACACACACCATGAAATAATGGGTGTTACCATACACACTATGAGGAGAGTGCTCAGTTAAGGTGAGCTATTATCAGCAGGAGAGAAAAAGAACTGTTTGTAGTGGTAATGAAATTGACAAGAAGATGTGAGGGACTAGGGGGAGGGAAGGGGGGGGAAGATAAGCATGGGGAAATAGTTTTACTTTGTGTAATGGCCCATCCACTCCCAGTATTTATTCAAGACTAATTTGATGGTGTCCATTGCACATTAATTCCAATTCTGCAGTCTCTCGCTGGAGTCTGTTTTTGAAGTTTTTGTTGTTGTAATATTGCGACTTTTTGGTCTGTAATCAAGTGACCTGGGAGACTGAAGTGTTCTCCAACCGGTTTTTGAATATTTTTAGTGCTCTAGCATGAGCCCCACTCTGAAGACTCAGGGCTTGAGACTTGTGACCATGATTTTAGAACTCTGTGTAGATGTATCCTACATAACATAGGAGCACAAGTCTTGTTGAAACTGGGATGAGAGGGTGGAATTCATGTGAAAGTCAATGGCACTTGTGCCCTTGTCATTCGGAAAATCCTACCCAGAGTAGCAAGTTTGTGCAAGACAAAAATATACAGTTGGGCACTGACACATCGATGCATTTGCACAGCTACCACTCCCAAGAAAGCACCTTATGCTTTTTGCTCCACAGCTTAAAATGTTAGATGACTACTTCCTTAGGCTTTTACACGAGATTAGTCTTCTGGGAGAGCTCACTCTTCTTATCAAAGATCAGCTCTTTAAGACACTGGGTTAAGGATCCTGTAATGGGGCAGAAGAGCCTCCATATTTCCATCACCATCCACATCTACTTTCAGTTTACCAACAGAGAAAACATTCAACATACTTGACAGGAATATGTTGGACTTACGAGTTCACACACAATACTACAATGTTTTTCCACAGGTTCCTGGTTCCCACTACTTTAACAATGCAGACCTTCTTGGGCCTCCTGGTAAGCTCCTTCTCCAGCTCTGAAACAAAACAGAAGGTCATTCTCTTGGTAGCAGGGGAGCAGAGTAGCCAGTGGATTTCAGATTTTATTCTGCGTGTTCTGGGAAGAGGGACACTAGGGTTCTCCTCCACTTCTGCCTCAGAGCTCTGAGGATGCCACACCACCCTGCACCCCCCAGCACCCCACACACTCCTTGCTTGTTTCTCTCTTATCCTTCCATGTGTTGTTGATCCTCTCTGCAGTCTTGGATGGCTGCATGTGGCTCCCTGCAGATTCCAATGCTACTCACAATTTAAAAAATGTATGTAAAAAAAAATAATTGGGGAGTTAAGGATGGAATGTAGATGGATAGTCCTCGAGAGATGTCAAGTTGCCTGATACACCAGAACCTCTGCTAGTGTATTTAGTCCTAATCGGCAACACCCTCTGCTAGTGCTATGCCTCTCACAGGCAGGGTCCCTCACATGTGTGAGAAAATGGATAACATTTCTATAATATGGATCTGTGCTATCTAAGGAGTGGACTGGAGACTGCCAAACTCATTCAATGTGTGCTTCTCTAACCCCAGGTTTCTAGAAACAGATGGCTAGAAGGTTATGGCAATACATCATCTGTCCTCCTCAGTTTCAGTGTTGCAGCTGTGCTAGCCACAGGATAGGAGACAGATGAGATGGATAATAGCTTTTATTGGACCAACTTCTTCTGGGAAAGACACAAGCTTTTGAGCTCCAAAGGACCTCAAGACATAGGCGCTGGCTCTGTGGGTGCTCTGGGACTGGAGCACCCATGGGGAAAAATTGGTGGGTGCTCTGCACCCACCGGCAGCCAAGCTTCCCCCCAACTCCCAGCTCACCTCTGCCTCCTCCCCTAAGCACGCCACATCCCTGCTTCTCCTCCCAGCTATTTCATGGCATAACAAGCTGTGGGAGGGAGGGGGCAGGAGCGGGAACGCGGCATGCTTAGGGGAGGAGGTGGGGAAGAGGCAGGGCTGGGGCAGGGATTTGGGGAAGGAGTCCAATAGGGGCAGGGAGGGGGCGGAGTTGGGGCAGGAACTTTGGGGAAGGGGATAGAATGGGGGCGGGGCAGGGGTGGAGTCGGGGCCGGCGGGAGCGAACACCCACTGGCGCCAGGAGAAGTTGGCACTTATGCCTCAAGAACAGCTCTGTAGAGCTCCAAGCCTTGTCTCTTTAACCAAACAGAAGTTGGTCCAATAAAAAAATATTACCTCACCCACTTTGTCTCTCCTTCCCTTCAGGCATTTAAAGTCATTTTGATGGACACTAAACAGAGGAATATTTTTTACAAAAATTATGGGGGGCTCATCATAGCAATCTCTTCAGATTTTAAAGCAGCGCTCAGTGCTCGAAGACCTTGCCCGCTCTTGAGTTCAAGAAAAGGCTGTGAGCCTGACTGACCCTCACACTACGCTGTCGGAATCCTGCTGAGGCAGCCATAAACTGACTTTTCTTTGCCATTTTGTAGTGGAATACAGACAATTCTTAGAGAATAGGTATTTGCACAAAACCAGTTTATGAATGGTACAAAACAGAGTGAAGAGCACTGTATTACCCAAACATCTAATCCCCTGAGATTAATTTAGCTGCTATATAAACATATTAGATCATACTTTCCAGGATACTGTATCAGTTACAAGTGATTCCAAGGGTAAAAGCCCAGTAAAAACTTAAGCAGCTGTGATTAGAAACGTCATAACAGTTCCACATTCCAGCAGTACAAACTGTACTTGCTTCAACACTTCTAGATTAATAGATTCTAAAGCCAGAAGAAACATTGCGGTCATTCAGTCTGAAGCCATAGAACTTCACTAAAATAAATCCTAGAGCAGATCTTTTAGAAACACATCCAATCTTGGTGTAAAAATTGCCAGAGATGGAGAATCCACCATAACCCACAGTAAATTGTTCCAATGGTTAATTACCTTCACTGGTAAATATTTACACCTTATTTCCAGTCTGAATTTGCTTAGCTTCAGCTTCCAACCTTTGGATCATACTCTACCTTTTTCTACTAGATTGAAGAGCCCATTATCAAATATTTGTTCTCCTGTAGGTACTTATAATGGAGTCACTCCTTAACTTTCTCTTTGTTAAGATAAATTGATTGAGCACCTTGAATCTATCACTATAAGGCATGTTTTCTAATCCTTTAACCATTCTTGTGACTCTTTTCTGAACCCTCTTCAATTTATCTACATCCTTCTTGATTTGTGGACACCAGAACTCAACCCAGTATTTTAACAGCAGTCCTACCAGTGCCAAAATAGAGAAGTAAAATAACCTCTTTACTCCTACTCAAGATTCCCCTATTTATGCATTCAAAAAGTCACCCAAAAAGTCTTGGACTAGTCACAATATATACTGACTGCCTATGAGACTGCAACACAGCCTCCCACAGTAGTTTGCAACAGCTCCCTTCATCCATATATTAACAGTCTGGCTATCTCTAGTACTTCTATCTTCCCTAACCTTTTAAAGGGATGCCGGATGAAAAAAGATGAAAGAAAACCACTGGGGAAGTAAAGAAAATGAAGGTAATGGGGTGGGGGAGAAGGGGGACAAAGAACAGACGTGTCTGCTATTATCTGGAAAAATCTATCTTTTGCATGGAAAATCCCCCACACCAATAGAAAAATGCTATTTTGTAATCTAATTAGCCATTTTCTTCACTGCCCACAGATACACTAGAGAAGAGTTCAAACATTAACTATGAGACACATTTTAAAGCAAAGATATGAGGGTGCTGTCATGCTGTTCTCATAATTACAGTTGAAATCTTTCAATTGCTAATCCACAAAATGCAGCAGAACACACCAGATGACAGAATCACAAAATACAGAGATCAGAGAAAAGTAAGTTGGTCATATTATTCATAATAATTATTTGTATTACGCTAGCAACTGGGGACCACAGTATGCTAGGTTCTGTAGAAACACAAGAAAAAAGATGGTCCCCTGCTAGTACAGGATTGCGCCCTACAGTGCATTTTTAATGCTTTGTCTAGTCTAGTTTTAAATTTCTCAAGCAAAAGGCACTTCCCACCTCTTTCTTTGGGAGACTATTTAGAGTTTTAGTGGATCTAATAGTCAATATATTTTTGCGGATCTCCAGCTTAAATTTTGCCTCTCTTAATGGGATGATATTAACTCAATCATACCTCTTATACCATCCCAAATAATTCCTCTTCATTCCTGATTTTTACACTCTCTAGATATTTGTAGACCATTATCTCCCTTATTAATCATCACTCATCTACGCTACATGTACTCAATCCTTTCAATATTTCCTCATGTACCAAACCTCTCAAACTCTCCTAAACCTCCCACTTCATTGTTTTTCTCTGAACTCTTTCTGGTGTGTTATGAGGAGGGCACCCAGCAATATATTCCAGATGTGGTTGCACCATCTGAACACACAACCTCAAACTTCAGACCTGAGCATATGCACAGCACCTAGTAAAATGCTCCAGTCACAAACCCAGCCAGTTAGCCTCTCTGAATGAGACTTTCACGCTAATGACTATTAGCACTAAAATTTCAGATGCAGAGGCTACAGTTACTGGATTGCAAACAAATGAAATACTCTCAATCTTCAAAGTCATCTACCCTTTTCCACTCTTCATTATTTTTACAATTTCCTCCCCTGCATAGTTCATATTTATCACCAGGTATCCTCCAAGTAGGAAGCAAGGCTGATTTACATTCAAGCTCTAATTAATAGCAACAGATTAGCTACCCAGCCTGCAAAACTCTCCAACTATAGTATTGACTTCCCATTTAAGTTTATACTATAGTAAATGAAAAAGTACAGAACGCTAGGAGCCCTTGGCAAACTCTTAAAAATACATAAACAAACCGATTTAGTAATTTCCTGTAAGTACCACCACCCAGCAGCAACATAAAAACAAAAATGTAATAATCCTACTTAACAAGAGAATCACCAGAGTCCCCTTCTAGCTACTCCAAACTCGCCCAACCCCTCAAAGGCCAGGGAGAAGAAATGACCTTTTGCACCATGCCTGGAAGGTTTATAAACTCAGGGTGCTGTGAACCCAGCAGGAGGAGGGGGTGAGTTCCAAAGAGGCAGAGTCCTGAAGGAGAACAGCCTGCCTGTAGCCCCCTCTCTTTTATACCAACAAGGCTCTATCTAAGGTGCCTTGACTGACTAAGTGTAGTAGTATATCATGGGGATAGCAATGGTCTGTTACAGTGATACTCAGACTGAGGATCTCGAGCCACAAGTGGCTCTTTAATGTGTCTCCTGTGGCTCTTTGCAGCACATGATATGAAAACCATGTGTGATTTAAACTATTAACCAATCAGAATGCTTTTACTACATTATTAACCAATTGTAGTTGATAAAATTTTATATATCCCTTTCATATGGTTTAATTCACACTATTGTGGCTTTTTTGGGTAATGCTGATCACTAATTTTGCTCCTGAATCAGTGAGGTCTGAGTATGACTGGTCTGTTACTTAAGTAGATCCCAGATCATTGAAGTTTTATAGGTCAATGTCATCTTTAAATCAACCAGAAACCAACAAGCTGATATTGCAGATCACAGATTGTAAAAAGCCATTACTGTCGTAGGGGTATTGCAACAGAATGAACAGAGATATTTACTTGATGATTCTGCACTGGATTTCTCCAATTAAAAACAACCTGCATTTAACATTTCAGTTTTTATTACTTCATTAGGATGTTCGGTATGAGAGAGAAGAAGTTTCCTTTACTCATCAACTCACAGCCCCATTAGATGCCTTCCTGTTCTCCACAGCATCACTATTTGTAACATTTCCACTCAGGGAAAGAGCAGGAAAATGATGAACAAGGAAGCTCTTTATAACTTCAGTGGAAACTAGAACTATAATGGCCTCATGAAAAAAAATATAGCCGCCGCCGATTCTTCTGTACAAACTTTGAGGCTGTTGAATTTTCATGGAATTCTCTGCATTTCAGACATGCTGCTTTCAGATGAAACAAACTTGAGCCCATTATTACCAACCCAAAATCTATAATGCTTTTAACCTACCTCTTCCCTTCTGCCTTGTGACAAAGAGAAAGAAGCAAAGCTCATCAACCAGAGCCCAGCAAAAGGACATTCAAAACCACCTGTAGTCCATGGGCATGGTTTGATTCTAGAGCCCTGGAGGGGGACATGCATATCTTACACTTTCAGATGATAGTAGCAAAAACATTTAAACACGTTCACAGCTCTTTTCATCATTAAAGTATTTTACAGAGAACTAATCTTCACAATACTCATTTTGCAGGAGGGAAATATGAGGCACAGAGAGGGAAAGTAATCTGCTCACCAGTCAGTCAGTCAGTGGCAGAGATAGGATTACAACTTAAGGGTTCCTCACTCCCTATCCTGTATTAATTTTATTAGTCCATGAAGCCCATCTTAGTAAATTATATTTTTAAAAAATCAATGTTAAAGAACATTAAGGTTCCAAACACACGTC
Source organism: Gopherus flavomarginatus (assembly GCF_025201925.1). Classification (NCBI taxonomy): domain Eukaryota; kingdom Metazoa; phylum Chordata; order Testudines; family Testudinidae; genus Gopherus; species Gopherus flavomarginatus. The sequence continues at coordinate 177,829,806 of NC_066618.1, forward strand.
AGGAAGTGCCAGATTAAAGTTTTCATTTGAAACCTTAATTCAGTCCCCTTGAGTGTATGCATTATGATAGTCTTTAATTACATGATCGCATGCTATTTTTTTCCACAAGGCTTCCTCTTTATGCAGTGAATGGGGGGTTATTTAATATTTCTTTTTATTCTCTTTGTTCAATGTGTGGCCTTAGGCCTTATTTCATGCACATCATCCAAACCCTGTATTAAACACAAAATTATTAGTTTCCTTGTGGGCATTTCTATGGTGCTCTCACCAGAGCACCTGAACTCTTCACAAAGATGAATGAAATTATTTTTACAACTTTTCAGTGAGCCTAGGGGTATTACCACTCCCGTTTTATGGATGGGAAACTGAAGCACAGAGTTTTAGGCTGAAAAATTGTCAAAGATATCCACCATTTTTTGGTGCCCCACTGGAAAAAGCTTAGGCATTGATTTTTCAGAGTACTAAGCATTATATAGCACATTATATGTTCAAATCATAGCTCCCATTAACTTAAGCTACAGCTGATAATGCTCAGATCATCTGTACATCAGACCTCAGGGTATCAAGCCAAGTACCCAGAAAATGAGGAACACACAATTAATGGCCACCTGTGAAAAGTTTGGTTTAAGTGACTTGGCCAGAATCACAGAGGAACTCTGTAGCAGAGACGGGGATAGAATCCAGTGCTCCAGGGCAGCATTCAGTTGCCTTAACCATGACACTATTCTTTCTCCTCCTGCAACCCTCTGTCTCATTCATTACACACCTTCCAACTTCTGCAACAAATGAGGTAGGGATCCTACAGACAACAGCTTCATTCCGGGAGCATCGTCCATCCTGTGCACTGAGTGAGGCAAGGGTCCTGTGGAAAAAATAACTTGTGATCATGTAATTAAAGGTTTCATAGTTTCATAGTACAAACACAAGGAGGCCAAATTAAGGCTGCACAGGCAATCTATTCTTAACTTTTGAGTGTTTGACTTTGACTTTGAACGCTTATTTTAATGTTGTGTTTTTTTGTTTTTAAATGTAGCTTCTTACTTAAAACACACACACACAGAGAACTGAAAACCAACCAAATACTGTAGCACATATGGAACTATACTGACATACTGCATTTGTCATCATTATATCATCATAGTAATACATCTGAATGGACTAAGAAATGCATATTATTTCAGAAGCAAATTTGCTCCTGTGATTTAGAAATAGGCTGCAAATTTCACCTATTCTTCTGAGTCACATGGAACTCCCTGCAAGTTCTGATTTTGAATTGGATTACTCACTCTCTGCTGACTGCCTCTGCAATTCTATCTGCATTTTTTCCCTGTACGCAAAGTATTCTTTCAACTTTATTATGCTGATTGGCCATATCTTGGAAATGAACATCTACCTCCTGAATATCAAGAGAGGCATTCCAGATTAGATTTTCATTCAGAGATAAGTAAAGTAGGGAGTTTTGTTATTCAGTCTGGTCAAGTAGTTATTTTTCATCAAGGAATTTTAAGAAGTGTCTCCGTCACTGTATACAAAAAACAATGAAACACGCACAAAGGCAGGTTTCCATGGAAGCATCAGGTCTGAAACTAAGACATTTACCAGCATAGATTTTCAAGCAGCCCATAGCAGAGCATAAACAAAAACACTGGTGTAGTCACCTTTCACTTAACTGTAAATAACTGTCTAGATCCTGACATGGTGTAAATCAGTGCATTTCTAGTGACTTCAATGGAGTTATGCTGATTTACATGAACTGAGGATCTGGCCCTTTGTCTCAAGTACAGAGTGTATCCATCCTATCACCGCAATATACAAACTATTTAAAATGAATACAATCCTTTAATAATGTACAGGCAGAATGGAGTTTTGTGACTTCAAAATCCATCAACAAACTGTCCCTCTCCTCCTCCTTCAAGATGATCTGTCATCGATACACTTCCTTGTTATTTACAGTCTTGTTTGGTTAAAAACAACTCGTCTTTTAGCTACCCTGAAATGCAGATTGTTTGTAGGCCTCACCAAAGGAAACACTTGGATTAGTTCTGATGGAAGATTTTCCCATAAAAAATGTACTACTTTGAATGCAAAATTTTTCCTGTCAACACTGTCACAATATTCCTTTATTGTGAAAAAAAGGTTGCGCTTTAATAAACGTTTATCAAAATTATAAAGATGTTATCACCCTGCTTATTGAGGTTTTCCATTTATAAAAACAGCTTTTTAGTAAACAAAAACGTCCACCATGTTTTTTGATTAAAAAAAAAAAATCAATAAAAAGAGGGTGATTATGAAGTCTGAAATGAAAAGAACTTAGAAATTTCAAATTCTTCGTGAACTAGTTTTTCATTTTTCAAATTAACTCTAATTAGTACGCTTTGGTGTCTAATTGGTGGTGACAATATGATTTGTAAAGGCAAAATATCTTCATGAAACAAACTGTTCCTGGCAAAAATCAAGGTGGCTGTTAATCAATGAAAAATAAAAATACCAGTAGAAGAGGAGTTTTCTCCTTTATTCTGTCTCTCAGAAAAGTATAGCTTATAACGAACACCACATTACCTCCCTGTGCAAGGCTACTGAGAAGATTGGAGCAATGCAAATTTGCAGTCATCTAGAGTCATCAGATAAGCTTGTTTTTTCTCATTAGTTTGTTTTTTGATGCAGTTATGGCCGTGAGACTGTGCTGGTCTTGTTGGTTAAGGCTGTCTTCCTACTGATAACTTAGGCCTTGGCTACACTCACACTTTACAGCGCTGCAACTGGGGTGTGAAAAAACACCCCCCTGAGCGCTGCAAGATACAGCGCTATAAAGCGTCAGTGTAATCAGGGCAGCAGTGCTGGGAGCGCGACTCCCAGCGCTGCACGCTACACCCATAAGGGATGTGGTTTACATGCAGCGCTGGGAGAGCTCTCTCCCAGCGCTGCCGCTCTGACTACACTCATACTTCAAAGCGCTGCCGCGGCAGCGCTCTGCCAGGGCAGCGCTTTGAAATTCCAAATGTAGCCATACCCTTAGAATCAGATGTCTTTGCCAACGTACCTAGACTTTTCAGCTGCTTTTGACACTGTTGATTCTGGCTAAGTCTACACTGGAGTTGGAGGTGCAATTTCCAGCTTGGGTACATATATCCATGCTAGCTCTGATTGAGCTAGCATGCTAAAAATAGAAGCATAACCACAACTGTCTGAGTGGCGGAATGGGATAGCCAACTCGAGTATGAGCCCATCTGAAACCCTAGTTTCATAGCTGGGCGGCTAGCTGTGGCTACACAGCGTGATCAAAGAATGCATATATTTACCCAAACTGGAAATTATGCCTCCAGCTATGGGGTAGATGTACCTTATATGAAGTTTTGCTTAGCTGACTGTGTACCTTTACAGGTGTGGTTTAGACTGCTGTCAAATCATTCCATTTATTCCTTCAGAGACACCTTTTAAGAGTGGTCTTGGGAGTTATTAATTCACCCGAGGGGCTTTATAGTGTGAATTTCCAGGGGTTTCTAATTCTTCTGCCCCTTACTTTTTTTCATCATGTGGTCCATCTTCTCATTGACTTCAATAGGCTTTGGTTCAGGCACACACTGGAGGCAATTTGAGTTGCAGTATGTCATCAGCAAGTGGACAGATGAGGACTTGCACCAAGTAGTGTGAATAACATGAAATTTACAAAGGGCTCAGAATCTGTTCAGTGTTTGGACTGAAATTCAAGTCCAAGGAGTTTCCCCCTCCACCCGAAAACTAGTTCACCCACTTATAAGCTCCATAATAAAGAATCAGCATTCACAAACTTCCTCAGGGCATTTCTGTGACTAAAGTAGTTGCTGTAATGATCTGTTGTGTTGCACATATTAATTTGATGGAAACATACAAGCAGAATTACAGTGTGTTTTCTAGCTGCAAATTGCTTCACATTTTCATTGCTAGGGACCTACAGAAGCAGTCTATCATTTAGATGTATTGTGTAATTCTGTCACACAAGGCTATGTGTGATAATATAGTGAGTCAGAATATTTAGAGACAATGGATCCTAGCTAAAGCAAAGCTATACACTATCTTTTCCACTGGAAGACACAAGGCAGTTAAAATAGACTGGTGGACAGTTCAACAATAGGAAAAATGAAAATATGGAATTTCTGCACCAATGTTGAGACGCTGCCCCCGATACCTGTTGTGTACAAGTACAAGCTTATCACCCATCCTTCACTTGACACTTAAAACATAAAGCAGAAGCATCTGCTTTCCTCATTTGCTGCCAACATGCAAGATACCAGGATGGCCCTTTTGCACTGATGACAAAATTATCATTGGTCATTTTTGCCCCAGTGGCAGACACAAACCCTTGACCTTTTCAGCTTGAAGGACACTTGAGTGGATTGTCACAGGGTGGTCTGTCAGCTTCAGTAGAAATGACCTCATGATGTGAACGCACCGACCCTGTAGGGTAACAGAGGAGAGTATTGTGCCACAGCTTCATAGTCTTCCAGACCATCTAGCATGTTAACATCATCCTCAATGACTAGAAGAAGGGTGTTATTCTGCCTCTGTCCAAACAGGGTGACGGCCAATTGTAGCAGCCAGAGGTATTACACTGTTGTTGGTCCCAGGGAATGTCTTTGCTTCTGAGTGTGTGTCTCGAATCAGCAAGGCACTGTGGGGCAAAGGCTGGGATGCTCAGTGCAGTTTCAGACCTGGTCTCTCCACTTTCAGCCATCTTCTCAAAAAGCTGTCTCCGGGTAAAGTGGATGGCTGAATTTAGTAAGCCATGCGCAGCACTTTTTATAGACTTCTATCAGGTCTCTGAGTCAGTGCATCGAGCATGTTTGTGGGATGTCATGAGGTGATACAGCATTCCTGGGAAGATACTGTCATTGATAGAGGAGCCCTAGAATGGAACAGAAAGCTATGTTTGCATCAGTGGCAGACACATGGCTTCGTATTTCCCACAGAAGTTTGGCAAGGCTGCATCCTGTCACCATCATTGTTCAATATTGCCATTGACTGGCTGATGGATAAGGTTGATGAGGCACTCTCCGTGGTGTCGAGCTGAATGTCCGTTTGTTTTGAGACAGTGAATTACACTAATGACATCTCCCTGGCTCAGTCTGGTGAATCGCTGTAGCTAAAAGCCACTCTCTTCTGGCAAGAAGCAACACACACTGCTCTGATTATTAATCCAGAAAAAACTAAGTCCCTGCCCATTATCAATAAGCAGCTGCTATTACAGCTAGCTCAGCATTAACACGTCAGGATTGATATCGAGCAAACGGCAACTTTCAAATACTTGGGAAGCATCACAGACAGTGCTGGAGGATGTTGGAAAAATGCTAATACTCCTATAGTAGTAGCAACTGCCACGTTCCAGCTCTTTCAGCAGCCTCTGTGGAGACATCGGGCCATCTAGGTTACTACAAAGCTGCAGATCTCATAGACTCAGACTCTAGGACTAGAAGGGACCTCGAGAGGTCATCGAGTCCAGTCCCCTGCCCTCATGGCAGGACCAAATACTGTCTAGACCATCCCTAATAGACATTTATCTAACCTACTCTTAAATATCTCCAGAGATGGAGATTCCACAACTTCCCTAGGCAATCTATTCCAGTGTTTAACTACCCTGACAGTTAGGAACTTTTTCCTAATGTCCAACCTAAATCTCCCTTGCTGCAGTTTAAGCCCATTGCTTCTTGTTCTATCATTGGAGGCTAAGGTGAACAAATTTTCTCCTTCCTCCTGATGACACCCTTTTAGATACCTGAAAACTGCTATCATGTCCCCTCTCAGTCAGTTTCTTCTATAAAACTCGGGTGCATGTCAGTGAAATGTGGGTGCCAAAGAAGACTGAAGAACAACTTAAAAAATTTTTTTTGTTGTGTTTGTCACTTGTTACATATTAAGAGGCAGAACAAGATCAGCCGTGAAAATATTTGTAGATGAACTCAGCAACTGCCTCCATCAGCACTGGTTTGTTTTCGGCGGCTTTCTTGGTATGGACATATTATTAGAATGGAAGACCAGCAAATCACAAAGCATGTTTACCAAGGAATGCTGCTACACATCTGGCAATCACGTGATCACCAAAAGCTCTAGTGGAACAGTAAGCTTGCAAAGAAACAAACTGAATATCCAGCCAGATCACCTTAAGGACCTTGCTAGAGATGGAGCTGGATGGCATCCAGAGTCTCCAAGGAGGCTATGGCTTTTAAGCATTTGCCTTGGCGACCATGATGATCTGTTTTTCTCTGCTTACTAACCTGTGTAGTCAGAAATCTACAGTTTATATGCAGATCAGGTTCTTTGATCATTCAAAACCAAGACTTTTCTGACATCCCCCCTCACTCTCTTGATTTAACCTACAACACTAATGTAAGCAAAGAGATAAGGGTTTTCAGTTAACATTGGGGCACTCTTGCTAGTGTTTTCTATAATGCATCCCTCCAGCACGGCAGACAGGAAAACCTTAAGCTGCCAGGATAGTTTAAAATAAACAAAACAAATTGAACAAAAGCTCAGGGAGAGAGAAAAAGATAGCACTGGCATCAGTGAGGAGGCAGAAACAGATGTGTCCTGTTTCTTAACAGGATCTCGACTAAGTTTGCAAAGGGTAACATCAGCAACATTTATTGACAGCTAGTGTGCATGGATGTATCCAGAGATGTAGACAAAAGCCATAGCATCAAGAAATGCTTTTAGGGGGATATGATAGAGGTCTATAAAATCATGAATGGCGTGAAGAAAGTTAATAAGGAAATGTTATTTACGCTTTCTTATAATACAAGAACCAGTGGTCACCCAATGAAATTAGCAGGCAGCAGCATTAAAACAAACCTAAAGAAGTACTTCTTCAGACAATGCACAGCCAACTTTTGAAACTCATTGCTGGGGGATGTTGCGAAAGCCAAAATTATAATGTGTTCAGAAAATAATTAGATAAGTTCTTGGAGAATAGATGCATCAATGGCTATTAGCTAAGATGGTCAGGGAAGCAACCCCCTGCTCTGGGTGTCAATAAATCTCTGATTACCAGAAGCTGGGACTGGACGACAGGGGATGGATCACTTAGAGTGACCAGATGTCCCGACTGTATAGGGACAGTTCTGATTTTTGGGTCTTTTTCTTATATAGGCTCATATTACCCCTCCCCTTCCAACCCATCCTAATTTTTCACATTTGTTGTCTATCATCCTATGATCACTTGATAATTTGCTGTATTCTGTTCATTTCCTCTGAAGCATTTGGCACTGGCCACAGTCAAAAGAGGATACTGAGCTAGGTGGGCCATTGGTCTGACCCAGTATGGCCGTTCTTATGTCTCACACATAGAAGTAAGGCTCCCCTCTTCATAATGAATGACAAGGAGTCATATTTATAAGTCTCTGCTATGGGACCATTGATGAGAAAAAATAACTAGCTATGAATGTGCAGGATAATAGCCACAAAGCCATTCTGATAGTTAACAGTTCATCTTCCTCCATGAAAATATTGTTAAAATGTCTCCTGTAGGTTACAGTTGTATTGGACAGAATTTGTTTTTACCTTTTTCCTTTAAAATGCCCCCCTAGAAAATTACATTAAAAATAACCGTGTTTTTAATTAATATAATATAATGCCTTATCCCTATGCCATATCACACAATATAAGATGAATAAAGGATTTCAAGTCAGTGCAGCTCTCATACAAAAATTAAACACACAAATCAGCCCTTCCACCACAGTTTAAAAAGGTTATTTAGGTTGCAAATTCAAATACAGACACACCCTGACTTTTCCAGAATGCCTTGCGTAAGTCAAATTTTGCGTAAGTCGGGAACGTATACCCAACAATTATGTGGAAAAAAAAAGCTTATGGAACTTTTTCCGTAAGTCTGGATTTGCCTAAGTCGGGTTTGTGTAAACCAAGGAGCATCTGTAGTATAAAGTTTGGATATGCTGATTTTAAAGTTGCCCATGTGCCTTTAATTTGACCCTCTCGTGTGTCTGCATTATGATACAGTTTTTAAATTACATGAACACATATTATATTTTCCATAGGACATGATATTCTATTCTATATAGGTTCTTAGGGTACCCTCTTCAGTATAGTATCTGAGCATCTTCCAGTAGTGCATTAAACAACACGAGGAATATCTATCATGTATTTTGTTTTGTAAGTTGTGTGGTTTTTTTGTTTTGTTTTCAATAATATATACACATTCACTGCTATATGTTTATGTTAGAGAAGGCAAGGTAAAAAAAAAATGCACCTTGCATTGGGTGATGAGATTTGTGATGGTCCTTAATTCCTGGGGGAGTTGATCCACAGTTTTGGACCAGCTCCCAAGGAAGTTCTGTCTCCTGCACAGGAGAGCTTTAGCCTTATTATAGAAAGTTCCATTGTGCCAGAGGAGGTAAATTGTGAATCACAGATTTTATCCTGTCCCATTCACTCAACAGGTTGGATGCCCATGAGGGAGAATTCAGGTTGCCAAATGTCTGATGTTCTATGTATTTCTTAACTTGCTACTACTTGATTTTAAAACCTAAGTCCTAAATAACATTTTAATGTAGTTTTTTTTAATATTTCATATAATTTACACACACATACAGTAATCTAAGATATATATTGACAGATTACCACAATGTATACATAAAACAATATTATAATCAAATAAGCATCACACCAGAGTAGATTGGGCCACACTCAGCACATAACAGACCACTTGGTATAAATACCAAGATGAAGCAAACATCTGGCTAGGATTTCAATTTTTAAAGTACAAATATTGAGGACAAGAATATCATTTAGTCTATTAGCTTCTGGTACAATAGTGACATTTTAGGTTCTGTGGGTGAAATTCACCTGAGTGCAGAGAAGGCCATCGCAAGAACCTATGGATTAATCTATTCCCACGTTAAGGGTTTAACTGAGATTTCAGTTGCTCATGAGGTCGTGAATGAATTTTCTGCACTGGGGTGAAATGCACTAATTCATAGTGAGGGGCAGAGAGAGCAACCTTAACCGAACAGTTAAGCCATAGAAGTACACTGGAAAAATGTACTAGCTGGCTTCTGGGTGACTGAATGTTCAGATACTGATTCTAAGGGACATTTTAAGGGTATTTCTGGGCACTACCAGTGCTTTGAAGAGTAAAGGGGAGCTTGACAAGAATTTGACAGGAGCAACAACAAAGATGGAGGAGCTTCAGAAAAATTTTCTTCTTGTTATAATTGTACACAGATAGTGCCATATAAAGCCCTTCGCTTTGTGAAACACTCTGAAGGATAACATCATCACCGTGTCAATGACAATCTTAGCGACAATAATGGTCTGCTTTTCTTAAAAGCTTCAAGCAACCCAGCCAACCAGGTTTAAATTTCCAACAAAATCTACTTTGACCATCACCAGGAAACTGTCTTAAAAAATTCAAAGTGACTTAAAAAGGAAAGTGAAATGACTAGCAAAGATTTTAAGAAACGGAAAGAAATTTGGATTATTTTTAGATTTGCTTAATTGATATTACTTAGAATTTGTTGCCTGGCTGCTGCCACTTTTCGATATGAATAAATTAATGTGTTCTGAACAGCATAATCTCATTTATAGACAAAGATCACTAGAAAAAGGCTAATGGAGGTCTCTCTAGCCATGGTGAAATGTATTGAGAGACATCTCTAAAAACATATTGCACTGAAAAATGAGAAATAACATAACTGCTAGGACTATCCAATAAGCAGAATAATTTAAACACAGCTACTGAGTTCAGGACTGTATTTAAACAACTGTAAAATAAATGAATGAATAATTAGGGTAATTTTACAGACAGTGACTTGATTATTTAATCTGGGGCAGTTATGCCACATGAATACTTGCAAAACACAAAGCAATTTGTATGTCTGGACTTCCACTGCCTGACTTGTTGGGCAAACTTACTCACCGGGCATCACGCCTTTGATATCACTTTCAATGTTCATCTCGTTCTTGTTAGTGAAGTGAAGAATAAGTTTCTTGGATGCCTCAAATTGTTGTGTAGCCATCAGCCACCGAAGGGACTCCGGGAAAATACTTCAAGAGATACAAAATGTGTTAGTGGATGCTTCCAAAGATCCATCAATGGGAGGCAACTAAATTTGTTGACTTACACTATTTGAGGATAAAGTAATGACATGGAAATGGTAAAGTAAGAATTGCCTGAACATTTAAAAAAAGGATGCTTTTTGCAAACAGTGGAAAAACGAAGGGTAAGATTCTCACTATATAAACTATCCAGGGGTATTTAATATCTCACCCTCCCACCATATTTTCTTTTATACAGATGCATAAGAGACCAGTTCCTGTTGCATCAAATCTTTTGTAAAATGGGGTAATATAAAACAAAATAAGGCAGGGTAACAGGATTGTGTGCATTAGTACAATGTATGAAAGGGTTGGGGAGACTTGTCTACATGGTGAGTTAGTGTGTAGTAAGTCAGGGTGTGAATCTACAGTGCTCCAGTTTCGCATGTGCTAACTCTGTGTGGAGACTGATACAAAGAGCAGTGAAAGCCCTGGAGTGTGGCTGTCGAAGTATTCACATGCTGAGTTAGAGAGCAGCAAGCTGGCGCACTGTAGATTCACACCCTGGCTTGCCTACTGCACACTAACTTGCCATGCAGGAAAGCCCTAGGAAGCACTGTCAGCAAAACTCACCAGCTGCCAACCGAGTAAAAGAGTGGGACAGTTTCCAAATGGCAATTCTCACCCAGTACTCTAGTTAAGGAAGTGACTAAGTTTTTTAAAGCTGGAGGGGGAAAATACCCTATTGAACTTGTTTATGATTACAACACAATGTTCATTTTGTTTTAAGGCAGATTGTTTAAAATTATCTGCAAAACACTACTTTTTCCCCCTATAAGTCAAAAACGTCCAGCTTCATAAACAGCTTTTAAGGTATTTTGACAGAGCAGTGATATGTATATTCCTAGTATGGATAAATATGTAATAAGCAGCTTAACACTATGTTCAATTTTGTTACAACGAAAGCTCCCTATAGTGAAAATAATATTGCTTTATTTGTGTAATATGCTGCATAAAAATACCCCATATGAGATACTCCTCTGTACAATCAGATCAAATATGGAATTAAGTCAAGTAAAATGGAATGGCACTTTGAATATAAACCTCACAGGATATAGCACTGAACCACGTAGGGGAACTTCAAATGCTTACTTCTGATTTATTTAATAGCGAGAGTGTCAGACGACACACCGTATACGCTTAATGCCCCATTATTCCTGAGGGTCGTAGATGAGCAACATTGGGAAAACATCCACCTTTGATATGAACTTCAGAGGAACAATGTGGATATGAGTTTGTAGAAACTGATTAACATTGTACGTCAAGAAAGAACAGTATATGTGAAAAACATCAGTTTTACCTGCATATAGCAGCGTGTACTATAAAGGGGGTCAGAGCAGATTATCTAGGGGTACTGGCTGGCCTTAAAAATCTATTAATATCTAACCAACTCTAAAAGTAAGACTTGTGCGAGTTTGGAGAACTAACATTGTCTGATGAAGGGTAGGCTGTTTAAGAGATGCAGGCTTAACACTGATTAGTAGTAGACGTTGTCAGAAATTACAAGTTCACATACGAAAGCTCTGATAAATCAGGAATTAAGAGGCAGCTGGTGTGGATGTCATTAAAAAACAACAACAAAAAACCCCCGTTGCTGTCAGCTATGTCCCTGATCTGACCTGCTGCCCCAAGACCTATATCCAATAAGTAGCAACTAAGAAGCATTTGATCAAATACATTTGTTTAAGCAATAATCACGAAAGGACTCATGCTGCAACATAAAACACACAATTTTGTACCATTAACACAACATTTTGGGGTGGTTCTCCTTAAAAATATATATTTTTCATAGAGTTCTCATTTATTTCCATTAAATCATAGACACGCACCCTAAATTTCTGTCTTAATTGATAAACCTTCTCTATATTTTTTAAAAAAATTATTTTCATACTGAGCCAAACAGGCATGTGTGGAACTTGACAAAACACATAGCTGAAATAGGTCCACAAGATTGGCGGTCTTCTCCCTTGTGTAGGCCTCAATTTCTCTTTCCCTTTTACTCAGTAAGTATATTTAATCCTCCAGGACATCTGATGACACAGTTTGTGTAATAGATGCATTATTAAATAAAGTTATACTAATCAGAAATTCCATGACAGTGCAGTGACCTTTGTCACCAATGCAGTCTCATGTATGTGAGGGGGCAGGGTGACAAAGAAATGGAGTTAAGGCAGCTGAACCATTAAACAGCATTCTCTTCAGTTTAATACAGTCAAGACATCACCCTTGGCTTGAATGCAATCCTAGATGAAGAAAAAGGCATATTGATTTTATGCATTAAAATAAGGAGAATGAAAAGGAAAACTGACCTGCAAGCCAATGTATCAAAGAACAGTAAGTATTGCAAATAGGAGAGCCATTCCCCTTGACAGCTCATTATACTGCATTGATATCATGTGTCTGCCTCAGCAAATTTTCTAGCAGAACATATTGTTGTGGAAATGGCACATTTTGCAAATTGACTCAAAAAAAAAAATGAAGTCACTGAATGCAACACACCATCCAGAATTTTGCCCTTGACAGCTGGCAGCAATAGCTATCCTAATGGTCCTTTGGAACAGTCTGCTTAGTAACTGAACAAAAGTCACCAGAAACCTTTGCTAGCAAAGTGCTATTTGTACAGCAGCTGCTGGAAAAGGATTGTGTTAATGGTTCTGAAGATGGTTTCCATGGTAGAAATCCCTTACAAGTATCAAAGCATTGTTTTTGTCCCAATCTTTCCATGCTGCATCATGGATTATTATTTATTTTCAATAATGCTTTCCAGTAGTGACTACAGTAGTTTAGGAGCTCTCCAGTTTCCTTGCCTTGTGCAGCTCACAGTCCAAAAGACAGACAAGTAAACTATTCCCACTCACCCTACTCATCAATCATGTATGTTTTCTGAATAATGTAACTGAAAAGTAAGGCTGAGTGTCAACTCACCCACATGTGGGGCCTGATCCCACAAACACTTAGTTTGACTTTACAAATGTGAGTAGTTCCATTGACTTCAAGAAAAGGAGGGGCGAAAGTTTCAGATTCACTCTGGCTCCTGCTCACCTCCACAACGTACCCCTCACGTACATTTGGAAGGGGAGAGCTCCAGTGTCAAGGAGATCATCGAGGTGGTGAATAAACAAGATGTTAGTAAAGAGGGAGTTAGAAACAGAAGGGAGGGAGAAGATGAAAGAAGGTAGAAAGGAAGAGTATATAGTGGCAATTGGGGAGAGAAAAGTTAGGACAGAGAGGAACGAAACTAAAAATAACAGTCAGGGTCAAAGTGTTTAAGAACAGATACCCATTTTGTGTACACAGTGCAGGCAATTGTGTGTGAAAATGGGGCGACTGTACTAGAAAGTGGCTAGCTGGCTGCCCAGCGAAATCACCGTATTTGGGTGTACAATCATGCAACACCCTGCAGAGCTGGGCTAGGGGCTGTTGCCACCATTTTACTGAGCAGCTGGTCACCATCCTTCTCCTGGAGCCAAACCACACTGTGCTCCATTCTGCTTGCACCAAAGCGGGGTGGAGGCAAGAAGAGCAGGGAGCACTCACCAGCTGGCCTAAGGTCTACTGGGCACAACAGCCCCTATTGTCAGAAGGCAGGCAGTGTTTCTCAGCAGCTGCCACAGCAAAATAGAGCTGGGCACTGAAAGATGAATAAGCCCCGAGGCAGACATAGCCATAGTGAGACAGCTGGCATCTATATTTGGCAAGCACAGGAAACTCTTCAGGGATGAGGTTTTAAAAATCTCACACACACACCTCTTCAGAGGCACTCACTTCCTCAATATCTGTGTATCTTCTCACCTACTCTACATAGGTGATATTTTCCTACATGAGGCTCCAACCCAATAAGTAATAGCATGCAGGTGGACTGCAGCATGGAGCCTCTGCATGGACAGTCTGCCTGTGCACTAACAATCGCAGGATTGGGGTCTAACACATCTAACCTTAACTGAACACTTCCTTTTGGAGTAAGATGAGTTAGAAAAAAATATTTCATAGACTGGACAGGCTACAGCTTCCAACCTGTGCCGCCTGTCAGGGACATACTCTGGAAAAAGAAGAGTGGAGAGGAGAGGGTAAAGGATTTCTAGTCCGCCAAGATCTTTGTTTTGGTCATTCAGGAACAAATGGGAAAAAAGGAGTCTCATTCCCCAATAGCTTCTGTACGATTCCAGCACTGGACATGCTCAAAGGCGAAAGACTTCCAGTTGCTCTAATTACTCAGTCTGATGAGCAACAGCAGGAGATGGAAGACACCAAAAATTCTGAGATAAAAATCAGGGATTAAATGCATCTTGAGGTCCTCAAATAAACTTCCCTAATTGCTCTGTCTCAACTCCAGGAGGTTAAACAACCTATTAAGTTAAAATTCTCTTTTAAATATTTAATGCATTTTACTTTTCTTTTACCTGTTTCGATTTCAGTTGTGTGAACTCACACAGGGAGTAGTCAGACTTCTGGTATGCACGCACACACACACGCACACACACACACTTTTTGCAGCTCTGAGTTCCAAACTTTAGGCAGCATGATGGGAAACTTGAAAGCAAAAAAGGCAAACAAATGAAGAGAAAAAAAAAGCAAGTGAACAAAACAGAAACTGGCCCCCTCTCCTGATATCACACTCTAGTTCACAACGATTGTATCTCCTTGCATTGGCTTAAATTGGGATAATAAAAGAAAGTTCATAAGCAACTGCTTTGCCAACATCTTTTCACAACACACACAAAATAGGAAATGTTTCCATTTTCTTTTTCAATTGCTGGATTAACCTTTTGTGGGCTGGGTGCCAAATACATTTGTGGGCCCCCATGTGGTTGTGATGGGCCCCTTCCAAGTGTGGGCCCAGCATGACAGTGCCATTGATGCCATAGTAAACGTGCTATTGCCGGGATGGGGATGAAAACATTTATTCAAAAACAAAAGAAGATATTTGAAGCCACACTTGATTGAGACCTCCACTCAGCCCATAGAGAACAAACTGGGCTAACGTCAATCTACCCAGAACACCATTGAATTTGGTTTGTATGGAGGGGGCTTGTTTGTTAGTTTTGTCTTTTTTGTTTAAACACTCAGGGCCTGCTTGGGGCCCTGAACACAAGTGCTTAATTAGCACACTTATGAGCCATATTAAGCCCAGATGTAGCAGTCAGTGGTGTCACACCTGCATCTCCCCACCACCACCTCCTCCTCCCAACGTTATGTTTCATACATACATTTTTTGAAAGCTGCATTTTCTACTTTGGTACAATAATATTTATTAAACTTTGGGGCGGAGTCTGGGGAGGAAAACTGCTGGTGCCCATCTTTTGGGGGGAGAAAGGGCAACTGAGAGAGCCACAGACTTTAACAATCCAGCCTCAAGCTCCTGCCACAACCTTCACTCCTGGGCTCTTCCCACCCCATCCCTCCTACAGTTCCCGCCCCACACAACTAACCCCCAAAGAAAGACTCTCCTCAATCTCCCTGCTAATAGTCCCCACACACTTTTACCCCAGGGCTGTTACCTCCCCCCCAACAGCCAGCTCCCCCATCGCACCTGGACTTGCCCCACAACTGCCCCTTTCTCCCCAAACCACAGTGCACCCCCTTCCCAGATTGCAGAGGGGCAGTTTCTGGGCATTCCCACTGGCAGAGGGCACAGCAGCCAGCAATGACAAGCCCCACTGTCATCGTCCCCCCCTGCCCTGCTCCCAGGGACCACAGACAACCACCCCCCACCCTTAAGCTGCAGGGTTGAGAGTGCCCAGGAGCCTCCGGGCATCATGGTCACTGAGGGGCTGCACACCACCCAGGAGTCACAGCACCACGGTTGCTCCCAGCTCCCCACCACCCCACAAGAACGGGGGAGACTCGGGGGGTGGGGGAGCCAGGAGCTCCTACTCCATGCCCCAAGTGGGAGGGATGGCACAGCAAAATTAACGCCAGGAATCTTCTCCCTGCACCAGAACATTTCCTTGCTTGGGATTTCTTTTTGGTCTGCTCTGCCCACTTCAGCTAGGGCAGCTGGCAACATGGTGCAGGGCATTTTAGGACTAGTAGTGCAGCTGGCAGCACAGGTCCCAGAGCCACAGTGGAACACGGTGTGCAATCTACAACTCCCAGCATACCCTGCAACACCCAGTCCCCTGTTGCATCTGCCCACTGTGCTGGGGGTGAGGCTAATAGCCAAGTGGGACTAAGGCCCACCTCCGCCCCACCCAGGAAGACGCTGGCACAATCCGGGACAAATGCTGTTCTGGACTCACTCAGGCCAGAATCAGGACTTGAACTCTGCATTTTGGGACTGTCCTGCCTAATTTGGGATGGATGGTCACCCTCCCCCATCTTCTCCTCTAGTCAGATGGAGAAAAAAAAGTTGTTAGCTTTGGCAAAGTTCCCCTTTTTTGCCTCATCCAGCCCAAACTTTCCCTTGGGAGTACTCTTTGTAAAGAGCTGAAAAAGTTTTCTGTTAAGGGTAATTGATTAGAGTTGGTCAGTTTCCCAGTGCCTAAAGCTGAGCAGGCTGCAGTCAGCTGATTGGTAGACTTCCTTTCCTTCTAGAGTAAAGGTAAAACAAGCCCTTTAGCCATGGAAAAAACTGAAGAGGGACAAACTAGAATTGCTGTCAGTTTCTGGTTTCAGTGTGTAGAAGTTCTTGCTGTTGTCCATGCAGAGACCACTGGGAGAGAGGGGAGAAGCATTGAAACAACAAAACAAAAATTCTTAACAGCACAGAAAAATTCAAACTATGGAAAAAGTCTAAAAGAAGTTTTAAAAAAAGGGAGAGGGGGGAGGGAAAAAAACACAGGACAAGAGAGAGGCAATAAAAATGAGAAAATGCAGAGAGGAGGAAGGAGAGAGACAAGGGAAGACAGGGAAAGGGAGAAGATGCCTTTTAGAATTTTTGCGCTGGGTGTCACTGGCACATAAATACTGTTGCAGCCAGTGCCAAAGATTTCAAAGCATACTTGGGAGTAAGTATCAGAGGGGTAGCCATGTTAGTCTGGATCTGTAAAAGCAGCAAAGAGTCTTATGGCACCTTATAGACTAACAGATGTTTTGGAGCATGAGCTTTCGTGGGTGAATACCCACTTCGTCGGATGCATGTAGTGGAAATTTCCAGGGACAGGTATATATAAGCAAGCAAGAAGCAGGCTAGAGATAATGAGGTTAGTTCAAATCAGGGAGGATCGAGGCCCTCTTCTAGCTGCTGAGGTGTGAAAACCAAGAGAGAAGAAACTGGTTTTGTAGTTGGCAAGCCATCCACAGTCTTTGTTTAATCCTGAGCTGAGGGTGTCAGATTTGCAGATGAACTGAAGTTTTTTTTGCTGCAGGATGGCCACCTTAAGATCTGCTATGGTGTGGCCAGGGAGATTGAAGTGTTCTCCTACAGGTTTTTGTATATTGCCATTCCTAATATCTGATTTGTGTCCATTTATCCTTTTCCTTAGAGACTGTCCAGTTTGGCCGATGTTCATAGCAGAGGGGCATTGCTGACATATATTACATTGGTGGATATGCAAGTGAACGAACTGGTGATGGTGTGGCTGATCTGGTTAGGTCCTGTGATGGTGTCGCTCGTGTAGATATGTGGGCAGAGTTGGCATTGAGGTTTGTTGCATGGATTGGTTCCTGAGTTAGAGTTACTATGGTGCAGCGTGCAGTTACTGGTGAGAATATGCTTCAGGTTGGCAGGTTGTCTGTGGGCGAGGACTGGCCTGCCACTCAAGGTTTCTCCTCTCTTGGTTTTCACACCTCAGCTGCTAGAAGAGGGCCTCATCCTCCGTGAGTGAACTAACCTTGTTATCTCTAGCCTGCTTCTTGCTTGCTTATATATACCTGCCCCTGGAAATTTCCACTACATGCATCCGACGAAGTGGGTATTCACCCAGGAAAGCTCATGCTCCAAAGCGTCTGTTAGTCTATAAAGTGCCACAAGACTCTTTGCTGCTTTTGGGAGTAAGTGTGACCCCAGCCTGCAAACAGAGTAAACTGTACCAGTGGACTATACTAGAGTAAACTTTGCACTAGGGGGTTGTATCAGGGCAAGGACACTAGTTAAAATCCAAGCTGCTGCATTTGAGGAGTACGGGAAAAGGATAAATCTCAGCTTATGTAGGGTGACCAGACAGCAAGTGTGAAAAATCAGGACAAGGGTGGGGGGTAATAGGAGCCTATATAAGAAAAAGACTCAGAAATCGGGACTGTCCCTAGAAAAATCAGGACATCTGGTCACCCTAAGCTTATGGCACTTGTGCACCTACACCCAATGCAGCTAGCCCTTTTCACACTCTTATCTTTTAGTTAGTATGTCGGATTTCTTTGTTTTAATAATTAATACACTTGCTGACCTTCAGGACAGCCAGATCCAGGAAGCATCTAATACCAAAAAGAGGAAACAGAAAGCCTTCTGTATCCTGGTGATCTGAAATCTATGCCTAAGTGCATAGTTAGGACCCCGATTTCTTTCATGTACATGTCTTTAAGCACATTTCTCAGACCTTGCTTACGCACAAACTTCTACGATCTTCCAGATGTCTTGGACTATCCAGATTCCACAGCTCTGTCATTGACTATTACAGGCCTTGCACCCCTACACTTATGTATAAAACCGCTCCGTTCCCTCTCAATCAGAGTCTTGCCCCAAGCTCTATTTGTTTAGGTATTACACAGCCCATGACAGCATGGTATCTATAATACAGGGCAAGAGAGGAGCAGAGCAAGCACAGAGATGGAAGAAGATTAGACCCAGAGATGTAGGAGGAAAGTGAACAGCATTCTCACAGTAGGAAAGGGATCAGGGATCACAGATCGGGGGAAGACAAAGGAGAAGACAATATGGTAGGTCACAGAACCTTTCTAGTGTTTAACTGATTACTTTGTGTGGGTAATTAACAAGTGACAAGGAAGGGCAGTTTTCATTTTTTATTTTGTTACAATTAAATGCAAGTTCATTCCCCCACCCACCCAACTATGCATACAAAATTAACTACTCTCCTACACCCTAGTTGAAGGGAAGGGACTATAAAAATGACAACACCAAACCTGCTACATAAAAGGGGCATCCCACTTAAAAAGATGCGACAGGTGAGAGGTATGCACGCAGAATACGTGTACTGTACACCCAGTATAACTAAACAAATGTTTTCAGTCCTCTTCTGCTCATTCAAGAAAAATCAGACTCTGCAAGTTTTGATACTTTGGTTATTGCTACCATCATCAAACCATATAAGCAGGTCCTAATCCTACCTTCCTTCCATCCTTCCCCTCCTGTTTTCAACAGGATTACAGGTGCATATCCAAGGGCAGAATTTTGCCAGTAGCAAAATCATAAAGGCCTTTGTTTAGTTTGGGATAAAACGTTAATATTTCCAACTCCCATTAATGTCAGCAGGATGCTTTGCATTGAGTTTACTGGTAGCTGAATCAAATCCTGAAACGGCAGCATTTATAATATGAAAAAAGTCTCTTTACACATAAGTTTGTTTTGTTGGTGTGTTTGGTGTGTTATAATGCTAGTTAATCATATGTCTTCCTAAAGGACAGTAAAAACAATGTCACATAAAATATTTGTAAAGGATGATATTGGTATTGTACACTACTACTATGTACTGTTTAAAACCTGAATTGTTACGCTAAAATGTATTCAGGTGTAGAATGACTGGACAACAGTAAACATTCAGCCAATACAACTGATGTAGGGTAGGGAGTAAATTAAAACAACAGATTAGGTAAAACTAACATGTGATAAGGTACACCTGCTAAAACGCACAGCCAGCACACACCAACTCAAAGCAGCACCAGAGCCTACCAAAACAACAGATGCAAAACCTGCAGACAGATCTCCGCTGCTACAGTGATCATCACTCCCCACAACACAGCTTTCAAGATCCATGGATTCTACACATACCCATCAAAACATGTGTACCTCATCCAGTGCACTAAATGCCCCAATAACAACTATGTAAAACAGACAATAACTATGCTCTTGAATGAACTCACACAGGAAAATGATAAAAGACAAAAACATTCTATTGCCTGTGGGTGAGCACTCTTCACAAAACCATCACTCCATAGCTGGCCTATCGGTCCTCGTCCTCAAAGGAAACCTGCACAACACTTTCAAAAGACAAGCCTGGCGCTTAAATTCATATCTCTGCTAGACACCAAAAATCATGGACAGAACTGAGACACTAGATTTATGGTTTACTCCAACAATCTAATCCATTAGCCCCCTTTCCCCCTTTTGTCCTACGACTACAGAGGTGTTAATGGGCCACTTCACCTTGAATGGTCCATTACAACATTTGCTAACTACCTATGCTAAACAATCTGTTCCACTTTGTATTTAGCTGCCACACGCTGAGTACCTTTCCCAGACCTGAAGAAGAGCTCTGTCAGCTCAAAAGCTTCTCTCTCTCACCAACAGAAGTTGGTCCACCCTCCTTGTCTCTCTAACATCCTGGGACTAACACAGCTACAACTACATTGCACAGCACAGGTAAGGCAGTGCAGATTTTAACACATACTACGCTGATTGAGTGAGAAGCTTTCTGGGAGCCTTAGGATATTTCCCAGCATGGGTAGATGGACACAGACTGGCTCTGCTCATGCAAGCATGCTAAAAATAACAGTGTGGCTGCTATGACATGGGCAGTGGCTTAGGCTAGCCACCCGAGTACAATCCTGCCTGACCCCCTGAGTCTGGACTCAGATGGCTTCCCTGAGCCACTGCCTATGTCATCACGGCCACACTGTTAATTTTAGTGTGCTACACATCTGTCTCTCCGAAAGGAGAAATACCCTCCCAGCTGCTGTGTAGAGACCCACTGAGGGGGCATGAGCTTAGCACATGTTAAGGGCAATGCATCTTGTCTACACTAAATTTAAATGGACTAGTTTGCACATGTTGGCCAATACATGCTAACATCATTGCTTTAAATCCTAGCCTAGTCCAGCCCAAAGAGAAAGAAGGGACAGGCAAGTACCATACTCTGGGTTTGAGTGGAAAACTTGACTTTAGAAACACAAACACAGATCTTCAAGGGCTAAGGCTGTAGCACAATTGTCAACACTCTGCTGGTGAGAACTTATTTTTTTCCTCATGTTTTATACCTGGTGATCGCAACATGTTCCCTCCCCAAAGTAGTATGAAGCATATATGGCAATTCACCAAAGCAGAATACTCCTCTCCCTCCCACCCACTACTGGGAAAGCAAGCAGAGGAAGCTACCTTAGAGAGCAAGTTTTTTCCTCTGAAGCTTAGTTTCAGATTTACCTATTTGCTGAAGGAGACATTTTATAACTGCGAAAAAGAAAAGCTTGATACTGGCTATAATAAACTGGGGGCCTTCTCAGATATCAAAACACTTCCCAAACCCAGTCTTAGTGGCGAGCATCTTTACAAATAAGAAACAAGGCAGAAATACTTACACCCAGTAAAGCAACATCAGTAGGAAAGGGCAGATGATGACCGCCTGGAGAACCTGCCAGTCCCTGCAGAGGGCAGCCAGCCCTGGCATGAGGAACTGTCCTGCCATTGCAATGAAGCTTGCCACCATGGTGACCATGAAGCGGTGCCCAGGAGGACAGAGTTCTATTCCTGAAACAAAAAAGGCACATGCAAAATGTGAAAGTCAATGCAAGGGAAAAATTTTTTGTTATCCATAATGACAGAGGAGCTCATTAATCGTTTTTTATGGCACTGGAGCCAATGTACTCGCATCAATCACAATTTTTTCTATTTGATTTACAAAGTGAATACAGTAGTCCTTTTAGAAAGTATTTCACTCAGTCTTGGGCTAAAAAAAAATATTTTACTGAAGACTTAAGGCAAGTAAAAGCTCACGTGTCCCAAAGATTTAGGGGCCAATCCTGCAAGATGCTGAAAAAAGCATAGAGGTGCCAAGTGCCTTCAATTCCCATTGATTTTCATGGGAGTTGAGACTGCTTGGCACTTTGCAGGATCTAGCCCTCCAGTCACTATGGAAAGCCATCTTCCTCCAAATTTATCATGCTAGTACTAAATCCCATTTTAAATTGGACTTTTCGGCACTGTCTCCCCCTCCCCCCATAGGGGATCTCACTCAACTTTCAGCAAGATAGCTTCCTATTTGTCCCTTTCTTCTCTCTTCAGTGAAATCCATCATCAGTAATCTCAGCAGCCCTTATGGCAAAGGGTTGGTTGATAAAACTCCTTAAAATCCCTGGTCCCAGATAGTCACCCACTAAGCCTTAGAAATGGAGCTGGATCTAGCAGAATCACATTTTCAAAATCAACAGAAACGTAGCTATAAAACAGGTTCAGATCATAGAACTACATCCTAATGTTGATGGATTTTTTTTCCAGCTAGGGCTACAATGGCACCCTGCAATCTAGACTTTCTGCTTGTCTACATCCACTTCCATGGGTTAATCCTGAGGCATAACAAGCTTGCCACAAACACTTACCATGCAGCCCTTAACTGCAAGTGGAAACAGATACATAGGCTAGAAGAATGTCTGTCAGCATGATAGCACTGACAAAGGCAATGTGCTTTTCCTTGGAACTGCCAGTTATTTTGTTGTTAAAATTATTATTAAATGATTAAGAGGATGGATACTGAAAGCCGGGGGAAGGGGAGAGGAGGGAGATAAGAAGTCTTAATCAGAGGCCAAGTTGTATGTGGGATGGGGATTTGAGCAGAACGTTTACCACATTGTTTCAAGGATAGCAGGTTATTGCTGGAACAGGAACGTTGCCAGCCAATACAAATGAAAATGTATCTGCAGTGAAGCAGTCAACATTTTCATTATCCTAGCCACTAATAAACCACAATTCAGCTCTGGCAGGGGGAGCGGGGGGAAATAAACTGTTGCATATAAAAAGGTTTTCACGGTTTAGTTACTAAAACAAGATTAAACACAGAGCTCCCATTCCATTAATATGGCATCATTCCTAATAATGAAGTACACTGGGTTTAACCAATTCCATTTTTTCTTGGTAGGAAGGTGTCCTCCAAGTTATGTTTTTATAGCCTCCAAGCATAAAGCTATTTTGTTTTTTAAATTAAAAATCATAGTCACTCACACTCCAGTATTCTTTCAGTAAGTACGAGTAGATTTGTTGCTATAGAAACAAAAAAAAATCTGCATTAAACAGGTGCAAGTTCAGCTTTCCAATGGCTGAGCTTTGGTTAGTGTCAGTTATGAAAAGTTGCAGACAAGATCAAGTTTTTTTTATGAAGTCAGAAAGATGTGTCAAAATTGTATAATTGCGTTTCTGAGTCTATGGTGCATAATAGCTGTAATAGTCCATTTGCAGTAATTATTGATTGAAGCAAAGAACTTCAGAGAAGAAAACAGAAACAAAACAGGAGTACCTGTGGCACCTTAGAGACTAACACATTTATTTCAGCATGAGCTTTCGTGGGCTACAGCTCACTTCTTCGGATGCACAGAATGGAACACACAGACAGGAGATATTTATACATGCATACATGTATAAATACATACATAAATACATACAGAAGCAGAGCTGCGGTAGAATGGGACTGGGTTGCGCTCCCTCCCTGTCCCCCATGGAGACTGGCCCAAGCCTTGCTGTGCACCTCCCTGAACATTCCTCCACACTCCCTAGGTGGGCACACCCCAGAGTCTGGGATCAGTATCAGTCTCCTCTAAACAGGAGTTCCCTCTCACTGGGACCGGATTTGTACTCCAAGAGCCTCTTTGCTTTAGAGTATTTTGTCTTTCCCTCCGTCAAGCAAGTGTTCCTCAGATCCAGAAAGAGGGTTGAAGAGTTTGTGTGTCTCACGCCTATTGCCTTACCTTAGTCAGTTGCAAGGCTTTTGCCAGCTTCCTTCAGCCCAACACCCTTTCCAATTAGCCTTCCAAAATCAAGGGTTTAGCAGGCCAGCCTACCCCATCAGTATTGGTCTGCTGCGTGGGAGGAGGCAGTCTCTATGTTTCTCCCCTTCTCCCAATCCTTCCCAGCTGATGGGGTGAGAGGGGATCCTTGCCCTGCCTTCTGTTCCAGGTCCCTAAAAGGTACATCCTCCAGATTCCTTCCCCAATCACCATTCATTCCCAGGACTCTTAGGCCTCCACATGTATCCACTGGACCCTTCCAAACCCTTAAAGGGCCTAGCAAGGTGGTAGGGTGAGCTGACCACTAGATGCTACAACCCTCTCTGGTAGCCTACCCCATCACACATACCAATAATAATACCATCTAGCATTTATGTTGAGTTTTTCATCTATTAGATCTCAAAGCACTTTACAAAAGGAGGTAAGCATCATTATCCCCATTTTATAGATGGGAAAACAGAGATATGAAGAACTAGATTTGATCAACTGCACAGAGTGATGGCCCATAAAAGCCTGCCAACTATCTTAGAAAATAAGTATTTTTGTTTAGATAACCTCATTATTTCTTCCATTCAAGGTATGCAGTATAGCAAGTACAGGGTGCATACAGGAATGCTGCAGCTACTGAATTAATCTATCCTGGCATGAATTTAATAGCCATTACTCCCCGTGTGGAAAAAGCTATATATACACACATAGTTGTGTGGAAATGTGTGATTTGTAGAAATGTGCATATGTGTACAACAGATATTTTTTAACTGCACACTCTTTGAGGGATATTTTTGATCTATAACTAGAGCCCTGTATTGTTTACTATCTTTATGGATCATGGATTGGATGCAGATCCAATTTTTGCATCCTTGCAGGACTGCAACAGTGAGATAGGATGCTGGTGAGGGTACATATAAAAGTGGAGTGCAGATCATGAGTTGGATAGAAGTTAATTATTACAGATGCGGATCAGATGCAGATCCATTTTTTTTGTATCCGCGCAGGGCTCTATCTATAGCTACCATGTACAACAATTAAACCAATGAATGTATTATGCATTATTTATATACCCTGTTGGAAATCCCTTTCAGATAACAAGGCTGTGTGATCTGAAGGGTTTAAGCAGAAGGGTGGTGTGGCGGCGCCCCTCATAAGGCTTTATGGAAATATAATTATGAACATATATAACGTAACAGGAATATGTTCTATGCTACATATGCCATGTAACATATCTATGTAAAGGTTATGATCTACTGAATCTATTAATCCTCTTTGTATGCATGTATCACGTTTGTAGTCAAAGTTATGAATATTGGCCGTGTATGGCTTGATTTCTAAATAACCGTAGTAGAGCATTTGGTCAGTTCCTGGAGAAAGGAATTCCCAAAGTTAACTGCCCAGTCAGGAAGCACTTAAGGAACAATGCATCTTGGAATGCTCCAGTCCACATGATATCTTCCAGGAGCCACTCAAGATACCATGTGGGCAATGGCTTCTGCCTGTAAAAACTGAGAGTCATGCATGGACATGTGACTTGACCAAGTGACTCCAGAACTCCATCTTGGAGCTGGACTTTGCATAGGAGAGAGGAGAGGGTCTCCACCCATAAGAGAAAGTCTATTTAAGCCCATGGGAGACCCCTCCATTTTGTCTTCAGCTGGCTAAAAAGAGAGCCTCCTCCCCCTCAAGGATACCTGAAAGAAAACTTGAACAAAGAACAGTGACTACAAGGGGTGTGAGTGATTGCTGGATCCAGACTAAAAGGAGATTAGTCTGTAAAAGGAAGCGTTCTGGAACTGATGAGGATCTTATCTGTATTCAGTTTCTTACTGTATTAAACATAGACTTGCGTGTTCTATTTTATTTTACTTGGTAGTTCACTTTGTTCTGTCTGTTACTACTTGGAACCACTTAAATCGCACTTTCTGTATTTAATAAAATCACTTTTTACTTATTAATTAACCCAGAGTATGCATTAATACCTGGGGAGGGGG
Organism: Gopherus flavomarginatus; assembly: GCF_025201925.1. Taxonomy (NCBI): domain Eukaryota; kingdom Metazoa; phylum Chordata; order Testudines; family Testudinidae; genus Gopherus; species Gopherus flavomarginatus. Next base: position 177,855,695 of record NC_066618.1, read on the forward strand.
GCGCAAACAGCTGTGCACATCTCTCTATCAGTGTTATAGAGGGTGAACAATATATGAGTTTACCATGTATACAGCTTTATACAGGGTAAAACGGATTTATTTGGGTTTTAGTCTCCATTGGGAGTTGGGCATCTAACATCTGTTAGCTGCTTTCCGTTAAGTCTGCAGCTTTGGGGCAAGTAATTCAGACCCTGGGTCTGTGCTGAAGCAGATGGGCATTTCTGGCTCAGCAAGACAGGATACTGGGGTCCCGAGCTGGCAGGGAAAGCAGGGGCAGAAGTAGTCTTGGCACATCAGTTGGCAGATCCCAAGGGGGTTTCTATGATATAACCCATCACAGGTAGAAACCAGGAACAAGGTCGCCCAGAGGATTTGGCGGTGCGTCCGGAATGGAAGGACCCCCGCCGCCAAAGACCCGGAGCGGAAGAAGCTCCAAGGGCCCGGGCCCCATGACAGTTTTCCAGGGCCTCCAGAGCGAGTGAAGGACCCTGCTCCAGGGGCCCCAAAAAACTGGGGGCCCTGACCAGGAAGTCCTGAGTTATAATCACAGGGGCTAGTGATCCTCACTGTACTCCAGAAACATTTGCCCATCATGCAACAGGTTCCTGGTTCAAAAGTAGGCATGAACAGGACTTTCAAACTAGATGATCACAATGATTCCCTATAGCCTTTGAATCCCAGTATAACTGAGCCAAAAAAGGATTGTAACTACGTTAATAGCAGTTCCAAATAATGTAATCTAAACTCAATACAAACAAAAATCCTTAAATTGATAATCTCCACCGTATCAATATATGGACCACATGCATCATATTATAATAGTCTTTTTAAAAACAAAAACTCTCAAACTAGCCACCCCCCCCCAAGCACATTCCAACACAGTAGTAGAATTTTTATAATCTAGTCTCTGTTTACTTTCTAACAAAGCAGTTGAGATTAGCTGGGACACATGAACTGCCCGTTTCTACATTTGTTTTTAACACAGAACTTTCTCAGTGAAGGGCCCTCAATTCTGGCATTCTCTCCAGCTTGGTCTGACAGAGCCAGAGTTTACAGACTTTCGGAGCTGGATTTCTATCCAGTACACAAGTTTTGTATCAATGTAAATGCATCTGTTTATGCTGAAACTTGCTGAAAGCTGGTGTAAGTAGGGGAGAATCAAGATCTCAAGGAACCTCTGGGTTATGTATGGTCTCAGTCTCTTCTTTAAGATGTTGCTTTAAGGAGGGGATTGGTTCCCCCCTCAGATGGATACAGGGTTCTTTATTATCACTGATAGATGTTCAGTGTATATGCATTTTTCATACACATGCCTAGAAACCATGAAAGCTGCATTTTTATAAATAAATATACAAACATGAGGGCCACATGTTAAAGATGGCTTTATCATAGTGTATGTCCTTCTTGATTTTCTAAAGCTATGCCAATCATTAGAGCCTCATGGTGTTTTCTGGCACTCCCTTGGCTAGGTCTGTGATAAGACTAAATATTTTGTTAACAAAATTACATGAAAGGTAACTACAAATCTGAGTTCCAAGCAACTGCATCGTCCCTTCCTATGAGTCAGTCAATAGCACACTTTTATTCCTTGGGACTCTTGATTCTGAGTGTGAATTAGTAAACTGATTTTGCACTACAGAAATTACCTTTTTTCCCCCCTAAGTACACTAAACCCCACAATCCCTGTTATTACTTCTGTGTTTTACTTAACACAGTTTCTGGAGTCACAGCACCCTAGGCACTAAGCAAACTATCTTTGGGAAACTGGAAGAGCTCAGCAATAAATCAGTTGTAGTTTCAGAGACTGACGTCCCAACAAAGAAAAGCAAGTTCATTGCCACACCACAGTCTAAACGGAAGAATTCTGAGCTACTTTAGGAAATGTTACAAATGTATCCAGTGCCTTCTTGGTACTCACAAAAACTACTGCTTAACAACATTAGGAAGTCAATGTAATGATTATACAGTGTTTGAGGTGCATATCATTTAAATTGTTTAATGTGGATATAGATATCATGAATAATTCAAAAAGTAGTGTAGAAAGCAAGTAACTCTTTTGGCCTGTGTGAGTAGGCAAATAGGGCACTGTGCATGTTAAACCCATACACAATCCTTTAAGGCTCTTCAGAGAGCCATTAGCCTTGAAAGGTTTGATTTTATAGCTTTCTGAAGCTCAGAAATAGCTTGCAGAAGATAATAGGCTCTGGATTGATTAAAAATCAATTTATTCTTCACCAGCCTGCTAGCAAGGGGTTAAGATTTACAAAAGCAGAAGCCTCTGATAGATTAACGCTTGATTGACAAAATGTATGTGATCACAACACTGTACACAATCTAAATGGGAGAAAGATTTGGGAACAATGTACAGTATTCAGAACAGGATTGGACAAGCCTCTAGACTAGAGCTTCAAGAGCTGTGAAGGACGCCAAGCTAAAACTGACACAGTTCAAGCTCATGCATCATTTGTGCTGAAGGTGGTACAAAATGAGTGATTACAGCTTCATACTGGCGCATACTGGCAGTATTTCCACCAATCATACCACTGAAAGCTCATGACTGCTATGGGGGCAAAGGAACTTAACAGAGGTAACATTCACTGGAGTTCAGCTCCATTCCAGAACATAATGATTCTCTCCTTCAAGACTCTGGAGGTGGTCAAAAAAACACATATGAAAAGAAAACCAGTAACAACAGGCTACATCCAACAATGGAAATAGTACACAGGTTACAAGGGTATGATCGAATTAAAATGATCAGGCACATCAATTAGTAGCCTCTTTCTCAGCTCTCCTTCCCAATATTATATTACAAGAGCTTTTTTATTTCCCCCAGCAGTGACTTCTCAAGCAAGACCTTGTTAAAAATGTCCTAAATGTTAACCTAAGTCCTTCAAACCCACACACAGTTTCCTTCTTTACCTGCGCAAATAAAGGCCTGGTGACTTGATCCCATCTTTCCCCTTTTTGTTACCTAGAGAAGTAATAACAAGTAAATAGCAAACTGTGTTTGCTTTGGGCATTTGCCAACAACTCCAAGCAGATACATTTGTTCTCATTAGAATTCTATGGATGAAAAATACTATAAGAGAGCTAGGGATTATTATTATTAGGTATTTGCACATGCATGAATTGTGAACACATTTATTTTAAAACGCCACAACTTGTTCACAAACAATAGATGAAGTGGGAAAAAATTAAACACTTTGAAAGAATCCCTATGATTAGTTCATCCAGCTCTAATCCTAAACCAGGAAGCAACTAATGGGCCAAGTATCAGCTATGTTAGAGAGATTTCCAGGTGCTAGCTGCCATTTGTTCCTGATTTCAACCTATGAGCCACCAAGATAGTTGTGCTCCTCTGGGACAAACACAGAGCCCAGGAAAAAAGCATTGCCAGCTCACAGAATCTAGCTATGGAACAAATTTCAGAGTAGAGATGACATGAATCTCTAGAGTACGACCATCTTGAGGAAATACTGCAAAAACTTACCTTTTTGACAAAGCATTTCCATCATAAAAAGAGTGACACAACAGACACCCCCTTCTACTACTTTTCTTCTATAAAAGAACAAAACAAAAAGCCACCACAGCATTCCCCTCTCACCCCTAAAACAAACAAACAAACAAAAAAAGAAGAAAGGGCTAGAGACTCTGAGGTCCACTAGAGACACTGCTATCAATTTTACAAGGGAGGGATTCCAATATTAGAGTGAAGGGTGACAGTATAAAAGCATAAGAACTAAATTTCTGTGGTTCAAAAATAAAGTCATCCATTCAAAAAAAAATCAAAAACCTTTTCAGTTTTAAGTTCTTCATTCTCCCCTCCTCCCAAGGTTCCCGAGTGTAGCCAGGGGCTGAAGTTGAATGGCCAAAAGACCTGATGAGTGTCTCACTGTGGTTCTGGTCCAATCAGTCTAGTGCAGTGTTTCCCAAACTTGGGACGCCGCTTGTGTAGGGAAAAGTCCTCGGCGGGCTGGGACGGTTTCTTTACCTGCCCTGTTCACAGGTCTGGCCGATTGCAGCTCCCACTGGCTGCGGTTCACCGCTGCAGGCTGCTAGAAGCGGCGGCCAGTAAGTCCCTCAGCCCGCGTCACTTCAAGCAGCTCCCATTGGCCTGGAGCAGCAAACCGCGGCCAGTGGGAGCCACGATCGGCCAGACCTGCGAATGGGGCAGGTAAACAAACTGGCCCAACCTGCCAGGGGCTTTCCCTACACAAGCAGCATCCCAAGTTTGGGAAACACTGGTCTAGTGGACTGAGAGACAGAACACTTAGGTTCTAAACCTGGCTCTGCTGCTGGCTTGCTCTGTAATCCTGGACAAGTCATTCATTCTTTCAGTGCCTGTGTCACCTGAGACCCTTTGTCTGACTTGTCTGTTTAAACGGAATGCTCCCTTTAGGGCAAGGATCATCTCTCACTGTGTGTTTGTACAATGCTTAGCAAAATGGAGCCCTCAAACTTGGTTGGGGCTCCTAGGCCCCCGCCCCATATTTTTCCTCCCCCACCCCCCAAATTTCCAGCTCACTTTTACAGACTCAAGGATCCTGGATCAATATCCCAATTTCTAGGTGCTTATTAGACCAAACCTCCAAACGTTGCACACTTCATACATATGCTTAGAATACTCTGCTCCCAGCCTGCACAGCTTTGATTCAGCAAGCTGCAGGCTATGTTCACTCCTGGATGAGTTTAGACAAGAAACGGTGTTCCTTGATCATCTGTGCTGGCACCAGACGCAAATAAAGAAGGACTGCATGGAAATTCTGTTAATTAAGGATAGATAAATGAATAAAAGCAGAGTGCAGAAGGAAAGGTTATCACACACCACAATGCAGAGACAACACATGTAAACCAAAGACAGCGACAGAGAAAGAAAAGAGAAATCAAATTCACTCTCTGGAGAAATCCAATCCTTTATCAAGCAGAGGGAGAAGTAATAGACTAAACTCCATTGACTGAATAATAGAAATGGGATTACTTTTGTGATGTTATGAGTATAATATAATATCTCACTGAAAGGTGACAGGGCCAGAAAGAGTTAATTAAGTCACCTCACCGACTGACCTGACCCATGGGTGAACCTTAAGAACTGGTTAGCAAGATATGTAAATAAATAGAGCTTTGAAATGCAAGTCTGCATTGTTGGAAGTAGAAGGGTAGATGTTTGCTCAGGTCTTGGGATGTTAGCAAACAAGTCTTGTCTATTGCTATAGTTTTAATTCAAAGATCAAAAAAGGAATATTAGCATTTATGATAATACTCAAGTGAAATAGTATTATTGTCTATGTGTCTTTTGAAGGTTGTGGTAACCTGTATCTGAACTGTTTAATGGATACATTACTCTGTGCTAATTGCCAGGATGTTTGGGAGAAGAAGTTAAGCGTATTGTTTTCTCAGGCCAAAAGGCTGCTAGAAATGTATAAGAAGCCTGGGACACGATCCTTCTTCATCTCAGATCTGCTTTGGGTTTCAAGAAGGGGAAACCTTAAGCCACAAGGATTGAGATCCCCAGTCACTGACTGGAGTCACCCTGAATATGGACATTGGATTATAACCTATGGACTATTTCTAAAAGGACTTTCGGCAACTACAAGCTCACCTCTACTATGTATCTAAACCTCAAGAATTGAATTCAAGTCTGTATGTGTATTAATCCTTTAACCAACACTTTCTCTCTTTTCTTTTCTAATAAATTTTAGCTTAGTTAATAACAATTGGCTATAGCGTATATTTTGGGTAAAATCTAAATTATAATTGAACCTGGGTATGTGGCTGATCCTTTGGGATTGGAAGAACCTTTTCTTTTATATGACGAAGTAAGATTTTCAGGAATCATCATCTTATCCGACAGGTGTGTCTGGATGGAGGCCTGAGGCTGGGCACTTTAAGGAAACTGCGTTGTTTACACTTTTAAGTAACCAGTGAGGTACTATAGAAGCTGTTTTGTGCTGGCTTGGTAAATCTAAGTATTGAAATAACCACCAGCATCTGGGGTTTGTCTGCCCTGTTTTGTTTGCAGTTCACCCTGATTGAGTGACCTCAACTGACTCCCACGGGCAGCACCGTCACAACTTTCCACTGTCTTGAAATAGCACAGCATAATGCAAGTTATTCTAAAATGCATCCATACATGACACAGGTGCCTTCTAAGGGTGGTTTCCATACAGAATGGCTCATGTTTTCTTATGTGTACACTTGCATTAAAATGTGACCTATATACAAATAGTAGGCATTTTTTTCTAATGTAATGATTTCTCCATGTATGACTGAAACCTGGGTAGATGGTACCGCTGGCCTAGCTGGCTTCAGCCAGGTATTCAATACAAGGATTGACAGGAATGCTCCAGGTGCGACTGTGGTGTTAGTATCTGATTTGAAGTTCAGCAGGACTCCTACCCCCAAAACTGAACCACATGCAGCATGTCCATTTTGTATGAAAGTGCCAGGATGATGCTAAAATGGGTGCTAAAGTACGTGTCAGCCTACTGCACAGTAAAGCTCTTTTTTTTCTGGCCAGAGTCTGGATCTGGGGTTTGGACTGGGTACGGAGATGAGACAATACAAAATTTTAACCAAACAAGGACCAACCATTAAGTGTTATGACTTGAGGCTGTGGTACATCTCTCCATGGGGGGCAAGGAAACCTGTGTTGATAGGCCACACTCAGAGGCTAATGGAACCCAAGTTTCCAGAGGGCTCTGAGAGAGCCAACTGCAGCTGGCCACTCTTTTGAGAGTATGCAGGACTGTCTAATGATTTTTTCACCTTCCGCTACTGAGAAAGTGTATCCCATCCCCAGATTCATTCTCACAGGTTACCAGGTTTTACAGATTACTCTGTGACAGAGAAGGCTGTTAGGATTATATCTGCCTGTTTAATCGAGGACGCGTGTCTGTCATTTATTACCTGGTACATTCACAATCTTGGGATATTGTTGGATTCCTAGCTGTTCTTAGATAATTATATAGCAGTGGTGACCAGGAAGGCTCTCTTTGATCCACTTCCAGCCTGGAGGCTGTGGCCACTTTTTCCAGATGTGCATCTTGCTAGCACAACCCATGACTTTGTCATCTAGATATTAGAACTCCGCAGTGTGATCTTATATGGGGCTAAACTTTAAATCAACTTAAAGCTGAAGTCTGATCTGTACATTATGGAAAGATCACCCCATCTCTTCCTTCTCGCCGAAATCTTGGCTGGCAGAGATTAGTTTCTTTCCTTAAAATCAGTTTCTTCATTCAATTCACCCCAGACGCTCTGAAACAGGACAATGTTCTCAAATATTGTGAATAGTGGAGATTGAATAGAAGAGTCAAAATTATTCAAGATGAATTATCCCTTTCTGTTATAATACACACACACACACACACACGCTTCCATGGCAAACTACAGTAGTTGCCATTTAAAAGTTAATGGATACCACAGAATTATTGTTACCACAATTATTTCCTAATCTACTTCTAGAAGAAAACTGTGATATCTTTTATGCCACCATACAGCAACTCCTGGCAAATACTGGGGCTTTTTAATGATAACCATCGTATGTGAGTATCAGAAATATACAGCAAAAAAGGAAAAGATGGGCCCAAAATAAATTTACAAAAGCTCTAGAACAATACCAAGTAATATACTGATTTACCATACACACACTAGTCCCATTGTCCAGAATTTTATACTTAATGAGATTATTATAATAATATAAACAAGCAGCTCAGTACTGCCACAGAACTTCCTCACAAGTGCCACCTACCATTTTGATAAATGGTGTCTTTCTTCCTTTCATTCAATACCTTCTTTTCCCATTTCAGGGTCTTTTTTTCTTCCTCCTATTTTCACAATGTCACTATAACAATGCTAAGTGACACAGTGCTGCTTCATTAGACCTTTCCCTCCTCTAGAAGGTAACCTGCTCCAAAAGAAATAATCACATGCATACTTTGCAAATCTAATGGTGCTGCTGTTCATAACAGGTGGCTGCTTTTGTTGTAATAAAATCAAATCATGGTGGTCTTTTTTTCTTTTCTCTGATAGCAAAACATTCCACGTGCATGCTACAAACGGGAATAGCCAAAACAGAACACTGTGCAAGAGATGTCATGGGGGGTAATTTTCCTCTACAGATGGTGGAGTTGTTCATTTGAAGCATATTTGTTTCAGAATTTTGATAACATTACAATCACTTCAATCAGGGAAGAGAAAAGGCATTCACCAGATATGAATCTGTATAACAATTTCTTCTGTTAAATAAACAGGGAGTGATAATACAATAGTCATTTGTGAATTTCAATTAATGTCACTTTCAGCTCCACTGCATGTCACAATAGGGAAACGAGCCAAGAGAGACAGGTCTTCAAAAGGTACAAACAAGCAAGCAGCACATTATCATCCTGTTTCAGGTCTGGTAAGCATTTCCCAGCTGACAGCCACGCATGATGAAATGAACTCGGTGAGATAATCTGTTTCCACAATTATTTCATTCAACAGGACAAGTGAGTAAGTTTACATCAAGCCCTTTGATTCTAGCATTTCCTGATGGAACTGTGTATTTCTGGCAAAAATTAGCACAAGGGGCCTTGAACTGTTCTCTTTCTAGCTTATCAGACAGAGGAGTGGCTTTCAACCCGTGGCCCAATCAGCACATAGCTGCAGCCCATGTGACATCCTCAGAACCATACAAGTAGTGTGTATGTATATGTATAGTGTGGATGTGGCCCACAGAACACAGAGAGCCACATATGCAGCCCACAATGGTAAATAGTTTGAAAACCACTGACCCAGAGAGATAAGGGCATACAGGAGACCTTTACATGGATAGTTTTAAGTATCAGAGGGGTAGCCGTGTTAGTCTGGATCTGTAAAAGCAGCTATAAAGTGCCACAGGATTCTTTGCTGCTTTTATGGATAGCTTTGATGCATACTCCATGCTCATGTGCTCCTGGGATTATAATCAAGTATGCAAATATTCTCTCTATTTTATAGATTATCCTCTAATCTGAACAAACATGTCCCCAACTGAAGGACCATCTGTGCATTAGGAAAAATTAGTACTGTATATACTCGTTCATAAGCTGAATATTTTTGGTAAAAATGTGACACATCAAAGGGCAGAGGTTAGCTTAAAAATGGGTCTACACCAAAATTTGATGATTTTAAACTCAACGGAATCATTAAATTGAATATCTAGTACATTGTCGCTTTGTTTACCTGCAGCATCTGCAGGCATGGAGCCCCATAGCTCCCTGTGGCCGCGGTTCGCTGTTCCCAGCCAAAGGGAGCTGCGGGAAGTGGTGCCACTTCCCACAGCTCCCATTGGCTGGGCACGACAAACAGCGGCCACTGGGAGCTGATAGGCTCTGTGTCTGTGAACACTCCATGTAAACAAAACATCCCAACCTGCCAGCAGCTTACCATGATGGGCTGGGAGCCAAAGTTTTCCAACCCCTGAAGTATAGGGTCGGCTTATGAAAGGGTCATACAGTTTTGCTATTTTTTTATCCATCTTATGGGGTCAGCTTATAAATGAATGGGCTAATGAACAAGTATATACGGTACGTTCTGCTTCAGAGGGACCCAGACAAGGCCGGCTCCCACTTATTTGCCGTCCCAAGTGGCGAAGTGGAGGCGGGGGGGAAGCCAATTGGCGGCACTTTGGCAGCAGCTCAGTCATGCCGCTTCATTCTTCAGTGGCAATTAGGCGGCGGGTCCTTCGGTCCCTCTCTTCCTCTTTGGCGACATCTCAAAGAGGAAGAGAGGGACTGAGGGACCCGTCACTGAATTCCCGCTGAAGACCCAGACGTACCGCTCCTTTCCATTGGTCGCCCCAAGCACCTGCTTCCTTCACTGGTGCCGGCCCAGGACCCAGAGCTGTGTTAGTTGCCTGGCTTTGGAAGGGTTTAGAAGCACTATGAGGAGCTGGGTAAGGAAGCTTGTAAAGCTGCTGTCTGCAGTATGTCAGGCTCTAGCCACTGCTGCTCCCTCATTTACCTAAACACCAACTTTATACCAATATTTAAAAAAAATTAATTATGTTACAGCCACTTTTTGGTCAACTAAACGTATCGAACACCATTTTGGTAGTAATAGCACGAAGAGGTGGCAAACCAGAGATCCAGGCCTCAGCGTGCTAGGCATTGTACAAAGTTATAACCCAAAGATGATCCCTGCCCTGAAGATCTTCTCATAAAATCTCAATCCCACAAAGATTTACACGTATAAAATTACAAAAGTGAGAAAGTGTGATGCTGGCAGGCCAGGTGCCAGCTCTTGCCAAGACTGCAGGCAATAGCTAAGAACTGACAAACTCACAGCTGGAGACCAGATCAGTGTACTTGTATGTTAGTTTTGCTCAAAATAGGTCTTAGTCTTATAAGAATGTATTTAGTGTTCAGACTGTATGAAATGCTTGTAAGGTGCTGCATGCATTAATCTCACTTGCAATTCCTGTATTCCATGCCAGAGGTACTCAAATTGTGGTCTGCAGACCACTAGTGGTCTGCAAGCTCCATTCAGGTGTTTTGCGGATAGTTCCCTCTAAGGTGTGCACCTGAGTGGCCATACACGACAGAATGAAGGGCCACCCACCTAATTAACGGAGCCACGCAGGCATGGCTCCACTAACTACGGGCCTGGACCCTGGAGAAGATGCACATGTAAGGTGAAGTGGTGGCCTCGGGGGGGGGGGGGGGGAGGAAATAGGGTGTAGGTGGGAGGAGGCACTGGGGTGAGAAGAGGGGGTGGGAGGAATTTGGGATGTGCAGGGCTGCAGCGGCAAAGAAAGAGGCGACTTTCCTGAGCTCCGAGTCTGCGCCTTCCGGGAGAGACAGCACTCCTTCCCAGCCCATTTGGGGGCTGCCACGGTGGGGGAGAGACCCCCCTCCTTCACAGGCTCAGATCGGCGGCTGCTGCAGCAGGGAGAGAGGGCACATCCATCGCATTAGAAAGGTAAGACTACTGATATTAAAATATGAGTTGTGTGCTTTTATTCGTAGAACAAAAACAGTTTTTTTTATATATAGCACTTTTATCCAAAGCGCTTTACAATAGTTAGCTAATTGTACAACTTTTGGAAAGATAATTAAGTGGTCTGCTGAGACCCTCAGCAATTTTCAAGTGGTCTGCAGGAAAAAAAAAAAGTTTGAGAACCACTGTTCCATGCTATGAGAAAATATGTAAGTTTTGCTTGTGAACCCAGGCACATGAATCATCCCTGTCCCCCACCCATCCAGACAGAATATCAAAATCAGATGGACCATTAAGGAACATCGCAATACAAAGGATTGGTTAATGGCCCTATCATACCCATGGAGAAGTACATGCAGAAGGCATATTCCATTGCTTTGAATGCTGGAAGGAGGAAATAAAAATAGTTTGTTCTTTGAACTGTCACAGGGCCAGAGAAACCAAATCAAAGCCAGACAACCCCGGGGTTCTCTCCTCAGTCCATTCTCAAAGACACTTAATTGACAGTTCACAACAATTCTGTCACTGTTAGGATTTAGGTGGTAACTCATTTGTGTGCATGTTTGCTGGCTTTAATCTGTAAATGACTCTTATTTATCTTTCCTAGTTAATAAACATTTAGATACTTTATTACAGGATTGGCACTCTCTTTGGTGTAAAATCTAGGATGCCAACTGATCTGGGGTAAGTGACTGGTCTCCTGGGACTGGAAGCAATCTGAATGTTGTGTGATTTTTCTTGTAAGTGACCACTTATCACTAAATCCAGTCTGCCTGGGTGTCAAGATAGACTGAAGAGTCAAAGGGGACTGTCTGTGATTCCATGGTAAAACCATTATAGTGATCCAGGAGTTCACCTTCGTTACTGGCTTGATGAAATCTAATTATAGGGTATCTGCCTACACATAGTTGTGAGCCACTCTAAACAGCGTGACAGAAAGCACTTACATGATCAGGGCATAAACGTATGATGAAAGACAACCAGTCGACAGACAGAGGGGAGCACAAGGTAGCTGCAAGATAGGGCAGACGCTAGCTTAAAATTGAGAAAAAAAAGGGATAGATCTTGAGGTCTAGTCTTAGAATCCTGCTGTTAATGGGAGTTCCGTGCACAGAGGCTTTGCAGAATTAGGCCCTAAACTGGTAACATTCCAATTGATGTAGAAAGAAGGTTCCCCGCCCCCCACATTACAGCATAACACGGTTGGTATCTTAAGCTTCATAATTCCTTACAAATACAGCAAACTTCAAGCTAATTTCTGGGAGAGGGAAGTGTTAGAGATCTGATACCAATGAAACCAGTTCTACACCACCACATCTGCTGTAGTAAAATTCCTATATTTGGAAGGGGCTTGCAACATAAGAAAGGGCTGAGGAGGAAATGAGCTCTCTCAGAGGATCTGCTGGAGAAAGAGGGTTGTGACAGCAGTACTACGGAATATATTGGACTGTAACCCCGGTCTGATTATCTGGTAGGAAGTTCTTGGAGGGATGGAAATCCAGGTTTCTGTGTTTTCATTATCTTGTCTTCTGCTTAGAAAAGCTTTGAGGAAGGAAACCTCACTGGACTGACTTTTTCTCCTGACTAAGAAGGGCTGTCTTCACAAAGAAAATAGGATTCCACAATAGAAAGCTGATGAAATGTTGCCATTTTTATATTTTTGGCCCTGTCCCCAATACAACTAAGCATAGTATTTTTGTAACCAGGCAGAGGCATGGTTATCTTAACTGGTTACAAGTAAGACAGCAAAATTGGGAATGCCAGAAAAGATGCTGTGTGTGTACGTGTACACACACACACACACACACACACACACACACGTTTTCAAATCCATACCTACAGTATTACCAGTTATTGTGGGTGAGACATTCTGGGTAACTTATCTCATAGTGCTTCAGCAGCAGCTACCAGCACCGAGGATTCCGGGTAGATTTTCAGAGCCCTCACCACCCACTTTTAATCTATGAAAATAAGATTTCTTACATAGGGGTCATGGTTGCCATGTGGTAGCATGGACACCTTCCTGTTACTGCAAGTTGCTGCATCCTCCAGCTTCTGAAAGCTAACGTTGGATAGCCTAAAAGAAGAGCTCGGCAGAAATGTCTGAACTGCAAACATGTTGGGGCAAGGAACAACTTTTTGTTATTTGTGTGCTCAATGCCTGGGACAATGGGGTCCCAAAGATACTGAGGTGCTACCCCAATACAAATACTAATAATTTGGGGTTACTGGTAAATTTCATCTTATCTCAAAATTTTTGAATTTTAAATAGCTGTTTTACTAACTACATTTGGGAAGATCTTCTATCCTTGGGTAACTAATATGCACTTTAACTTTACCATCACAGTTTTTTTCTGGGATTTTCTTTTTATTTTAAATGGAAAATCTCACTTGAAGGCAAAGAGCAGTGACAAAGTAACTGTTCGGTAAACAGCTGACATCTGGCATTTCAACATTTTTTCCCAAAGTTTCCACAAAAAACATGCAGTAAATTAAATAAACCCTAACATCATCCACCAGTTTTTGCCATTTTCTCAGAAATGGCCTTGAAAAATCTATGAAGTTATTAAACTACTCAGCACCCAAGGCATGAATGTTATTTTCAAAGGATAAAGAGCAATTGCATCAGTATGTTGCTCAAGTCCTGCTACAGCCTGGATGGAAAAGTCCTGCCATTTCCTATTGTTTTACAGTAGTTAACACTGTGATGCTTCAGAACCTAAAAGCCAATAAGGAAATATGTTAACAAGTACATTGGAGAAATATAGTACTCAGTCACTTTGCATAATCAATCTTCCTGAAAAGACAATCATTTTTTCCCCAACAAATGGTCTGTTTCTGTAAATGGCAATGCTTTGTTTAAGAATTTTAAGACGACAGTTTATGGTTTGGTCTCAGCAAAAGCCACAAAAATGTGCTTAACTAATTAACATAAAATTAAAGAGAAACTGAGTTTCTTGGGAAAAGTCCAAGTGCATTGAAGAGAAATGTATTTGACTCATTGTGATTTCAAAAGCTTAATGAACTGTGCACACATCATGTAATTTTAACAGAAAAAGTTAGAGAAAATGTATAAATAATTCTTCATTAATTATAGTGGGTGATAGAAATGCAGCTATGACTTAACTCTTCCTTCTCGAATCTTAACTATTTCTTTATACATTTCACAGACTGAGACTTGTAATTACTGCTAACTACAGCACTGTTTAGTGTAATTTTTTTCTCTTAAATGGGATCTATATTTTGTAGGCAAATATTAAACAGATTACACAAAAGAAAAAAATAGTTATCTTTCCATTACGACAACAATCAAATTGTTTTAGTTTCTATTGAAACAGTCACATTATTTACATTATGTAAGTGACAACATGACCTTTACCTTGCTTGCCACATATCCAGTCCTAGGGACATGTGACATCCAGTCACCACTTCCTTGGTCAGTGGATTCATTCTGACATGTCACATGGAAGAAAAGCCCCCATACCTAAGTCTCCTTTAATGGCAATAGAGGCAAACAGAAGGGTTGCAGATTCTGAAACATAGGAAGACCTAGAGCTCCAATGCACCCTCCTCGCATCTGGTTCTCTTTTCCCCACAGTGAGCCATGGTCAGTCAGTCAGTTCCACATTAGAGACCTCAAAAAGCAATGGGTCTAGATCTGCATTGGGATCCGCTAGGACAGACGGACCTGGGTTCATTTTTCAGCTCTGACATACAGTCCATTTATGATCTGCCCTCAGCACTCTCAAAGAATGGACCCAAAGCTACAAGGGCCCATACTAGCAGATCCCAATGAAGGACTGGGGCATGAAGTTGATACAGAAACTTCATCCGAAAACAAATACAACAGGAACTTTTCATAGATTATTACAAACGGACCTCTAAAATATGTAGGGCACTCAGGTCTTGATTCATCAATTTACAAAGGTATATGTCTAATAATTCCATTGTCTTCCAATGAAATTATTAGACTCAAATGGTTAAATGAGACCTCAATTCAGCAAGGTACATACCTAGCAAGGACAACCTAATGAGTAACATTCTAAACTGCACTTTGCAGCATTCTCTTGAATACTTTGTGAAGAAATGACGCACGTATTATGTTTGCAAACTTATGATGATTAAAAATAATGATTCAACGGAAACAGTAGTGAGTAATTAATGTTTTACATTTTTGCCTTCAAGAGTCAAATCTCACATTTTAAGATGAGTTAATATTAGCCTGAATAGTTAAAACATGGAGATAGAGCAGTAACTGTATAAGGGCTTATTTGAGACTTCATCTGAGCCACACATGCCTACATGCCTCCTGCACAGGGTTTCCCATGGCATTAAGATAATCACCACTAGGGTGACCAGATGTCCCGATTTTATAGGGACAGTCCCGATTTTTGGGTCTTTTTCTTATATAGGCTCCTACTACCCCCCACCCCCTGTCCTGATTTTTCACACTTGCTGTCTGGTCACCCTAATCACCACACAGTCCATCAGGAAAAAATGGAACACCCAGCATGCAGATTTCACCATGACACTAATGAATCACGGTATTCCAGTTTAAATGCCACTAACTAAAAATAATTGAACACAAGGCAGGTACTGGGAAAAATGAAAAAAATGAAGTCACTGCAACTTCATATTTTTGATGCATGACCTTTTTTTTTAAATAAAGGTGATCAAAGCCAGGTAAACGTGAACAGTTCATCTGAGTGATGTTTGCAGTCAAAATCAGGAGAAAAAAAGATTAAAGACTTTTGAGTGTGCCGTAAACCCTTCAGCTATCAAAGACACTCGGAAAATGGTGCCAGACAACAGTCATATTTATTATACTGAAATCTGGTGTTTGCTCAGTGAAGGATAAAGGTCAGAGGGGCTACATAATTGGGATGCATCTTGAATTTGGAGCCAAAAAGAAACCAAGGAGCAATGTAAATCTTTTTTAAAAATGGATCTTATTGTAAATCTTTCAAAAACAAAGATAATTACACAAAATTAGAACATTAAATAAACTGCGATCATCCAGACAAACAGCATCAATGCGGAAATCAAGGAGCTTTATTGTTTAAATTCTCTTTTTTTAGTTTCCATTATTTGTAATGCGGTCTTGGCAGGGCCAGAAGTATTGCCTGTTTTGAGCAGGACTGAGTCAAGAGGAGAACTCATCCAACCACAGGTTATGAGGCTTGATACAGGCAACATTGAGTAAAATGGTATATATTGCATTTTGCAGGAGGTCAGACTAAATTACCACAATAATCCCTTCTGGCCTCAGCCTGTGAACCCTAGCACAAATAGCATCCAGGAAGTCTGACCAGATCAAGCGATATGATAAAGTCAAAGCTACTAAAACTCCATCTAAAAAAGCCTGACCAAGGAAGGGCTTAGACATTAGCTCAGCTTCAGCTCAAGCTACCAACAGAGACTAAAAATACTAACCAGAAAGCAGATGAAGGTTCTTGACTTAACATCAATAAGAAGGAGGTTGTAGTCAGATAGTGATGCCAAATAAAATTACCTTTTTATTTAGCCAAAAATTCCTGATAGAACATAAGTAAGGCCCTACTTTAATCGTGGGATGATTGTCAACTCATTGTGGCTGAGTTACAGAAAAGACATGGAAAACTGTGGACAAGTCATAATGGCCCTTTATTAATTGCAGTAATTTGGAAAAGCCAGAGAAGACCTATTTGTTTAGGAAAAATTAGCTGGAACAATATAAACATTTAAGTATTCTGTTATGCCAGCTAATTTTTTTTGATAACCAGACATTTTGCTGCAACTATATTACATATATAGCCTGAGCATTAGAATATAGATATTCAGGCCTGCCTGTAAAGGCCTATACTTCAAGAACTTCAGTGTATTTTTATCACTTAGTTAGTTACAGGGGTATAAAAAAATCACAGTCTGCCTGTCTAAGAGCCTTCTCTCGCTAGAATATTCTGAGACCTGGTTCTTAGGCTAAGGCTTTTGGCTAAGCAGCAGGGGCAGCCATAAGCTGGGAAGCGTATGATCACATCCTCACATCCCAAACCAGTCACATTGAAATAAGGTGCTATTGGACTGTTAGGAAGATGATCCTGTCCTGATAGTGCCCATCACCACCAGATAAAGAAACGGATCTTAAGATGGTTAAAGAAAAAACTTAATTTGATAACATCCTGTTTGGCAAGAAATCACTTATCAACGGTTGTGGTTGTGAAACTCATTTCTGTATTGTTTTATCTTTCTGGCCTCCACTATTCTATTGTTAATCTGTCTGGTTCTCCTATTGTTTTGGTCTGCGGTATGGTAGTGGGATATAATTGGTTAGAGAATATTACAATATGTTAGGATTGGTTGTTAAATTTCAGTAAAATGATTGGTTAAGGTATAGCTGAGAATATTACTACATAAATGGGTCAAAGAGGAAGTGGGGGGAAAGGTAATTGGAATCATGTCTGCTAAGGGGCGGAGGGGAGGAATAGGGAAAGGGGAACAGGGACACAGGCCAGGCTCTCCGACATCAGAGCGGGGAACAGAGCACTGGGGAAACAGACTATCGGCATATAGAGATAAACCTGACTGGTGTGAAAGGCTTCAGAATATGCTTGCTTGGAAACTAACCCTAATAAACATCGCACTGTTTGCACTTCGGACTTCTGGTCTTCTGTTTTCTGTCTACGTGACAAGAACCGGGGAGAGGATGAAGTGAAAGCCGTCTAACATCCAGCCCTAGCCGCTCAGAAAAATGGAGTTCTACTGTATTAATGGGGGGAAAATGTGTGTTGCAAACCTCAAAATGTACGCAAAATTGTGCACTGTGCAAAGTAAGCTCATTAAAATCAAAACAGTAGTAGAAGCCTAACATTGCAGAATCTGCAATATTGTGAATTAAGTAGGGCCTTAAACATAAGCATTTATGAATGTTTTTCTTGCATTAAGGACCAAAACCTGTATTCCTTGCAAACCAAGAACTCTCATTGGAGTCAGTGCATTTGTGGGTGGAGGGGACCAGGGAAGGAACGGGCCCTCGAGAGAACCACTAAGTATATCATTCGTAAAGGGAAATGGCATTCAAGATCTCTGCTTGCTTTAAGCACTGAAAACAGAAAGAAGTGTTTGAGTTCAACAATGTTAAACATGTGCTTCTAAGACAGAACACCTTTTATTATTGTTATTATTTTCCTTTCCTGTATCTTCCTATTCTCTTGTTTTAATAGACCTTAATATTTAGTGCTTGTCTTTGTGGGGATTTACTCCAGAATAGCTATTCCAACTGTGGGCACTCTTATTCTGAATTAGTTTAATTCACTTCCAAAGTGGATTTAAATAACTTGGAATAAGGCACTTATTCCAGAATAAAAGCATCCGCAAATGGAGTTAATCATGAATAGTTAATCTGCTTTAAATTCACATTTTACTTTATCCCAGATTAATTTTCATGCATAGAGAAGCCCTTAGGCAAACTGTGCCATGTGTTATTTGTCATCATGATAAATGGGTATCAACTGTTAAATGAGACATTGCATTTTAGCTAACTAACCATATGAAAAGAAGACCAATAGTTTGGACAGCTGTTGCACTGGGCTTCTAATTTAGCGAGAAATTTAATTTGATATTGCTAAATAACACTATTTTCACACTTATTCAGTTAAACCTTGTCAGCAAAATTGATAAACAAACATACATAAAAAGAGTATCTAATTAAACCTGCTTCCTTTCCAGTCTTATTCTCGTTCTAAGCAATGGAAATGCCTATTGTTCACTAACTCCTGATGGACACAAATCCTAGCCTGTTGGTGGATGAACCTTCTTTACAACATGTGATCTACTGGAGTCCAAAAAGGAGCCTTTTTTATGAGGAGGTTTTATTTTGTCTTTAGCACTGGTTTCCATCACTGCAAACACTCACCTGGTGATTTAAGGCCATCTAAGTTTGATATCAATTTTCTTTAGTTTTACCTTAATTTAGCCTTCCCATTTGTATTCACTGTGTGGTAAATACTTGCTTAAAAGAGACTATAAAATATAGAAAAGTGGTCATTATGCCCCCCCCCCCCCACCCCCAGAGCATGTCCACATACTTGGTACAATATCCACTGTTAGTTTTATACTTTAAAAAATAGTGGGACTAACTATGGCACTAATCAGTAATTTTTACCTGCATTTTCTAAGAGAGTTTTAGGTGCATACATTTCTCTCTCTCTGTGTCAGTGTATAAATAGGTCAGGACTTGCCTATAAAAGGAATGCAAGGCTCTAAAGTACCTGAATTAACTTTAATTTCTCAAGGAGAAGATGTCAGTCAGTTCAAGGTACTCAGGCAAAATCTGTAACTGCAGATTAGGCACTGAGAAAAATTGATAAACTTTGGTTGTCACAAGCAGATATATGGTCTTTTCCATACCACTAAAATGAATATGAAAAATAAGGCAGTCAGTTACCCATTTCCCGTCTTTCGCCTTCTATCCAATTTTGTTTCCTTATTCTTATAAGGATTCCTTTCTTTCCTCAAGCATCTTCAAGGGACTCTCAGTATTAACATCCACTGCTGTTAGATGTGACTCCAATATATTTACAGCAAGGTTTGAGAACAGACATACCACCAAGACTGGTACCAGAACAGAATTAAATTACACATTGTTGCCATGGAATCCCATACAGCTGTTTCCCAGTCAGCACTGACAGATTTCCATCCCAGCATATAAAATACCTCCATCAATCTCCTTCCTAGAAGGATACCTTTTACCTACTAAAATGTATTCACTTCACCTTCTCCTATAGATTCATGGGGGCAACGGAGAAGTGAAGAAGAAACCCTATTATGCCCTCAACCTCTGTTTTAGCACAGTGGATTTATTACCACATACCAAATGGACAGTTAATTTGGATTTCCAGCTGCTTTTGGGTACTGTGAAGTCCTTATGAAGGCATCTGTCCTTTCAGGAGGGAGGTCTGCTGCAAAGAATGCGGTGGGTATAACTGGCCAGGAACAAATCTCAAGAAGTTTCAAAGTCTGGCTTTGGATAAGCACTAAAAAGTTTGGATCTAAATCTTTGTGGCACTGAGACCTAACCCTCCAATATTTCCCCCCCCCTCCCAACTCCTATTCTCTCAACAGGCCCTGGTTCCCCACTAGCTTCTTCATTTTGATGGGGGAAAGAGGGGTTATGAAAGGAAATGTCATGCAGCCAACTAGTTTCATGCCCATGTCGATGTATGACTTTGCTCTTTGGAAAGAGACCAGAGGGATCTAAACAGCCCATGCACCATTCTGGTGTCCATTCTCTTCTGTAGAAAGCAGGTGTTTCTAGTCTGCTGACAGATAGTGTGTTCTGCTGGCTCACCATCTTCTAGTTTAAAAGGCACACTCTGCAGAGCAGTGAGAGCTCAGGAAAGCCTTCCTTTCCCTCTTGCAAGAACTGCTGATTGTGTGGAAAAGAAGGGAAGGCCTTTCAAATAGCATAAAGCACTCTCAGGGGTCTCAAATTTTAAAGAGAAAGAATAGCAAAAGCCAATGGAATAATTACTTGATTCCGTTCACTGGTCTAGAGCACGCAATAGGCCAGCCAGGCTGTCCCCAGAAATGGAGATCTACAGTGATTGATTTACAGGTGACACCACAGCAGGAGAATGGGTCACTCACTCAGATGCTCCCTAAAGAGAAAAAGCAGTCACTGGAGTGGAGATCAGGCCCCCAGATCTACTCCTTTCCGCAACAGGATTACACAGTAGTATCACCAGAAGTTTTGCTAGGCATGGACAATCTTTATTCTGAAATTGGGTAATTTATATTGTATTGTATGTTTTGCTAAACCTTTTATTATCAGCTGCTTGATAGTAATGTTGCTGGTGGCTGAAGAAAACCAATACTCCCACAATGGTCAAATAATTTAAGAAAACTCTGGCAGCTGTAGCCATGCAAAAAAAACCAACAACAACAACAAAAAACCACCAGCCTAAAGAAAAAAACAACCTTGCAACAAAAACCCTTGGATAGTGGGCTACACTGAATTACTAAAAATTACTAAAAAACTGAATTACTGAAAGAGGCCCCTTCCAAGGGTGTTATCTTCCACTTCTACATTATTTGTAAGCTGGTCAAAAACTATTGCCCAGAACACTGCATCTGCTACTCCACTGCTGAAAACAGCACATGCCCAACACGGCCAAAACACCACCACACATTCTGATTAAAATACATTTATCTTAGAGAAGGGCCGGGGGAGGGTCTTTGAACATGGAAACAAACATATAAGAGAGCACTTAGGATTTTAAAGCTTGAGACTCACTGAATTAACTACCTGCAGTTTCACAGTTGCATTGACATAATCCGTGATGCCTGTGCCTAACCAAAGAAGTAATCAGAAGAAAAATGGACACGGGAACTCAGCTCTATTAGAAATGCACATGTACCCCGGCCTCTTCAATACATTGACCCTCATAGGAAAAGGACAAGACTGATAGGGAGAAGGTGATGTTCAAGCTTCTAAGACAACATTACAAACTAAGGAGCATGAAAAATAATTAAACTATACAAGTGTTTTGTACGGTTTCTTTCCATAAAAAGCGCTTGACAACAACACACCAATACAATTGGCTGAGAAAAGCAACTGTCAGCTTTTGGGAGGACCTTGTACTTCAGCAATGCATAAAACCCAGAACAGATCACGTCTGTTACTCTTTCCACCATTTAACTAATGATTTTGGTCGGGTTATTGGAATAAGTAGAATGGCTGTTTCCTTGGGGCAGCTACTCACTTTTGGCTCAGTGCTGGGAGGTGCTGAGGGGAGTAAAGAAGAGAGTCAGGGGCAGGCCTACAACTTTGTCATGGAGGTCACGGAAATCATGACTTTCAATGAAGTCTGTGAAATCTTGGCTATTTGATTAGGCCCCCAAAGTGAGTGTTGTTGTCACCTGGTGCATAGAGTCATGGCACTACTCAGGTTTGGCCTGTCTGCCTGGCCATAGATAGAGAGGTGGATGGGCCAAAACTGAATAGCTCTATGACCCAGTATGCTAGGTCACAATGCCCAGTCCTGCAGGATAGGCGCCCCTTTGTGCGGGTTGAGTGCAGGCAGGGCTTGCTCTCTAACCCCCTTCCTCATACCAAGCTTCACTTTTCAGTAGCTGCATTAAACTCTTGTGTACAGTAGAACCTGAGAGTAATGGACCCTTCAAGAATGGAGTTGTTTGTAACTCTGTAATGTTCAAAACTCTGAATTACACTCCAGGCCTGGTTTCAGTAGCAGCTCAGGAAGTTTCTTTCCCAGGCTCTGAGCTTGCAAGCTTGTCCCTTGTCCTAGCCAGGGGGGAGAGAGAGGGGAAAACAGCATTCACCACTTCCTACCTGTAAGTGGCTGCCCCACACCATGGTGAGTAGGGGGTAGGAGTGGGCACAGGCAACCCAGATGTGCCTACCTTTAAGATGCAATACTGGCACGGTACAATATTGTATTTGCTGGTTGGTTGGTCTCTCTCTGCTGCTGTCTGATAGTACCTTTTCCATGATTCATCTTCCCCCTTATTAATCTCTACCATCAAATTTACTAAAAATGTCCATGCCAAAATTATAGCCTTAGTTAAGGGTAACCAGCACCTCTTAAAACTGGGCCTGCAAGGGTATAGACTGAGGACTGTGGCTTTTAACCTTCCGTATTTTGTGGAGATCAACTTAGGGCCAATTTCTGAATTCCAGATAACAGAAACTGATAATACTGATACAGATCGCAGTAATTTGGACAGCAGTGCTTGGTTTTAATATTGACCTAGTGACTAGTACAGAACCATTCACTAATATCACTGGAGATTAGAATTCAAAAAGCTGATGCACCTTCATCTTCAAAATCCTCCTTCAAAGAGACAAATCAGCAGGCAGCTCACCATAGGCAGGAAAAACAACATCTTGTGTACTATGTCTGAATTAAAAAGCAGGGAAGTTCTGTATGGTAATTACACTACAGACCAGGTAGCGTAGAGAGTAAAAAAAGACGGTACAGTTGTACTGATTAATCATTGATGATCCAATAAGAGATAAGTCAGCATATGAAAATAAATGAAAAATACCTGCAAAATATTTTTCCATTTAGAAATTAAGAAGTGTAATGATTGTTAAAAGGTAAACAGACAGAAGGAAAAGGCTGTTTAAATCTTTACTACAAGTCTGCATGTAAATAAGACCATTTTTAAAAAGAGAGAGACACTCATTCAGATGTAAGAAAAATCTTTCAAAGATATGTCTTCAGAATCCAAGTAAATATCATGGATAAACACTAGGGCCAGATTTTTCAAAAATTTAAGCCAGCTCTAATCCTACAAACTCTTACACAGCTAAGTAACTTTTGTGAATAATCTATTAAATTGAAAGTAAAGCTACACTGATGCAAAGTATTTGCAGATTCCGGGCTTCAGATGTTTAAATCTAGGCATACACCTCTGTATTGAGGCACCGAAAACAAGTGCCCAGCTGTTCAAAGGTTCTATCAGCAGAAGCTTCAGGATCTCAAGTAACTTTGGAAACTCAGGCCACTCATTTCTGTGCCTAATTGTTGGGTTAGGTGCCTGACACCCAAGTCTGAACACTTTGGTCTATTTATTTATTTTGGCTTATTATAGCAGATCCAATTTCCTGTTAAAAAACTGAACACTTCCAAGAAGCAGTCATTTACTCTCACTAAACCTTTTGAAAACATTAATACTATATACACACACAATTTATTTCAATAAGGAAGAGAAAACTCGATCACCTCAAAGAAATTCTCAGTACCTTCCAATTTTAAATGATGATGGAATACTTACTTAGGATACAACTCAAAAGAATACCCCTAAGAGGAACATTTTCAGAGAATTCCTTCTCTTTTCTGCTTTAAGCTGAAAAGTTTTGAGACCATGGGATCAGCCATCAGACTTTTTTCTGGAAGGGTTTCAGACAGAGCCTAACCCTACAGAAACAAATACCCACACCCACCTGCTGTCACTATCTTTTCGCCATTACCCCATTTAGCCCCTCTTACTAAAAACTTAGGAGTTAGGTGTGTGATGCTCTGGGATTCAACCCAGACCAGTAAGGGCTTGCGTTGCTGCCACCTGCCCTCCAACTCTGGGTGCCTTAAATGCTGTGGCTCACAGCCCTGACACCAAGAGCTATTTATAAGCATGCAGGTCACACCCTGGCTTTCACCACATAGTTACTTTTTTCAGAGTGACCCCAACACCCTCCCAGTCACAAATTTCCTCAAAACCACGTGCCCTTCAGTGTCCAGCCCTTGGGGAACTCTCCCTGAAATCATTCAGGTCATTGCTCCATTGAAGAGACAATACACTGCCGCTCGTTAAATTAACTGGAGTTTGACAAACACTCTTAGTTCAATCAGAGAAATGAACTGGTTTATAGTAAAAGTAAAACAAATGTATTTAACAAAAGGACATAGGATTAAGTGATACCAAGTATAAGGAATAAAGATAGAAAGGGTTGCAAGCAAACAAATACGATTCTAATGGTAAAACAATTTCAGCAAGTTACAATCTTTGCCATGGATGATTTCTCACCTAAACGCAGTTCCCAGAGACTTCAACCCCATTGGTTGAAGGAGTCAGAGCTCTGACCCCATGAATCCCTTAAGTAATAGCTTTTTCTGCTCCTTATATCGTCCCAAAGCTCATTGACCTTGCTTCAAGAGGTAGGAAGCCCCCCCCCGGGGGGCTCAGCTTGCTGTATCTATCAGGGAGCTGATGCCATGTTAATTTTTGCAGCCCTCACCCACCCCCATCGTGATAATTAAGAGACTATCTCCCCTATCACTAGGCTGATGCTTCATTCACCTTTTATGTAAATATACCTTCATTGTTTCTTCCTGATGAGCTGGTTGGTCAGACAAGCAAATACAAGTTCCTTTGTCTAGGGCAGACTGTGCTTATGTGTAGCTTGCCAAACACATTTTAAGAACATAATTCTAGCACATTTGTACACACCCCATACATACACCACACGATGATTTTCAGGACCAGCATGTTACCACTTTGCATATGATATCTTACATGACATCTCTTAGATATAGATTATGAGTATGTCAGGCCTGACAAGAATTGCTGACACAGAGCAGTGAACAACCTATGGGTCTCTGTGTCACAATGAGATCATTGAGCAAACGGATATTTTTATAGGAAAAAACATTCCGACCTCTGACGAGTCAGACCTCAATTAAAATATAATGCACATAAACAGTATAAGGCCTAGAGTTTATTTCTAATGCTTTTGTCCCATACTATAGTTGGTGTTTAGTACTAAACTGTAGGTGGGGTTCAACTCCTTCTCTCCTTGCATTTCACATAACACAGTAGATTTATTATATGCAGTTAAATAAATAATAAATAATGACCTACATTTATACTACACCCCTCATCCCCAAAGGATCTGAATACCAATGATCCTGTTTCTGAAATATATAAGAATTACTTTACCATCTGTTGAAATGCTGCCACTATTGTTACATAATACTACAGCTGTTTACCAAAGTACAGCAACACCTATTTTTATACTGCTTAATTTAAAAAGAAATATTTTACTGACAAATATGAAATATAAAAATATGATTGACTACATTCTACTGCATGCAGAATTTTATGGATTACAATGCCTAACAGCTGACAATACTGTTATTGTATGTGGAGCTGATACACTAGTGTTTTATTTATTTTACCAAAACAGTTAGTTTGTTATTTTGGGTGTGGGTGGAGGAAATCTGAAAACCAAACCTCCAACCCATTTGAACGACCTTCAGATCTCAGGCAAATATTTTGCAGGGGAGGAGGAAAGAAGAGAAAAAAAATCTTCATATCAACCTCTCTTTTTAATTATTTTTTTTAAATTGTGTAAGATGATTCAGTACATTTAATTGATGAAAGAAAAATAGAGGTTGACAAATCTCACATCAATGGGTTATGATTCTTCAAACATGCATGTGTGTTTATAGAGGCAGAACATATGTATGTCTGCACCACACATAGGCGCACCTGGGCACAGACTTTCCACATCCATGTTGTAGTGAAAATTGATATCCCTTAATGACAACGTCCTCTGTCAAAACACTACCATGTTTTCCTGCTTTGAACGAGCAGCCGATTCATAGATTCCAAGGCCAGAAGGGACCACTGTGATCTAGTCTGTCCTAAATTCTGCCTTCTTCCCTTGATTAAAAGTGACAGTGAAGGAACTAGCCTGCCAAGAGAGAGAAGAAGGAAGAGAGATTGGGGAAAAGACAACAGGAGAATCTGCATCTAATAATAGACCCATTTTGCCCTCATATCACCAAGGCCACAGCTACTGTACCACATGTTGCAGCTCATTTCAACAATTAATGTTTGCTCTTAAAGGTGAACAGCAAAGCTTTACAAAAAGTGTTGAAAGCGTTTAAGTTCCCACCATATACAGTATGAGTGAGTTACAAACTATGGAGGACTTTTGTTTCCTGTCAACAGCAGCACCAGGGATTCTGCTTTCACTGCAAGGGTTGGCCTCACAAATATTGGATACAGCACTTCCTCCTGCAATCTTATAGGCATCTGAGATATCATCCATTGCTGCAAGCAAAATGGAGAAGAATCCTCAGTGCAGGTCTTGGCAGGTAAGGGAAGGAGGAATGGATTCTCAAATGTGTGTGTTCTCTCATACGCATTTGTGTTTTGTTTTAAACCTTGCACCTAGATTTCGTTAATGATACGTGAACTTTAAGTGATTTTAGTGGACTATGACTGCAAGAGATTCTTGAATGCAAAGGACTGAAAAAAAAGATAAATATGTTCATATGAACCACTCACTACATTGATATTACATTAAAATTAGTCCCTATAATTTACATTAAAATTAGTCCCTATAATTTTGTCTTTGGGGTCAGTAGCTGAGAACCAAAAACTCTCCAAAGACTAATGCGGTTTATATAGGATTATAGCAAAGGAAGCAATAGCTAAAGAGCTCTGTTAGCAAATTAAATTCTCTACCACTGAAAAGCATATTCCACACAAGAAATCTGTTACACACTGCTACTAGAGTTCCAAATGAATATTTCTGTGTTGGAGCTAATGTAATATGCTAGGAAACCTTAAGTGGCTTAACATCTTCGGGATGAAAGAAGGAAAGGCAATAGATAAACAATTTCTTAGTATATTTACAATGCTGGCAGTGAAGCAAACCTCAAGAACCTATTATATTAAAAAAATGCATACCCATCTGCAGCTACATATTTTGTATCTAATACCAAGAAGTATAGTTAAGACTAACAAGCAATCTTCAGGGATGAGTACCTTCACTTCCCTCCCATCTAAATTTTCATTTTCATTAAGTTTGAGCTACTTTCTTTGGTGTTTGCTCCTACCCCTAGCTTTGGCACGCAAAATTCTTGAAATGCTACGGTAACTGATTTCAGCAATATTCAGTGGGTTGGTTTGTTGAACGTTTATTCTCACAAAAGCCAAGTCTCTGTTGTTCAGTATATGAGCCCACAACCAGAAGAGAGGTAAGAACCTGATGATTCCCATGAGATTTAACCAAGGGATGCTATTAGATTAATGTTATTAGGAAATTAACAACATTGGGACAGAATCCAAACTGGGTCAGAATTAGAGGGATATATGCCAAACTGCTTGGTCTGCCTTGCTCTGTATGTAGGACCTCCTTTCAGCTAGGAGATTTTTCACAGAGGATCCCCTCTCCTCACCTTATTAAATGAAAAGGAAGTTAGAGATAACCATTTGAGGAAACACAATTTTTCTCTCTCTGATCAGATTTTGAGACAGTCTCTTATATGTTAATTCTGAAAGCAAGGTGATCAAGTAAAAGCATTAGATAGATTCCTTTACTACCACGCCCTCCAACATACCACTCAAAATCTAGTTTGATCTGTAAGAAGATAGCTTGTGACATTATTTCAGTGAGGCAGAACCTATCTCTTAAAGTGAAAGGAGTCACTAAACTGAAACAAAATACACTTAGCTTGCTACTTCCTCATGAGGAAATACTTGTCATAAAAAAAAAAAGTGGCTGGAAGGGATGTGACATCTCATTTGTCATCCAACATCTTTCCTTTAGGGCTGTGTCTCTCTCGTGTTCCAATATTATTTCCATGTAATATTTCAGATAAAAATAATTTTGCTAGATGTTTATCATGGAAATAAAATTGGAGTTTTCCCACTAGCTTTAATATATTCATATACACAAACTGATGCTGACATTTTTCCTCTGCATTCCTGACACACAGGAATGATTTGTGATCGCCTGAGAGATTTATTCACACATCTCCTAAACTGCAAAAGCCACATTTCCACCTGGTGTGAAAACTGCAACCTTGCCACAAAACATCTTCATAGCCGGTATCAGTGAAACCAGTGCAACATCCTAGATTTATCTTTTATTCTGTTAAAAGAATGTTTTATTTGTTTAAAATCAGAGATTCCTTGGGGAGGGATTCACTTTTATGAATAAACAGCTTTTGAAACACCATCGAGTCTAACCTTCTGACATGCTAAGTGCATTCCTGACATTTGTGAAGATGCCAGATAATACATGAAAACCCCACTCTATTTTCAGACATGCCCCTGTTATTTAGTTTTTGTTTCCAAGAAGCTGCGATTCAGAAAAGAAAGAAAGAAAACTGGAATTTTTAGAGCATCCTATGGGAATTAGGTTCCATTAAAAATACCAGCCTAATAAGTAAAAGGCAAGGTGGTTGGCCGCACACTAGGGTGACCAGATATCATGTTTTTAAAGGGACTGTCCTCTATTTAAGCTCTCCTGCAGGTGTCCCAACTTTTTCTTAAAAAGGGGCAAATTGTCCCGTATTTTCTGTCCCCCCCCCCCCATCAGTACTGGCGGGTCCTGGTGCTGGCTGGATCTCTACTCGCCAGCCACTCGCCCACCGGGTGGAGGGAGGATCCAGTAGCTAACGATGGGGATGGGTGTGCAGGACTGGCCGCTCCTCTCACTGGTCCTTCAGAGCAGCCCCCGCTGTCTGCCCACTCTCGGCCAGCTGGGTCCCCCCCATCCCGTTTCCAACTGGCACTGGCTGCCTGCTGTGAACTGCGGTGGCTGGTGAGTGTGGGCAGGCGCCAGGCGGCAACCAGTTACATGTCATCTCTCCTGCCCACCCAGCAGTCCTTTCTGTGCTTCCCCCTTACTATCCTCTCCCTTTGCGCCCTCCCCACACACACACAGAGCAGGGCAAGTCCGTCCTGCTCAGGGCCAGCATTAGGGCAATTCCACCGATTCCCAGGAATCGGGCCCCACACCCTCCACCGAAGTGCCGCCAGAAACAGCGACAACAGAGTGAGCTACCGCCGAATTGCCACCGCTATCTTCGGCAGCAGATCAATCACTGATGCTGTCTTCAGTGGCATTTCGGAGGCAGCTCTTTTGAATTGGGCCCTGCATTTCCTAAAGCCAGCCTGGTCCTGCTCCCAGCGCTGTGCAGAGAACCACCCCCTGGTCAGAGTGCTCAGCTCATCAACAGCCTGGCCAGCAGGCTCCTTCCTTCCCCCACTGTCTGTGGCTGGGCCGGCACCCTAGGAAAGCCCAAGAACCTCCAGCCCAGGGTGCTGGCCAGGGGGAGCTGAGCCCTGCATGTGCCAAAGCCCCGCACAGCACTGGCACAGGGAAGCCTCTCAGCTAAGCTCTGGAGTGGTGGTGGTGGTGGTGGGGGTGGGGAAAGCGATTTCCAGCCTGTTCATGCCCCAAACCTGCAGGCTCCACAACAGGCCCTGGGGAAGGGCTTAACACCTTCTTTGCATCCCAGGCCACGGCTACACTCACACTTTACAGCGCTGCAACTTTTGCGCTCAGGGGTGTGAAAAAACACCCCCCTGAGCGCTGCAAGATACAGCGCTGTAAAGCGTCAGTGTAATCAGGGCGGCAGCTACACCTGTAAAGGATGTGGTTTACATGCAGCGCTGGGAGAGCTCTCCCCCCCCCACAGGAAGCATGGGGCTTGCTCTGTCCTCTAAGTACCCTCCTCTGCTGAGACACCTGTCTGGCTGGGTTCGCTGAAGGCCCTGCTGTCAGGTTCCCTGGGCCCTGGTGCACAATGCATCCTTAGGACTGTTATAACCTTAGTCCCAGATTTGGACCTTAGCGTCCAAAATATGGGGGTTAGCATGAAAAAACCTCCAAGCTTAGTTACCAGCTTGGACCTGGTACCTGCTGCCACCACCCAAAAAATTAGAGTGTTTTGGGGCACTCTGGTCCCTCTGAAAAACCTTCCCTGGGGACCCCAAGACCCAAATCCCTTGAGTCTCACAACAAAGGGAAATAATCCTTTTTCCCTTCCCCCCTCCAGGTGCTCCTGGAGAGATACACAGACACAAGCTCTGTGAAACTACACAGAGAGACTCCCCCTCTCTGTTCCCAATCCTGAAAACAAAAAGTACTTTCCTATTCCCCCAGAGGGAATGCAAAATCAGGCTAGCAATCCAACACACAGATCTCCCCTTGATTTCTTCCTCCCACCAATTCCCTGGTGAGTACAGACTCAATTTCCCTGAAGTAAAGAAAAACTCCAACAGGTCTTAAAAGAAAGCTTTATATAAAAAGAAAGAAAAATACATCCAAATGTCTCTCTGTATTAAGATGATACAATACAGGGTCAATTGCTTAAAGAAATATTGAATAAACAGCCTTATTCAAAAAGAATACAAATCAAAGCACTCCAGCACTTATATTCATGCAAATACCAAAGAAAAGAAACCATAGAACTTACTATCTGATCTCTTTGTCCTTACACTTAGAAACAGAAGACTAGAAAGTAGAAAGTACTTCTCCAAAGCTCAGAGAAAGCAGGCAGACTTACAAAAGACTTAGACACTCAATTCCCTCCACCCAAAGTTGAAAAAATCCGGTTTCCTGATTGGTCCTCTGGTCAGGTGCTTCAGGTGAAAGAGACATTAACCCTTAGCTATCTGTTTATGACAAGGACTTAACCCCTTCCTGCCCACACTGTAGCCAGGGGACAGGAGGGGGCTGAGTTATGTCGGTGGCCAGCAGCAACCTGGAGGTGTTAGCTGCCTTTCAACACTGTGAGGGCAGGAAGGGACAAGTGACTTCCAACCAAAGAGGAGCGGTGGGCATAGGGGAAGAGATGAGCTCTGCAAAGACACAGGCCAGGTCATCCCCCTCCCCTCCACACACACACTCCTCCCCTGCTGCTGGAAACAGCTCCCATCCCTTCCCTCCTGCATAGTACTGAAAGGCTGCTGCTGGCCACATTCTGGTGTGAACCCTGACTGCATCGCCTTGGGAAGATGCAGTGCCAGGTACCAAGAGAGGTGGGTCCATCCCAGGGGCCCAGCCAGGCACGGAGGACAGAGAGCACTGGGTTGGTCGGTCATCCCTGCTGTGTGAGAGAAGTGTACGGGCGCGTGGGGGGCGGGGGGTGAGAGAACCCTTCCTGTGTGTGTGCAGGGACGTAGGGGTGTGTGTGCGTGCCACCTCTCATTGTGTGAACCCTAAAGCCTTAAAGATAAGAAGGTAAATAAAAAGAATCTATAAATACAGCAGGAGCAAGGGAAAGATGAAGGAAAGTGTCAATCCATTACTTAGCGGGGAAGGAGAGCTAATAACTGATGACATCAAGAAGTTTTAAATGTTTAATGTCTATTTTATGTCAGTCTTCACTAAAAAAAGTTTGTTGTGATCAGATGCTTAGTACAACTAATATTAACCACAAGGGGCAAGAAATACAAACCATAGTAGGGAAGCAACAAATTCATAGAATCACAAGGCTAGGATGGACCACAAGGGTCAGATAAATTAGATAAATTACTTAGATAATTAGATTGGGTAAATTAAAATTAAAAATATTTATGTAAATTAGATGTATTCAAGTCAGCAGGGCCTGATAAAGTTCACCCTAAGGCACTTAAGGAACTAGCTGAAGCAATTTCAGAACTGTTAGCAATTATCTTCAAGAACTCATGGAGGACAGGTGAGGTCCCAGAGGATCAGAGAAGGGCAAACATAGTACCCATCTTTAAAAAGGGGAAACAAAGAGGACCTGGGCAATTATAGCCTAATTTTGATATCTGGAAAGATAATGGAACAAATTATTAAACAATCAATTTGTAAGCCCCTAGAAGATAACAGAGTGATAAATAACAGCCAACACAGATTTGTCAAGAACAAATCATGTCAAACCAAGCTAATTTCCTTCTTTGACAGAGTTACGGTCCAGTGGATAGGTGAAAGCAGTAGATGTGATTTATCCAACCTTTTGATACAGTCCCACGTGAAAGTCTCATAAGCAAACTAGGGAAATGTAGTCTAGATGTAATTTCTATAAAGTGGGTGCACAACTGAAAATGTGAATTCAAAGACTAGTTATCAACAGTTCACTGTCAAAGTGGAATGATACATATAATGGGGTCTGTACATGGGTCTGGTACTAATCAATATTTTCATTAAATGACTTGTGTACTAGGGTGGAGACTAGTACAGACTCATAGACTCTAGGACTGGAAGGGACCTCGAGAGCTCATCGAGTCCAGTCCCCTGCCATCATGGCAGGACCAAATACTGTCTAGACCATCCCTGATAGACATTTATCTAACCTACTCTTAAATAT
The DNA here is from genome assembly GCF_025201925.1 of Gopherus flavomarginatus. NCBI lineage: Eukaryota > Metazoa > Chordata > Testudines > Testudinidae > Gopherus > Gopherus flavomarginatus. Next base: position 177,888,235 of record NC_066618.1, read on the forward strand.
CTCCAGAGATGGAGATTCCACAACTTCCCTAGGCAATCTATTCCAGTGTTTAACTACCCTGACAGTTAGGAACTTTTTCCTAATGTCCAACCTAAATCTCCCTTGCTGCAGTTTAAGCCCATTGCTTCTTGTTCTATCATTGGAGGCTAAGGTGAACAAGTTTTCTCCCTCCTCCTGATGACACCCTTTTAGATACCTGAAAACTGCTATCATGTCCCCTCTCAGTCTTCTCTTTTCCAAACTAAACAAACTCAATTCCTTCAGCCTTCCTTCATAGGTCATGTTCTCAAGACCTTTAATCATTCTTGTTGCTCTTCTCTGGACCCTCTCCAATTTCTCCACATCTTTCTTGAAAAAGAGAGTATACTTATGAGCGAAAGGGAGTAGCGGCAAGCACTTTGGAGGACCGGATTATAATTCAAAAGGACCTTGGTTAAATTGGAGAATTGGTCTGAAATCAACAAATGAAATTCAATAAAGACAAATGCAAGTTACGACACTTAGGAAGGTAAAATCAAAAACACAAATACAAAATGGGCAATAAATGGTAAGGCTGTAATACTGTTGAACAGGATCTCAGGGCGACTGAGTCACAAATGGAATGTGAACCAATAACATGAAGTTGTCAAAAGGGCTAATAGTATTCTAGGGTGCATTAACAGGAGAGTCGGATCTATGACATGGGAGACAATTATTCCACTCCACCTGGCACTGGTGAGGCCTCACTTGGAGTATTGTGTTCAGGTTTGGGCCCCACACATCAAGAAAGATACTGACAAATTGGAGAAAATCCAGAGGAGAGCAGCAAAAATAATAAAAGATTTAGAGACTCTGACCTATGAGGAAAGGTTAAAGAAACTGGGTGTATTTAGTCTTCAGAAAAGAAGACTAAGTGTGGAGAGAGAGACCAAATATGTTAAGGGCTGTTATAAAAAGGAAAGCAATCAACTGTTCTCCACATCCGCTTAAGGTAGGACAAGAAGTAATTGGCTTAATCTGCAGCAAGGAAGATGTAAGTTATATATTAGGAAAAAACTTTCTAGCTATATGGGTAGTTAAGTCCTGGAATAGGTTACCAAGGGAGATTGTGGAATCCTGTCAGGGATGGTCTAGGTATACTTGATTTTGCCTCAGCATTGGGGGATGGTTAGAAGACCTTTTGAGGTCCCTTTCAGCCCTACACGATTCTCAATGAGAGCACTGGATGACCCTTCTGCTAGTCCTTTAATGCAGGATTTCTCAGTGTCATTCTGGAAAGCCAGTCCACACAGAAATGCTGAGCATAGGGCACAATAGTGTTTGTTCTGAGGTCTGGGATTTAACACTGTCACTAAAGTAGGGTCCACTAGTGAACTTACCTCCAGCTGCTAAACTGAGACATGGTATCTGAAGATATATTTTAACCACCACCACCAAAATCTATCCTTTCACACCTGCAGATTAATTAGCTGAATCTGATCTCATAATCAGAGGTAAAATTACATGAGCACCAGAATTCTTGCCCTAGCATAAATTTCAATAAACTTCCTGGGAACAAAGTCAGAACAATCATTCTGAATGCTATCCACCTCGCTATTTATCTCAATCTAGGAATGGAGGCCACTCCCTTGTATCTCCAAACCACTTCACTCTTCCTTTTTCATTCACCACCTATGACCTACTTCTAAGCTCCAAGGACTGGAATGTTTACATTAAAGCAATCAATTGTTCAGGAGGCTTCAAGATGCACAAGCATTTTCTGAGACAGTACAGCTATGAGACTTCAAAACACCAGTTTAGCTCCATCACTCTCACTCCTCTTTAATAAGAAACCATGTATGAGAGCCAAAATTTGAGGCCTATAAGGAGATTGTCATTAGATCAGTTACAATAACGATTATACAGAACTGTATAAAATAAAACTTATACCTACGTGAAAAGCTCTCTCCCTGGCCACTTACAAAGAAGGTGGGCCTGTACTAAGATCTCATGTTTAAAAGGTGCATTTGACATTTTATACATGGAAACCTGGCAGTGTTTAAATGCCATATGAGCTTTTACCTGTTTTGCTAGCCACTTGAAATCCATGCAAGTCTCTGCCTTGTCCTTACATCTAAAGTTATATGCTCTTTGAGGCCTTGAACACAAATTAGTTGCAGACACTAGGACTATATACAGGTATAAACTAATACACTCTAAGTTTAAAATTTTCAGTGACAATGAATACAAAGTGTTCCAGTTCAAAGCCTCAGTTGAAACCTGCACACTTGAGCATGCAGCTTTTTCTCTCAGTACAGACAGTTGCCACCATTACCACTCCTGCCAACTCAAAAATCATGAGTCGGACCCCAAAAAATCATGGTGTGTGAGTTCCTCCCCTCCACTTCCCCCCAGACCTAAAGACTGTACTGTGTATGTTTGGTCTGTCTTTTGATTTCTGAACTCCCCCTTGCCCATCCCCAATGTGTGCACGACAGTTAGCGTTGCCAATGCTGTCACATTTACTGGGTAAGACTATTTTGGCTGCTGCTGCAGGACCTTGCTCCCCCTCCTTCCCCGTCTGCTCATTCCCTCTCCAGCAGTTAATTCTGCACCTACTCTGCTCCCATCTCCATAATTCACTCCCCCACCATCCCATCAGTTCCACTATCATCTCCCCAGCCTCCATTCTGCTCCTCCTGGGGCTCCTCACTCTCCGACCGCAGCGGGGTCCCCTCTCCCTTCTTCCAGGCTGGGGGAGGCAGCTCCATGGGCTCTTCACTCCCACTCTCCATTCTTAGGTTGTGTGCTGCAGGAAGGAAGGGGGAAGGAGTAGAAGCACCATCCTGTCCCCATTGCTCACAGAAGGAGAGAAGGAGTAGAGCCACTCTGAACTCCTGGGCTCTTTAGCTCTGTTGTCCCCCCTGCCCTCCTGCGAGAATGGCTTTGGGTTGCTATAGGGAGCAGAGAGAGCTCTGCCTGCAGCAGCTCTGACCGGTTATTCTACCTCAGGAGGAAGGCAGGTGGGGCAGGCAGCCAATCAGAAGGCTCAAATTTGTGAGAGGAGCTTCTTTCATTATCCCGAGACTGACTCCAGCCTCAGCCAAAATCATGTCACTTGTGAAAAGATCATTAGAGTTGACAACATTGCAGTGATTACTCATGTATTTGCCACCTCGATATTAAATAACTGTAGAGTGCTTTGCCTTCAAAGACTAGCTGGAAGCTGAAACTGGTGCAAATACAGCATGTCATGTACTAGTGCATTATGCAGAGGACAAAGCTTACGCTCCATAATTTTCACTGACTGTCAATACATTTCTCGGAAGAATTCAAGGAGTTTATTTTAATCTATAAAGCCACTAAGAGCTTTGGAACTGGCTGTCTCAAAGAACAGCTCTTCTCCTGGGACACCGCCCCAGTTGCTATCAGTGGAGGTGCTCAAGCACAAGTCCCTTTGATGTAAAAAGGACAGAGGGCTGCTAGTAGCACATTCTTAGCAAGGGTCTTCTATTCTGGAATTTGCATCCCTTCACTGTCTGCCAGAGCCTAGTTTTATTACCCCTGTGGGCATGCTGCAAAGCACTTTCCACCCCCTCCCTGCTGGGATGTCTGGGAAGGCAGTGGGCTGAACAACTGGTGAGAAGGTGGGACAGAAGAATGAGACAGAGGCAATTCAGACATTGTTGCCCAATCCTCAGGTGGCTTATAAGTCATGGAGGCCTCACTAGGGCCAACGGGCTGTTTACTTCTCAGGGCCACATGGTTGGGAGAACGCACTGATCGAGAGCTCTGTGACAGGAACTCTGCAGTCCCTACAGACAGGGCTGGCTCCAGGCACCAGAACAGCAAGCTGGTGCTTGGGGCAGCCCATGGCAGGGGGCGGCACGTCCAGGTCTTCGGCAGTGGGTCCCTCAGTCCCTCTTGGAGGGAAGGACTTGCCGCCGAATTGCCGCTGAAGAACGAGGCGGTGGTGGCAGAGGAGCCGTTGAAGTGCCGCTGATTGCGGCTCCCCCCCCCCGCCCCTTTGCCGCTTGGCCCTGCCTACAGAATCATGATGTGTTCAGAAGGGAGCAAAAATCACAGGTTACGTTCTATCTCCTATTTCCCTGGAAATCTTGACCCACTACTCCTGTAACTCACCCTCCCACCCCTCACTTACTACCCCCTCTCCAATTCTGGACACATTACTTATTCCATGTCCATTCTGCTGTCATGGAGCTGAACTCCAACCCCCACACTCACTGGTAGACATTCATACTGACATTTTGGGCTTTCACGGATGTAGGCCTTTCATCCACAACTTTCCAGGGAGCCCATTTTTACTTGAACCAACCCAGTCAGAGATAGGATGTATTTCATGTGGCAATTACTGTGATGGGCGTTCTTAATAATGGACATTTCAATTAACAGGTTTTATATATTGCTACAGAATACTCTTTCATTTAAATATTGTGACGCAATTAGTATTATGGATAAGCTCTGTAAAATATCAAATAAATATTATACCGTTACAGCCTCAGCTACTCTCACTGGATAAGTAATGTTCCCCAGATTATGTTTTCCTATGCAGACATACTGTCACAGTATTAGCTTGAATCTGTGAGCCATATGACTTTTAAATACAAATGCAATTCATAGGATGGGTTTTCTTTTATGTTTGTTTTTTGCTTTTTATCCTTTTGCATATTTGATTAGTCATTTGGAGCTAACTAGCTGATAGCTCTCACAATTTTAAGTCTTGCAATATTTATTATTTTCCTAAAGGTCCCAATTCCTGGAGTCAGGTTATTATGTGATAATCTCATCTTTCATTAAAAAATAAAGTTTCTTGCTATTGTGGTTGCAGAAAAATGCTTGAAAACATTAATCCTAATGGCTCCAGCACAAACAGGCAAATAAAATGCCAAAAATTGTTATTTTTTTAAAAAATCTCGTGATTTTTAAGCCAGTCATGTCATTCTGAAAGACCAGCTCATGATTTCTGAAAGCATGGATTTGGCAATACTGTAGCAGGAAGCTGAAAATTTTTATCAGTTGTATTGATCTACTTAGTAAGTACAGAATGAACACAATGAAACAATACAAATGCCAACAAACTGTCTACTATCAGAATTGCAGTTGGGAGATTAACAAAAATCTAATTCTCCCTCCTCTTATTTCACTCTTTGTTCTGTTACACATACATAACTAACCACCTACATTAACTGCATAACTTAATGCACCTCCATAACTGACCAGTTCACAGCCATATTTTTAGTGGGACCTCAAATCCCTGTCCCAAAAGTCTGCAGTGTTTGTTTCCCTCTCAAATTCCAGCTCTAGCCAGGAGCACCTTTTATGTATTTTAAAGTTAATTAATTCTGAAAGCTAACCCATGAAATAATAAGTACAACATCTAAAAACAAACTAAAGCCAAATCCTAAATATGATTTCGGGGCATATGTGTAAACAGATAGACAATTATCACAAATAGAACGCACCTGTATACTCTTTGTTAGTCCCGGTTAAAAAAAAAAGTGGGTTGTACTTAACGGGATTGAAAGTACAATTGTTTCCTTGGTCCAACAGATGACAAATTATTATTGAAACAAAACACTAGTACAGGGGTAGGCAACCTATGGCACGCGTGCTGAAGGCGGCACACAAACTGATCTTCAGTGGCACTCACACTGCCGGGGTCCTGGCCAGTCTGGGGGGCTCTGCATTTTAATTTTAAATGAAGCTTCTTAAACTTTTTTAAAACTTTATTTACTTTACATACAACAATAGTTTAGTTACATATTATGGACTTATAGAAAGAGACCTTCTAAAAATGTTAAAATGTATTACTGGCACGCAAAACCCTAAATTAGAGTGAATAAATGAAGACTCGGCACACCACTTCTGAAAGGTTGCCAACCCCTGCACTAGTACATGAAGAATACCTGAAGAAAATAGGCTGCAAATACTTATGTATTTTGAAAAAGAAATTATTAACAACTAGTTACCATAATCACTTTCAGAATACATGGACTTTATCCAGGCTTTTTGTTCAGATATATTTCTTAAAGCATACATATGTGAAAAAAGGAAGGAGTGTATCGAAGGTAGATAAAATGGCAGAATTATGATGGAAAGATTGTTACTGCTATTGAGTATGGAATTAGAAACACTACTGTGGCTCTATACTAATTTGCATTGCACACGCAACGTCAAATTATTTTATATACATTAACTCTCAAAATAGTCTGTTAAGTCATACTATCCCCAATTCCGCAGATGAGGAAATTAAGAGAAAGGGATAAGTAACCCATCTAAAGTCACATGGTGAGACAGTAGCAGACTTGGAACCAGAACTCAGGATTCCTGACTCCCAGGTCTATGCTCTGACCACTAACAACACTTCATTCTGGATAACTGACAACTAAGTTAATGAAGAAAAAAAAAACAGATACAACCATAGCTGACAAATTACAGAGCCCAGGGTAGAACATTTGTGGCTCATATGGGGACAGACACTCCATCAAAACTAAGTGTGATTGGCTTATTGGCATGCCAGACAGCCCTTAAAAGTTTGTTTTAAATTGTTAGATTACACAGAGGCACAACACATTGAGGTATGCTGTTACTGAATAAAAAAAGCCACAAAGTTTGATTGCAAGAAGCACTTCCAAGGAGTTTGATTTGGATCTATGAGATCAGATATAAGCTGCCAAGCCACTGAAAGGCTATACAGGCACAAAAAAAGAAAATCTGAAAACTGATATACATTATAACCTCACTGCAACTGCCAACAAGCAATGCCAGAAGGCTTTCATCTCTGACTTTTCTCCTGGCTTTTCTCCATTCATGCTTGCAGCACCGCTGCAGAGCCAACATCTCAGCTAGACACCATGGCCTTGTCTACAACGACAACAGCTGGATCCCTAATTCACCATTGGTACAGCTTCACCTGTAGCAGCACTGGTGGGAGTTGTACTGTACAGATAATAGTGCTAAGAAGATCTTGAGTCCTGTCCACACCACAGTTCCACTATTGGTAGCACAGATGAAGCAGCAGGAATACTGATTGGTAGGTTTCATTTTTCCCCCAATCCAGATTTTGTCTGCTCCTCTATTTTGTCAGGAACTGTCTATTTAGAAAAACAGAAATTAAAATATGAAGTATAGAGTATAAACTGAAGCATCAGAATAACTCACATATAAAGGGGTGTTGCCCTCAAACTAAGCAAGTTTGCCGCTTTTCAAAGAAGTCTGTACTTAAGATGCCCTATACAAGATTATAAGCAAATAGGATATTATAGGGGAGGAAGAATGTGCTGGCAGAACAGAGAATGGAGCCGCATAGGCAGTTTGGCTGCCAACAGTAGAGATTGTTTGGATTAAAGAAAAGAAGCATTAATGTTTGCTTCTGCCATGAAAATCTGACCCTTGTATTTGGGAGAGAAATTTAAGTAGATCCAACAAATTAACAAAGCTTCAAATTATGTAGTACTTAGTGGCTGGAAAAGCAACTTTAGATTATATGTATTGCTTACAATCTGCCAGTGCTTGGTCTACAAAACTATTATTTCATTATTAGTAATGAGAACCACTGACATGTTGGAAAGGCTGCACCGTGAGTTACATTCATAACTTTAGCAGGGTACAATTAAATACTAACATCCGTTATCAGTTCAACCTGGTCTGGGACAGGATAGTCACTAAGCAAGATACTCTCTTTACTCCTGCTCTATTGTACAGACAATCTAACAAACTGTATTTCAATGTAGTACACCACCAGGAAGTTTAAGAAAACACACACATTTAACAGCTTACTGAAGATGCTGTAGTCGGTCTCTCTTTTTGCAACAGATGCTCTGTGGTATGAAGTTACACCAGAGAGGTATGGAAGTAGGAATGTCATCACACAGAAATCCACTCCAAGCCCTTAACTTTCACTTCAACTTTATAGTTTCATCCCAAGACACCCGAGTGATACTAATGGTTAAGTGTTTAATTTAATGAAATTAATCATGACCTGTTAGATAAGTAATATTTAAATTGAAGACAAACTCAGAGACAAAAACAGGGAACTAGAATTTAAATATGTGAATCAACACAATTTGTCAACTTGTCAAGACTTCTACAAGAGATTGTAACTCATGCTTATTTTTTAACCTCACTATTTCATTTCAATTGCTTTTGCTTTGCGTACTATACTGCATCACCAGTTTGCGGATGTCTGATGATTCCCAATAAAACTCCCAAAGGAAACAAAGTCGGATGATTCAGAGTTAACTTAGTGCATAAGATACCACATTTCCAGAACTCCAACCTTAGTAATAAATATAGAAGTAAATATATCCCAGCTGCAGGTGAAATCCACATAACCAATCACCACATAATGTCTGTTTTTGTTTCAACAGAAGCATCTTCCAGTAGGAGCTGAGGATGCTGGTTGCAGCACATTTGGAATTGCACGCTTTGTGCCATTAGGGTAGGCATCTCTGTGTCAGCAGCTGCACCACTTCACTTTCAGATGCTCTGGACTACTTTGTAGTACTAGTTGCTCTGTAAAGATTTTCACTTGCTTATTATGCATGTTGTTGGAACTGGTGCAGAGTATCATCAATATGAAATGTTGCTTCATTACTGTATGCAGAACACCAGTCAGTTCAGTCTAATGCTGCTGGCCTAATGAAGTGAGACCTGTCCCTGAATAGCATCATGAATTTTAAGGTAGCAGGGATGAAAGCACAGCGCTTCCATAGCCAGCCTGATGGGCCTGAGCTGGATCCCCCTTTGGAAATCAATCGGACACAAAGGAAGTTGGAATGTGTGCTTTCTGAACTATGCAGCTTACAAAAAGGAACGTCAATTAAAGAAGACAGAATTTCCATCAGGTTCTGGACAAGTTCTACCATGTCTATCTCTCCTGAAACCCTAGCTCTGGTGATGACAAATATCTGCATTTAAAAAAAAAAGTTACCAGGGGAATTTAGATTCCTCATTCCTCTGTTGAAACGATTAGTGAGGCTTCTGTGTGTGTTGACTATCAGCATAAATAGAGAATATTAATTAGCTCTATTGCAAGCTGCAGCAATAAAGATTCAATGATCTCTGACACACCAATGTTCTGACATGAGTGATGTCAGGGTTTAGTTTAATCATCATTACTGCTGACTACACATCTGGACCATATTTTCTTTTTAATCCTTCTTGCTTGGCTGAGACTCGGGTGGTTTCTCCATGCCATTCCCTCAGATGTTAGTTGCACATCTAAGAGGAGAGGAGAGAACAATCCTCAAAACTCAGACATAAGAGAGAAGATTAAAGTGATAATCAGGGTGAACTTTCATCACTGTAACTTTTTTATTGATCAATCCTACCCCTTAAAGTCTTTCGGCAGGTCTACACTAGAATCTCTACAGAGGCATAGCTGTACTGATGTTGCTGCACTGCTGTAGCACTGCTAGTGCAGACGCTCCATGCCGATGGGAGAACCTCTCCTGACAACATAGTGCTTTCCACGCTGGCGCTTACGTCAGTGTAACTTACGTCCCTCAGGGGAAATGGTTTATTCACCCCCCCCCCCGAGCAACTTAAGTTATATCAAAGTAAGTGCTAGTGTAAACCTACCCTTCGGGATTCTGATGTCCAGCATTGCTTAAAAATCCCTTTTCATCCCCATAGTTATAACAATAAGATAGCTAGAACCAAACAGTTTATTTGCATCCTTAGAGAAAAAGAACCTCCAAATTATTTTTGCGCCATGGTTGCATGCACATTTTTTGGCACTCTACAGGCCTTGTTGGATGCAATGATTATGATTTTCAAAGCAATCTAAGGGATTAAGAGACATATCTTCCATTAATGTCAAATCACACTGGCCTCAGGCCACCAACAATAATCTGAAGATTTTTGAAAACTCCTGTAATGATACAAAATCCAAGATTTTTCAAATTAGATAGAACTTTAAATAAGAACAATGCAGCCTAAAATAAGGAGTTACAGTAGCTAAGGATTGTCTGGGCTTATAGATGGCAAACGCCATTTAATGCAGATACTTAAAACCTAATAAGTCTACATGCAATGAACTAGACTAGATCAGCTTCATGAAGAACTTTTCTGGCAGTCTTGGCTGGGAAGATATTTGATGGTAGGTCTATACTGCACACTTCTTACCGCAGCGTGTAGAGTACATATGCTGCACACACCCCTGGCACAGGTATTAATAGTAGTACAGACGGTGAGACACTGCTTAGGAAAGTAGGGTAAAAGACATGCCTGAATCCTTAGAGTACGTACCCTACACAGCTCTCTACATGTGTAATCAGTGCCTCCCCCATGTACACTGCTATTTTTAGCAGCATAATGTCCCACTGCCACCCCCCTGCCAGAGCCTTTCACTGCTGCAGGTAGCTAACACCGTAGTGTGAATGCAACCTGCTTTCACTATAGCATGTAACCACACATACGCTACATGCCACAGCTAAAAGTGTGCCATGTAGATATAGCCTGAGAGGGGATTAAAAAAGATACCTATAGAGCATCTATAGTAGCTAAACAGCTAGAGAAAACATAAAAGTACTCAAACACAGTGATTATTATTATAGAAAAGACAGTAGGTTACCTCCATTGAGAGAACTATGAAGCTGATAACCACTCTCAACTTTTAACCAGCAGGACCCAATTTCTCATCCTAATGGGCCAATGAAAAGTGCTGTCCTCCTCTGATTATTTCTCAGCTTCTCACACAAAGATCTCAGTGACTTCTCTCATGCCACCCAGTATAGACAGCGGGTCTTACACTCATCACATCTAAGACCCTTATGAAGGTGAAGCTCTGCACAGATGTCTATGGAAAAAGTAGTGACTGAAAATCTCACGCTTGAAGAGTGACTGGTGAATAATTTTATTAACTTAACTGTATACATGTTTTACTTATTCCTACAACTCTCGGTCTGCCTATCTTTAGATGAGTTCTTCAGGGCCAGAACCATGCTTTCCTTTTCAGTTCGGAAAGTGTCCAACTTGTTGCCAAGCACCACAAATAAATTTAAAAAATAAAAACTGCCAAAAATACTATCAGCACTTGAATGCCCAAATGAAAAATTCTCTGTGAAGAATCAACACATTTTATGGTTCTTATGATAGCCTTTCCACTCCTGCTACTTGCCTGGAGCATAACCCTTTGTCCTCTACATCCCAGAGTAATGGGGAGATGTCAGCATTACTGAAGGGCAATATAGCTGTTTGGGGAGTTATTTCATGTTTAAAATAATCAACAATTTTTTGGTCAATTTCTCAGGTTTTCAGTGAAAACCTGAAATTTCTCTTGGTTTTCAGTGCTTCCAGAAAAAAAAGATTTTCCTTCTCATGAAAATTCCCATATTGTCAAAAAAAAAATTAAATATATTGTGACAGAAAGTTTCTGACCAGTTCCAACAGGTGAACCTCCACAGGTTTAGAGTTTTGTTCAAATAACCATCCAAAATATTCAGATGTTTCTCTAAGACTCTGTGGTCTACAAAGTTAATTTGGAAATAAATTATTAATTAACTAATAAATAAAATAAATAAACAAACTAATAAATTATTAGCATCTTATTTCTCGTAGATTCCCCATAGGCTAGGGACTCTAGACATGTAATTCATAAGATTTCTGGTACATCCTGCTTCCAGTAAGGCCAGAAATATAGGATGAGCAAACTAAGAAAGAGGGACCAGCTACCATGGTACTTTATTGCCTGCAGCTTTACTTAGACTGTAAGCTTTTTGAGGCGGGGACTTTTTGTTCTGTTTGTACAGTGCCTAGCACAATGGGGTCCTGGTCCATAACTATGGCTCCTAGGTGCTATGGCCAGGATTCTCAAACTTCTTTGCACCGAGACCCCCTTATAACAACAAAAATTACTACATGACCCCAGGAAGGGGGACTGAAGCCTGAGCCCGCCCAAGCCCCGCTGCCCCGGGGCCACACCACCGCAGGCCAGGGGGACAAAGCCCAAGTCCAAAAGCTTCAGCCCCCGGCAGGGGGCCTGTAACCTGAGCCCCACCACCCAGGATTGAAGCCCTCTGGCTTTGACCTGGGTGGTGGGAGTCGGGCTTCAGCCCTGGGCCCCAGCAAGTCTAAGCCAGCCATGGCAACTCCAGGAAAATGGGGTCACGACCCACTTTGGGGTCCCAACCCACAGTCTGAGAATCGCTGTGCTATGGTAATATAAATCACCATATTCAGAATGCAACAAGAGTCTCAGTTCTTTAGCCTAGACTTTCCACAGCAGCAGCAACTGGGGAGATGGGGTGGGGGGAGAGAGATGGAAAGGGGAAGAACAGACGCTCTCAACCACCCGCTAGATCACTCATTTTTGTTCTGACAAGCTGACAAGTAAGGGGGTAGATGCCTGTCCATAAGGAAATAAGCGGAGACTGCCAGCTCCTTTAACACAGGCCAGCAAACAGCAGATTTCAACCATCTGGAGTTGCTATAAGTCAGTCAACTAAAGGAGAGTCTCAGAAGCTTTGAAATTGTGACGTTCAAATAAAAAAAAACCTACACGCATTCAAAAATGTTGTATGGAAAAGTAAATTCAAAAAGGAAGGGGGAGGATAAAAAACGTATCAGGGAGTGTGATCTTATGAAATTGGTAATAACTTGCTTGAAATGGATAATGACAGAAAAAACATCAGTGAGTTTAAAAAAAAAATACACAAAATGAAAGGAAAGAAGGAAAAGGGGGACAAGATAAGGAGAATGAACAGCATGTCCCAGTGGCCTTTTCTTAGTCAGAAGATTTCTGATGTTAAGTAACTGGGAGAACCGACTGCACACGTGCGCACACACACACAATTTTTATTTAAACAACTGAAAAATTAGTACAACAGTAAAAAATGCCTGGTAACACCTTTGTGTAGAACATGCTGACACACTGAAGCTGTTCAGTATGATAAGCTAATTAAAATTCTCTGGTCTTTCCCAGAGACTGAAGCTCTATTTTTAGATTATTACAGGCTGCAGTAGGGAGTGTGAAGTTCACTTCTTTTTTTCTTCTCCTTTTTGGCATACTTCTCTCAATATTCTGATGAATAATTTAGCTCCGTTGATAAGTCCTTTTGTCTCCTTCAAACATTTCTCCTCAAGACTGACGATGACTCTGTAAGGAACCAAGGTATTGAATTGGCTGGCACTTAAACAATGCTATCAACCCATGTCTTCCCCTTCCTTTCCTTGCATCTTGCCTGTTTAATAAAAAGAATAGCTTGGAATGCAGGAGGTCCCACCGCCGCAGAACAAACATTACCTAAAGAAAATCCTGGGAGGCTGCACTACATCATGACAGTGTAAGTCCTGGCCATGTTGTACATAGAGACTCCTTTTTAATTGTTTTAAAACAAACAAAAAAGTCTGTTTCAACTTAACTAAAAAGAATCCTCATTCAATTTGAGCACTGCATGGTCTGCATGCATGATTGTCCAAATGCTCAAGTTCATCTTCAGCACATACAGACAGACCACCTGACAATCACAGAAGTGGCTGAGTAGGGAGGCAGTGCAGTGGCTGAGCAGCAGGCCTGGGAAGAGTTATACCTGCACAAGACACACAGTCTCCAGACTTGCTGGCTGAAGGGAGCATGGTTGGTAGCAGGCCTGGTTATGGTGCGCCCTGTCCTTCCCCAGTGCTCTTGGTATTATGCTGTGGGCCTCATTGCTATTCCAACCATAGACAGTCATTTTGCTGGCAGCACTAGCCATCCTCTTCAGCTGCAATCCCCACCTTAGCCTCCATGTTACAGATGTCTCCTGCATGCTTGTTTCTGGAAGGATCTTCCCTGCACCTTCGTCTGCCTCTGGCACACCCAAATAGGGTCAGCAACAATTTGGGCCACTGCAGATAGGGAATGTAAGTGTATGTTTCCTCTCTTCCAATAATGACTAAACAACATCCTTCGCACAAAGCAAGCCAAATTTTGCTCTCTGATGCATGCAGAGTATCCAGGATTAAACAGGTCCTTTAGCGATTAGGGATTTTTTTGTTTGTATACTGAGCCTGCCTGCCACTAGAAGAGTCTCGCTTTTAAATACCACCTCACCCTGCAATTTTAACAAGCAAACAAAAAAGTCCATGGCCGAAGGGTCTCCGTTACCAACATTTTTATTTTACCACATCTTGTAAGTTGCCTTCAGATGAATTCCCTCCACATTTTTTTCTCATTAAGTGTAACATGTACATGTACATTTCTGTAATGTATGAGCTCCACCACTCTTACGAACAGGGTCACAGCAAGGAAAAACTATATATTCTTTACAGAGAAGAACCAGTTAAATACACCTTCAGCCTCATCTCTCATGATCATCAATTTATCATCCATACAGTCTGTGAACAAGATTCATTTGAGGCGGTGTATATGATGCTCTGCCACAAAGAAGTCTTAAAGGGAGGTCTTCTATTCTATGTTTGTACAGCACCTAGCACAGTAGGGTCCAAGTCCTATGATTAGGGTTCCTAGGCCCCATGGTGATACAAACAATAAATATTATTGGTTTGCCGCAGAAGTCCTGCAAGGCTTAGCAGCTGTGCAGCAGAGGCAGGTACCTGTCATGCAGAGTTCATAAGTCACACAGAAGAGGTGCTGCTTCCTCCTGCAAGCCCCCTCTTGCTCCCTTCCAGAGTTGATTCAGCCACTTCTGCCTCTCTTACTGGGGTCTGACCCCTATTCCCTGCAGCTGACCATAGCCCATAAAGATTCCCCTTTTGCAGAGCTCTTAAAATTCACAGGAATGACATTTCTCTGCTGCATGGCAAGTAAATAATATGCAGTGGTTCTATATTTTCATTTTGTGGTGCACTTTTTCTAGTTTGTCCTAGGATTCACTGCAGCACTGGCCCATAAATCAGACATTCCTGACACATAATTTAGGTTTAATGTGTCACAAAGTACACACTACTGAAATATAGGCAGCAGTTATTATGTATGTCTCAGACTATAAATAGCACTCAAGCATAACAAAGGCTCTGCTGTGCTACTGCACAACCTAAAAAGAGATGAGGAAATACACTGAAGAACACACCCCAGTACAGTGTGAGACTGGATTCAACTGAGACAAGTGATGAGGGAAGAACTGCAGACATACCACCCAAGCTATGCACTTAGATAGGCTGGTCATAGCTGTGGGGAGACCTGAGGGTGTAGGAGGAGAAAAATCAAAAGGAAACTAGCATGAAATCAAGACCTAGGCAGATTTTCCCCAGCCTGATCAGCAAAGCAGTAGAATACACTCCCAAAATGCACAGTGTCTTTTTCATCCCATTTATCTCTCAAAGATTAAAGCCAAAAGGCATGAGAAAGAAATAATCGAGTGACTAAGACACTTCTCCATTCTTAAAGCACTCTATACTCCTGGGGGGAATTCTGCGTCACTGTGCATGCACAGAATTCATGGCCCCCACAGATTTCGTTGCTTCCCCACAGAAAAATGATTTCCGACAGGCAAGTAAAGGGAAGCTACAAGAATGGTCACGCACCCCTCCTCAGCAGTGTAGGCAGGTTAGTTTGAGCACTCAAAGCAGCCAGTAGAGACATAAATCACCACCAGGGCTTGGGGGACTGGGCAGTCATGTGTGTGACAGACAGACACACACACACAGTCCTTCTCGTCAGGGCCGGCTCCAGACACCAGCACAGCAAGCTGGTGCTTGGGGCGGACAACAGAAAGGGGCAGCACGTATGGCTCTTCGACAGCAATTCAGTGGCAGGTCCCTCAGTCCCTCTTGGAGGGAAGGACCAGCTGCCGAATTACCACCGAAGAATGAAGCGGCAGCAGTAGAGTTGCCACCAAAACGCTGCCGATCATGGCTTTTTTTTTTTGCGCGCTGGGGGGGGAGGGGGGCAAAAATGCTGACGCCGGCCCTGCTTCTCGCTCACTATTGTGGCATGCTCGAGGTGGAGGGGCAGGGCTTTGGGGTGTTTGGGGATGGGCGTGGGGCAGGCTCTGTTCTCTCAGGCTGAGCAGAATGTAGTAGCCTGCCTGCTTACTGAATTGTTCCCACTGTTCTTAGTGAATTCCCCCAGCAGCATAAAACAGGTGTAAAAATTTTAAAGCTCCTTTACATTGCCAGAGTGGTATAAAGGAGCCTTATTGTAAAGGACAGTGTGACCTTATGAATGCTTATGGTGTTTTAGTGATTAGAACTGGTCTAAATTTTTGGACTGAAAAAAATTCCTATCAAAATGTGCTCTATGAACTGTTTGCTACTCACCTTTCTGGAGACGGTCAGTAGCCAGTATAAACTGAGTTTGAGTCCCCAGTCCTCACTTGCTCTTCAGTTGCCTATAATGTAACACCGAGCATATGGCTGCATACATTTGTTGACTAATTACCTTACTATTAGAGGCAGTTTGGTGACTTCCTCCAATGCCCCCCACTCCCATTCTCCAGCCATTGTACTATAGTTTAAATAAATTACCAAAATAATTGAAAGTAGTGTGATCCTATTTGTAAAAATAACACATAAAATACATAATTTTAAAATAGTATGTGCAGAATTTGTATTTTTTTTGTGCATAACTTCCCCAGGAGTAACTCAATTGCAAGTCCTGCTCCATGTGCTTAGGAGTAACAGGACTTAAGGCAACCCTGTTGCTCTCCCTGTGCAGGTTACCTACATGGCCAGAGCCTGTATGTTTGTATGTACACAGCTCTACCAGGCTTCTATCTCAGTCCCAAGCAGGTGGATGGGCCTGAGTGGGGATTGCAGAATCCTTTGTTCTGCTGCCCAGCATGCTATCCAGCACTCCAGAACCGAACTGGCACAGAGGGGGAAGTAAGCCTGACACAGATTACTTTCCTTCACCTTCAGCGAGTGAAGCAGAGTCACAATCTTGTCCCTGCCCTGCTGTTTGGGTGAGGAAGCTATGCCCTGACCTTTTGAATTGTAGGGACTTCTCTCTAGTGGAATAATTTCAGTATTTAATTTATATTTCCATGCATAGAGAAGCCGCAGTCTAAGCAAAAGCAGATCACTGCTGGGAGGAGGGAGAGGAATGTATGTAAATACAATGACAATCACTGTGGATTCTCTTCCCTTTTCATATTTTGTTAAAACAAAATTAGTCTTAAAGGTGAATAGAAATATTTATGACAATCTAGGCAAGCTTCCCAAACATAATTAGCAGTACCATTTTATCCAATTATGAGCAGGTCTCCAAGATTCTCTCTATTTCTCATAGTCTGCCAGCTGTAAAAGAAAATGCCAAAAAGCTCAGAGATCAGATACATATTAAATAAATCTGACTTCCCATTCTCCACTGGCCCCAAATAAGCAGACTCATTTCTCCAGTAGTGATCACAGGTGCTACCAGCACTGCAAGCACAGGACATACTAGGGCATTCAACACATTTGAGAAATCTAATCACAAAGGAGCTACATTAATGACATAATGAGAGAAATATACAAGTTTTCCAAAAGGGTTATTATATTTGGCCATTCAGTTACTCCTGACAAGGTCGCCTCATTTTCCATAAATATATTTGTTTCTCTTTTAAAGCGACATTAATATTTGAATCTCTTTTCTCCATGCTAATTTTGCTTCCTTCCCCATCTCTACATCCAATTAATTAGTATTTGTTTTGTTGTTTTACTACACGGGGTAATAACCAACATGAGGACATGGTCATTTTCCACAGGACACACTGTTGCAACAACTTAACTACTCCTGGTAAAGAAATTCACACAAATTTCACTGTGTACTTCACTCATTTCCTCGGGGATGGAAGAAAGCATCTTCTGTGCAAGAAAGTACTCATTGGCTTCAGTGGGCCTGGTACTTAAATGTACTTGTTTAAACCTTGAGCCTTAAATGCTTAAAGGAACAAATGTATGTTACTGGACTGGGGCCTTGGGTGCTCAAACGGGCCTTTTGATGTCTAGATAACAGATACCCAACATACATAGGATTGTTGTTCATATTAGGGAAGCCAAAGTTTGAAAACTGGCCTCAATTTTTGTTCAGAAGTTACTGCTACAGGAGATTAATGAAGTTTATGATGGTCATTGTTTTTAATGTGACCTTCATAACTAAACTGGTAGATTTATGGGGAAGGGAAGTTTAAGTGTATATATTTCTCGGTGACAGAATGGTGAATTTTAAACAAAATGGACATTTATAAACAAGATCTGGAGTAAATTCCACCTGGATTTATAAACAAAGAGCAAGCAGGCCATATTTTTGTGACAGCATCACTTTAATGATATGATTTAAATATGAGGCAAAGTTCAACTGTATTAACATTTTGTATGTCAAAGCAATTTAAAAACCAAAACATACACACAAGTTTGCATTTCTATGATCATGGGAAGGAGCAGCATTATCTACTCTGCAAGAACATTGTTGCTTTCTTTGGCTTTCAGCTAAAACATCTTGTCCAACAACGTATTTGGGAACAATAACTGAAAAAAGTAAATATAAATACAATACTGTTTTTCTATTAGTCACTGATTCTGACTAGATGTGTGATGAACCACACCACCACAAGAGAACAGTGCAGTATGGATTGGTTTTGAGTGACTACAGATTAGATTACTGATTAGAAGACAGACAACTGTCTCATTGCAAAGATATGGTAACCTTTCTCTCAAACTGCATTACTCCACCATTCCATGTAATTAGCATGCTCTGACTTACAGACACTCAAGACAAATTTTATATCCTGATTCAAAAAGATTAGGCAGGGTAAGGAGTTATCACACCAGCATTCTGTCTCTAGAAAAATGGGTTGAAATATGGCTTTAGCCATAAAACCAGATTCATGATCCCGGTCACATCTCTCCTGGACATTTCCCCACATTACAAAGCCACAACAATTCTCTTTCCCTCCCTCCTTCTCTCTGCATACACACACAAAAATCTGAAAGCAGAACAGGATTTAATGTAGTTTTCAGCTGTTGTGATGCAGGGAATATTCTCTCTCACACCACACATATGCACACACAGTTTAAATTAGGGGATTGCAAGGTGGAAATGGGGAGGTTTAAATCAGTTTGTATTGACCATAAATCCATTCAACCACTATCTGTAAACCTTAAAATACAGTCCTAAAATTCAAAATCCAGCTATTCGCTTCTGTCTCTTCCTACTCCTTGGAAGTAATTTATACTCCTAACATTCTTGCATCTGTATATTTCTGCATCCCTCTGTTGCAGTTATCCCACTTCTGTCCCTCTCCCCAGCCAAGAGACATCTTTCCAAGTCTTCCCTCCAATCCCATCTCCCTCTCTTTCATTGCCCCAGCCCTCAAAGACAATCACAGCATCCCCTCCTTTAGCCTAACAGTTGGATATGGCTCCCTCTAGAAGTCTTTACAAAGCACTCTTAATTGGACCAAGGTGATTGCTACTGGTTGACTCCAGGCACACCTTTCCCCACGGGGTAGGAACACTGCATCTGCAACACTCTAAACCTCAGCCTTCCCAATCCCTCCTATTCTGTCACCTCTTGAAAAGAGGGATGGTTTTTAGTCAGGGGTCCACAAATCAGGATGTATAAAGAGGTTTACATTGTAGATTACGGTGCACAAGAGAGTGCCAATCTACTGCCTCTAAAATTCTCTTCTTAAATTATACATCACAGTATAGTCATATTATACTCAGTCAGTCCAAGCTATTCACAATTCAAACAATGAGAGGTCGGGGTCAACAAAACAACCAGAATATTTTTCTCAATCACACTCCGGAATGATGGAAAGTTTAGAGCCACGCTGAACGGAGAATGACACCTGACAGACCTTCAATAACGGAAAGCCATGGGGCAAATGGGGAGGAGGAGGAGAAGGGATGGAAAATATAGCACACTCCTACTTGACACTTTCAGTGAACAGACAGCCTTCACTGAAGCACACTCAGGAAGCTGAGATACTATGTGCTGCTTGTGTGTGTCTTAAACACAACAGCAAGCCAACAGAAATGCTCAAAAATCAAAGTACAAGCTGGCAGGTCCCAGCAATGCCTAGCCAAACAGGGTCTCTCTCAGGAGCTGTGGGAAGATCCAAGATAGGAGCTGAGTCAGCATTTAGCTCATGGGAAACAGCTCCTTCGTCATCTATAAAGATCTACTCTTTCAGGCTGACAATTTTCAGACTACTAGCGGAGCGTGTACGTCTATGCACGTGCAGCAATGGTCCTCAAACTTTTGTATTGGTGACCCCTTTCACACATCAAGCCTCTGAGGTGAAGCGGGGTTTAAGGGTGGAGGCTGGGTAGAGGGGTTCTCCAGTTTGAGAACTATTGGGTATATCATGTCTCCGTTTAGAAGCTAACCACAGAAGGCAACGACCTACTGCCAGCTAATGGAGTTACCCTTCTAGCTCAAGTAGTAGAGGCCTGTGCTATACAGCTAGAAGTCCTGTGTCAAAACCTTGCTGAGGGGGTCATTATAAATGCTTATATATAGATATGATTACATTAATCCGAGGTGGAAAAATCTCCCCATATCAGACTTGTGTCCTGCATTTGCAGGGCAGTGTCTCCTAAATGGTGGACACATGAGATATGAAACTAATACTACATTTGATTCTAGACAAAATGCCTACAGCCATCAAAGGGTAAATGAATTATTAAAAAACAGTCATAGCAATCAAACTTATTTAGTATTTCAGAGACCTGGTATATATTGGGCAGACAAGAAGCTACAATAGCCGATTTGGTCTTGTTCTTTAATTCAAATACACGCTTTTATATTTTTCCATAGGCAGTTAATTCCAGGGAGTTCTATCACCTCCATCCTTTCTTCTCATCAAATTAATGCAAGAAAGAATGTAATAAGTAGAGCTAGTTAATAGGCTGCAGGTTTAAAACAAACAAAAGGAAGTACTTCTTCACACTACGCAGTCAGCTTGTAGAACTCGTTGCCGGGGACCTTGTGAAGGTCAAAACTATTGGAAGACTAGACAAGATCCCAATACTGTCTGACTGAGTATAGCCGTTCTTATGTTGGGAAACAGCAAGTAACTGGTACAAAACATATTCATTTTCCCCAAAAATTTTGACAATCTTGGTCATAGTAATTTTGAAAGACCCTCTTTCCCACTAATACACACATACAAAAACTTCTTTAAAAATGTGTTTCCTGTCCTGAAATCTAGGTGACCTATCTGAACACATTCTGTGTTTAGATGTGGAATATCTGCCATTTACCTGCAGGAAACACTGCACTTCAATATATTCAGGTGTATTCCAGACCACTCACTTATAAATCAAATGTAGAAAAGCACAGATAAAGGTTTGCTGCATTTGTTGTGACTAACTCTGAGTTACATGATTCAAGCTAACAATGTTTCTTTTTGTTAAAGGGAAAAGTTTGCAGGGAAGCTGGATGTTTGGTTCTATCAAGTTATTTCCTAACAAATAGATTTACCGTATTGTATACTGATGTCTCTAGAGCGAGGAGTTTTAATATTGATGTGTGTATCAAAACACATGGTGAGTATTAAACAGGAGATGACAATCACAAAATTGGCTGTCCTCCGGCTAATCAGTCTGCCTTGGCTTGGACACACTAGTAAAGTGCTGTAGAAAACCAAATTTCTTGTTTAATGAGGCAGAAAGATAACATCTATTTGAATAAACATCTCTCAAAAGTCCCTCTATGTAAAATTGTCCCCCACAGAATGGGACGGACACACACACACACACACACACACACACACTTCCTGCTACTTACACCAGTTTTATTTGTGATTTGCTATCCCTCCAGGTGTTGAGTTATGAAATTAAGTAAGAGTAAAATCTCACATACTTTAAGGATTCCTTTTCACTTAGAACATCCATAGTCATGGACAGAGCTTCTTTCTGACCTTTGGCAAGAGGACAAACATCTGTAAATAACCAAGTTAATAATAATGATCCGTTAGATATTTTATTAGAGACACAAGATGGGCAAAGTAACACCTTTTATTGGACCAACTTCTGTTGATGAAACAGACCAGCTTTCGAGCTACACAGAGATCTTCTTCAGGTCACAACATCACTGCAAACAGATATTTTATTAGGACAATTATGCCAAACAAACTTGGAACAGTGAGCAATCCTAATGATGCTTTCAGCATTCAAATTACTGCTCTGGAATAGTATTAGCAAATAAGTTCTAAGGAGAAAGTGTTCCACAAGGGAAGACCAAGGTCATTATGATAGAGGACATTGCAGGGTTAAGACACGGTAGGTGGGGATTTCACTTGAGGTATTATGCCAAATTAACAAACAGCATTAAGTGCTTTATCTGGAAATCATGGTCACTACAAACACTCACATCATATACCTCTTTTCTGAAGAAGGGAAGAATCAAAACAATTGAATGAAAACCACTGAATCAAAAGTAGTTTGTCAGCCACATGTGTATCCCTTAGCCTTCGTACTTTTTCCTTAGCAACTGATGAAGTCCTAACAACAATGGCACTACTCAGCCTTTATGCAAGAACTCCGTGTCCTTGTTCCACAGTTGTGTGTATACAAAGCTTCCTGAATTTATGAGATGCAATTTGTTTGTTTGCATAATAAACAAGCAACTGAAGTAGCACAGACTATTTTACAGTTTGACATAAGGATACAATTTGGAGGGCAAAATCATTCATGTGGAACTTGCTAACAGAACAGAGGTGAAGATAGTCTATTAATGAAGATACTAACATCGTGTAGTTTAACAGCAGCATGAAATACAGCCCAACTGCCTGAATAGGTGATGAAAATTTCTTGCCTGAACAGATCACTGGAGCCCCAAACACTGCCTCCTTCCGTCTGCTTGGTTATGTTCATCTTAAAGTACCTATGTTACACACATCTGTTACAATATAATCCTATGTAACCCTGGTAGGAGTAAAAGTTTTGCCATTTACTGAACAGTATATTAAAATATCATCGGAGTTGAAATTTAGAGAATGACCCCTCATCGTTTTGGGATAATTATAAATTCAGGATGATGTTTTAGTTCCCTTTACATGCAGTTTTTGGGTGGAAGCCTCATTTTGATTGGTTATTTTGAAGGTGAATATTTGCAAATGCATGACTTCCCACTCATTCCCTCCAAGCACAGAAAGACTGAACTGTAAACCTGTGCTTAGACATACCAGAAAGCTGGCAGGTATCTCTACTGCTATATAAACCTTCCCACGCTGCCTTAGCCACGTATTCATTCTAGACCTCCAGAGAAATAATTCAGACCACACCGGATAATTTTCTGCACGCTCACTGACCTTGTTAGCTAGATGTTTTCTCTCTTCACTAGAGCCACCTTCTTAAATCTGTTGGGGTTAACATGGAAATCATGCAGGAGTTTGTGAAACACCTCATATATACAGAATGACTCATTAACCAGTCTTTACTGTCTTTCTTCTCTTATTTTTTTCTCTTGATCTCTCACTGGAAATGGCTCAAAGTATCTGAACAAAAATTTAACATAGCCATGGAATACTGTTGTCTTCTTTCTTCACACTGGAGTGAAGTCAATAATGCCATTACTGTAAGAATGTAATGTTACCGCCGCACGAATTTGAAAGTTATAAACGTAGGCAGGGCTGGCAGACAATTATAGGAGCTAAATTTCCTGAAGACTTCATCTGCATTGCCCATGCTCCAACCCTGGAGCTGAGTAGGACTTTCAAACTATAGGCTGCTGTAGGCTGTGGCAGGTCTGGACTCCTGCAATGAGAGCCTGTCCCTCCTGTGCTATCAGTGACTCCACTGCTAAGCCCAAGCACTGTGGAGGAGAAAGCTGCCTGATTCAAATGCAAATGCAACAGGGACAAAAGCCAGACCTTTGGGAATAGAGATAATGGGAGTCAACTTGGACAAGAAGCCTGGGGTGGAGTAGGTAGAAACTGGGATGGGGAGATGGGGGAGGCTGGGATTAGCTAGGCAAGAAGACTGGGAGTGGGAGCCAGGGAGGGAAATTTGTTCATTACTGTGTATCAGCAGCTCTCGTCAGGCCTGACCTAACTACACTTAACTCACTGGTGTTGTGATATTTATTGAAAAGATGACATGGAATATATTGTCTGAAATCTAGCAACACACAGGTCATTAATATCACTGTGAAATATCTGTAACAATGCTGTAGGTGAAATTATGGATAGTCTCTGACATTGTGTCTTGGAGATTGTGAACAAAGGAGACAAAAGAGGGTTTTTTCCATACAAAGGGGAAAGGAAATATGGTGGCAGATGCCCTGTCCATAAAAGAGGGTTCTGACCTGCTGCTTCCAGGTCAACAAATGACTAACCCTTACATATCTATTAACACAAGCCAACAGCATTGAGGTATCATGTCTGATTTTTCCCATTCTCTCTACTTTTGAAAAGAGATTATTCTGAGGAAAAGCTCCTCTTCCCTATCTGGTTTAGATATGGGAAGTTTCCTCAGCACTCTAATTCCTAACCCAAATAAAACACAGATGTAACAGAAACCTAATCACTCTTACTTCAGACCCGTTTTTTTTGCACTTTTTCCATCTGTGTAGCATAATAAATCCCCCTTGACCTTGTGTTTTAAAGCCCGTTATACCCAGTTTTCATATGTAATAATTACTCAGCAACACATTTTAATGTCAACTCCTAAGTGACCAATCATTCATTAATTAAGCAACAGGGAAAAACAAAAAACAAGTGTGACAGCGTACCCCATAAGGCTTTATGCAGTGAGGGTACTCATAAATCTATGTATGATATAACTGGAAGACGGTTTTGCTACATGTAAAGGTTATGATCTACTGGTTATGTTCATCCTAGTTATATGCAGGCACCATTTGCGTGTTCAGAGTTATGAACATTGGCTATATAATTGCTTGATTTCTAAGTAGCCCTTTTGGTCACTTCTTGGGAAAGGAATGTGCAAATTAAGTGCTCAATCCAGAAGCACTTAACAGACAAAAGAGCTTGGAAGACTCCAATCCACATAAGAAGTCTACCTGAGGACATTCAAGGTAGCATGTGGATAATGACTGCTGCCTGCAGGTCCTGAGTCATGCATGGGCATGTGACATGCCCTTGTGATTCCAAATCTCCATTTTGTGACTGGATTCTGCACAGGGTGAGGAGGTGGTCTCCACCCACAAGAGAAAGTCTATTTAAACCCCTGGGAGACCCCTCCATTTTGTCTTCAGCTGGCTAAAGAAGGAGCCTCTCCACCACCCCAGGATACTTAAAGGAAACTCAAACAAAGAACAGTAACTACAGGAGGAGAGAGTGATTGCTGGACCCAGGCTAAAAGGAGATTAGCCTGTAAAAGGGAGCATTCTGGAACTGGTGAGGATCTTATCTGTATTCAGTTTGATTAGACATAGATTTGCACATTTTATTTTATTTTGCTTGGTGACTTACTTTGTTCTGTCTGTTACTACTTGGAACCACTTAAATCCTACTTTCTGTATTTAATAAAATCACTTTTTACTTATTAACTCAGAGTATGTATTAATACCTGGGGGAACAAACAGCTGTGCATATCTCTCTATCAGTGTTATAGAGGGCAAACAATTTATGAGTTTACCCTGTATAAGCTTTATACAGGGTAAAACAGATTTATTTGGGTTTAGACCCCATTGGGAGTTGGGCATCTGGGTGCTAAAGACAAGCACTCTTCTGTGAGCTGTTTTCAGGTAAACCTGCAGCTTTGGGGCAGGTAATTCAGACTCCGAGTCTTTGTTGAAGTAGACAAGAGTGTCTGGCTCAGCAAGACAGGGTGCTGAAGTCCTAAGCTGGCAGGGAAAACAGGGATAGAAGTAGTCTTGGCACATCGGTTGGCAGCTCCCAAGGGGGTTTCTGTGATCTAACCCGTCACAACAAGAACATGCCACTGCAGTTCCAAATAAAGATCTCAGGATTCTCTTGCAATAAATATGAGCGGGAGGTTGAAAAACAAGTCAGTCCTGTAAACATCTTTCAATTTTTGCACTCTGGACACAGACAGCAACATCTATTCCTTTATTCACCCGCTACATACAACAAGCTTATAAAAAATTAGCCTTTTCCTGAAGAACAAGCTCAGTGAAGCAGAAAGAAAACAATGAAGCTGTGTATTCTCGTTTTTCCATGTAAGAAGCTGTCCTTCAGTACTGTAATGTTGCAATGCTGCATTTCTGCTCCTGAGGGCCTAGTCACTCGCTGCCAAGTCACTGGACAGAAAGCTTTACTCTGAGCAACAGACTATTTATTGTCGTCTGCTGACTGTAGGTTTCTATTTATTCTCTGCTGAAACTCCTCTCACACTGTTAGCAAAAGCTTGCCAGTGAGAAGGAAGTCTAGTAATTGAGACCTGATCATATCTGGTTCTCTAATCAAGTTTCAGTGGATTTTTTTTTTTTTAAATGAGCCCAAGGATATAGCCTGCTCATTCCAAGAGCTGAAGGGCACTAAATTAAAAGAACCACAGATACCGATAATGGACATGCTTTTCTTTAAAGGATCTGCAAGAAGTGTTTTTCTGTTGCCAGGTTAATTTTTCCCTATGACAGGACAAATATGTCCTAAGAAAAAAAGTGAAGACTGTCAGCTCAAATGAAGAGAACCATTTTGATAAGAAGTTTACCTGTCCAACATATGTAAATTTCTACAAAATTAGACCTGTAAATTACCAATAAGCAGAGCTAATACAGATATAATCTTTAAAAAGCCTATAATGAGCAAGTTTTGAAGCTCCTCTAGGCTTTAAAATTTCCCATCTTATCAAATTCTCAAGGATGTGAAAAAGTAGGTATGTACATGATGGTGGCCCTAACAATGGGTCAACAAGAACCGTGTCTTCTTTCACCAGGCAGATTCCTCAATAAAGGATGGCTGCTTTATTTAAAACAGAGAAAGCTTAAAGCAGGGGTCTCAAACACACGGCCCATGGAGTCATTAGCTGTGGCCCGCCAAACTCCCCGCACCCCTCCCCGAGTTATTTCCTGCAGCTGCCAAGCTCCCATCCCCTCCAGCACGTGCAACATCTCTGATCCTCTGCCTGCCTCTAGGTGCTTCCCACTGCCAAACAGCTGTTTGGCGGTGCTTAGTGCTTTCCAGGAGGAATAGGGGAAGAGCAGGGAGCCGGGTGCTCAGGGTATAAGGCGGAGAAGAGGCAGGGCAGGGCGGGGATTTGGGCAACGATTTGGAATGGGGGCAGGGAGGGGGTGGAGTTGGGGTGGGGACTTTGGAGGAGAGGTTGGAATAGTGACAGGGCCTCATGGAAGGAGTGGAGTAGGGGCGGGGGCGGGGCAGTGAGTGGGGGGTTGCAGGGATGTAGCCCTTGGGCCAATGTACTAGTCCTCATGTGGCACTTGCAGTCATTTGAGTTTAAGATCCCTGTCTTAAAGTGCTGGTGGGGGGGTTGTTTTGTTTTAAAGTTTGTTCTCTCTAGCATAGTTGCAAAGAAAGGCTGCTTATAAAAAAAAATCTTGCATCTTCAATAATCTTTAGCAAGTGAAATTAAACAACACTTCATACGATCTACTATATTCTGTAATAGGATTTCGCCATTTATTTCCTGATACCAATGCAGGATTTTTGTAAACTGGATACTTCCAACCTGTTAGCAAGAAGAAAAAACAATAACTACATGCACAAGCAAATAACCTTGCAAAAAACAGTGTCAATCATGGTGACTATACCAATTCTGCATTTACACAGACACAATTAAGTGCTCTTGAACCTGCCTTTAGTCTGCTTGATGAAAATATGAAACTTTGCCAAACTTTTGCTAGATTTATGAATAGATATTTTAAAATTTTATATTCCATCTAGGAATCAGGGGGAGATAGGGAAGATTAAGTGGCTCTAATCCACTTACAACAGACAGGGGAGTTCTTTCTGAAACAACTGATCTCGCATAAAATATTTTACTTCATGTTTTATTCTTGTGGGAAGAGCGACATCAGACTATAAATTCAATGTGCAAGCTGCCATGGGTACAGTGCACGAATAGAAGAAGTGTGAGAATAGACGGAAATGAGAGTATTTCATAATCATAACAGACAACAGTGTCTCTCACTGCAAATTGGGCCTAACTGGGAAACACATTAATATCTCACTGCAAATTTCACCAGCCACTTGAAACAACAATGGGATCTCCGTGATAGCATGGCATCACACAGCAGTACTGCTCTCATACTAGCAGTCACTAGTCTCTGACAGATTTTTTTTTTTATGGTAAATACTCTTAATTTTACTGCATTTTTGTTCTTGCAACCTCAAATAACAGGGTGATGCATAGTTCAAATCTATGTAAAGCCTTTGATTGTTAGCATGCCTCAACTCTTGTGTAAATGCTGTTTTCTTTTATAGCTAAAGTGAAAATGTTTTTTATTCACACTCCATCTTATCAGGAGTCCCATGTCCTCCATCTCGCTGTGTGCTACTTGCTCAAGAATCCAACCTCGAGCATTGATCAAAGGATATCACTGGGAGTGCTATTTGGAGAACTATAGGTTACTGAAATGCAACAGTCATAGGTGATCAAGAAGAAGAAAGTGTGTCACCTGACGAACGGGTCAGAGATGGGACAAATACACCTGGTAAAGATCCATGAATACAATCAATATTCTCTTCCAGGTCTAGCAATAGACACCAGAAGAAAACCCGAAGCAGCAGATAGGACCAACCTTGAGACAAAAAAAATCACTGTTCAAACCTCTCTCCATAATAAGCCAAATCTGAACCTCGCTAATATTGTCTGTGTCCGGATATAGATTTGAAAACTTCTCTTTACACTAGTTCCAAAGTGGTCAAATGTGACATTTTAGTTCTTCCCAGTAGAGAATGGATAAGAATAAAGTCACTTTTGGAGACAGAGGACTAAACAAATAAAATAAATCTTAGGTTAAATAGCAGAGGGGTAGCCGTGTTAGTCTAGATCTGTAAAAGCAGCAAAGAGTCTTGTGGCACCTTATAGACTAACAGAGAGGTTAAGTTTCAATGCAGAGTAATTTTCAATGAATTTTCAGATCAAAAGCCATTTTATGAAGTTTTCCCCCCCACACACACTTCACAGAAACATTCTGTTTTGCCTTCATATATGTAAATATGTCAACTTTTAAACTAAGTCAATATTCTAAACCAAAATTACAACATGGGGTTTTATAATGGAACAATAGGGACAAGCTGCTTCTACCAATTTATAAATTTTAATAAGTCTCTTGTTTTTCCTGCCTAACTTCACTTCACTTTATCTTTTCTTATAATCGTCTTCAGTTATCAATCCCCTCTCTTCCGCCCCTCCCCCCCTCAACATTGTATTTTCTGCTTCCCCCACATCTCTCTCTCTCTCTTTCCTTTTTTCTCCCAACTTCTCTTGTTACTGGCCTTTCCCACAGCACTGGAATACTGGATGTACAGAACTAACAACATGGTGAGGTGTTTCTCTTAGGCCCCAATCACAATGCCGCTGTCTGCATATATGGTTCTCTGTGCAGGATAGAGGCCTTTACTCAGTATCCATGCGAGCTCCCCAAGAGTTCCCCTCTACCTTCCTTTTCACAACAACTTAATATAGGACAAATCTTTAAGGGATTTTCTACAACCACCATCTGGTCAATGTGTTTAAGCACCATTCAGTTCAACAGATACATAATTACTTTGCGTTTAAGACAATGCTTTCTTTTCTGTCACCCTTTCCTCAGCGGATTAGTTTAACCTTTTGCCATATGTTATCCAAGTATTTCACTTATCTGTTTTCTCTGTTTAAGTGCATTGGTCCCCAAGTTTAGATTTTTAATGGTGATACATTATGTTGATAATGTTTTGCAGTCCAGTGCAATTTCTCATTCAAGGTCCCACAGCTCTTTACACATTATGTCTCTCAGCACTGCTGTGAGACAAGTGTAATCATCATTTTACAGATGGGGAAACAGCCATAGAAAGGTTAATACCAGGGGTCGGCAACCTCTGGCACACAGCTCGCCAGTTTGTTTACCTACCGCGTCGGCAGGTTCAGCCGATCGTAGCTCCTGGCTTTGCCGTCTCAGGCCAATGGGGTAGCAGGAAGCAGCACGGGCCGAGGGATGTGCTGGCCATGGCTTCCAGCCGCCCTCATTGGCCTGGAGCAGTGAAACGCGGCCAGTGGGAGCTGCGATTGGCCGAATCAGCCAACGCGGTAGGTAAACAAACTGACCTGGCCCGTCAAGGTGCTTACCCTGGCGAGCCGCGTGCCAGAGGTTGCCGACCCCTGGGTTAATACCATCAGCCTTGAACCTCCATAAACATGAACCACTTGATAGTTCTTGGGAATCAAGGGGCTAAAGAAATCACCCAAGGTAACACAGCAAGTCAGTAAACACATCATTCAGAGAATCCAGAGCTCCTTATGCCCTGTCCCATGCTCCAGCTGCTAAACAGAGCTCCCTCCCATATCAAAGAACATTATCAAGATAGTTATACCTTTCT
Organism: Gopherus flavomarginatus; assembly: GCF_025201925.1. Taxonomy (NCBI): domain Eukaryota; kingdom Metazoa; phylum Chordata; order Testudines; family Testudinidae; genus Gopherus; species Gopherus flavomarginatus. Next base: position 177,918,552 of record NC_066618.1, read on the forward strand.
AACCAAGTAACTGTCCTTAAGAATTCTTTTCCTCTGTGACCTATATCATGACAGTATTAGGTCCTGCCATGAGGGCAGGAGACTGGACTCGATGACCTCTCGAGGTCCCTTCCAGTCCTAGAGTCTATGAATCTATGATCCTATCCAGTGGTGAGCTGGAGCTGGTTCGCACCAGTTCACAAGAACCGGTTGTAAATTTTAGAAACCGGTGTAGAACTAGTTATTAAAGGGGCCGGTGGGTGGGCAAACTCTGGTCTGTGGGCCACATCTGGCCCGTGGGACCATCCTGTCCGGCTCCCCCAGCCCCTCCCCTGCTTTCCCCGCCCCCCTCCGTCTCGCAGAGCCTGCCTTTGAGCAGCATGGTAAGGGGGTTGGGAGGAGGGGTTAGATAAGGGGCAGGGAGCAGTTGGACGGGGTGGAGGCTCTGGGGAGGTGGTCAAGGGATGGGGAACGGGGGGTTGGGTAGGTGTGAGATTTCCGGAGGTCTTTCGGAGTGGTGGTGGATGGGGTCGAAGCAGTCAGGGGATAGGGAGCGGGGCGAGTTGGGTAGGGGGTGGGCTCCAGTGGCTATTTAAAGGGCTGGAGCAGTAGAAGCAGGGGAGCCCCAGGCTCTTTAAATAGCCCCCGGAGCCCAGGGATAGTGGGGGGCTCCAGCTGTCTCTGCCACCCCAGTCCTTTAAATAGCCGTGGGAACCCAGCTGCTTCCCCAGAGCTCCCGTGGCTATTTACAGGGTGGGGGCGGTAGAAGCAGGGGAACCCCAGACCCTTTTAATAGCCCCCAGAGCCCCGGGCTGCTGCTTCCACCCCGGTGGGGAAGGGGGGACAGCACTTACCTTACAGGGTGGTCTGGGGCTGGCTCTGATTCCCTCAGCCACAGCCCTTCTGCCTTAGGCCCCACCTCTTCTGAGGGCCAGCGCTGGCCCCTGCGTACTGGTAAGTCACTGGACTTACTTTCACCCCTGGTCTCGGGAGGTGGTGGTAAGGGGACAAGGAGCAGGGGGCAGGGGGTTGATGAGTTGCAGGTTCTGAGGGGGGCAGTTGGGGGCAGGACATGGGTTGGGGTCGGATGGGGCGGGAGGAGACAGGCACAGGGGGCTTGTACTCACCACGCGGTTCCCTACCGGGTCTTTGGCGGTACTTCAGCAGCAGGGGATGGTGTCTTCACTCACTCTGGGTGAAGGACCCATCGTCGAAATGCCGCCAAAAACCCAGAGCCAGTGAAGACACCTCCTCCACCCCACTGCCAAATTGCTGCCGAGGACCAGTAGGGAACCAGTTATTAGGATTTTGGGCACTCATCACTGATCCTTTTTTATTATTATTCAATTGAATATCGATCCACTTTCAGAACATCTGTAATCAAATTTTTGTATTGCACTTACTGAATGCTTGTAGCAGAGAAAGGGTGCCTGGACAGAGATCAGGAGCAAGCAAACACACAACAAAACAAAACTTTAAAAAAGGGTTTACAAAGATCCTCACACTCTTCATCAGAACATGGGTGGAACGGATTTCTTTTCTCTCCTACAATTCACGTTGCAGCCATAAATTACACAACATTAATATTAAATGCTAACACCCAAAGTTTGCCCTTTGATACATATACACTTGTGTACAACCTATCCATTAAAAATTTAGCCACATGTGCTCAAAAGGTAAAATACCACTCAGACCTCGTGTGTCACATTGCAACAGCTGATTTCTAATTTGTACATGCTGCAACAAATAGTGGTTGCTTTCTTTAAAAGAGGACTAAACCATAAAAGCATAGGTATAGATAGAGTTTGAATGCTAGAGTATATAGCCAGTAAACACACAACTAAAACATGAATTAAAGCAAAATAAACTTATGTTTTTATACTGCATATTACTGAATAGCGTGCATTTGTAGAAATAACAGCAACGAATAATTTGATACAGAAAATTACATACACAGAATGAAAAAACCAAATAGGAAGTTAAACTGGGAATTGATCTGAGGTTGTACTGTTAGGGAAGAAAGGGTGCAGATTTATTAGGAATAGAAATTTGGTCCTGCATTGTTGATATATAGTTCCTCTTGAATGACGGAGAGAGAAATGTATGTAAATTTATACCCTTAAAAATCATTAATATCATGTGTTTGTTTTAAATACTCAAACCACTAAAGGAATAGTTTTGTTGTTGTTTTTTTAAACTGTGTCTATTTGCATTTCCCATTCTGCTCCCATCAAAACTTGGTTTGCACTTTCCTAACAAGATGTTCTGCCAAGAGGGCAGGGCAGGGCAGGGCAGCACCATGATGCGCTGCTGTTTAAAAGCTGTACTATGGCGCCATATATGCATGGTTTTGCAGCAGAAAAAAAAAAGATACACAGAAAAAACACAGAGAAATACACAAATCTCACAATGAGAGAGAGTTGAAACGCTATCAGCTGGCTGCTGGAAGGGCAGCCTCAGCACTACTGAGCCCTAAATGCCGCATTTAACACACTAGGTTCTGATGGTCTGAGGTCAGGACACTGGTCATAGCTTAGGACACAGAGTAGCTGAAGCCTGATGAGCCAACAGCTTTACCAGAAGAGGCTGGACACAAATGGCTTTGGCAAGGAACACTCCAGTACAGCAGATTTAGCTCCTCACTTGAGAAAGATACTGAAACCTACTCAGAGCACAGGGAGCCTTTCACATCTCCGACTCTGAATCATTTACACTTCTGACAGAAAAGTCCTGGATGTACGAAGCTAACTGTAAGTCCATGAAAACTGAAGGACAAAGACTTTTGTGATCACAAAGATGAAGGTAACTGTTCTCTGTAAATGCAATAACTTAGCATGGTAGAAAGAAGAATCTTCATGGTTTCACTAACAGAATGGACAAACGCCATTGTTTGTGTAGCAAAGATTAAAGAGCTGTTAATTTCCCAGTGGTTCAGGAAGTATGGAGAGTTGGATCCTTGGGCAAGAGGCTAACATGGAGTTTGTTTGCTAGCAGCAAACATCCTGTTAAAAACACACACTCTCCCCTCAGTGCTACCAACCACATACATCAATTTGGGAACGTAAACAACATCAGGAAGGAATAGAACATAGGCTTTAACAAGCTGTTAGCCCTAGTGCTGCCAGAAGCACTGTGACCCTTCAGAAGTTCCCCTGTATCCACATAAAACTGTTACATCAATTATAGGGAACCCTTGTTGGAGGTAGCACTGAGATGATATAGTGTTCCCTGCTGCAATATAGTTTCTATTCTCTCGGTCACAAACTCCTAGGTCTGAGGACTGACAGAATGTTCAGTATGGAATTGAGACAATTTCCTTTTAAATCAAATGCTTCCTTTAAAAAATAAATTAAATAAATAAAGCTACCTCCCCTGTCCCAGGACTACTGCACTATTTTGCTTTGAAATTGTGTTTTGGGGATAGAAACTCAGCAATGGCTATCTTCAAACACTAATATTTGTGTTCTGGTCCCTGAGGCAAATAGTAAGGTTATCTTTAGAACGTACAATTATTATAGTACCAATAATAGCTCCAATACACTCTCTCCACTTTTCTCATGTCATTTTAAATCTCAGCTCAGATCTCTCAATTCTTTTCCATAATTTCTCAGCCTTAATGTTGCTAAACTTTTCCAGTATTAGTTTCTATGTTGCACTAAACATACAGCCAGCAATCTCTCTCTCTCTCTATATATATATATATATGACATGAAAAGTTATACTTGTTTTCTGCAATGCAGAAGGGAAAATAACTTTGGAAAATAAAGTCAGTTTAGAACAGGAGAAGCATGCTGGCATGATTAGATCGGGTACACTGAAGTTAAGGAGGTTAGGACATTTCGTATACGTGCAAAGAGCATTCAAAATTAAAAGCATCTTTCACTGGTTTCCCCACTGATCACCCCTTTAGAACCAATACATGAGGGAGACCACAGTGCCAAAAGAAGAGCAGTTGTGAAGTTTTCAGATTTACAGAACAAGGAAATGCTCCTTAGTTTCTGCCACAAAAGGAAAGGACAGAAAAAAATACAAGTTCACGTGACAGAAGCTAATGTTGTTGCAGTGCATCGCTCTGTACTGGAATGAAGAACAAAGCTGGAGCATTGCCTCCTAAGGCATAGCACAAAGCAAAGGGAACAGGAAACTAACATGATATGGGAAGAGACCACCTGCAGTGTAACTAAGATTTTTTTTTTCTCCCCTACTTTTCTGATTTTGAAATTTTCTATAATGTAAAGCAGAGTGGTGATAAAGGAAAATGGCCATGAAGTGAACTGAGGTCTCTCAGTGGGTGAAAAAGTTATTTTCTGCCAGATGCTGCTGACAGCTTTAACAAGCATCCTGTTAATGCTACATGCCATCATTCTAGTGATCTTACCTGAGCCTAGATAGCATGAACAATGGCACAGATTTGCACACAATCATAGAATGCTCAGTAATTTCATGGGTGACTGAGCTGCAGACTGCTTTGCGAAATTAGAAAGCATAAACTTGAATGAACAGGTAAATAGGCTCTGAAAATAGGTTTGTTATAAGGGAGGAGATGTATTTCCATGTCACTGCGAGGGGGCTGGTGCACAATAAAAGGAAGTAGGACAGGAGCGAGCAAACTTTTTGGCTTGAGAGCTGCATCGGGTTTTGTAAATTGTATGGAGGGCTGGTTAGGAGTGGGGGTCATGGCCCGGCCCCCACCTCCAATCTGTTTCCCCCCCCCCCCCCGGGACTTCTGCCCCATCTAACTCCCTCCATTCCCTGATGGCCTCTCTGGGACCCCTGCCCCATCCATACACCCCTGTTCCCTTTCCCCTGATTGCCCCTGGACCCCCACTGCCCCATCCAACCCCTCCTCTCATTCCTGATGGCCCCCCCAGGACCCTTGCCCCATCCCTTCTCCCTGTCCCCTGATGGCCCCCCTGGGACCCCTGCCCCCATTCAATCCCGTTTCTCCCCAACCACCATCCTGCCCCCTGACCACCACCATGAACTCCCCTGCCCTCTATCCAACCACCCCCCCATCCCCCAGCTTCCTACCCCCTTACTGCACTGCCTGGAGCACTGGTGGCTGGTGACGATACAGCCACGCTGCCATTGCCATCAGCACCACCACACAGCGCAGAGCGCTGGGTCAGGCCGGGCTGTGCAGCTGCGTTGCCCCAGGAGCTCACAGCCCTGCCGCCCAGAGCATTGCACTGGTGGCGGAGCGAGCAAACTGAGGCTGCGGGGGGACAGCGGGGGAGGGGCCGGCGGCAAGCCTCCTGGGCCAGGAGTTCGAGGGCTGGGCAGGACAGTCCCACGGGCCAGATGTGGCCCACGGGCCATAGTTTGCCCACCCCTGAAGTAGGGCCATATTCTAGTCTCTCTCAGTTTTCATGGAGATACCTGCTGTGTGCTATGGAATTTTTAGCTCATGCTTCAAAAGACAGTTCAGACTGTCCAGTAATGTTTTCGATTGTGATGTCTCTGTATAATTAATAAACTTTATGGCTTTGTCTTAACCTTTTAATCCTTTAAAATGGACACAGGGTGACTTTAAGTTGACAAAAATTTAGCCTAGGTCCTATTGACTCAGCAAGAGGGGAGGCTGCCTTTTGATTTTTCTTTTTCTTTTTCTTTTTTTTCTGGAAGATTTGTAACTTGTAGTCGAAGTCTATAGTTTTAGCTGAAGAAAGTAGCAAGATCTGTACAGAGCAAATCCAGCTACTAGACTGTGGGCTGTCAGCCAGATTTGCAAAAGAACTATGCTGCCATTTAGGCAACAAAACAAATGGCCAGATTTTCAGTATGGTGACTGCTGAGCTTTTTTCAAAAATCTAACTATATGTGTGGGAATGTGAGCTCCTGGGTTCTGAGCACTTTTGATAATCTGACCTTGAATGGGTACAACCACTCCAGTGTCTAGTCAAATCCTCAGTGCTCCATTATCTCCCCCCAACACTTCAATAACAAAACGAACAAATGTAGCCCAGGCGAGTTACCTTAAGTGTTAGAAACCAGCAAAAGGGGGAGAAAAATTGTTCAGTCCAAATCTGGAGTGCTGCATGACCAAAGCTGTGAAATGAATCTTTCAAGTGGGGGAGGGGAACATTCAACCAGTTTTCTGACAGACTGAAATGAGGTTTGACTTTGTGGTGCCTTGATAAGATTCTGTTCCCGTGACAAGATCAAGGTTTTAAAATTATTAACTTCTTGTTTATGTAATCAACATCTACCCTAGCTAATTCTATTCAGCTTTGATGCAGTAAGAGCGATGACAGACAGATGCTTTGAGAGAGATTCTCACCAGATCTCACTTCAGTGTATTGAACAGTGCAGTATTGAGTATTGCTCAAAGAACAAATACAAATTTCTGAAATACCTGATCGAGGCTCAGGTTTCTGTAAATTGATAATTTTACTGCTACTTAATTTTTTAAATGCTGTCGTGTAAGAAACATGAAGTAAAATAGTATAAATTAGAGCATAAAATAACATGAAATAAAATAGTATAAATTAGGGAGCCCTCAAACTGCTCAAGCTAGGACTTCGTTGACAATTTTTCAGTAACCCCCTGAGGATTGTGCTTAACCTGCACAAAATGAAGCAGGATGCAGCCTATGAAACTAAGGTCCCAACATGCAATATTCCATTAAAAAAAAAATCTCTTTTGCTCCCCATTCTGTCTTTCTCAGCAAAACCAAATCTTGATCTCTGACCTTATCAGGTCACCTCAATCTCTTTATTCCTTCTCCCCATTATTTTGTGTTGTGGGTTTTTTTTTTTTTTTTTTTCCCTTTCCAGGACATATACTCTCCTTTCAGAGCATTTGTTGATTCCTCCATTTTAATCCTTACATCTTCTGCACTTTAGCATTGCAGTTGCTCCAGAATGCATTACTCCCTTCTGACACTGGGCAGCCTTCTTTCCTCCCAGAAGTAGCACTGGAAGACAACAATATCCTAGCTGTGACCCTGAGAATACTTTGAGTAAAGGTTGGAAGTTTGTCAGGAGAGGAGAAGAAAGTATTTAACTTTTTGGGAGGTGAGAAAAAGTTTGAATAATTCAAAAATTGGAACTGGGTCTACTTAATCTGAATCAATTGACTCATCCCAGTTACTGGAATATTTCAGGTATCAGACGTACAGCTAAGAGAAATCCATAGAGTCAATCCCAAATGAGATGTAAAATCTAAACTTTTATTTAATGTATTTTGAGCATAATTGGAAATGTGGCCTAACCGTAGTGCTGCAGATAAATACTCTTGTGGATGACCATGTTATCCAATATGATGGGTCAGATAAAATCAGTCACACAATTTTCCCTGCTCAGAATACAGCCTGCAGTGTCCATGTGAACTATCCTCTTCTCATTGTCCCAAAGCTGTTGAAGCTCTTTTGGAGCGGGAAGGGAGAGGCAATACACATGAAAAATATAGCCCAGCTGTACCTTTTACATCACTCTGACAGTGCAAAGAGGTGTTAAAGTGAGTGTAAATGTAAGTTTTGAAACGTTTCCAACTTGATGCTGCTTTTCACTGCTAGATTAGTATAGAGAGGCCTTGGTATAAATGCCCTGGATTTCGGATTGACAGGAAATAACGTTGATTCTTTCCAATAGCACAAAATCATTTGAAAAGATAAACGATAAGAACACACACAGATGTTAGTACGCCAGTTCTACTCACCCAGAAAGATATTTTCCCCTTCAAGATCTTTAGCATGGAAGACTGTGCCTTCTTAATAAATATGACAAGTGTCATAGATTTTAGCAATAAGAAAATCACATGCCAAGTGCCATTGGCCTCCATTCTGCACTCTACACTATAGGACCCCTGTATTTGCATGGAATGCCAATGAAGTTAATGGAGCAAAATGTGTCACAAATTGCTATTTATGCAGAGTCAATGGCAGGATCTGGGCCTTAGCAGTGTTTTCCTGTCTATTTAAGTATAAAATTAAAGTAAGCAATGGGTGGTGTCACACAGAAGTCAACAACAACAACTCTCAGAGCAATGGCCCTAGATGACTAAGTGAGCCAAGGATGGGAATTACCTTTGTGTCAGAACCAAAAAAAAAAACCCACGTCTTCCTCATCACATGTTCATGCTCAGCAATTGTCATGTTTGCTGAGTGCACTTTGCTCAGTATGACTAATAATCTGGGGGAGGCCGCAAGCTAACCAATTCAGGATAGCAGTGACAGAGAGCGTGTCTCTGGCTGCTGCATGTGTGTCATGTTTCAGGGTTAGCTGCACTTCTGACCCCTCTTCTGGGGTGTCTGACTGCCCCTGCCTCTCTGGTGTCAAGCCTCAAGCCTTCAAATTCTCTGACGCAGAATCCTGCAGTTCTCCCACTTTGAGGCAGAGTGTTGGGTTACAGTGCCCTGTGTATCAACTGTGTTTACCCCTGATAGGTCTGACTAGGTTCAGTTACCTTTAGTTCTTCCCGTTGGGAGCTGTGACCAGTAGTTATTACAGTGACCCAGAAGTGCCTTTTTTTAAAAACAAAGTACTGCTTAATCTTAACATAGGAACACAGCGTAGCAAGAGAAAAGAATTGTTAAAACAATGAACAGCCTATATACATCTATCTTACCTAAGGGCTAAGGTAGACTTCCCAACTCAGAACCCCACTCCTGCAACCTCTGCTGGGATAAGACTGCTTCCCAAAAGTCTCCGCCTCAATGTCTTCCTGAACCATCTGACCTCTTGTGAGAGCATCCTGTGTTTTTAAACCCTTCTGAGGCTTTGGTATCTCTCTTCTCTCACGCAATTCAATCTCACCATTGTCTTTGAAAGAATACGAGTTCTTCAACGCTCAGCGACTGGAAGATTTGATTTTCAGCTCGAGCAGAGATACCTGTGCTACATCTGATCGGACTAGTGCACCAAAAATAAAAGTGTAGCCGCAGCAGCGCAGGCTAGCCACCCCAGTATGTGCCTGTCCAAGACGCAAAGTATGTATTCGGGGCAGCTAGCCCACTACACAGTCATGGCTACATTGCTAGGTTCTTTCCTCCCCAACACCCTAATGCACTTAGGGAACGTCTGTGCTGGAGTGGAAGGTGTAATTCCATCTTGGGTAGATATGCCTGCACAAGCTCAGGCGTAGTTCCAATATAGACATACCCTTAGTGAAGGGTTTCTCAAACTTCATTGCATCGTGACCCTCTTCTGACAACAAAAATTACTACATGACTCTGGGCACGAAGGCCAAACCCAAAGTCTGAGCCCCGTCACCCAAAGCCAAAGCTTGAGGGCTTCAGCCTTGGGCAAGGGGGCTGTAACCTCAGTCCCACCACCCAGGGCTGAAGTCCTTGGGTTTCGGCTTCACCCCTGGGTGGTGGGACCCTGACTTTGGCTTCAGCCCGGGACCCCAGCAAGTCCAACATCAGCCCTGGCGACCCCATTAAAACAGAGTTATGAGCCACTTTGGGGTCCCAACTCACAGTTTGAGAACTGCTACCTTAGTGTATTAGAGGTGTGCAGAAGGAAAGAAACCATTAGCTGCTCTAACACTGCCACTCCAAAAGCCTTGCAAGGTAACTAAAACGTAGCAGTCCTATGTTTTCAAGCAACACTTAAATAGTATTTCCATTCCCAAAGCATCTGAGACAGTTATTTATAGTTTCCCTTAGGTGGGCACTAAGTCTAAGCATAACTAGCAAATCTAAACCACATCTTTGTGGAAGGCTAATAACCTTTGCAGGCTGTAAACACCTGTATGGTTTAAGTCCCTCAGTAACACTGAAAGCTGGGACCAGATTTGAATTATATGACCAAAGGCAGGAGAAGAAAATTTTTCCCAGGTACCATATAATTTATTATGGTGCACTGAACAAAATCTTGTATATATTAATCACCCTATCTCCTCTCAATGTAACCTAAAGACAAAACAAAACAAAACAAAAACAAAAAAACACAACAACCCAGCACTATGTAGGATCTTATATATGTGCAGGTTCAGGATGTTGTGCTAAAACCAGAGATCTGATGGGCTGAATATCAATCTACTTTACAATAGGAAGTAAACAAAACTGAATGAAGAACTGTACAGAAGGTTCCAGGATATATCTTGATCACTTTTTTTTTCAGTGCCAGAAATAAAAGAAAAAAAGACCATACTTCCCTCTCAATAAGATACTAGCTGCTAATTATGGTCATGCTACTCTACATATTCATGCTACCGTATTTACTGCAGCACTCCAGACACAGCTGCCAACCAAAACAGTTTTGTCTGGCTCCTGGGAAGGAAATATTTTTATCTATATTCCAGTATAATGCAGAGATGTGGAGAGAGAAAGAGGCAAAGACCTGTGAAAATATCAGATTTAGGGATTTATTTTTTATGCTATTTCTCTGTCCCCTGCCTAAACTAAGAGTTGGACATTCAAGAATGTTTATTAATTTAGCTGGAAGTCACACTTAAAAACTGTTTTTAACTCTCTAATTAATAAAAATAGCAGCCAATTTTAGAAGTGACTAGTCTTTTGTGTCCCTGACTTGAGATGCCTTAAAGGAGCTTCATTTTCATATACTGTTGAGCAAGCGCCTTGGGGGGGAAAAAAAAAAAACAGAAAGGGAGGGTTTTGAAAATCTTGGCCAGTAAGGGTAGATCTACACTGCGATTAAAAACCCACTGCTGTCCCATGCCAACTGACTTGAACTCACAAGGCTTGGGTTAAGGGGCTGTTTGATTTCAGTGTAGATGTTAAGGCTTGGGCTGGAGCTCGGGATCTAGAACCATCAGAGGTGGGAGGTTCCCAGAATCCGGACCCCTGCTTGAGCCCAAATGTCTGCACCACATTTAAACAGTCCCGGACCCTGAGGCCCACATGCCTGACTCAGCTGGTATGAGACTGTCTAACTGCAATGTAAACATAATTTAGGTGTACCAAATCAACCTGCAGTCCTCTCTCTCATGATACAACAGTGAGCAAGCATTAGTTTCTCATAAAATTTCCATCTAGTTTCTCTCAGCAAACAAAGCAAAGCAGTTCAGAGAACAATGTGACTCAAAGAAAGAGTATGAGACTTCTCCTTCACAATTCTCTAAATGACTATATAGGGGAATAACCCCAGCTACTAATATCAAAGACTTCTCAGTAAAAATCATGTGTCACCGTACATATGAAGAGATACAAGGATTTCTCAAATCTCTGAAAAGAGCTGTTGTGAAATCATGTTGACATTTGTTATGCCATGAATGTTGCCAGGACACAGGAGGCAACTCCCAGGTTAAAGAAATTCAAAAGAATAAACATTGTTTAATCCTTTCTTCCATTTGCAAACTCATGAACACATTTTGCTGCATAGGCTGATTCTCCAGCAACGCAAGAAAAAAATGGAGACTGGAGCCAGGTAGGAGAAATTTCCAGTAACTAAACCAATGCAGTAGACTCAAAAGAACTCTGGGATTCAACTGTTTTTTGTACAAGCCTCTTGAAATTCATACTGTGGGAAGTATAACATATAGCAGACCATGTATTTAAGCAAAACATGTTTGGGGGTGAATTATGAAGGTAATACTCACTCAGTGCATACAGCGAGAGGATTATTCCAGCCAGGCAAAACCCTTCAAAAAACCTGAGCGTGCTGAACATTGTCACATTTACTGAGAGAGCCACAGTCAGTCCAAATATAAGAATGAATATAACCGAGAAGAGTAGCACTGGCCGTCGACCAACCCTACAAATGGGAAGGAAGTGGGGAGAATAGTGTTAAAATCCAAGTTGAACACAATGCTAGATGCTTATCTCTTGCAGAGGACATAGGCACAGATGGGAACAAATTACATAGTTCCTCCCAAATGCTGCTACCAATTTTTAATAGCAGCCAACACAAATTTCCCCCCCTCCACACACAGACACTTCATATTTCTGCTTATTAAATTCAATTATTGCTTTGGTTAGTCTTGCAAAGATTTCATTGACAAATTCGTTTATGAACAGATTAAAGCAAATGGCATTAAGTGCATCACTATTTAATATAAGAGCCATTTTCAAAGCCTAAAAGTGAACAAAACAGCAAATAAATATATAAAAATCGCAGTAAGTGCAAGCCATTAACAAAAGTTATGACAGGCGATTTGGGAAAAAGCCCTTAGTTTTCCACGGTGAGGAAAGGTCACTTGATTAATAGAAACTCTCTCTCAAGAGAAGACACATTTTCCATGCCCATTACATTTACCAGAGAATTCTTCTCTTGCCACATGCTTCAGATCCACAAATCTCAGCTTTCATTTAGTTAAAAACTAAGTTTCTAGCCTCCATGGTTGTGGAAACAGCCTCAAAAATGTAAACCAAGCATAAACTGAAGAAGCATCACTTTCCTGAGTCTTCAGAGAGCCTGAAGCAATACCTCTAAAAGGGCTGAACTGCTTTATTCATCTCAATCAGCACCCCCATGAATTCTACAACCCGCCAGCTATGAAACGCGGAGTATTTCCAAAAGGCCACAGGATTCAACATTATTTGCAGCCAGACACCTGCCATTTTGTTTTGGACAAAGGATGCAAGCAGCCGTAGACCTTTGTGCAACCAGCGGTGAATGGGATGAGATATTCAGATACGCTTGCAGATGCATGCATTTAATGCTATAAAATATGCACTGCTGTCAAAAGAAAAGTGGTCTGAAGACAGGATGTGAGGGGCATATTCTGTGAATATATAAGCATGAATATTGCCATACACTGAAAATTCTAGGTAAGCCCAATCTCCAGTGATCATGGTGCTCCTGTAGAAAGAAGCAGTAAAAGTTTTCGACAGCACATTGTGCTAGCCCAGAGAGTGACAAACTGCCCTACTACAGAAGGATGTCTTCTGCAGTGCACATACCACACTGTATTAGAACACGTGCTGCCATCCATAATGCACTGGTTGTTGGATAAGGATTTGGCCCCAAGTTTGAATAAATGGAGTCTCTGCATGCTGGATCCCATAGATTTTCCACCTCTACCTACCCACACAGCTAAGGTTTCCCCTAATAATTACTTTGTGAATGAAAATCATAATAGTGTCATGCGGTCATCACTTATAGCTTTAGAAGTTTCCTTCTAGAGGAACACCATCAACTTAATCTGTATGCTGCAAACAAATTTCTTTATCTAGGTAACTACCACAAACTCGGATTATTAAAAGTGAAAATTTTCAAAATCCAATTTATGTCACGATTTATGCTCTCTCTCAACTTAGACAAGGCAAATAAATTAAGTCAGTTTCCCTTTTGTTAATTTGGTCACTTACATGTATGTTTCCCAAACTTTTAAAACCTGAGCACCTCACCCACACCACTTTGCAGGACAATGAAACAAATCATTCACTCTCATCCATCTCCGTACAACTCTCACACATGTTTAAGATCTACCCTAATTTAAGAATTTTCTTTAAATGAAATAAAACTATATTCCATTGTACATATCTGTAAGGCTTCATTTTAAGGAGCAATGAATATTTAATACCGGACATTAAAGAAATATTTCAATGCAGATTATTTTATTATTTAAAATTGACATTAAGATGCTGTGAAGCTTTGGGCCATGTTGCCTCACACATGCAGCAGGATTCGTCTCTTCACAGCTATGAGGTATGGCACCAAAGTGAGCAGTAATCATGTAAATCTTCATAACACATCTCCTTGCATCTCTTCCATACTTCAATCAGTAGTGAAGAAAATATAATCTACTGAATTAGCATCCATTGGAATGAATGGGGCAGGTTCAAATCATAAAGCTATTGTTTCAGGCTCTCTGCAAGCTCAAGCAGATATCACTTTGGTCACAGTATTAAGTTTTTCTTTTTAACCATACCAACTAGAAATTTTTTTAAAGTGAAAACTGATTCTGGAGAATAACTGAGAGTTCTATGAATGCTCCCATTCCCCAATAATCCAGAGGGATGTACCCCACACTTAATGCAGATGTATGTGTTCTTAATACTGCAATATTTGGGTTTCAAACATTGCAAGAGAATGTTCATTCGTTTCAAAACAACTTAAAAAATAGCAAAACAGTGGAAAGGTTCATAAAGGCCTTTTAAAAATAAGATGAACATTCTGGGCCAAATGTGAGCTGATATTGTCCCTTTTATTAGCAAATATGGCTAAAAAGTAATTTGTGATTGTAGTATCTATTTGACAGAACACTAGAGGCTAGTGCTGTCTGTGACGGAGTGTGGGGGGGTTCTTAGGTTTTTTTCGTGTTTTCCAGTGGGTTGCATGCAGAGGGAGTGGGACTCAGTGTCCCCGGGTGTTACTGGTTTAACAAGGTGAGGGGAGAGGGAGTTTGTTGTTACAGAGGACCGGAGAGGGAACTTGGGACCCCAGCCGATGGCCTGTAGGATGGATACACCAGTGACTGGTGACCTGACGACCCGGAGACCCACCTCAGGAGTTGCAGCCGGTTCTGGCCAGTTGGAGGACAATGGGCTGCGAAGAGAGGACCCCACTGACCTAACCAGCTGGTTCCAGCCACAGGGGCCAGAGGAGGGCTGAGAGGAGATCAGGCCCACACGACCCTGGTTATGATTCTGTTTACCTGGAGAGAAGACAATGGACCGAGGGGGGGCTTGGGGCCAGTGATATCAGATGCCCAGCTGGGAGGCAGGTGGCATGCTGGGCTGGGGAGGGGGAGCAGGCAGAGCCCACTTGGATGAGGAAAAGACTTATATGTGCTGGGCTGAGGGAGGCCAGGCCTGAGAGTTTCCTGTGCTGTGTTCATCTCTCAATAAATACTCCTGTTTTATGCTGGCTGAGAGTCACTCCGGTCTAGAGAACAGGGTTGCATCATCTCCTTTGGGAGTGGAGGCCCTGGGGGTCCAGAGTGAGTGGACTCCCAGAGGGGGGCCCACGGCCAAAAACAGGTGTGCTAAGGCTCAGAGAGGTGCGGCTCCAGGAGGTGGAGGGGCCTAACCCCAAGAGAGAGTGAACCCCCGAGAAGGGCTGTCTCGCTGAAGGGGCACCCCCCAGGGACCGCACGAGGCCAAGAGTGGGCACGACCTGTGAGTCCGTGACACTATCTAAAACAAACGCTCTGCTTTTACATGATTAAAAAATATTTAATTCTGCTCTGTCATGACAACAGTAACAAAGTGTGTCAACAGCAAATAATTAGAAGTCAATGGTTAAGTATTTTCCTTTTATGTTATTTATCATGCTATAAATGACTCAGCCCAAGCAATTAAAACAGTTTTCTACTACCAACTCATGCAACTCTTTTCAGAGATTGGTGCATCTAATTATTAAAAGGTTCTTCCTGAATAGTAACTTTTTGTAAAGTTCTACAGAGATACTTAGCATCTTTATTCATTTAAATTACATAGCATTAAAAGATTTTTCACTCACCAGTCAGCTATACATCCTGTAATCAAGTAGCCAAAGATTAAGCCTACCAGTAGGGAGAATTTAGCAATATGGACTTTCCAGGAAGATTCACAAACAAGATCCCACTGAAAGAAGGAGAGAGAGAGATACATTGAAACATTGGTTCCCCTCTAGTGCATTTAAACATACACACACATTATTGTAGCTGTTCTTTTCAATTTTAGCATTCATACTTAAAAATGTTCTTAATTCATTGTTCAAGTCCAAATCCAACTCACATTACTGGGAACGAAAAGACTCTTCTTTACTTCAGTGAGAGTTGGATCAGGTGCTTAGTTATACACTAATAATTTTGGTCATTTAAATCTTTCTTTTCAAGTTTGTTTACTTGGATTTATAAAAATGGGCATTATCCATATGTTCTAGGTAGTCTTGAACTAACTTTAAAATATATCCAAATAATAACCCAGAATGTCAAAAGTGCAGCAGTAGAATTCTATATAAACCACCACCAGGAAGCCAATTTCAAATCTCAGATTTCCCTAATCCTCTGTTTTCAAAAGCCTGGGGAAGATGATCAGTTTTGTAACAGGCCTCAGAGTCACCCGGTTCAGGCTACTTCAGACCAATTAACGATAAGCTTTTTGCAACACAGTATAATATCCCCCATCAGAATTCACTTTCTCTAGAGTATGATGGGCTGATGGTGTAAGAAAAACAGCCTGCACTTAGGAAACGCTATGTTCTATTGACACAGAAGTAAGAAGAGCAGCAGGAGAATCAAGTGCAACTGTGTGTCGGCCTGATTCAGCTCTTTCCATAGTGCCCTTTATGGTGCAGTGATAAGACGAAGGTGGAATTGCACTCTAAAAACATCTGACGAAGTGGGTATTCACCCACAAAAGCTCATGCTCCAAAACATCTGTTAGTCTATAAGGTGCCACAGGATTCTTTGCTGCTCTAAAACCATCTCAGCTGCTGAAATCCAAAGGGAGAGTGTAAATGAGTGGCCTCCTCCCAAGTGACCCCTCATCAGGGCCACCCAGAGGATTCAGGGGGCCTGAGGCAAAGCAATTTCAGGGGCCCCTTCCACAAAAAAAGTTGCAATGCTATAGAATACTATATTCTCGTGGGGGCCCCTGCAGGGCCCAAGACAAATTGCCCCACTTGCCCCCGCACGGGCGGCCCTGCCCCTCATGGCCTCAGGGCAACCTGCAAGTGGCCTTACTTCACTTTCTCTCTTGGATCCCAGTAACTTCAATACAAACACATCCTCAAGGCCATCACAGTTTAACAACAAAACACAGTGCAAAAGTCCACGACCAAAAACCCTACAACATAGTCCGTATAACCCCAGTGCATGAGATCTTTAACACTCAGCTCCCTTCCCACCATCCTGGTATCTTCTGCCAGACCTGGACTCTTTCACAGTCCTCTGTCCCTCTGCTGGGATCATCACCCCAGTTTTCCTTCTGAGGAATGACCTTGCTCTTTCCAGCCAAAACTCTCTCAGCCTCTCCAGTGGTAGCCTCTCATGCTTCCTCTAGAACCTAGCTCTCTGAAGGAGATGCTAGCAGATAAGCCCCTTGGCTTTTCCCCTTCCTTCAGCCCCCGGACCTTAGCTCTGGCTTAGGATCAGCAGGCATCTTCCTCTGCTGCTTCTCCCACTTCGGCCCTCTCCAGCCCTAGTTCCCAGGCTTGGGGAGTCCAGCCTGGAAACCACTTGCCGTTCTCTTGCATTCAGACCTCTCTCAGGAACCGCTCTTCCTGACTGAACCAGTTGGCGCTAATCCTCTGGCAGCTCCTTCTACTAAGCCTCTCTCAGGCACCTCCTACCTGCCTCAGGTGCTGCCCTGCTCTCTTAATTAGCCCAACTCTCCGTGCTCCTGGACTGGAACAGAAGAGCTCAGTCCTGTTTTATTAAATGGGCTAGCTACACTTACAGGGAGGCACAATATTCCAGGAATATTATCACTAGAAAACTGACAGAGAACTATCACATCCTGCCTGATATCCTGCAAGGAAAAGAAAATCATCAAGAAAAACTGCTCTGTAATTTCCATTCATTTTCCCAACATTGGAAAATTTTGTGGTGAGGGCATTGGCCGGGACCTCAGGAGATCTGGGTTCAAATCCTGCCTCTGCCCCAGACTTCCTATCCATAATGTGGAGGTGGTAATTCTTCCTTACCTCACAGGAGTGTTAGGAGGATAAATTCATAATGTTTGTGAGGTGTTCAAATATTAGTGCAATGGGAATCATGCATATTCCTAGAGAGATATTTGCAGCTTTCTAAATTAAGTGCAATGGATATTGGTGGGGGAAGGAGAATATTGTTCCTTTCAACCTTAATTTGACGTGTACATGGTCATCCATGTGCAAGGTAATGGGGGGCCCTTCCAATCAACCGTTTGCAAGACATGACTGCAAGATCAAACATACAGAATCAAATACGTCATTTGCTTTTCAATTACGTATTTAGAACCAACATCCCAAGTGAATGTTAGATTAGATGCATTTGGAGTTAGGTGGGTTTGCAGGATTCATTAATCTCACAAAAAAGGGCTAGATTTAAGCTCATCTGGTTCCAATAAGGGAGATGCTCCCTGCAAACTGGTGACTAGAGTATACCATTTGACAGAAAGCATAACACCTGCTTGAGCAGCACCATCTCTATACAAATCAGGAGAGGTTTCAATTTTTTTTAAATTATAGGCCAGATCCTCAACTGATAAAAGTCATCATAGCTCCATTGGCATCAGTTTACACCAAGAGTGCGTCTACCCCTATGTTTCTAGCTTTGTGCAGTTAGTTAGTTTTGAAAGCATGATCTAGTGTAAGTCAATGCAGCACAGGCTTCCTGGGTCTGCAGATGGTCTGGAACAGGAATTCTGATGAGACCCATAAATCCCAATGAATTAGTAACTCTAAAAATTATAGATGACAATTTAAAATGTCATCATTTTAAAACTATTTCACAGCTTATTGTATTAGTAGAAACTTTCAGCTAGTATACCAGAATCCCAAAATGCCTAGACTCTCAGTTTATCCAGCTTCATCCATTACAACTGCCACAAACCAGAGATAAATTATGCCAAACTATACACAGCTTATCTACACTTGACATGTACACAGAGATGTAATAGTTGTATTGGGCTATATAGTGCCACAGTTTTCTTTGGGCAGAACTCCTTGCTGGTTTCACTGCATTGTTCTGCATGAAAACTGATGGCATGCTCAATAGTATGCTCAAATAAAAGGTTGCCACATACATAAAATGTAATGTTTTGTTTTCTCTTGAACAAGTTACATAAATTGACATTCTCTTTTCCTCCCCCTGCACAGAGGAATAGAAACAATAGGGAACTTGTCAGATTCAAAATATAACTGATTCCTCCAGACTTCCATATTAGCAGTTTTTGCTATATATACACACACATAAAACATTCAAACTCAATCCAGTCATAAACCAAACATGGAAAAATTCAGCCCAAAACCTTCTAACAAAGTTATAAGCATCTAAAAAACAGACAGTTGGAAGTAATAGATAATAAGTATTGCTGCCATTCCACCTGTACATACTCTACACCCAAGTGCGTGGATATTACATACATACACAATTTAATATCGAAGCTATTTAACAGAACACAATCCTGTCACGACATTACACTACATAAAAGAAAGACAGTTAACGTTCCGTAACTGGTGTTTTTCTAGATGTGTTGCTCATGTTCATTCCATATTAGGTGTGTGTGTTCGCCACATGCACCAGTGCCAGAAGTTTTGCCCCTCAGTGGTACCTGTAGGGGATCGACTCTGGCACCCTCTGGAGTGGCGCGCGTATAAGGGGCATCGCCAGCTCCCACCCTCAGTTCCTTCTTGCCAGAAACTGACAGTGGGGAAAGAGGGTGGGTCATGGAATGGACATGAGCAACACATCTCAAAAGAACACCAGTTACAGAACAAGTAACTTCGAGTGCTTGCTCATGTCCATTCCCTATTAGGTGACTCCCAAGCAGTACTAACGGAGGAGAGTAGGAGTTCATGGACATGTAGATTGCAACAGAGCTCTGCCGAACCCAGCGTCATCTCTGGCCTGCTGAGTGATGGCGTAATGTGCAGTGAATATCTGAACCGAAGACCACGTCACAGCTCTGCCAATGTCTTGGATGGGAATGTGTGCCAGGAAGGCCGCCGAAGATGCCTGAGCTCTAGTTGAATGGGCTCTCATGGTCGGTGGAACCCATGCTAGCTCAAAACAAGTCTGGATGCAGGAGCTGATCCAGGTAGAAATCCTCTGCAAGGATACCAAAAAGGCCCTTCATCCTGTCCACTGTTGCGATGAAGAGCTGAGTCGACCTGCGGAAAGGCTTGGTACGCTCTAGGTAAAACACCAGGGCACATCTGATGTCCAGGGTGTGCAGCCTCCTTTCCCCATTAGTGATGTGCAGCTTGGGACAAAACACCAGGAGGAAGACGTCCTGGTTGACATGGAAGGAAGACACCACCTTTGGCAGAGGCGCCAGATGGGGTCGCAGTTGAACTTTGTCCTTGTATATGGTGGTTCCGATGTCAGGGCTTTAATTTCTGACACCCATATCGCCACCGATGTTACTGCCACAAGGAACACAACCTTCCATGACAAGTGGGAAAGGGAGCAGGAGAACACAGGCTCAAAGGGCGGCCCTGTGAGCCTAGAAAGAACCAAGTTAAGGTCCCACTGTGGGACAGGATCCCGAACCGGCAGAAAGAGTCCCTCAAGGCCTCTCAAGAACCTGAGCGACATGTCGTGTGAGAACACTGTCTTATCCTGGATCGGCAGGTGAAAAGCGGAGATGGTCGCAAGGTGCACACTAATGGAAAAGAGGGCCAGCAGGGAACAGAATTGATGATATTTCCTGTTCTGTCTGGGGGCAAACTGGTCCACCTGAGGAGTTCCCCACTACTGGAAGAGTGTCCGGGCTACCTCCAAATGGAGCAACCACTCGTGGTGAGAGAAAAAGGACCTGCTGAGGTGATCTGCCAGTGTGTTCCTGACACCGGGGAGGTGACAGGCCCCCAGGTGGATCGTGTGCTTGATGCAGAAATCCCACAATCAGAGAGCCTCTTGACAGAGACCCAACGAACGTGTTCCCCTTGCCTGTTGATATAGAACATCGAGGCCATATTGTCCGTCAACACTCTCACCACCTTGCCTGCCAGGTGCGGTAGAAAGACTCTGGAGGCCAAACATACCGCTCTGAGCTCCTTGTCGTTTATATGCATCATCATCTCCGGCAGAGACAATGTCCCTGTGTCTGTAGCTCACCTAGATGCGCTCCCCTACCGATGTCCGAAGCGTCCGATATTGGTTCAACTGAGTGGCGTGGGCTCTTGAATGGAACTCCTTCCTGGACAGCCTTGGGGATGGTCCACCATTGCAGGGAGGGAGGTAAGTATCACTGGCAGCACGGTAACAACTTTGTCCATGTGATCTCTGGACTGGGAATAGACTGCCGCCAGCCGCTGCTGCAAGGGTCACATTCTGAGCCTTGCATGGTGGACGACATATACTCGTGCTGCCATGTGACCCAGCAAACACAGACCTACCTGAACTGCAGTTAGAGGGAATGCGGAGACCCCCATGATGAGGTCCACCATGGTCTGAAACCTCTCCTGTGGCAGGAAAGCTCTAGCACAAGTGGAATCGAGCATCACTCCGATGAATTCTATCCTTGGCACTGGAACGAACATTGACTTATTGTCGTTCACCAACGGGCCCAGGGACCAGCACTGTAGCACTGTGACATCCTGCTGGGCTTGAGACCTGGAGTGGCCTTTGACCAGCCAGTCGTCGAGATATTGGTATATTTGAATACCCCAATGCCTGAGGTAAGCTGCTACCACTGACATGCACTTGGTAAATACCCTTGGTGCTGTCACTAGGCCCAAAGGGAGGACCGCAAACTGGTAGTGGTCCAATCTCACAGTGAAGCGCAAGAAGCGTCTGTGTCCTTGGAAGATTGCTATATGAAAAGTTCATATCCTTCAAGTCGAGGGTAGCATACCAGTCTCCCGGACCCAGGGAGGGGATGATGGAGACCAGGGAGACCATGCGGAACTTCAACTTCTTTAGGTATTTGTTAAGGTCTCGTAGGCCCAAGATGGGTCTTAGACCACCTCTGGGATCAGAAAGTACTGGGAACAGAAACCCTTGTTCCTGTACTCGTGAAGAACTTCCTCCACTGCTGCCAGCTGCAGCAGGCCCTTCACCTCCTGCACAAGGAGACACTTGTGAGAAGGGTCCTTGAAGAGAGACAGGGAAGGATGGGTGTGAGGAGTAAGAAAGAAACTGGAGGGTATAGCCCTGGGCCACTGTGTTGAGGACCCAGTGGTCTGAAGTTATTGTGGTTCATGCAGGGAGGAAGAAAGAAAGGTGGATGGAGAAACATAGGAAGGATGGATCCGGAGTACAGTGTGGTACCCAGCTTCCCAGCCTAGGACCCCAGAGCAGTATCATCCTGCCCTGGTCAAATCTAGCCAGTATATGGGTTTAACTCCTGGTCCGCCTCTCCCTCGATGTGAAGAGGACCATGCACACTTGTGGTAACCAAACAGATTTTCCCCAGACCTCTTAGTCAAATGCACACTGGTTTGGATTAACAACTACAGAAGGGTAGATGTTAAGTGATTATAAGTGATGGCAACCAGATCAAAGCAGATTACCTAGTAAATAAACAAAACTGCAAACTGAGCTTAACCTACTAGATAGGTAGGATGTGAATTAGCAAATTCTCACCCTGAGTGATAAACCACCTGGCAGGTTCTTAAGGCACAAGCTGCCTTGGCTCTTCAGCTTGGGTTTTCCAGGTTTTCATACACAGGCTAGCAATCCCTTAGCCTGGGACCATCACTTCCCCCCTGTTCAGTCTTTATTCCTCTGGTGTTTCTAAGCGTGTTGTTGTAGGGAGAGTGAGGTCCCCACATGATGTCATTTCCCCCCTTTTATATCTTCTTCCCACTTGCTGGAAAGCTCTTTTGTTGTGACCTGGGTCAAACAGTTTCCATTGTGTAGTGCTATCTCTGAGAGGTTACTATTGTACACCGTTCCTGGGGCAATCCTTGTGCTTGTGTGCTTTTCCTCAGTAAGCCATTAACATTTTTTGGCCTTTTTACTGTTGTACCTGAAAGGTTGCTTGTGGGTGTTTTCAACCTTACAACATGTTTCACTAACACACACACACACACACCCCCCCAAACTTCAGAACTTCACATAAGACGATGGTACATACAATCCAACGAGATATTAATGTCTAGCAGATCAAGACTTTTGGAATGATACTTCAAAAGGCATACTTTGTACAAAACATATCCTAATTACATGACAGTGGTGAATATGGGGTGCCAGGGTGTCACAGACTGCATCTTAATATCACACCTTAACAAAAGAGAAAACCTCTGGTAGCATGGTATCCCCAACACCACAGTGGGGAGTTAGTACAATATTGACACAGAAGGAAGAGTGTTGCCTGCTGAGTTTACAACACCTTTTACATCAGTTCCTTGGACCTGCCTTTGATGTCTCCCATCCAATCCTGCCTGGTTTGGGAGATTGGATGAAATGACAATTTGAGGTAATAGATTACAATTGTTACATTTAACATGTATTTCAAAATGACTGAGGAAATCCTAAAGAATTTAGCAGTACCAAGTCAGTTTGTAACACCACAGCAATGTAAAGAGTTTGCCATATGTTGATACACTGTTGGGAACACGTTGCAAGTGTTTCTATACTGTAACTGTACTTTTTGGCAAAACCTAGGATCCTGACATTTATCTAATGTAGATGAGCCACCACACCATAGGCTAAAACCAAAACAGATTACTCCGATGCTTCCTCTCATTGTGTATTTGACAAAAACTTAATCACCTGAAAAGTAACTATTTCATAACCTCCTTACCACAGGCCAAATCCATAGAGGTCTTACTCAGTGTAAACCAGTTAATAACTCACACTGAAGTCAGTGGAATCCTTGCCTCAGAATGTGGCCCTACGTTTGTTAATTATTAAGGTGACTTGTGTATCAATAAGGGTACTTCCCTTCCTGTCACTGTATGGGGAGCTGCTCCCCCATTCACCCAACCCCTGTGCAGCCGGACCCCCTGATATGAGCCTCCCCCCTACCCCCTGCACTCAGAAGCCCCCCACTACCACTTCTGCACCCCCATGGAGGCCTCCCATACTCAAACCCACTCCAAGCCCCTCTACATCTGGACCCCCACTCCACTGAGACCCAATCATCTGCACCCAGACCCCCACCCTACCAAGTCCCACTCCCACAGCACCAGAGCCCCCTGCTGAGCTCCATCACACACAGATCCCCCCACTGAACCCCAACCACCGTCACCTGGATCCCTCTGCAGAGTCCCATTGGCCCTGCATCTGGCTTCCCTACCCCAAGAGCCCCTGTGCATCCAGATCCCCCCCGCACTTGGATCCCCCCACCAAGCTGCCCACACCCAGACTGCCCCACACAGAACCCTCTCAACCCACACCTGGATTCCCCCCACCCACTAAGCCCTTCCACACTTGGATCCTGCTGGGCTGAGCCTGCCTGTCCCATACCTGGCGTGCATGGCATGGAGGGAAAGGGCCTCGGGGTATTTCTAGGGTAGGCCTGGCCCTTGTGCTGTGTCTATGTCTTGGAGAGCAGAACCAGCTCTAGGCACCAGCAAACCAAGCACGTGCTTGGGGAGGCACAATTTCAGGGGCGGCATTCCGGGTGCTCTCGCAGGCATTTTTTTGGTTTGGTTTGGGTTTTTTTTTTGGCACTTCGGCAGTTGCGCTCTTGGAGTTTTATTTATTTATTTATTTTTGCTTGGGGTGGCAAAAACCTAGAGCCGGCCCTGCTGGAGAGATTGGAGTGTGTGGGTGGGGGGAGGATTGCAGAATGATCTCCCACCTCTGTGCAGTCAGTGGCCTGTGCTCCCCATTGCCATACTGGAGCCTCCACATTTATTTATTGACAAAAAAAATTGAAGAATTTTAAAATATTGTGTGCAGTATTTTTATTGTGCAGAATTCTCTCAGGAGTCATCTGCATTCACTATGCTATTAAACAGCATCAAAAACCTCTATCTAGCTTTTCCACCTCACCTACGCTCACAGCCCTACAGACATTTCCAATTCCTCACTCTTCTCCTTCCCCCTACATCCAGACAGTTTTTCCTGCACATCTCTGAATCTATCTTTTTTCTCTCCATACTTACTGCATAACACCCTTGCAAAAACTAATGCTTGGGAGTGGGTGTGAGAAGTTTAAAAAACACTTTAAAAGGCATGTATTTAAACAAATGAGCCAGAAACTAGAACTACAATTTTTATTTTCAAACTGTATTTCAAATTATTCATTTTGTATTATGATTTAGAGGGCATGCTAAATATATGAAAAGGCAACCTTGTCTCTAGATACTTACAGGAAGACTTTCACCACAAATTCTGTTGAGATATCATTATAAAGTTTCTTCAGTAGAGTACCTCACTATTTGAGGCATTTCCAACAGAAACTAATAATCTGCCTTTAGGAATAAGAAGGGAATCTGACAGAGAAGAGTGACATGATTCGAGCTAGCAAAGCAAGCTGCTCAGACAATCACTGCCCCTTCCAACAAAGAACGAACAAGAATTAGTACCTTGCACCATAATGCTTGTACACAGGTTCATTTTCTCTTTAAGCATAGATGAAATAAGATTCCCTTGGGCAGCAGCTGGTACCCAGAATTGCCATGTAACAAGACATAGAAGTTAAAATCATTTAAAACTACTTTAAAAGGATTCCTCCAAATTCCTTCTTCATAAGAGGGATGCAGTCTTACCATACTTTTTGCATAACGAAGTTTTTAAAATATGCAAACACACTAGAAACAATAAAAAATGCTGAACTCCATACAAAATAGCCAGGCAGTCATGCCGCATGAAAATGACCGAAAGAAGAACGTTCCAAGGCAACATGCCAGATCAACTATTACATTTGAAGTTCTGCTTCTGGTGGTTTGCTGACATACATTTATTTAGAATAATGGAGGCAGTAATAGCCCATATTTAACAACAGTTTTTTCTACCCCTAGATCTGCACAACTACCCCTCTATACACTCTTTGTGTACTTCCAGCCATCAGCAACAAGGATACACATTTAAACTAGCAAATCTGAAGTACTGAGCTTCTAGGTATCTGCAGCAAGAGAGATTTAGGTTAGATATTTAAAAAAAAAAAACTTTAAGACTAGTTAAGCTCTGAAATAGGCTTCCAAGAGAGGCTGTGGAATCCCCATCACTGAAAGTTTTTAAGAACAGTTTAGACAACACTTGTTGGGAATGATCTAGGTTTACCCAGTCCTGCCTTTCGGGTGGGGGTGGGAGGGAAAGGAGGAGAGGGTGTTGGACTAAGGGTATGGCTATACTTACAGCTGTACAGCGCTGGGAGTTACAGCTGTCTTCATACAGCTGTGTAGGGAAAGCGCTGCAGTGTGGCCACACTGACAGCTACCAGCACTGCAGGGTGGCCACATTTGCAGCGCTGCTGGGAGTGGTGCATTGTGGGCAGCTATCCCAGCGTTTAAGTGGCTGCAACGTGCTTTTCAAAACAGGGGGGTGGGGTGGAGTGTGACAGGGAGCGTGGGGGAGACAGAGAGAGTGGATTTTTGGAGCTGACACTGTTCTCAGCTCCCTGCCTTGCAAGTTCTAAGGACTGGAAGACACACAGCACCTACCTTGAATCATTTTAAAAGTTTTGACCCCTTCCTCTACCCCTCTCTTATTCACTAAATGCAAATTATGCACTCCTAAATAGCCTTCAGACCACATAAGCAGCTGGTCAACATGGACTTCCCCCTCCCCCTCTGCCGTGTGAGCCTGCCGTTTCTCTCTTCAAGCAAACAGCTGTGAACATTCCAAAGCAATTCCCCTGCCTGCCTCCGCTCGCTCAGCAAACAGGAGCTGTGTTTGTTTTTTAAATAAGCAGTTCGGGGGAGCTCGGAGTTCAGCCATTCTTCCAGTTTGTTGTGAGCAGGCATTCTGGGATACCTCCTAATATCCTGGAGGCCAACAACAGCACTTTTGGTGGCCACACTTGATGAGCAGCACTGCAATCGTTACACCCCAAGCAGACCAGGTGTACAGCCAGCGCTGCAGCCAGGGAGTTGCAGTGCTGGATGTGCCTTGCAGGTGTGGACAGTTACTAAGTTGCAGCGCTGTAAACCCACCACCAGCGCTGCAACTCTCCAGTGTAGCCAAGCCCTAAATGACCTCTCAAGGTCCCTTCAAGCCCTGTATTTCTTTGATTCTCTCCTCAGCTGGTGTAAATCAACTAAAATGGAGTTACACTGATTTATACAGCTGAAAATACTGCCCCTATTTGACAAAGTAAGGGGGTGGGGGATTGTAAACTCCTACAGTGATAAATTGTAGCCCAAAACACCTAACTGTAGACCAATAGTTTTGTTTGTTGGATTGGCAACTGATATTATGATCAGGTAAGTCAATGAGAATGACCAGAGAAAGCTGGAGCCGGGAGTGGATTGCAAACATCAACAGTAGAACTAATCAAAGTGTTTCAAAGTTTCAACAACATTTTGTAATTTAAAAAAGTAACTGATGAAATATTTATGAAATGTTCATCCATATGTTCACACCTTGAATACGGAGCGCAGTTCTGGTCATCCTCATTTCAAACAAGATATATTAGAACTGAAAAAGTACAGCAAAGGGCAACAAAAATGATTAGAGGTACAGAAGAGTTTCCATATGAGAAGAGATTAAAAGGACTGGAACTGTTCAAGCTTTGAAAAGTGCTAAGGGGGGTATGACAAAGATCTATAAAATCATGAATGGTGTGAAGAAAAGTGAATAAGGAAGCATTATTTACCCCTTCACATAACACATGAACCAGGGATCATCCAATGAAAATTAACAGGCAGCATGTTTCAAGCCAACATAAAGAAGCATTTCTTCACAGAATACACAGTCAACCTGTGGAACTTGTTGCCAGGGGATGATATGAAGGCCAAAAGTATAATTGGGTTCAAAACTGAATTAGATAAGTACATGGAGGATAGATACATCAATGGCTATTAGCCAAGATGGTCAGGGAAACAACTGGGTTGTCCATAAACTGCTGACTGCCAGAAGCTGGGAGTGGACGACAGGGGATGGATCACTTGATAATTGCCCTGTTACGTTCATTCCCTCTGAAGCATCTGGCACTGGCCATTGTTGGAAGACAGGATACTGGGTTAGATGCATGATTGGTCTGACTCAGTATGGCTGTTCTTCTGTAAAATTTTCATCAGTTTTGATTAATTATATAGCCAGTTGAAATTTTGACATTAGAAAAATGATGAAGAAATTTTAAAGGAGAAAATAGTGGAAAAAAATTTAAAAAAAAAAAATGTAAAAATACCTCCCTCCCCCCTTTGACCAGCACTAATTGAAATATTTTCTCTGCCTAAGTTGTTTCTGATTTTATGAGCAGGTAGTGTGGTTTGTGTTTGGTGGGGGGGGTAGGGGGAGAGGAGGAAAAATCATCACATAAAAGCACTATACTATAATCAAACATACTTCAATCTGGTTGGAAAACAGTGGGTTCAGTTACCAAGAGCTAGTTTTAAACAAGTACCACTGGAAATCTAGATCAGAATGGTTATAATAAAACACAGAAAGCAAACAAGTCTTTTGAGGTTTTGGGGAAACAAGTTTCCTGACTTCAGGGTCACATTGCTCTCGGATGCTGGACTCCAAGTAGCAAAAAAGGTATCTGTAAATCTTCCCAACTTCATCACAGATGGCTGCTGTACCAGTACTGAAACTGAGCCCTAGACTTTAAATTAATAATTAGCTGTCAAACTCTAATAAGTCTCTACCGAGCATGTAGAGACAGATTTTAAGGGTATGTCTACACTGCCAGCTGATTCAGGTTGGCGGGACTATAAAATTGCAGTGTAGACATTTGGGCTCAGGCTGGAGCCTGAGCTCAGGACCCCACTAGGGGGGTGGGTACCAGAGCACAAGCCCGAACATCTTTTATAGCCATGCAGCCTGACCCTTGTGAGCCTGAGTCAGCTGACACGGGTCATCAGCCAGTGTTTTATTGCATTGTAGACATACCCTTGGAGGCTTATAACTTGGCCACAATTTGGGTAAATTTTCATAGAGATTGCAAAAAGCACATCTGGCACCAGCTGACAACTCCTGCTAAATTTCAAGTCCCTGCTCCAAACCATTAGAGCTTTTCAACAAAATGGTGTAATTCATTTATTTTGTTTAAAACGCATAGACAATGTATTTTTACCCTCACCTCATTCTTGGAAACTGCATTTTAGCTGACACTTCTCAAAACAATGCAGACTGAGGCAGACACCAAACAGAGAAAATTTCAGCCCCAACAGATCAATTCTGGCAAAGTTACAAGCAACTGAAAACATGGTTTTATAAGTGGAAAGTGCCAGGCAACATTAACTATAGGCGTCACTATCTGCACTGCCTAGAATTAAAAATACCATTCACCATTGCCACAAAACTAAGGGTTTTGAAAAAGGTGCTTAATAGTCCTCCAAAGAAAGTTACAACTAAATCAAATCATGAACAACTGTGTATATGGTGCCTATGAAACAGTTTCCCCACTCTATACTTCAAATTACTTTTCCGCAGACTATCAAAAAGCTGTGTATTTTCATGTCATGTTTAATACAGCAAGTGCTAGCAAGGGCCATAGTTAGTTGCCAACAAAAAAAAAAATTCCTCTACACCTGTCATAAACAGATAGTTAAGGGTTAACGTCTCTTTTACCTGTAAAGGGTTAACAAACAGAGAACCAAAAAAACACCTGACCAGAGGACCAATCAGGAAACAAGATATTTTCAAATCTCGCTGGAGGGAAGCCTTTGTTTGTAGTTTTGGGTTTTGCTTTGTTCTCTCTAGGCTCTGAGAGTGACCACATGTACCTACAGGCTCTCTAATCTTCTATTCCAGTTTTGTAAGTATAAAGGTAGAAAGGCGGTATAGTCTTTTTATTTGTTTTCCTTTATGTGCAAAGGTGTATTTGGCTGGAAATATTTTAAATTGTATTTCCATTGGAGGAGGCTGTTTCTCCAATTTCTATAAGCTGACAGACCCTGTAACTTTTTACCATCTAAACTGCAGAGATAAACCTTTTACTTTTTTCTTTCTTTTTATTAAAAGTTTTGCTTTTAAGACCTGTCTGATTTTTTTCTCCTAGTTAAGGCTCAAAGGAACTGAGTCTGTATACACCAGGGAATTGGTGGGGAGAAGGGAAAGAGAGCAGGGGGGAGAAGGGAAAAGTGAATTTCCTCTTCGTTTTAGATTCACAGAGTTGAATCTGGATTGCCTCTGGGAGAAGGTATCATTCTTCTCTGTGTGGTGATTCAAGGAGTTGAATCGCGGTGATCTCCTAGTGTACCCAGGGCGGGAAAGAGCTGGGAGGAAGAAAGGAGGGGGAAGGGAAATGGTTTATTCCCCTTTGTTGTGAGACTCAAGGAATTTGGGTCTTGGAGTCCCCAGGGAAGGTTTTGGGGGAGACCAGAGTCTATCAGGCGCTCTACTCTAAGTCCTGATTGGTGGCAGCACTACAGGATCTAAGCTGGTAATTAAGCTTAGGGGAATTCATGCTAGTACCCATATTTTGGACGCTAAGGTTCAGATTTGGGAATTATACTATGACACCACCATTTTCAGATGCTTGTAATTTGCCCCAAAAGTCACCACATTAACTTCTGAAATGCCCTGATTTTCTACAGCTTGATATTTCAAAGTTAACATTGCACTGAGGTGATTGTATTAACATTTTGTGTGTGTAAGAGAGAGAGAGAGATCATCTCCCATCCCAACACTTTATAAACAGTCTTGAAGTAAGTCTACTCACCCCCATTTTACAGAGAAAACCTGTGCATGCCTGCCTGTTACTTGCCCCAGGTTTCTACAACAGAGGCCCAAAAAAGTGTGTGTGTGAGAGAGAGAGAATCGTGTGTGTGTGTGTGTGTGTGTGTGTGAGAGAGAGTATCATTTTACATTGAATGGTCCATTAAACTGCTACTTAGTAATATGAGGCTCCCCGTCACCCCATTTCCAACTAATATAAGCAATAAAAATCACTGTCTTTCAGGTGCACCCCCACACCCAAGCTTGGTAAATAAAACACATCAGCTACAGCTCACCTTCAACATGCTAGAAATACTGCAGACTTTCTCTGAGAAAAGCTATTATTATCTGCTCTGTCTCTATTGTGGCTAGAGAGATGGAAAAATAGTGCAATTCCAAGTCATTTATTGATTTTATGGTTCTTGTTAGATTCTGTGATTTGTCAATTGCATTACTATAGAGTACTGTATTTGATCTTGTGGTTTCATCCCCAGTTATAGAATTGCCCTGAAATATGGTTTCCTTGTTCAGAAAAAAACAAAACAAAAACACACACACACACACAAAACGTTATATTTCCCTAGGACCCCTCCCCCCTTCCAGGTGCCACCTGATGTGCTGGGGTCCCACCAGCCTAGGTTCCCCTTACTCTGTGCTGCTGTGACAGGCTTTCAAGCCCCCTTCCAGCACACACACAGGTAGGGACTCACCCTGCTGTAGAATCATAGTCTGCAATCAGTTCTGTGTAGGAAGACTCAGCTTGGGGAATTGCTCAGCATTCTGGTGCACACACCCTCTAGAGTGTAAACCCAAAATTATATTGTCTTGCATTGTATAGAGATCTATATAGTGTAAGCTCATGAAACTCACCTCACCGCCCAATATGGAGGAAGATATGCAGAGCTTTCTCTCCCCCAACCCCCCGTTAAGAATTGCACAAACTGGGTATTGTAGTAAACAAAAAACAAGTTTATTAACTACAAAAGGTAAATTTTAAGTGATTATAAGGGATATCAAACAGAACAGAGCAAATTACTGAGAATATAAAACAAAATATGCAAACTAAACTTAATACACTAAGGAATACTGGCTACAAATAATTTCTCACCCTAAATGTTGTTTCAAGCTGGTTGCAAAGTTTCTTGAAGGTAAAAACTGCACTGCTTGCAGCTTAAATCTCCAGGGATTCCTTTTACAGCCTGACCTTTTTTTGCCTGGACTCAGCGCCTGCCTTCTTTGTTTCTTCAGGTGTTCTCAGCAGTCTTCGTTCTGGGCAGGGAGGCAGTGGAGAAGAGCCCAGATTCACTCACTCCCCAGCCTTAAATAGAATTTGCATATGGCGGGAATCTTTAGTTTCCCAGTTTTGACCCCTACCCACTTCCTATGGAAGAGTACCAGGTGACACAATCATGTGACCCTGAAGTGTCAAAACAGCATCCCAGGAAACTTCTCAGGACGGAGGGAGATTAGTATCTTCAAAGTCTTATTGTCCTTCCTAATGGCCCATCCAGGCTGATTGCATACTGTCTGGTTTGGGTGTTTCCCAAATACATACACAGTTGTAATTGTTACATATTTCTGTATCTGAAGTTAGGAATATTGATAATCATATTCCATAAATCATAACATTTATAATGATACATTTTGTGCAAGATAGGTCATGTGAGGTATCTTAGTTATGCCATATTCATATTATAACAATATTTCTATGAAGAATATGGGGCATAATGTTACACCCCAACCTAGTACATTCAGGCAAGGAGCAATCTACTGCATCCCATACAAGCTCTACACACAAAGTTTAAAGTTAGTAACAACTATCAACAGAAGTGGAATTCCTGTCTATACTTTAATACAGTAAGCCTTTTCTCTGGGCTTGGCTACACTTGCGAGTTGCAGTACATTAAAGGAGCCCTGGGCACAATAGCTCACTACCCATCCACACTGGCAAGACACAGAGTATTCTGACTCCACAGCTAGAGTGCTCCTGGTACTCCACCTCGGCAAGTACAATAATGTTTGATGTTCCCTCGTTGGAGTGCCCCAGCATCAGTGTGAATGAGATGTTGCATTATTGCACTCTGATCAGCCTCCGGAACTGTCCCACAATCCCCTTAAGTCAAGTGGCCACTCTTGTCATTGTTTTGGATATGCCCTTTGAAAGCTCCAGCCGACATGCTTATCTGCTCCAGGACAAAGCAACCATTACTGTGGAATGCTGTGTGTGAGAGAGAGAGGTCTGCTGCTGTCTGAATTTACAAGACAGCATGCTGACTAGCTTTCAGCCCCCCCAAAACCCACTCTTCCCCCTGCCACACACACACACACAACACACTCCCTGTCACACTCCACCCCACCCCACCCCCATTTGAAAAGCACATTGCAGCCACTTGTATGCTGGGATAGCTACCACAATGCACTGCTGCACGTGGCCATTGTAAGAACTGTTAATGTGGCCAAGCCAGGGTGCTGGCAGCTGGCAGCATGGACAGACTACAGCGCTTTCCCTACTGCACTCTGTGAAGGCTGGTTTAACTCAAAGCGCTCTACATCTGCAAGCGTAGCCATGCCCTTACTCTTGAGCCATCAGGAAAAAATACCTTTGCTCCATGGCTGTGCCAATTACATGGGGAAGTTTATAAAAATTAACCCCCTGATAATTCAATCATCAGTATCTTGGAAACCTATGCTGTAGAAAAATCTTCAAACAATCCACTGACCATCCCAGCAAGATCTCAGGCATGTAAAAGTTTCTAAAATTCTAGTAGTATTACACTAAAGATCAGCTACTCTTAGGTTTCAGTTTTATCGGGAACAGCTATCATTATTAGCAGCTTTGTTGCTCCCCAGCCCCAGTAAGAGGTAAATACATTTGATCACAGATTTGGCATGCTTTTTATGAGAAACAAGGAAGAAAGTACTAATTACACAATCATTGTTAACATTGATTTGTTAAATCATATGTCCTGTAAACAGTGCTCTAAATGCTTAAAGGAATTAAATTAATCATTGTAGCATTCATCAACCTCCCACTTCTCTCTCACCTCCTGTTTATTTTTGGAGGCAGGGATATCCATTTGGCTCCAGGCATCTTAGAATTCACTCACCCTAAAAATATGAGACTTCCACTTCTGTTTTACTTGCCCTTCAGTTGATAGGATCATAGTCTGACTTTATTGAGATGAAAAAGAGCACTGATCTTGGCCATACATCAAAGCCCTGGGAGATCTATCATGATGCCTACAACAGTTGTAACCAACGCGAGGTGTGGTGTTCTGTCCCATCTGGTGACACCGAGACCATTTAGAGAGAGATTAATGAGTCTGCTCTACAGCCTTAGCTAAGAGCCGTATGGCTTTTAGCTCATGCAGTACAGGCTCATGGAATAAGCTCCAGAAGTCCCAGGTTCAATCCTGCCCGCCGACAACCAGGGTCTGTCGGTGTTACAAGGGGGGGATTCATCCAGGATTTCAACTGGGAAGTCTCTGAAGGTCAGAACATAGACTCAGACTTTAAGGTCAGAAGGGACCATTATGATCTAGTCTGACCTCCTGCACAATGCAGGCCACAGAATCTCACCCACCCACTCCTGTAACAAACCCCTAACCTATGTCTGAGTTATTGAAGTTCTCAAATTGTGGTTTGAAGACCTCAAGCTGCAGAGAATCCTCCAGCAAGTGACCTCTGCCCCATGCTACAGAGGAAGGTGAAAAACCTCCAGTGCCTCTGCCAATCTGCCCTGGAGGAAAATTCCTTCCTGACCCCAAATATGGCGATCAACTAAACCCTGAGCATGTAAGCAAGACTCATCAGCCAGCACCCAGGAAAGAATTCTCTATAGTAACTCAGATCCCACCCCATCTAACATCCCATCACAGACCACTGGGCATACTGTTTCCTCAGCTAGGGGAAGTATGTAATTAACACACCTCCAGGGTGTGATGTTCTATCCCATCTAGTGACACTGAGACCACAGAGAGAGATTAAGGAGTCTGCTCTACAGCCTTAGCTAAGAGCCATATGGCTTTTAGCTCACGCATTTAGCTCGAGGTCCCGGGTTTGATCCCGTTACACAGTCACTTAAAATAATTTTGCCTTAAGTTTCCATGAACATCAGAAACCTGTGTTCCAATTCCCTCAAAAGTACTGGGTATTTTGCCATCTAATTTCAATCCAAGTTTTGCAATATTTGGTATTTTTCTTAAAGCCCAAGCTGTGACTTTGTGAAGACTGGAGACATTACTTTTGTTAAAAAAAAAAAAAAAAAAAAAAAAAAAAAAAAAAAAAAAAGCACTTCTCTAGTCCACATACTTTCAGAGAAAACCTTGAAAATGTTAAACTTAAATCCAGAAGGCAAATAAAAACAATCCAAAAATTATCTTTAAAATCACATTTCTTAAGTTAATTTCATGATTGTTTAGTGCTCAATTCATTATTTTTGAACATTTAAGGTCAGCAATATTGTGTGCTTCTACCAAACTACTCCCCCAATCTTGCAAACACTCACATGCATGTCTAAAAGCTAAGCATGCACATAAGTGTTAGTAGGATCAAGGCACAAGTTTGCCATTTTCTTTATGATCTGGATAATTGCTACCAGCCCAGAAAGTAAACAGATGACATTCACTTCCTGAACCCATGGCTCCTTCTACACAGCAGCACTGAACATTGCTCTTTTGCCAGTAGGCCAGAGGCTACTGTGTTCTTTAAAGCTCAATGGAATTCTTCATTTATGTGAATTCTTCTTTTTCTTCTGTGTGTATCTTATCTAGGACATTTACAAAAACAAATGATGTAAATTGTGTTGCGCTGAGTTTCTAAGGTGATTATTTCCTCTTTTGTTATTTCTCCTCGTACCACAGGGAGCAATCAGTTGAAAAAACACAGGGGGAAAAGTACCTTTGACCCTTAGCCTATTCCCCCATGAAAAGAAATCCAGTCTTTTTGTGCTGTAATCATGCATCTTTAATATTACAGTTTTTTCAGATGAAAATGACACTCTAGTATCACAAAACTGATTTATCCTTACATAACTTTTGTTTTTGTTTTGTTTTTTTAAAGACAACTTCAGCCAATTCCCTCATCCCAGCACCATGAAATTTCTGGGAGCAAAAGCACATACCACCCAGAATCAACTGCGAAATGTACCAGAAAACAATGTTTTAACAATTGCCCTTGTTAAGTTTTCAGCTGCTGATGACCATTGTTCTAAACAAAACATTTTTGTGGCAATGGGTCTGTGACAACTGGGTATAAAGTTAAACAAGTTTTCAGACCTGTTTTAATACCAGTTTAACATAAAGAGAACCTTAAGATTTAACATGTTAATATTTAACTAAAACATTAGCGATCTCTTTTCATCTGATTGCAGAACATGTTTTTAACCCTTTGAATGCTAGCATTTTTCAGACGTGAATGCTTAGTGAATCCATACATTCACACCCTAGAAAGGGCTGGAGTGGAATAGAAACCGGTTTGCTCTCTCTTACAGTGGGCTCTCAGAAGTGATCTCAAAAACATGTCCTTCTTTCAGGAGAAAGATGGGCAATACCAGCAGGAAGATTGGAAATGTCAATTGTAATGCAAGGCTTTGATCTGTTTTCACATTTAACATTCATGATGAGAAGTGCTTGACCTTTTGAAGGTCAGAGTGTCCAACTGAGTTCAACTGATGCCTTCTATTTCATCCTTTAAGTGTTTCTCACTACTATGACCCAAGGAATTGACAGCTCTTGTGCTTTGCAGATTACAGCTTTTGGAATGAAGGAGAGTAGAGAAAGGGAGGGGAGGAAAACTATCTAGGACCTCCCCAAAGACAGAACCAAAAATGGTTACCAATACCAAACACTTTAAAGTGTTTTTGCTGAATTCCAGGAAAAGATCAATATATTCCACCTGATTTTTAGAGCAAATTAAGGACCTGGTCCAGAAAACACCTACTCATGTGAGGAAATCTTGCCTGTGTAAATAGAATCCTTTATTTCAAAGGCATAATAGTTACATGAGTAAAATTACTCACAAAGATAAGTATTTGCAAGATCAGGCCCTAACAAAATAATGGCTAGCAAAAAAAAAAATATGTATTGTTTTTAAGTAATTCCTATGGCTGGATGCTGCTTTTCAATAAATAAATATCACTCCTGATCTCAGTTTAAAAACAAAAACAAGTATATCCCAAAACCTCAATATTTATTTTTTATGCATGGTAGAATTTTCCTTTTTAATATGAAAGGGTGTTTTTAAAACAGAGATGGTCAGATTTAAATTGACCTAAAAATTGGTGTGTATACACAATGAAGTTTTTATAAAACCAATGACCAACTCACGTTTCTGCGGCTTTCATTTGTTTTTTAATCCTTGGTAATATTTGCAACTCAGATATTGCAGTGTTGTATAAATGCACAAGAACCTTGGTCTGGAGAAGGACTGAGAGGAGATACAGCAATTCTTAAATGCTGTAGAGCCAGAGAGAAGAGCCATTTAAATCAGAAATAAGACTCTGAAGAAATGTCTGAGTTGAGAGATCTTTTGAGAGGACCAGAGTACATTGTACACTCTGAAAAGTGTGCACAAATGCAGAGTCATTCAGATAAGTCACATCATATACTGCATTACTAATTCCATTTAATTATGTCCTGTTTGCCAGTATATATTATTCCTGGTTATTTTAACTAGCATTCTTTATTCTTTTGACTTTATTGCTATTGGATATAAACAATCATTTCAGAAATTGGCATCATTTTCAGTCTTAATATGAATGAGTCCATTTCTTCTAATTCAGTAAGATAACTGGCCCCTTTGGCACTCCCTCTGTTTAAAAAAGAAAACAAAAAACAACTCTACCAAAACACTACCCTACACACACAATTCTCCCCTTGGGGAGAGGATGAGAGAGAGAATGATCTCACATGAGAGATGTTAGTGACAACAATTCATGCACTACTGGAAGGTGCTCAGACACTGCTGTGATGAGGGTGGCACATGAACCTATAAAATAACATTTTTACTGTTCTGTATTAGAGAGTTTATAACATCACATTGGGAAAAGTTTCCTTCCCCTCCCACCCCACCGCCCTTTGCGCCCCACTGAAGAAAGCCAGCACAAGAGCAGACATGGGACTTAAGAGGAGCAAATGCTTTGCACGAGTCCTCTGCACAGGGTGAATTTCACCCCACATTAAATACTATGCTGTACAACTATGGGCATAATCTGGTATGGTTCAATCCCAATTTTATTTTTGTTCAGATTTCTTTCCCCCCCCCCCCACCCTTTAGTTGACATTAACAGGAAAAGAGAGTAATTTGAATGTGAGGATACAGGGGCCTACTTAGACAAAATTCATTATAAAAGGGTGTCAAAGATATTCAGAGTATTTATGGCTGTTATCCCTTTTAAGTCAATGGGGCCACTCATGCATAAAGTTAAATGTATACCTTAGTTTTTGGGCAGCTGGAGCCTCCTCTACACTACAAAACAAAAAAAAACAAAAAAGCCACTTGTGGCTGGCCATGTCAGCTGACTTGGGCTTGCAGGGCTATAAAACTGCAGATTAGACAATCAGGCGTGGTCCCAGAGCCGACCAGGTCAGCCACGGATGTTTTATTGCTGGGTAGACATATCCCAAGAGGCCAATCTGCTGTAATCTAGTGTACAAATTGAAAATCTGATGCCATGACTTAGAATAGCATTAGAACGCATTTTTAAAACTTGTTTATTTTGACATAGGGTCATCTCTGCTCCTTTCCAAGTCACTAGATCATGTTCCATTACAGCAAGCTCTCATAGGTCAGGAACCCAGCAAGCTTAATTAATGATAAAATTACCCAGAGTGTGCAGGTAACACTGCAGAAAGAAAGGAATGACTAACTGAGGAAGTGTGAGAGAATACTTGTACCAAGAACAGACCATGTAATGGAGTGAGAGAGAAAGGTAAAGAACATACTCTAATAGGGAAGCAGAAACCAACGTACACCAAAGCATTATATTCACGTTGGCATTTTCTACATTTAGTTCCACTTAAGAACTGCTTTAGAAAATTTACATTCATAATTTGGTTCTGTTAAAAGGTGAACCAAAAAAAGGAATATCACAAAAAATCACAATAAATGAGAAGTATTCCTGACTTTATCAAATAGAAAACAAAGTTGCATTGACAATTTGACCACTCAAAAAAATCTCATCTCAATTTTACTCTGTCAGAAGTGACAGTATTGCCTCCAAATTTGTCACCTTAATGGAGATAAGATAGAGAACCCTGTCTAGCACTGTGGTAAATATAGTTTATCCTCCCCAATACACCTTTCTTAAAACCAAAGACTCAGCTATGAGCCACAAAGAAAGATAAAGCAAAGTCACTAGAGCAACTAGGAAGTATGTTTTTAGATAGCCTGAGCTGGTAATTAAACACTGTAAAGGCATGCAAAAAACTGTCTAATCACAACAGTGAACAGTTCACTTATATAAAATAAATGATTAAGTCTCAAACTTTGTTAGAAAAATTCTAATATACACTTGACAATGCAATATATCCATCCAAAAAACTGGAGGTCTCATACAAGGATATAAATTGTATGAAAGAATCTGTATTAAGTCTAAATAGGTTGAAGAGAGATTCCAACGTATTTAAATAGAGTAGGATATATGGAAGAGAAGAATTAAACTAATACTAGCAATAATCCATCATAAATACTACAAGCTTTATTTGTGGTAGGTTAAAGTCATGATTCTCAGGTGTGAAGTATTTTATATCGAGGCCAGCCAACAAATGTTATTTATATCATTGCAAAAAAATAATAATAATCTGCATTAGATATACAAGTCTCTTGATTTGCCTGATTTCTAATAGCAGCATTAGACTAAAAGTTTAATTCTATATTTTCCAAACTGACCATTTAAAAATATTTCGATCCCAAAACAGCCAAAGTCAAAAAAACAAATATGGTGGATTAGCTCACCAACAACTATTTGTAGTTCAGCCAGATAGTTATGCACAATTTCAACACCAAACACAAAATAATTCATTATTTCTCTTTATACAGAATTGTCCATCAACATCTTTGTAATTCTGAAATTTCTGGATGCACAAAATAACCACCCTCGTGATTTGCCTCATTTGGCCAAATCCCACACTTTAATTTGAGTCATCATTACAAATCACTATTGCTTTTTGCGTGTTTCCTATGTTAGAACCTTGATGACCAATAATAGAACAACTGTGAGGAAAGACACTGAATCATCACATTTAATCTCCAGCAGTAATTCCAGAAAATCTTCAGAGCATGCAATTTTGCTATCTCCTCAAATCTCTAATAAAAGGAGATTTGTGGATTTAGTCTGGTCTTTGACTCTCCACATGCCCTCTAGTTGAAACAAGTTTAAGAGATTATTTAATTCTTTGTGTGAATTGCTCATGATGGCTTGAAAATTCTCAGAGTACGCACAGTGTTTTGTAGTTTTAAACTTCATTTGTTGTAAAAGAAAAATAAATAGTTTTAAGCCTTTTCTCTGTAGCAGTAATTGCTATAAAAGCTGGTTTTGCACACACTTTTCTGGAAAGATCAAAGCAGCATCCAACCCAATTCTTCTCAATCTGTCAACTGTTTTGGCTAACTCTAAATACAAAGTTTTGTTGACACATCTGCAGACCCTCCACAGGAATGAATGATCATTCTTACTTTCCTCAAGGTCTCTCAGGTTAATTTTGAAACTCATCCCGTGTACTGCAGGAACTTGTTTTGTCACTCTTCCTACTCAATGTGCATGTGAGGCTGTTGAACTAGCAAGAGAGAGAGTGTGTGGCATATTTCATATGTAGGTAACATAAGAACAGCCATACTGGTTCAGATCAATGGTCCATCTAGCCCAGTATCCTGTCTTCTGACAGCGGCTAATGCCAGGTGCTTTAGAGGGAATGAACAGAACAGGCAATTATCAAGTGATCCATCCCAGGTTGTCCACTCCCAGCTTCTGACAAATAGAGGCTAGGGACACCCAAGAGCATGGTTTTGCATCCATGACCATCCTGGCTAATAGCCATTGATAGAACTATCCTATATCGTATCTAGTTCTTTTTTGACCCATGTTATAGTTCTGGCCTTCACAACATCCCCTGGCAACCAGTTCCACAGGCTGACTGTGTGTTGTGTGAAATTCCTTGTGTTTTAAACCTGCTGCCTATTAATTTCATGTTCTTGTGCTAGGTGAAGGAGTAAGCTGGAACAGACGTTTTTCATTTGCATCACTTCTGACCCAGCTCATGCAATGGAAACAATGAACCCATGTCTTTAAGAGGCTGAATGAGAGCTAGCTGTCTAAAAGTTGACCCTGACTAGACTGAGATAACACTGGCAGTTTGAAGGATGCAGCCAGAAGTGGCAAATATTATATCTGCATTTCCTGACTAAAGAAGTGAACTCATCTTTTGCAAAGTAAGTTTGTAATTTAGATATTTTATCAGATCTTGGTCTGCTTCTGAATATTCAAGAGAACAGCACTGGCCAAAAATATATTTTTTCCATCTGTGGCCAGAAAAAACATAATGATCATTTCTTTTGTATGAGTACACCTTGGGACCATCACCTATTCAGATACTAAGTGGGTGCAGATATTGTATCATACAGAGCACATGACTCCTGTGCTTCACCTCTGTGCCAACTACTGATTACTTTCTGGATGGCAAGCAAGGTGTTATATCCTATAAAGGCACCAAGTGATTTGTAACACTGTTACGTGAAGGCTCACCTGATGTGAAACTACTGCAATTGAGAGTAGCAGAGATGACTGTGCCGACTACCCTCAGTTTAATAAGGAAGGACATGCTGTCAGAGGTTTCTTGTGAGATGCCTTCAAGCTTTGGAACTCACTCCCTTCCCCACCACTCTGTGCTCAAACACCCATTCTCTCTCCACCCAGCTTGCCTGAGTCCATATTAGTCAGTCATCTGGGCATGCTCCAAAACCCACCTTGTTTTCCCCAGGTATGAAAAGGCTCAATCCCGAAAGGTGTTGAGCACCCCTGTGACAGGGTGAGTGCTCCTGGAACTGTGTGACCCGAAGCACCCCCACATTCACACCTTAAACATTAGTGCAATTATGTTTGTACAAAATATGCCTTGTGAAGCATCATTTGAAAACTAATACCGCACTGGTCATTAATATTATTGTAAAATGCAGGTTAAACTTATTTGTGAAGTTATGAATTCCCTTTGTAAAATGTTACTAGAACATGTTTAAGACAACAGCCTAACCTAGGTAAAGGTAATAAACAGGTCTGTTCTAGACAAAGGGATGTGTGTTTATCTCAATTTACATATTAGCTATAAACAAAACTATCAAGCAAAACAGCAAGGACGAGAGAGAGAGAGAAAAAAATGAGAATTAAAATGGCTCATGCACCCCAGCAAGACACAGGAGACTGAATCCCAGGGGACCTTCCTAACTTTGAGAACAAAGACAATTATTTAGGAATAAGGGACCTAAGGCAATAAGGGAAACCATCACCTCGTACTTCTGTGGAGGGCGCTGACTGAGAAACAGTCAACCATGCTGGACAAAGAATGATGGTTGATAGAAACCACCTTAAGCAAAGACTGTGCCTTGCTAGATTAAGTTTTAGATTGTTAGACCCATGTTTTCACTTTTATCTGCTTGTAACCATCTATACCTTTATTTCTTTTACTTGGCATCACTGAAACTATGTCCGGTTTAATAAACTCGTTTTATTTTAATCTACGCTATTCTAGTATTGTGTTTGAATTGAAGTAATTGTTAATGCCAGTTAATGTGGCAAGCTGCTAGGTATTGACCCTCTAAAGGAATAAACAAACTTTTTTAAAAACACGGTAATAGAGGCTCAAACTAAATATATACCCCAAATTTAAAAAAAACAAACAGTAAGAGGACAAAAAAAGTCACCATGACTAAACAACAGGATAAAAGAGGTAGTTAGAAAGTAAAAAAGGCATCCTTTAAAAACTGGAAGTCAAATCCTACTGAGGAAAACAGAAAGGAGCATAAACTCTAGCAAGTCAAGTTAGGCCAAAAAAACAAAACAAAAAACAAAAACCAAAAAAAACCCAAAAAACCCCTTTATTTTGAAGAGCAACTAGCAAAAGACAAAAACTAACAGCAAATTTTTCTTTAAGTACAAACATGGCAGCTTCAACTTATTTCATCTGACGAAAAAAGAAAAAAAGAAAAAAGAAAATGTCATGGTCTCTAAATTATTTCACTTCACTGTAGTAATGCCACAGCGTTCCTCCTTAATGCTATGGTGACCTTAAGCAAATCATGTCAGTGTTCTGTGCTTTAGTTTCCCCATTTGTAAAATGGGGGTAGTGACACTGGCAGACCAGGTGCTACCTCCTGCCAGGGCCTCTAGGCATCACTTGAATATTTACAAAGGCATGCTGGAAACCAGTTTGGCTCACCTTTGTGTTAGGATTGGTAAAATAGGTATTTGGTTTATAAAAATGTTTAGTGTTTGGACTTCATGAAATGTTTGAAGGTGCATTAATCTCACTTATAATATTTATATCCTGTGTTATAAGGTAATATTTAAGTGTTTGCTCTGTAATTATACGAGAGTTTGCTCGAACTGTAAATCCCCCCCTCCAATCAGGAGAAAAGCATTACCAAGTGTGACATACTAGTTTGCCACAGGAAGCGTTATGTCCTGCCCAACAAAAGACAGCGCCATAGACACGAGACAAACCATTGTAGAACATCAGAGGACAAAAGACATGAAGAGATGTGCACAAGGATTCATCCCATCAGCTTGAACTCTGGTGGAAGGGAATAAAAATCCCTGACAGAAAGAAAGGGCCTACACAAGGGAACCCCTAGACTGGGTTAAGCCCTAGAGGACATATAGAGCTTGCATATTACAGCAGTCTCTTATCTTTTGGCACCTAAAATGGTAACTCATTTGTGTATGTATGTTTAGCTGCTATAACCTGCTAAATAACTAATTTCTTTTCCTTAGTTAATAAATCTTTAGTTAATGTATTATAAGATT
Source organism: Gopherus flavomarginatus (assembly GCF_025201925.1). Taxonomy (NCBI): domain Eukaryota; kingdom Metazoa; phylum Chordata; order Testudines; family Testudinidae; genus Gopherus; species Gopherus flavomarginatus. The sequence goes on from NC_066618.1 coordinate 177,961,747, forward strand.
GGCTACAAGTATTGTCTTTGGTGTGAGATCTAATGTCCAACTGATACTCTCGGGAAAATTCTGCGCCACAGCACAATGCAGAATTTTTCAGAAATTAATGTTTTTTTAAGACAATTTCCCCTCACCCCCTCAGCCTGCCGACCACAGAAGTGAGCTGTAGTGCTTCTGGCCACCACAAGCGGCTGCTGGACCTGGCAGAGCCCAGCTCGCACATAGAAGACACTGCGGGACAGGGGGGAGTAGAGAGTTCCCATCACTGCAGTTCCCCACAAGCTCTGAGGGAAGACGACAGTAGTGTTCAGGAAACTCCACACAAGCCTAGGACGGAGCAGCAGGCTGTTTCTCCCTCTGGATCCCTGGGCTTAAGGGGTGCAGGTATGTGGGCATGGGGAATCTAGGGGGCAAGGGGTGCAGCTGCTGGCCTCTGGGGGGCGAGGGGTGCAGGTATCTGGGCGGGGGGGGGGCCCAAAGGCTGTGCTCTGGGGAGGAGCAAGTTTGGGTACATTGGCAGGGTGGGGGGGGGCATGGCTGGACTCTGGGAGGGAGGAGTTGTGAGTGTCTGGCTCCCGGCTGAGCTTGGAGGGTGGGGGAAGGGGCAGAGAAAAAAAAACTGGTTTGTCACAGGGGTTTCTTTAACTCTCTACTCCTGGGGGTATTTTTCTCTGTGTCTGTATTGTTACAGAAATACCTGCTGACAGGTATTTTGAAATAAATTACCAAAATAATTGGAACTGGCATGATCATGTAGTGTTATTTTGACAAATAAAATTTTAAGAATTTTAAAATGTGTGCAGAATTATTCATTTTTTTTTTGGCACAGAATTCCCCCAGGAGTAAACTGACTGGAGTAAGTGACCTGTCCTTTAGGACTGGGAGTAATCTGAATATTGTTGTGCTCTTTAGTGTACGAGACCATCTATCACAAAGGCAAGCTTGTCTGGGCAAGATGGATAGGAGTGCCCAAGGAGACTGTCTGTGACTCCAAGTTGAGGCTGTCGTAGTGCCTGAGGAGTTTGCACCTGATACCTGGTTGATGAAATTTAATTATAGAACTCACAACCAATTTGGAATGTGTGCCCCTCTTCATAACAGTCTGCCCTGAGGTTGGTACTCACGCTCCTGAGCCATTCCAGACAGCTTGACACTGGCATAGCCTTGGCAGGATTCATATGCCACGGGTCAACTGGGTTTATAGATCATAACCCAGCACTGGTTAAAAGTTTAAACTTGGCATTGAGAGTTTTTAAAGGCTAAAGAAGAGACGCAGTGATTGAACCACCGTAACAGGATGGTCTTGATAGAAAAGACTTGAACAGTTATGTAAAGAGGGGAATATCCCACAAAAAATAAATTCCAGTTCAGATGCTAAGAGCTTTTCTCATAAACTTTTAACCCGGCATCCAAGGACCCTCCTACTTCAGACACTGCAGAGGCAGGCACCACAGAGGGAAACACTGCAATGGAACTGGCCTGATTGCATTACCTGGCAGCCCAGGAAGAACACGAGCACTAGAAACAGGTGGCAGAACTGCAGACCAGGGAGACTGAGGCAGCCCAGGACGCAGTCCAAACCGACGAGGAAGAGAGAGCCTACCAAAGTCACAAGGCCAATGAAGAAGTTGAGGAGAAAGCAGACCAAAGTGGCCTGGATCAACTGGAAGCTGAGAACAGGGCACGCACGAGGCAGCTGGAAGCTCACAGACCGGCAAAAGCAGCTTCCCCAGACAGTGAGTACATAGTCCACAACACAAGGCAGTGGGAGAAAGTTTGCCCAATTTATAAAGAAACTGACTTTTTAGAAGAGTATCTGTCCACATCTGAGAAACTAAGCAGGATGAACCATGTCACAGAGGATAAGCAGATGCCTATTCTTCTAAGCAGATTAACTGGGAAAGCCAGATGGCTTGACAGGAGTAATACTACTTACCATATATACTTGTTCATAAACCAAATATTTTTGGTAAAAAAGTGACACATCAAAGAGCGAGGGTCAACTTATAAATGGGTCTACACCAAAATGTGATGATTTTAAACTCTGTGGAATCATTGAATTGAATAGCTGATACATTGTCGCTTTATTTACCTGGACAATCTGCAGGCATGGAGCCCAGGAGCGCCGCCAGCTTTTTTGGCGCCCTAGGCGACGGACGGTCCCGCCCCCGAAGTGGCGTCCCTGACAGAGGAGGGGGACAGTCCCACTTCTGAAATACCGACGACGACCAGGGCGGCCACCCCCCCCCCCCAAATGTTAGCGCCCTAGGCGACCACCTAGGTCACATAATGGGTTGAGCCAGCCCTGATGGAGCCCCACACTTCCTATGGCCGTGGTTCGCCTTTCCCAGCCAATGCAGCTCCCATGGGCTGGGAACAGCAAACCGCGGACAGTGGGAGCTGAGGGACTCCATGCCTGTGAACGCTTCAAGTAACCAAAACATCCAGGCCCACTAGCAGCTTACCATGATGGGCCAGGAGCCAAAGATTGCCAACCCCTGAAATATAGAGTCAGCTTATGAAAGGGTTATACAGTTTTTGCTATTTTTACCTAACCATCTTGGTTGGGGTGGGGGTCAGCTTATAAACGAACAGGCTAATGAATGAGTATATACAGTACTTCCTTTGGAAAGTGCTTTGAGCTCTAGAGATGAAAAGTACCATATAAGGGGGTGGATATAATAATTACTGATTCTTTTTTTGTCTCAAGAATTTATCCAGCCCAGGACATGTATGAAAAGGAAGTACCCTCGTCTAAATTTGCATCTGATATCTAGGCAAGACAAATGAATGGTGTGAGAAACAAACAAGCCCAAGTTCGCAAAGTAACATTTAACAACTGTAATAATATATAAATACATCTAGAGAAGAAGATTAATTAAAGTACCATGCCAAGGTCCATGATTTATGCACTGAATCAGGACATTAACCCAGATCTGTGATTTAATACGGCCATTGAAATTCTTGTGGTTGAATTATGTAGTTAGCTTCTTCTTTGTAATTATTTCAACAATATTAAATAATAAACGGTGTGGTCCTTTTTACTGTTTCCAGCTCCTCATGACTGACAGTACTTTCAAAAGCAGCTCCCCCTGCAATTCAGTCAAGAGTTCAGTGCTTCGCTGGTGCCTGGAACAGCTTTGCCTTTCTTGAAAAATATCAGAAAGGCAAGAATGATGCATGTCCCCAGGAAACCAGCATTCTGCTGCACACTAATCAGCCAGCTAACTCAACACTACAACCAACAAAGACCCAAGAAGAAGCAGAAATGGAAACCCTGAAAAGCTGTGCTGAAAGTGACAAGACCTCAACCCCCCAAGTCTCAGGCATAACATAGGGCAAGGGGCTGCAATCCATTGAAGGAGGAAAGAGGGTGGAAAGCTAGTTAAAGTGACCCATTTAATTAATCGACAACCACCTGCCAGAGATGAACAAAGGAAGGTGGCATTCCAAACACACACAAAAGAAGTAGAGAGCAACAAAACAAAAAGTAAGGAAGTTCAAAATACACTTTGCACCAAAAAACAAATAATTTTTGGCTGAGACATTGTAGGTGAACGTGACAGAGCTCACTTTTCTTCCTCTATCACTTGGGAGCAATGCAGATTAAAAATAGGAGATATACTGGCCGAGTTAAAGTGCCTTTTTTGTTTTACACTTTTTTGGCTCTCTGTGTGGTGTTTCAATATAACCCCTGGCTACCACACAGCTGAGTGTATATTAGTCGAAGATACATTTCCTAACACTCTATTTAGATAGATTGGAACATTGCGTGCTAAGAGCAGGTCTATTTTGTTGGGGGAGGGGAGGGAAGAAGAGTGAGACCTGAGCATCCATCTTTCTGAATAAGTCAGTGCAGATCCATTTTACAAAGGAAGCTGGAATACCTACATGAGAATTAGCACTTATGGCCCAGTCCTGCTCCCAGTTAGGTCAATGACAAAACTCCTATGGGATTCACCTGAGAAAGATTGAGCCAGGGTGAAATGACACTTTGTTGTGTGTGTTTTCCCCATTCCTTTGTAATAAACCAAAACTGAAAAGGCATCCTGACCCTTAGAAAATGCCATAATTGTAATTATATAGTATTACAGCTTAGTGGGAAAGATCGGCCAAGTTTTAAGAAGCAAACGCACACCAAAAATAAAACTACACTTAAAAAAACCCTCTGAAGTCTGTTAAAGTTTTTTTTTATTAAACAAGACAGCAGGGACCGCAGCTGTTTATTTATCCATTAAAATCTATTTGCCCTATGTGCTAAATTATTCCAAGGAATGCATTTTTTAAAACACGGCTATAGCCTACAGGATAAAAGAGTAATGCTCTCTGTTCTTTTTACTGTCAACTTCACAATAAGTTTCAAAAGAAAGATTCTCAGCATTTTAATAAGGTTTTATACACAGAGGCACAGTATTTTTGCTATCTCCCTACTTTAGACATAAGAGCTTGCCCTAGAACAGTGACTCTCAACCTTTCTGGACTACTGAACCCCTTTCAGGAGTCTGATTTGTCTTGAGTACCCCCAAGTTTCACCTCACTTGCTTGCTTACAAAATCAGACATAAAAAATACATGAGTCCTAGCACACAATTACTGAAAAATTGCTTATATTCTCATTTTTACCCCATAATTTATAAAATAAATCAACTGAATATAAATATTGTACATACATTTCAGTGCATAATATATAGACCTGTATAAACAAGTCATTGTCTGTATGAAATTTTAGTCTGTACTGACTTCGCTAGTGCTTTTTATGTAGCGTGTTGTAAAACCAGGCAAATATCTAGATGAGTTGATGTACCCCCTGGAAGACCTCTGCATACCCCAAAAGGTATGTGTACCCCTGGCTGAGAACCACTGCCCTAGACCAGTAGTCTTCAAACTTTTTTCATTTGTGGACACCTAAAAAATTTCAAATGGAGATGTGAACCCCGTTGGAAATCTTAGACACAGTCTGCAGACCTCTGAGGGTCCACAGACCACAGGTTGAAAACCACTACCCTAGAACATATGCATAGCTCAGTCTCCAGTCATAACAGAAGATAATCTGTCCCCATCAAACACAATTTCAGATTTGTAGTTTTATATCACATAACACTAAATTCAGTGTGCGTGCTCATCTTCGCAGAAGGTATGTGACAGATTTTTGACCTATTGTGCTTGTGAATTTTTCTGGGGTTTATTTGCTTGCTCTATATCTGGTTGATTTTTTCATACCATTTACACTTTAAGGGACATGCTGAAAAACTGAAATGATTTCCAATAACCAATATGAACCTGTGCTGGCTGCAAGAAAGAGCAACCAGACTGGTCATTTGCTTACTGTATGTCCAGCTGAGGAAAGCGATGCAGCATGGTTAATCCAAACAAAGTTCCCATGTGAGAACTAATTTTTGCTGAGCTTTGGGAGTTTGAGATTAAGGGAACTATCATGATGTAACATTTTCATTTTATATCTCATGAGCTACAGCTGTTTACTAATATCAGTGAGACTTGTACACAGATGGTACAAAAGACTTTTGCACCACTAACGTAAATAACAAACATTAAAAATTAATCACGTGTGAAGGCAAAGTGATCGTATTTCCATACATGCTTCATTGTAGCTTTAACTATAAACCATATTTATAATTTACAGGATTACTTTATGCAATAAAGCATTTTATATGTATACATTTTTCCTTTTTGACTAGAATGATTTCTATACCTAAAATGCATGTCTCCCTTTATTCCTTCACTAAAAACAAAAAAGAAATACTTATATTTCACAGTGCATACCAGTCGTGCTACGTTCCTCACTAACTGCCACCCTCAAAAGCTTTTGCAGAAAAGAAGCTTGTTGTGTAATCTAACACTGATCTACTTAGTATGCTGCATTGGTACAGAGGAAGCCTACATAATGACTTGAGGTTCTCTGTTTAAAACTGTTTTCTTTTTGCTGTTTGGTGACAACCACGATACAACCGTAGAAAGGTTTTATTTTAAAAGAGTCTTTTCATTAGCCCAATGGATTTTTAGCTCTTGAGAGATTAGTACTAGCACTGAAAACTGTGAAGATTAGATGAGTATATCAGTAAATAAACCACTGACTGTAGACCCCATGTCCTATTTCTTGTCCCTTGCAACTTTGTAACTTAATAACAAAAATGCTTTAAAACATAAACCTGAGACAGAAGTCCAGAATATTGGAGTAGGTAGGAAAGAGGAGGAAAGGAAAAAGGGTTCAGGTTTTAAATACATTAGTTCAAAGAGTACATCAGGATACAAAGTATGGGATTTATTCAAGGCTAGCTGGCTAATGGGTTATTGATTGCTTTTGCTTCTGGATGTGTGGGTTCAATTGTTTCGTGACAAGCCCAGTGGTGCCAAACTATTCTTCAGCGAACTGCGTATATGCATGTTCAGAACAGCCACAGATATGGGCAATACTAGCAATTGCATTTAGGAGAGGCCCAGAATTACATTAACAAACAGCTGTTGCAGAGTTAAGGATTCAGGTTCAATGACACAGCTGGGTGTAACTTCTGACCAACACCTGCCGGTAATATATCTCGTTCATGCCAGTCCCATTAGAAAAACAAACCTATAAAGAATCTGGCATTCAGGAAGTAGATAAGGGTTCAGGATGTATGTGAACCAGACACCGGCTAGTTGCCTCCTGGCCTGCTTTCCCTCCTGGGTGTCTGATCACAAGTTTAATTGAGGCATCCCTTCTCCCCTGGGGGCAAGGGCTCCACGGTCAAACCCATGTTGCTTATTTTGTCCTGCAGCCCCTCAGATCAACCTATGCAGTTGTGAGACTGGCTTGTGTAAATGAGCGTGGAGGTAGAGGTATGGGGTGTGGAGGGAAGAACAGCTCAGTGGTTTGAGCACTGGCCTGCTTAAACCCAGGGTTGTGAGTTCAATCCTTGAGAGGGCCATTTCGGGACCTGGGGTTAAAAAAAACAACAACGAAGTCTGGGGATTTGTCCTGCTTTGAGCAGGGAGTTGGACTAGATCTCCTGAGGTCCCTTCCAACCCTGATATTCTATAACAGGTGCTGGAACTAGGGATGCTCCTGCACCCCTTGACTTTAAGTGGTTCCCATCATGTACAGCAGTTACAGTTTGGTTCACCTCCACTATACAAATTGTTCCACCACCCCTGCTTGGAGGGACAAATAAGCAGTGCTTAATTTGTAATGAAAGAGGTGCCCAGGCTCCAGTAATTAGGTGCTGGGGCTCAAGCATTTTTTTTTACTTTCATAACTGAGGCAACAAGCCCAGAGGTCCCAGGGCTATGAACGGCCAAGCCTAGAGGTGCCCACGTTAAGCACTGCAAATAAGCCAAATGCTCTGGAGCAGAGCGGCCAGGGGTGCAGTGCGGGATGCCAGAGACAGGGGGGCCTCCCTGCTCCTTACCTTGCTCACGACGTTCTGGACGAGGCCGGCCCGGATCCGGTACTGCCACTCGTGGCAGTGGCACTGGCTGGCGTTGTCTCCCGGCGGCAGGGTGGGCAGCGCCGGAGTCCCCAGCATCCCGGCGCCGCTGCTCTGGCTGTGGTTAGCGGGGCCCCGGGTCAAGTGGCCCGTCCCGTTGCCCTGCCCGTCCGCCTCCCGGCACCAGAAGTCGGGCTGGTCCAGCAGGAAGGAGTCCGAGAACTGGCTGAAGCCGATGAAAAGGGCCGGGATCCACGTGAGCAGCACCAGGGTCCTCTGGTACCCGCCGCCCAGCCCGCCGAGCAGAGGCAGCACCGAGCCATCGTAGTCCAGCAGCAGCGGGCTGGTGGAGCCGGCGGCGGGCGGCGGCAGCGTCTGGATCTCCGCGGGTGCGGGGGGAGCCACCGCCAGCGTCGCTGCTGCAGCCGCCGCCGAGCCCACCTCCCCGGCCGGCAGGGACCCGTTCTCCTCCGGCAGCTGCCGGCCTCCGCCAGCCGCTTCGCGTCGCCGGTCTATCGCCATCCGGGAGCCTCACATAGAGAGCGCAGGGGTGGGATGGGGCCGGGCGCTTCACAGCTAGCGCGGGGCTGCCCCGGGAGGGCGACCCGGGCCCCCCCTGTCCTGCGCTTCAAGCCGCGCTCGGCCGAGAGCCCCCGCCGCCGCCGCCGCAGCCAAGCCTGCCCGAGCCGCCTCGGGGAAGCCTCCGCAAAGCCGCCCCCGCTCCGCACGGCCACGCTGCGGCTTCCCTGCCCCAGCGCCCGCTACGGGTCCCGTGGGCAAGCCGGGGGCAGCGGCCCCGCAGGGCAGAGCTCACGGCACCGCCTGGCTGGCTCCGTCCAGCCCCTGGCCCCGCACATCTGGCTCCGCGCCACGGGGGGCGAGTCCCCCCACCCCGGGGCCCGCCGGGCTGCGGGAGAAGCCCCGAGAGCCGCTGCGCCTGGGGGAAGCTCGCTCCAGTGCGCGGCGGCGCCTCTTCCTCTCTGCCGAGGCTCCCGCTGCTGCACGTACTGGGGAAAAGGGGCGGGGAGCGGTCCCCGCTCCCTTCCGCGTGCGCCTCTCTCGGCAGCCTCAACCTGCACAGGCAGCCCCCGCCCTCCCCAGGCCGGAGGTAAAGGTAACAGCGGCAGCACCTGCGCTTGGCGCCCGCGTCCTTGGTGGCAGCCTGGCTCCCCCTGCAGGGAGCAGCCGGACCCAGCCCTTCCCCCACCCCGGGCACCTCCACCGGCAGCCGAGCTCAAGCCATGATCAGCAGAGGAGGGAGCAAATCCAGCGCGCTCACTGAACACCCTGCCAGATCCGCTGAGCTCCGGCGCCTCTTGCTGCTGCTCCGGCTAGGAACGTGGAGGAGGATTTAGGAGCTTGCGCTGAATTGCAGCAGGGTTTGGCTCAGGCAGGAGGCGGTGGATGTGGTGTCAGCCAACAGCAGCAGGGGGGCTCGGTGTGGGGGGGGATGAGGGTCAGCGAACGTAGTAGCTTTGAAACAAGATTGACTCACGCGTCACACTCTCACCTACCCACCCCTCTGATCGCTTTGATTCCTCTCCTCCTCACTCTAGTTACCCCCAGTTTAAAGGAATCGGAGTGGGTCTTCGTCTAGGCTTCCTTCTCCTGGAGGCTCTTCAGTTAAGCACGCCCCGCTAGGGTATCTGTTTTGGCTAGTATTGAGATATCAGTCTAGTCTCTTAAAGCTGTTTAAATGTATACAGGCAAATGGCTTATTCGCTGTGATTTGATAAAGAGTTTCCTTTATCCCCCATGGGCTGGAATATGACATTGTGTTATTGCAAGGAGAATAAAAACGGGTAGAGTTAAAATGAATCCAGCCTAATAACACTCCATTCAGGTGGCCCAGAGTGTGTCACTACTGCAGCAGAGGTAGTGCTGTATTTTACATCATGTATAGCCTCCGGGAAGATCACCAACATCCCTTTATAAGTTATAACTTCTTTCACCCACCACTGGAATGCAGCCAGCTCTGGGGTAGGATGGAAACGCTGCGTTGGATAACTGTTGTTACATTTGGCATATGTCCTTGTAAATAAGTTCTGCGAACATGTTTACACCACAACACAAATTATATTTACATGGCAGTTTTCAGGGAAATATGCAAAGCCCTTCACAATTAACTCATTTATTAGTGGTAGGAGCCAAAAAGACTTGAACATGAAGAATAGTTCCAAGGTTAATAGTTGTTCCTTTCTAATTAAAAGTGGGGTGGAAAATAACACTGTTACAGATCTTTGATCTAGAGTTTTGTGGTTATTTCTGTGTGAATTATTTACTCTATGATGTCTATTATTCAGTAGGGTAAGAGTCCTGCAGCTTGCTGGTTCAGAAAAGCTATGAGAAGCCAAGTTACAAAACCACCCTGAGTGGCTGAAGAAGGAAGATTAGATAACCAGAGCAGTCATAAAGGATAACTGATGGGGAGGCCCAGAGGGGTCAAAGGCAAGACCAGAGGCTGAACCAGAACATCCTGTCTCTGAAGTCTATACAGATACAAAATAGTTGGAACTCAGAAGATGTATGTGCATAATTTCAAAGAAAATGGCAGTTGAAAAATTAAATTACAAAAAAATCATTACTTGTGTTAACCTCTGAGATAATTAAAACGAGGCTAGGCAGAATTCAATTTTTATCATTTCAATGGAATTATTCATGTTTATTTTAAAGTATTTTTGTATCATTTAGATTTTCACAGTTGTGCAGAATTATGGATTTTAATTTTTTTTTCAATTTTTATTGATTTACATTTTTACAACTGTTGGAAATGATGGGGGATCAGACAATGAGGGGGTCTGATAATTATTCAGTAAAATTGACTGTAGATGTTGAGATTCAAAAAGTTAAAACTGTACAACCATTAAAACACCAATTGTCAACATCAGAATCTAAATATACAAAGTAAATATCCTTAAATCAAACTCTAAGAAGTTTTCAGCAGCCTTTTTCTTGCTTTACCTGTCTGTAAATTTCAATTATCAATGGAAATATTTTTTCATTTATTTGTGAGCATATGGTGAAATTTACATTCACCTACATTTACCAATAAAATCTAATATCTAAAAATAACAGTAAATATAATTTACTTTTCACAATAAATGCTGATTTTTTTTCCCCTTTGCATTTCTCTATGCTGGGAGAAAGGCTGGTGAGTTTTACTTTTGTTTAGTCAATTTCACCTTTTGGATTTTTTTTCCCCCAGATGCCTTTGAGAACAGCAGAATTTCAAATGTGTGGAAATCATAAAACAGTATAGACAATGATTCTGCAAACAATGGCGCATGTAGACAGTCTGAGTTCAGTATGTAAAGTTACTTCACTTGTAAAAGTGTTTGTAAGATTGGGGCTATTTCTAGTACATTTAGGCAAACAATTTATTTGTGAATGGCCATTGATTTCAATGGGAATTAGGTGCCTTAATACCTTTCAGGGTCCAGGCCTCTGTGGCAGAAACATGGATAGAATCCATTTCTCCAGGGCAGCATTCAACTGCCTTAACCATGAGACCAAATGTTTTCTTCCTGCAATCCCCTGCCTGATTCGTTAACCATTTTCCAACCAACAGAGGGCGAGGAACCCCAGTGGGCCACTCTGTAGTCCTCTCTGGTTCCATGGCCCACTAGGTTGGTGGCTCATCCACAGTGCTGTGAGCCCAGGCATGTACCTGGTGCAGTTCAAGGACTCCCCCAACACCTGTCCCTTTTACTGTGAGAGGGAGACTCTGGTGCAAATCTACATAGGCTGCATCAGGTTGCAGCCCCTCTTCCAGCTCCTCCTGAACCTCTTACTGAGGTTCTGGTTGCATTTTTGCTCACATCTCCTGACCTATGCACAGCCCATCCATGACCCCACAAAGTCACAGGACCTTCTCCTGACACTGGCCAAGATGACCATCCATTACTCCAAGAGGAGGAAGTTTGATGGGAAGTGCTTCACAACTGTGTGGCCTATTTCTGTTCCCTTGTCCAGTCATGCCTCTGAGCAGAGTTCCTCTAGACCATGTCCACTGACTTCCTAGACCCCTTTGAGGAGCAGTTAGTGCTGTCTGGGGTTCTCTGCTTCTTATCCACCTCTCAATCGCTCATCCTTTACCTCTGATCTCACTCCCAGGCCTGTTTTTTTCATTTGTTGCCCCGAGAATCAATTGTAGCCTGGGCTCAGTAGTTCCTCCCCTTTACCTGAAGGGGAGGGCCTGAAGTTATGGATGTGCCTAGAGGAGCCTGCCCCAGTACTACAATTAGTACACTTGTTGCAACTCCTGCAACAAATGAAGCAGGTCAGCCTTAATTCTGGTGTTTCCCATTTTTTTAGTGTTTGATTTTGAAACCTTAATAATGTTCTATTAATGATTTTTTTTGTTATTATAAATTAGTTGTCAAACAACACAATACAAAAAGGAATTTCTCAAACAGCACAGTAAGTTACTGAACAGTACATACAGTCTTTAGACTTGGTTAGGTTATGTAAGTCTTAATTAAATGTATAAATCAAACCAAGTTGGAATAAAGTCATTCCGTAGCTTTTTAAAAAAATCCTCAAATGTTTACTATTAAATGGCCCAGGGTTTGAGCTGGTCTCTGAGCTCAGAAACCACAGGCTTTGAGACAGTCCCCATTTGACATGTCCCCCAAGCATGAGATGATATCCAATCTTCTAATAGTAACACAAATAAAAATATTTTTCAGCAGAATGGCTGTGAAACTGCAGCCCGGTGACTATATTTTAATTGTGATACTGTGATAATGGTATAGAATATTAACTATCAGTTCGTGAGCAAGAAAAGTGTTTTGTTACTTGTAATGGGAACTGCTGGCTGCTAGATTTTGAGGGTCACAGTCAGTTTTGCTTTGTAACTTGATTTCTAGAGCAAGGAAAACATGAACTACACCCAGAATATCCCTTGAGGGTTATGAGAGTATAGTCAGAGGTGCCCTGAGGGAACTCACTGACTCAGAATGCAGACAGATAAATTACACCTCAATGCAAACTAACTGTGCCAGTGTGTGTACATGCTACAGAAAATACCAAAAAAATGTAAGGACTGTGACTTAAAGCCTAAGTGCCTCAAATGTTCCAATCTCACAGGACTACATTGGCATATTTCATAAAACTAGAGCTTGTAATCAAGGACTTTATTGCACATGAAATATTTCCTTGCACTTTCTCCAGGTTTTGTTACCCCTCCGAGTAGGAGACATGCCCAGTGGAGAGCTTCCCTTTACAGGAGAAACCCAAAGTCTGTTATTCATCCTGTTCTGTAGCAGTGAAGGGAAAGCAGCTTAATCCAGCAAAAAGTTGCAACCAGTAAAAGATGATAATGAAGGAATTATTGTAACTGGTGCTAGAAACCAGAACTATCCATTTCAATAGCACTAGACTTATTTAAATATATCAGTAAGGGCAAATTTTGTCTTCCCCCAACATCTGCAAATGGCCATCCGCCCAGCTTCCACTCCATGGCACATCCCAGATCCCAGCCCAGTCACTGGACAAGGGTATTTGGCAGAGAATTCTGGCTTATGAGGCAATTTTTAAGTGAAATTACTATGGGGAAAGTGTGTCAAATTGACAGCTCTGAAAACTTAAGTGCCATTCTCAGAACAAATACAGCCTGAGCAGTATTAGTATAAATCTTCCCCCAATCCTCCCTCCCCTGCCATTTTTCTCCGATTTAGAAAGAATTCTGATACTGGAAAGAGTCTTGGTGCCTATACAATTCTTGACCTTTCTGCCAAAGACATCCAACAAAAGTGCCAATTGCAAAGGGGGTTTAGACACTACCCACAACTGGAAAAGAACCCATCAGTTCCATTTTATACCTATCAAACAGATATCACAGGGGTAGACAACCTATGGCACACGTGCCGAAGGCAGCACGCAAGCTGATTTTCAGTGGCACTTACGCTGCCTGGGTCCTGGCCGCTGGTCCGGGGAGCTCAGCATTTTAATTTAATTTTAAATGAAGCTTCTTAAATATTTTAAAAACCTTATTTACTTCACATACAACAATAGTTTTGTTATATATTATAGACTTATAGAAAGAGACCTTCTAAAAACGTCAAAATGTATTACACATTGTATTGGCACACGAAACCTTAGATTAGAGTGAATAAATGAAGACTCGGCACACCAATTCTGAAAGGTTGCAGACCCCTAAGATATCAGATGGCAGTAACCTTGAGTCACTGCTGCCAAGAGCTGGGCTCACGTTGGAGACCTACAGGTCAACATTTGAAGTCTTAAAATTACTAAGGGACAGAATATTGATCCAAAACAAACTGTTTACACTGGTACATGTACCAATTACTTCTTTCTATATACACTATGATGTGTGCTATGCTTTACACCTTGTGCACCTAAGATTTCAGCATGACCCTGTTTCTTTTATAACCCTTACATTCTCTGCTGAACAATGATGAAAGAATAAATTAAAAGTTATTTTGTATAGCCCGATATCCCAAGTGCTTTGTTGCATTAAACAGCAGCTGCAGGTGAGAGAATTATGAGGTAGAGGGCTAAAGGAAAGTGATATTGTTAGCCCATTGTCCATATTGTCCATAAACAGACAATCTGGGAAGAGAAGAAAGGCTGTTTTGAATGGCAAGTCCTACAGAGAAGGCTCTCGCTGCAAACTTAGCCAGAAACAAGAAGAGGGCAGTACTCAGACCGAGGAAAGTTAATAGGGGAATAGAAAGTAAAATGTCCACAGGACTGCACAGGATTGGGGTACAGGGAGGCATTAAGATACTTGTATGTTTTCTGAAAGCTGGCTTGTCACCCTATGCATTGCTTTAGCTTGTAGCAGCAGCCATTGGGCCCAGGACTCTAGCTGGATATCATCAGGACACTGAGACACCCTACATATACACCAAGCTGGTCTATATTAGCTGCAACACTGGCTCTATCCCACCCAACAATCCCCATACACTAGGGTCATTCTCCTGAGGCCAGCAATGCCAGCAGAGCACCCCCAGCTCAGGATTTGAGTCTGCTTGTGTCCTAAATGGATATTTTCAAAATGTTCAGGTAGGAATGTATATTCTCTCCTCATTGTGTACTAATATAGGTAATATAGGTTAGCCTTCACAGGGAAACAAACTATCAGCTAGTTCAAGTTAAAGAGAAAGAATGTACTGGGCTTTAGCACAGTGTTTGCTTTCATTAATAAAATTGTGATTAAACAAATGATTATACCACAAATGGATAAATACTAGAGTTGTAAGGGGAAAGAATGCTCTCTAATGTTTATATTATGTGTTATTTCATTTTCAAAGGATTTTTTCAGTTAAAGTTAAGAGATTTGCACTGATAGGTTAACATTTCTCTATCTTCTAGAAGGCAGGCAGCCAAGTAACCATAGATACATGATACATTCAGGTCTTGCAGATTTCTGATTCTAGATGTAACCACTCTTCTACACCTCAGCCATATAAATGATCAAACCTTCATTCCAGTACATTGCTAAAGTTGCCTCATCTCATAGGGCCCAGTCCTGGAAAATTACCCATTGCCTCCTTCATGGTGCTTATGGTGCTAATTCCAAGCTCATTGAAGTCAACAGGAATGGTTCCACTCCCTTTAGATTAACTCCTGTTGAAGTCAATGGGAGTATAGGGCACTCGACCGCTCAGAGGTGCTTAGCATTTCACAGGACTCACCCCATAGCACCTGCTTCTGCTCCCTGTGAAATAAATAGCAAAATTCCAGGTAACGTCAACTGGAGCAGGATTGGGCCCCTAGTGTATAAAATCAGCCATGGTGCTCACCAGTATGCACCCAATGTATTTGAGGGTAAGTGTGAATCATCAGCCATGCTAAAAATACTGTATTGGGTGACCTCTGTTGAACTTACAATATGCTTTTTTATCTCTGCTGCACAGTGAAGCTAGTACATCAGAAGAATCTGAAAACTAAGTAGGCAGCCAGGAAATGCAAGTTCCTAGAATGGCTCTCCAGCTGGAAGAGCCTAACTGGAGACATTTTGTCAACAGAGGAATGCTGGCATCAGCAGCCTAAGGAGAGTGGGGAGCTACACATGGGCTATTCACGTACTTCAGGAGATAGCATTCAAAATGCAACACAGGAAGTCTTGGAGAAAGGAAGAGGGTAATGAAGGGAGTGGGGGAGGGGAGAAGTAGAGGAAAAATCATCTAGGAAACTAAAAAAAAAAATCCTTTTGTTAAGAGGAACAATCTAAGCTGATGATAATGGGGAAGAATAATACTGGCTCTTGGCCTGTTTGAATGACTAGGACATAAAAGAACAGAGAATCACAAACAAATGTTGCAGCCCTTGTTATGGCATTCTCTTTGTTATTCCGCTATATTAAGCTGGTGTATGTGCCCATCAATCAATGGCATAAGCGAGGGGTGGGCAAATTTTTTGGCCTGAGGGCCACATCAGGGTGCAAAACTGTATGGAGGGCCAGGCAGGGAGGGCTGTGCCCCCCCGACCCCATCTGACCTCTCCCACTTTCTGCCCCCTATCCCCCTCAGAACCCACCACCCATCCAACCCCTTCCCGCTCCTTGTTCCCTGACCGTCCCCTCCTGGGACCCATGCCACCTGACTGCCCCCTCCCGGGACCCCCACCACCTATCCAACCTGCCCTGCTCCCTGTCTCCTGACTGCCCCAACCCCTATCCACACTCCCACCCCCTGACAGGCTTCCTAGGCAGGGCCGGCTCTAGGCACCAGTGTTCCAAGCATGTGCTTGGGGCAGCACTTTCCAAGGGCCGGCACTCCAGCTCCTTTTTTTTTTGCTTGGGACGCAAAAAGCCAGGAGCCAGCCCTGAGCAGAGGTGAGCTGCGGCAGTGGGGGGAGCGGGGAGGGCCTCAGGAAGTAACCTCTCCCTCCCAGCTCACCTCCACCTTCTCCCCTGAGCGTGCCGCCACTCCACTTCTCACCCCTCCCTCTCAGGCAAGCCTGGGAGGGAAGGAGGAAGGGGTAGGAAGGGAAATGCAGCATGCCCGGGGGAGGAGGCAGGGCCGGGGATTTGCGGAAGGGGTTGGAATGGGGCGGGGAAGGGGCGGAGTTGGGGCAGGGCCCGGGGAGGTATAGGATAATTTTTTTGCTTGGGGCAGCAAAAAACTTGGAGCTGGCACTACTCCTGGAATCCCACCCCCTGGCCAATCCCCCCATTCCCCGTCCCCTGCCCCCCGAACCTCTGCCCCATCCAAACGCCCCCTGCTCCTTGTCCCCTGACTGCCCCCCCAGGCCTCCCTGCCCCATATCCCACCCCCAGGCCCCGGCCTCCTTACCCTGCCATCAGAGCAGCATATTTGGAGCCGTGCCTCCTGGCCGGAGCCAGACACACTACCACCCTGCCCAGCATGAGCACGCAGCCCCACTGCACAGAGCGCTGCAGGCGTGGCTGAGGGGGCAGGGGAACAGCAGGGGAGTGGCCAGGGTCTAGCTGCCTGGCCAGGAGCTCAGGGGCTGGGCAGGATGGTCCCGCAGGCTGGATGTGGCCTGCGGACTATAGTTTGCCCACCTCTGGCATAAGCAATGCCAACATAACACTGGCTTTCACCTGCCTAATAGCAAATACAATTCCCCCCCCCAAATGTGACAGAATTTTTCTGCCATGCTCCATGTGTAGGGCAAGAGTGAGTGGAATTGGCTTTAAAAAGAAGAGCCTGGAGTGATAACTGGGGATGTTATTAAGGAGAACAATGTTCGTAAGGTCATCAAATTTGTGACCTTGCAATGGGAGAATCTTTGAGGCATTCACCAATTTCATAGCTGTCTGGAAACGAGGTGGGAAAGAAGCCAAAAGTGTATCCTAAAACCTCAGATATCTTGTAGCTTAGTGTTTCTGCCAGTATCTCAGGATACTTTTCTCATCTCCAGTCCTTTCTCACAGTGAATGTATTTTACAAATACTGGACATCTGGACCTTGACAAAACAAAGAGGTCTGTCCATTTACTATCTCCTATATATTCATGGTCATTTGGCAGGGGGGAGGGCAACAGGCAAATATTACAGTGGCTTAGGACCAGATTGTAATTCCCCTTACCCTGTTGAGCAGTTACTCTAACAAGTTGTTCCAAGGGCTCCTAGTGGCAAGGGTTTCACAATCTGGCCCATAGCAGATAACAGGTTTTCTCAATTCAATTATTCATTTACAGGATATTTAAAAATTGAGGGGGGGAGGGGAAGATTGTGTCTAACCTCCCAGTGACAGTGGAAACGCAAGGTTGAATAAAGGACAGTTACCTGTTCCATAGCTGGCATTCTTCGAGATGTGTTGCTTGTATCTATTCCACAGTAGGTGTGCGTGCTCGCCACATGCATCGGTGCTGGAATTTTTTCCCTTAGCAGTACCTGTAGGGGCAGTGCTGCTACGACCCCTGGAGTGGTGCCTCTATAGCATGCTATAAGGGGAGCTGCACAGTCCCCCCACCCTCAGTTTCTTCTTGCCAGACCAACTCCAACAGAGGGGAAGGAGGATGGGATGGGGAATAGACATGAGCAGCACATCTCGAAGAACACCAGTTATGGAACAGGTAGCTGTCCTTTCTTCTTCGAGTGATTGCTCCTGTGTATTCCACAGTAGGTGATTGCAAGCTATGTCTGATGGAGGTGGGTAAGAGTTCACAGATTCCCTGGCAGAAGCAAAGCTCTACCAAAGCCAGCGTCATACCTGGAGTGGGAGACAATAGCATACTGCGATGTGAACGTGTGTACTGAGGACCAGGTAGTGGCTCTACAGATGTCCTGGATAGGGACATGGGCCACAAAAGTAGCCGACAAGGCCTGAGTCCCTGTCGAGTG
The DNA here is from genome assembly GCF_025201925.1 of Gopherus flavomarginatus. Lineage (NCBI taxonomy): Eukaryota > Metazoa > Chordata > Testudines > Testudinidae > Gopherus > Gopherus flavomarginatus. The sequence goes on from NC_066618.1 coordinate 177,979,938, forward strand.
CGCCCTCACAATAAGTGGTGAGGGAACCCCTGCCAGGTCGTAGCATGTTTGGATGCACGATGTAATCCACCGGGAAAGCCTCTGGGTGGAGATTGGTTGACCTCTCATTCACTCGGCTGAAGCAACAAAGAGTTGCAAGGACCTGCGGAATGGCTTAGTCCAATCCAAATAAAACGCAAGCGCCTTGAGCATATCGAGCATATGGAGGTGGTGTTCCTCACTAGAAGCGTGAGGTTTGGGGCAGAGGACAGGCAGGAAGATGTCCTGGCCCATGTGAAAAGTGGAGAGCACCTGAGGGAGGAATGCAGGGTGTGGGCAGAGCTGCACCTTATCCTTGTGAAAGACTGTGTAAGAGAGGTCACAGGTCAGGGCTGACATGATAGTCATGAGGAAGGCTACCTTCCATGAAAGCTGAGACTATGAGCATGTGGCCTGGGGTTCGAAGGGGAATCCCGTGAGACGGGATAACACCAAGTTTAGATCCCACTGAGGAAATGGGGTTTTAGCATAAGGAAAGGACTGGTCTAGCCCTTTGAGGAAATGCCCAGTCATGGCATGGGAGAAAACTGAGCAGCCCTAGACTGGTGGATGGAATGCCTAAATAGCTGCCAGGTGCACCCTGATGGAGGAAGGCGCCAGGCCCTGAATTCTAAGGTGAAGGAGGTACTCAAGGATAAGTTGGATTGGGGCAGCCATCGGGGAAGTACCCTGCTTGCCTGCCCACCTGGAGAACTGGGACCACTTTGCTAGGTAGGCTTGGCATGTGGATGGCTTCCTACTTTCTAGGAGGACACGCCTGACCCCTTCAGAACACCTGGCCTCCTCTGCATCTAGCCATTGAGCAGCCACGCTGTCAAATGGAGGGCGGTCAGGTTTGGGTGGAGGAGGTGGCCCTGGTCCTGGGAGAATAGGTCTGGGCGGAGCAGCAATGACCATGGAGGGGCCACCAGCAAGCCCAGGAGGGTCCCGTACCAATGTTGCTGGGACCAGGCTGGAGTGATCAGGAGGACTCGTGCCTTGTCCATTTCTACTTTCTCTAGGACCTCGCCGATGAGGGGAAACGGAGGAAAGGCATAAAGAAGTTGACCCGACCATGACAGGAGGAAGGCATCTGAGATCACATTCCTCCCCACCCGCCCCTCGAACAGAACCTGGGGCAATGGTGGTTCTGTTGGGTCACAAACAGGTCTACTTGGGGAGTGTCCCAGGCTTGGAAGAGCTGGTGAGTGATCTCCAAGTGGACAGACCACTCGTGTTGGGAGGAGAAAACCCTGCTCAAGCAATTGGCCTGTGTGTTGTTGACGCCTGGCAGGTGGAGACCCTTCAGGGAGATGTCGTGGGCTATACAGAACTCCCAGAGTCTGAGGGCTTCCTGGCAGAGGGCTGAGGACCTTGTCCTGCCTTGCCTGTTGATGTAAAACATTGCAGAGGTGTTGTCCGTGAGAACTCTGACCACCTTTCCGCGTAGCTGTGAGCTGAATGCCACACAGGCTAAGCGTATTGCCCTGAGTTCCCTGAAGTTTATGTGAAGGGAGAGCTCCGCGGCTGACCACATCCCTTGGGTTGGTGTGTTCCCTATGTGGGCTCCCCAGCTGAAAACTGACGCGTCGGATACTAGGTCTAGTGACGGGGTTGGGCCCCGGAAGGGAATTCCCTGGAGCATATTGGCCGGGCAGGAGCACCATTGTAGCATGGTGATCACCAGCGCTGGAACCGAGAAGACCTTGTCCAGTTTGTCCCGGGCCTGGGAGAACTCTGAGGCCAGCCAGAGTTGGAGGGGCCTTATCCGAAGTCTGACGTGGTGGACCACGTACGTGCACGCCGCCATGTGGCCCATGAGCTGCAGACATGCCCTGGCCATGGTGACAGGAAACTCCATGACCAAGGCTATAAGCCCCTTGAGGGTTTGGAACCTGCTCAGGGGAAAGGAGGCTGTGGCTTTGAAGGCATCTAGGAGAGCACCTATGAATTCTATGCGCTGCACCAGAACCAACGTCGACTTGGTCTCATTCACTAAGAGGCCTAGGTTGGCACACATAGCCAAGAGCAGGTCCACGTGGTTCTGTATCTGGCTGGGACCACAAGCTGCCCTTGAGCAGCCAGTTGTCGAGGTAGGGAAATACCTGTACCCCTCGGCATCTGAGGTAAGCTGCTACTACCGCCATACACTGTGTGAACACCCTGGGTGCGGTGGACAGGCCAAATGGGAGGACCATAAATTGGTAGTGGTCCTGTCCCACTAGGAAACAGTGGAAGTGTCTGTGCCCCTCGAATATGTGGACATGGAAGTATGCATCCTGAAGGTCCAGAGCTGCATACTAATCGCCAGGGTCTAGAGAGAGTATGATACCAGAGAGACCATGCGGAACCAGCATTTTACCATGAACCGATTGAGGTCTCGCAAATCCAGAATGGGCCTCAGCCCCTCTTTCACCTTGGGGATCAGGAAGTAATGGGAGTAAAACCCTTTACCCTGGAACTCCCATGGAACCTTTTCCACAGCTTCCAAACTGAGGAGCCGACCCAGTTCCTGCTGTAGCAGGGGTAGATGCAATGGGTCTCCCCTGCCATCCGAGGGTGGAGTTGAGAAAAATTGTAGCGTGTAAGTCTGGGAAATGGTGTTGATGTTATTCTGGACCATTCCACAAGGAACACAGACAAGCGGTTGCTGAAGGCAAACTTTATTGGTAGGAAAGTCCTCTCGGGGGCCACTTGGGTACCCTCCTGCAACCAGTCAAAAATGCCTCTTGCCCTGCTGCTTGCCCCTGGAGGGCCTAGGCTGCGGAGCAGAACAAGACTATTTCTGAGGTAGCCTCTTTTGAATTTTGGACCTCTTGTAGGCGGATTTGTATCTCAGCTGGGGCGCAGGGATGGAGGTTTGTGGCTTAGGCTTTTCCTTGGGCAGAACGTAGAGCTCGAGGGTTTGAAGGGTAGTACATGAGTCCTTTATGCCATGGAGCCTCACGTCTCTTTGTTCTGTGAACAGGTCCTTGCCATCGAAGGGAAGATCCTGCATCACAGACTGCACCTCCGTGGAGATCCCTGACAGCAGAAGCCATGATGCCCTGCGCATAGACACAGCCAAGGCCATGGACCAAGCAGCCATGTCAGCTGCATCGGACACCTCCTGCAGAGCAGCCTTTGTGGTGGCGGTGCTGTCCTCCACCAGGGCCTTAAAATCCTTCCTTTTGCACTCCGGAAGGAAGGCCTCAAATTTCGGCAGCGACCCTCACAAGCTAAACTCCTAGTGACTGAGGAGAGCCTGGTGGTGGCCACCTGGAGCTGGAAGCTGGCCGATGAATAAAGCTTCCTGCCAAATGAGTCCAGTCTTTTAGAGTCTTTATTTTTAGGTGTGGGTCCTGGTTGACCCTGTCTTTCTCTATGATTTACAGACTCCACCACTAGGGAGATGGGGGCTGGGTGGGTATAAAGGTATTCGTGCCCTTTTGTGGGCAAGAAATATTTGTGCTCTGCCTTTTTCAATATGGGCACAAGGGAGGCTGGCATTCGCCAGAGGGCACTGGAGGTGTTAGCCACCCCTTTGTGCAGCGGGAGGCCACTCTGCCCGGTACTGAGGACGAGAGCACATTGAACAAGGAGTCCGAGGGTCCCTCCATCTCCTCAGCTTGGAGCTGGAGACTGGACACTACTCGCTTCACTAGCTCTTGATGAGCCCTGAAGTCCTCTTGGGGTGTGGAGGTGGGTGGAGCTACAATCTTATCATCTGGTGCCGGGGAGGGAGCAGGTACGGTGCTCTGCACGTTGACTAGTGCCACGGGATCCACTCCTTGGTCAGATTCTTCGTGCGGTGCCGAGGAACCATGACCCGTCAATCTATCCCTCAGAGGTCTGGATAGTGCGGCTGACGGAGCATCCGATGCCACCGCTATTGGCCGAGGGCCTGGCTGGGCATGCACAAGGGGTCAGTGGGGTCCACTGACACCATTGGCCTTGCCATGGGGGCCCTTGCCATTGACTCTGCTGCAGCACCAGCAGCACCAGCTGGTTGGGTTGGCCTGGCTGAGTCATAGGGGGCCGCCTGTGGGTCGAGGTCGGGGTTACTAATGACCTATCAGTATCGTGGGAGCAGTAAAAGTGGTGCTACCGAGAACGATGTCTGCCACAGGACCGGGACTCCGATGTGGAGGAACGGTGCCGGCTTGAGCTGCTGTTCCCTGAGACGCTGCGATGCCTGGATCCACGGTGATGCGGAGCTGGCGATCCCCACTGGGAGTCACGGGCAAGGTGCCTCGAGACGAAAGAGCTGGAGTGTGACCAGCAATGGCTCCCATGTCAGGAGCGACTTCGGTAGCTCTGCTGAGAATGGGAGTGTCTATGGTGTCTGTTCCTGTCCTGTCTATACTCCCTATTCAGTGTGGAGCAGTGCCTGGAGCTCTGCTCCTACGGCACCTGACCAGACAACCTGGTGGGTGACAAAAGCGGAGGCCAGAAACTGTGTCCTGACAGGACACTGAGTGGCGAGCAGGCCCGAGAGCGGTCCCCTGACCAGGATCTGTGTCGGGTCGGCGTCAACTGTGGAAAGCCCAGCGGCGGCTTGCCTCTGGGCACCTGCAGAGTCATAATGTCCTTGGCTGCCTGCAGGGCCTCCAGCGTTGAGGGCATCCAGGCTGCTCGAACTAAGTTGGAGCTCTAGAGCCTGGGGGGGAACTGGGGCTGCCCGACGCAAGTCTAGCTTCACCCCCTGCTTTCTCTCAACACTTCTGAGAAGATGGAATCTTTCTCTGCTTCTTCGACGGGGAGCGGTGCCAGCCACAAGGAGGTGCCAGGAGATCGCCGCGCATTGAAGACGAAGTGCCCAGTGCCGATTCCACTCAGCGTACTGGGGTTGGAGCCAGTGCCGACTCCATGAGAAGGGCCAGAAGTCTAATATCTCTCTCATTTTTTGTCCTGGGTTTAAAGGACCTGCAGATCTTACAGCGGTTGCTGATGTGAGATTCGCCCAGGCAGCAGAGACAGTTGGTGTGCGGGTCACTTCTGGGCATCGAACGCCTGCAAGACTCGCATGATTTAAACCCTGGGGCCTGGAGCATGCCCCGGCCTGAATTAGGGTGACCAGATGTCCCGATTTTATAGGGACAGCCCCAATTTTTGGGTCTTTTTCTTATATAGGCTTCTATTACCCCCATCCTCTGTCTCGATTTTTCATATTTGATGTCTGGTCATGCTAGCCCGAAGACTAACTAACTGACTAAACTGAAACTTTCTTGGACTAACTAACACAGGTACTACTAATGACCAAACAAGGTCTTGGATGAGCTGCAGCAAAGCTGGAGCAGATAGTTCCAATGCACTGTCACTGGCAGAAAGAAGGAAATGAGGGTGGGGGGAGCGTGCGGCTCCCCTTATAGCACTATAGAAGCGACACTCCAGGGATCGCAGCAGCATTCCCCCTACGGGTACTGCTAAGGGAAAAACTTCTGGCACCAGTGCACGTGGCGAGCACGCACACCTACTGTGGAATACACATGAGCAAGCACTTGAAGAAGAATTATACAGTAATCTTCCTTCTGCAAACCTTTATCATTTTTGAGCACTTTATGGGGAAAATGCTATTGAGACATATTATTTTTATAATCAGATAAATGTTTGTCTAGCTGGGTAATATTAGTTAATTTAGAGATGGCTTAGAGTCCAAACAGCTTCGGGAAATCAAGTAAACCCCATCCCTTACTATGTGGCAGAAGTGAGGTTGGATATTTAATATCAACACCTGAAGACTGAGTTGTAGACCTTGAAGGCTTCAGGTGGCTTTAGCCCCCTTAAAAATTTAGAGATTGAATTAATATCTAAAGAGAACACAGAAGCTCATTTGTCTCTCTTTATTAAAAGTGGACACAGTTAGTCATGGTACAAAACTACTCATTAAAGCATTATTTTAAAAAAGAGTAAAAAGAATGACTTACAAATCAGAAAGTTCCAAAAATGATCTTCACCCTGGGTTTATTGAAATGAATTCTTCTGCAACATCTGTAAGGTATAAGTCCACAATTTTGTCCTTGTGTACATGTTAAATCATACACCAGTTGAGCAGTGATAGTCCCATAGTGGATTGATCCCATGTTTTAATGCTGTAACCCTTCATATGGATGTAGATCAGTGGTTCTCAACCAGGAGTCCGGGGCCCCCTGGGGGGCCACAAGCAGGTTTCAGGGGGGCCAAACAGGGCCAGTGTTAGACTCGCTGGGGTCCAAAGCAGAAAGCTGAAGCCCACTGCATGGGGCTGGAGCCCAGGGCCCTGAGCCCTACCACCCGGGGCTGAAGTTGAAATCTGAGCAATGTAGCTTTGTGGGGGCCACTATGGTGATCTCCAGGCAATGGCCCTGCTTGCTACCCTCTAATGATGGCCCTAACTTTTATAGACAGAAAACCAGTTGTTGTGGCATAGCTGGGCCCTTAAGTTTTTATAACATGTTAGGAGGCCTCAGAAAGACAAAGGTTGAGAACCCCTGACATAGATCATTGAAACAACATTCACTTACATCAGTGATTGCAGGTACCACCAAAATCATCATCAGCTTTACCACTTTGGAAAACAGCCGATGTTTGGCTTAGCTGAGGAAATTCAGATATTTCTGAACCGACTTCAGCAATTTTTCTGTAAAACGACAGTTGACTTCCAACAGATGATGCTGAGTGATTAGTCAATCATGGATGAAATTGGAACCATATACCTGAAGCATGTCTTAACATTGCATTTCTGTTATGTTTGGATTTATGAGAGCATCAAGAATTTGAATAATTTTGTAGCCTCTCTGTTCAAATCTTGACTGAATACTGGACATTGTAAAATCAGTTACTTCAAAGTAGATGTACCCTTTGCTGAATTTGGGTAGCTGGATTCATCTACCCCATTTGCATTTTCTTGGGAACTTTTCTCTTCCTTGGAAGCACAAGCATTCCAGCTATCTCTAATTGTAAACTTTTCCAGTGGATTTTAAGTTGTATCTTTCATCCGACTGGATGGACTGGAGTGAATTAAGTGTTATTTTCAAAAGAGATTTGCCTTCTGTTGCTGAAACATCCAGCACTTAACAGAGTGTGGACAGGTTGTTTGCCATGGTTAGGACTTTTCAACCTAGTTCACTTCCAAAGAGGGATATATAGCTTTTCTATCTGAGTTACTAAGCCACCAGTTCAGGCTCTCATTTCAGGTTTTTTTGCTGCATCCTTTGCAACCTCCCAAATTGCACACTGTGCAAGGTAGTTCTCAGAAACTAAAATCAATGTTTCTGCCCTCACAGTCCATTTTGTTGGACAGAAGACATGGATGCCTAGTGATAAACTTAACACATCATATTTTATGTTCTATAAAATCTAGTTCAGATGATTCTTTAATTTATTTTGTGATTTTTGTAAACAATTTCAAGAGTTTCTTTTAGGATAGTGGTTTTTAATAGCATCCTGCCATGTCAAATTCAAAGTATGCCCGTAGCACTGAGTGTGTGTGTTTATACCCACACACACACACATACAAACACACATAATTTGTTCCACCTGTTGCAATGTAGTTGCTACACCGGATACTAAGCCTGCCATATTAACAGCATCATCATAGCACTATCGGTGATAGTTATTGATTCTCAGATTTAGATGCATTAATATCTTTAATTACTGATACGATTACCTCCACCATTGTACTGGTGACATCATACAGCACAATTAATGCTTCATGAACATTCATGTCATCCTCATTTCACAGACAAAACCACTTGCTCATTGTTGAAGCCTGTTTCATCTACTGTAATTGTATACCATGTTCCAGAAATTATCCCTCACAACTAAGAGCCATGATTTCCATAATCTCACTGTGAATAATTGGACTTAGAATTTATCTTTACTTTCAGCCACTTTGAAATATTGAGGTTATATTCTGCCTGCAAACAAAGCCGTTGAATAAAGTTACAGTCTACCTCTTCATTTAAGGGCAGATTTTCAGCTTGTCAGTATAATGTCCTCACTGTGGAAGTTCTTGTCTGACAAGAGAACATATACTATTTAATACTTTTATTAGATTCTTCCCTTTTTCTTCTGATAGTATTGAAATCTTAGCATGTCACCAACATTCTTTGTGGTCTTTTGAAGTATATCAGCTGTTTCATGGTGATGCCTCTCAAATTTGACTTGAGCCTTTTTCCAATGAGAGAATTCAGATTGTGTGAAAGCTTCATCTGTGTAGTTAACCAAAAGTAGTTTCTACTATTGTACAACTTTTAGGTGCAAAGAAAGCATGTCATTACTAGCTTTCTACTAATGGAATCCTTGAAAATCATCAAACCAGAATGAGCAAAGCTTTCCAAGTTACACACAGGGAAAGATGGGTAGTGTCCTCCTTTTTAATCAATTTCCTTTTAGCATCTTGAAAATATACGTTGTTTTTGTACTTCAGTTGCTACTCAGTAAGAATGGCTTAGAATTGCCGAATCAAAACACACACACACACACAACTCTGACAAACTGAAACATTTAGAAAAAACAATGAGGAGTCCTTGTGGCACCTTAGAGACTAAAATTTATTTGGGCATAAGCATTCATGGGCTAGAACCCACTTCATCAGATGCATGGAGTGGAAAATACAGTAGCAGGTATATATATACATAGTACATGAAAAGATGGGAGTTGCCTTACCAAGTGAGGGGTCAGTCTAATGAGACAATTCAATTAACAGTAGAATACCAAGGAAAGTAAAATCACTTTTGTAGTGGTAATGAGGGTGCCCCTTTTAAACAGTTGACAAGAAGGTATGAGTAACAGTAGAGGGAAATTAGTATGGTAAAATTAGGTTTTGCAATGACCCATCCACTCCCAGTCTTTATTCACACCTAATTTGATGGTGTCCAGTTTGCCAATTAATTCCAGTTCTGCAGTTTCACACTGGTGTCTGTTTTTGAAGTTTTGTTGTTGAAGAATTGCCACTTTGGCTTTATATAGTCACTGCATTTGTTGAAAAAACAGATTTTTTGGAATGTGGCAAAATGAAGAAAGGGAACAGCCTGCACCTGAGCAGTTGATTACATTGGGAAACAATTGCTTTTATGTTTTTCTTGTATAACCTGCAGCAGTCCTCTCTCACCCTGAGACTAATAAGAAAAGACTACAAATAAGATGGTAGCTGGAGGCTCTTTGACCACCAGGCATGATAGAACTGGTGTTGGAGGCTGCAAAAAGCCAGCCAAAAAGTCTTGGGTTTCATGATGACTGGCTTCCCCACTCTCTTTGGAAAAGAGCACACGGAAGTGGGGGGAAGAGCCTGTCCCAGGTCTCTCAAGAGAGAGGGGAATCAGAAGTTCTCATGCACAACCTAGAGCTAGAAAGGCAGAGGATCATTAGCCTTTCTGAGAGAAGGGAAATAGCCAGCATTGCTGCAGAAAGAGTGGGAAAAGCACAGACAAGTGAGCCCCACCAAGGCACACAGAGCTCCGCTTCACAAGAACAGGAGATTCTGGTTCCAAAACCATTTCCCAACCAGGGAAGAAAGGAGTTAGCGCCTGCTACAGGAGAAACCTTCAGCAGAATCCCAGCTACTATGAGTCAGTTGATATCACTGGGGAAGACAGAAGACTTCAAGCAGCTGAGACCATCAGATGCTTATGGAAGCCTGGGCTGAAGAGAAACTGAGACATTAGGTGATTGGCTGCGCCACAATAATTAGCTAGTGTAAAGATGATATTCAACAGCTACTTTATTTAGCTCTCCCCCCCTTTCCAAATAAAAACAGCTGTCTACTACCCTGTATTAAGGGCTCTTCAACACAGTCAGCCCAGATCCACTGCCTGAAAAAGGAGACAGACAGAAAGGCTTTGTATTCATTGCCATGTGTTTTTACCATGAGATAACAAATGTGCATTAATGATCCCCCTGTAAAATTCTACTAGAGACAAGACACTTGTAGATTTAATAGCGAACTAAATTGATGAGGTCAACCACAGGTGGAGGTATGGTGTTGACCACCCCTCCTCCACAGCTACATCATGCTAAAAACTACATGTGCCTTGTCTCCACTAGGATTTTACAGTGTGATAACTAATGCAAGTTAGTTTTCCCATGGTAAACACACCCCTTATTTGCAGTGATGACATAGCCCAATATGAAGAAAGAAGATCAAAAGAAAGTAATGAGAAGACAAAGAAATTGCTTCCAGCTGCTCTGCAGACTCTCTTTCAGTGGATCCTCCTCCTTCTCCCAAACAGGCTAAGTGAAGTAATTGGCATGTGACTTGTTATACAAGAGAATGAGTGCAGTAATTGTACAGGTTTAGTTGTGCTTATATGGCACATGGATGTTTGATTCAGCATTTGCTTACTAAGCAGCCAGATTTTGAGGGTGTCCTGAAAGAAATCCATTGACTAAATCCTTCTTCCCCACAAATTCAATGCTTCATTCACCAGAGCCAGAGCAATTACTTTCCTTTTGCTTTTGATATCTGATGCCTTCCAGATGGCTTGGAGATTAGTGGACACAGGTGCTAAATTTAGAAGAATTAGTGGGCATAAATACTGATTAAAGAAATGTTTACTGCCATTGCCTCTACAAATAATGCATCTTGCATGTCCTTTTAAAAACGATCTTGTGAATTTACAGGAATATCTGCTAATTGGGCTGGCTTCACAGACCTTGTAACTGGAATCTTCTGTTAGCTATACAGCAGGCAGTGGTAAAGTAAGCTTCCTCATACCACCGTGCCCATAAACATCAATCCCAACCTAGAGGAACAGAGAGGATGGTTCCCTCCCTAAGCTCATTCAGTTGCTGAATTCTCTAAGAGGCTGTCAGTTGGGGTGCCGATTGTGGTGGTGTAGTTTTATGTTGAACCAGGTGGAAATGTGTCCATTGGGACTTGGACTGGAACAACCAAACTCACTGCAGTAGGGATTGTATTTGAAAGGGGAGGTCTGTTCTGATACAATTGTAAAAATAGCACCGTGTCTCCCAGTGTCTCTCTTCTCTGTTGTTTCCATATCCAATCCACTTAGTATCAAAGTAATAAGATGATTTCTCTGTCATCTTTGCAACCACAATGTGAGATCCCAAACTAGGCTCTTCCCTTCTCAATGCAATAATAAGAATTCTGCAGGCCAATTTCTGTCCTCATTTACACAGGTACAATTCCTTCCTTTTCAAATTATGCCCTCAGTGACATCTGTGGAGACTCATTGTCTTTGATGGATTTGCAGATGTGATTGATTCGGATTTAATAAACAGTTCTATTGATGAAGCATGAGAAGGAATAGAATCCAGATTACTATCTGGGTCTGTAAGGCTAACGGGGTAAAATATAATTTAGAGCCTGATTTTACTGCTCTTACAGAGAGTGAAACTCATGGATAAAAGGGCCAGCACAAGGCCTGTGCACCACTTAAAACCTATTTTGAGGGTTTAAGTGAGACTTAAGTGTTACATAGGCTTCATGGTTGTTCTCTGCACAGTGGTGAATGTCACTTAAATAGCACTTATTCATAGGTTCCATTGACTTTAATAATTACTTGTTAAAGGAATCTGTTGAGTTAGGATGGGGTCATTTTCTGGAGTAGAGTTGTAAATTCATTCATTTTGAGTTGGAGTAGGGAAGAGAAGGTCGCAGGTATTTGTGCTGTTGAATAGTATCCTTGGCTTTTTCAAATTAACTTTTAGCACCAAAATACTACACAATACTAAAGTTATGTCTACACTTAAACCGCTATTGCAGCTGCCCTGCTGTAGCACTTCACTGTAGACACTACCTATGCTGACAGGAAGTGTTCTGCCATTAGCACAGGTAATCCACTGACCACAGAGGTGGTAGCTAGGTCAATGAAAGAATTTTTCACATCCCCAAGAGACATCATTATACTGATGTAGGTTCCCAGAGCAGACCAGCCCTTAGGAGCTGAACTCTTCAGAAAACTGATCAATACTGATCACAGTGTTCTTTAACTGAATTTTGGTTGATGTTACTTAAGATGCAGAAGCTATATAATAGGAATCCTAGTTGTGGCACAGGCCACTGTCTCTTTTGTCATTTCCCCTTTTCATTATGTTTAAGCATCAACAGTCCTTTAGACTAATTAGTCTATGGCAGTGGGCTAGGGAGACCAGTGACATGTACTGCCTAACACATACAAGGCATTAAAGAAAGATGTGAAATTACAATGGCAATGTTGTATGGGTCAAACTTCCTTTACCACATCTTTTTTCCCCAACACCATCACAACTTCCTATTAAAAAACTTTCCTGTTTAAACAAAGCTGTCTCGTGGGGCTTTTTAATGCAGGTAAAACAGGAGGCTTGGTGAGGTTTTGGAATACCTGCAGCAGCTATAAATAATGTATAGAGTGAAATTCTAGTACTATACACCGAGAATTCAGACTGTGTCATGATATTAACTTTTGCAAGCACAATAATGAGTCTCAAAGAGACAGTCAATAAATTCCAACTTTTAAAGGCTGCCTGGTTTGATTACTGGTTGCGTACTGAATCAACAGCGAACAATAAACTAGGGTCCTAAAGCATTACTATTAGGAAAATGAACCTGGTTAATTTCTGCTTTTACTTATTTTTGGGGGAGGAGGGGTCCTCTGTGTTCTCACTGGAGCTCTAACAAAGCTTCATTTTCTCTTACCTTATAACTCCTACAATACAAGTATTCAGTCATGGTTGTGCTGAGGAGAACTGTGTGACCCTGGCACCCCAATATTCACCACTGTCATGTAATTAGGATATGTTTTGTACAAAATATGCCTTTTGAGGTATCATTCTAAAAGTCTTGATCTGCTAGACATTAATATCTCGTTGGATTGTATGTGCTATCATCATATGTGAAGTTATGAAATTTGGCTCTGTGTGTGTGTGTGTGTGTGTTAGTGTTACTGAAACATGTTTTGAGTTGAAAACACCCACAAGCAACCTTTCAGGTACAACAGTAAAAAGGCCAGACAATGTTAATGGCTTATTGAGGAAAAGCACACAAACACAAGGATTACCCCAAGAACTGTGTACAATAGAAACCTCTCAGAGATAGCACTACACAATGGGAACTGTTTGACCCAGGTCACAGCAAAAGAGCTTTCCAGCAAGTGGGAAGAAGATATAAAAGGGGGACAATGACATCATGTGGAGACCTCACTCTCCCTACAACACCACACCTGAAAACACCTGTGGGGGAAAAAAAGACTGAACGGGGGGAAGTGATGGTCCCAAGCTAGTTGGATTTCCACCCTATGTATGAAAACCTGGAAAACCCAAGCTGCAGAGCCAAGGCAGCTTGTGCCTTAAGAATTTGCCAGCCTGTTTATCACTCAGGGTGAGAATCTGCTAAATCATATCCTACGTATCTAGTATTTTAAACTCAGTTTGCAGTTTTGTTTATTTACTAGGTAATCACTTATAATCTATCCTTTTGTAGTTAATAAACGTATTTTACATTTTAATTCAAACCAGTGAAAATCTTAGTTTGGTTACCACAAGTGTGCATGGTCCTCTTCACATTGAGTAAGAGGAGGACCAGGAATTAAACCCATATACTGGCCAGATTTGACCAGGGCAGGACGGTACTGCTCTGAGGTCCTAGGCTGGGAAGCTGGGTATGTCCCTACCTGTGCGAATGCTGGTGAAAGTGCAAGCTTGGAGGGCTTTGCAACTTGTCACAGCAGCATAGTGTGAGAGGGAGTCCAGGCTGATGTGGGTCAGAGGGTTCAGTGGCACACCAGAGGGAGCCAGTCAAACTAGTCAGCATTTCCTTCAGGATGCTTGTAGTGCTAATGTTGCTAGGTTGGTTCCAGGATATGAGAGGGAGAAGGTAGGTGAGGAAATATTGTTTATTGGACCAAATTCTTCCTTGATGTGGCCCAGGAAGAAGTTGGCATACTGGGGAGTCATCCTAGAATCTGTGGTTGTTACCATGGTTAGGACAAAATGGTTGTTTTTAAATGTAAAGTTATTGTGGGTGAGGATGCCAAACTCATCCATTTTGATGTGTTTTGGGTGGGTTTCCAAGTGTTGTACATTATCTTGTAGGTAATTGAGGCAGGCAGTAACTCCATTTTTGTGAGTGATGTTGGTATACAGGGAGGTGACATCCATTGTAGCAAGAATGGTGTTCTGGGGGAGGTTGTTAAGTTATGGAGTTTTGGGGGGAAGTCAGTAATGTCTTTGAAGAAGCTGGCCCTTTTGAGGCTTGAGTGGTTTGAGGATAGTTTCTATGGGTTGTGTTATTCCTTCAGGAAGAGTTCCATAGGCAGACATGATGCAGCCATGATGTTTCTATATCTTGGGAAGCATGCAGAAGGTCTCTGGGGTAGGTTCATCAGGAATGAGGTTATAGAGTTTTTCTTTGAGTTATATGGGGAAAGATTTGATGGTATCTTTAAATTCCTGTGTGAATTGTGATATGAGGTCTTCTTTGAGTTCTTTTTAGTACGTGGTGTCAGAGTTGTCATTGGCCTCATTGACGTAGTAAGGATTAAGGACTATGATAGCAACTCTGTTTTCTTCTGCTTTGATCACTACCTTGTGGTTTGATGTCAGTGACTGTGTAGCTATTCTGTTTGTGGTAGAGAGATTGTGGTGGATGTAATGTTTCTTGAGGATTTTACATTCAATTTTTTTCCCCCAAAGCAATTAATTTAATGATCTACAGTGTGGTTTCAGCCACTGTGCAGGCGTCCAGTCAGATGGTTTTTTTTATGACTGTTAGTGCAGATGTGGAACAGTAGTTGTCAGTGGTGTTGACTTTGTTGTGAAAGAATATCTTGAGGTGCAGTTGGTGGAAGAATTTTTCTTGTTTGCTACATGTTCGTATGGTATCAGGTTCTGCGGTGGGGCAGAAATTTAGTCCCTTGTAGAACATAGATACTTCCATGGGATAATCTTTATAATTTGATGGTGTTGGGTCTATGTGGTGAGTCCTGGCATCTTGGTTCTCCCAGAAGTGGTGCTGTGTTGGTTGTTGCAGTTGGTTCCACTTTTTGTTTTTGTGTTGGATGGCTGTCATCGGGGTTTATGTATGATGTTGTTTTGGGTTGCTACATGATCTCCAGGTAGTTTTCCTGATTTTTTTCTCCTTGTGTGTGGGAGAATTTTTGAGGTGGTCCTCTGGAGTATGAAAGGTGCAGGATATGGTTCCTTGGTTTTTCTAAGGGCCCTCTCCACAGCTGTTCAGCAGATTTAGAGTTGTATGTAGCTGTCAGAGTTATAGATGGTAAGTCTTCTGGGAATGATATTTTGTTTCTAGCATTTGCTCAGGAAGTAGATGTCACTGTTTAGTCTGGCTTCCTCCTTCATGTTGTGAAGTTTCCATTTTAAATGGCAAAATTCAATATCTTCCATAGTAGTTTGCCTGGGAACTTAAATTCTTAACTCTGCTAGACTCTGCAGTGAGTCTCAGAGCTTGGGTCAACTGACTCAGGCTTGTGAAGCTCATGCTATGGGGCTAAAAATTGCAGTGTAGACTTTGGGGCTTGGGCTGGACCCAAGGCTCTGAGACCCTGCCTCCTCACTGGGTTTCAGAGCCTGGGCTCCAGGCCAAGCCCAAATGCCTATGCTGTTATTTTTATCCCCATAGCAGTTGACCCAAGCTCTGAAATTCACTGCTGTGGGTCTTTTTTTGCAAGGTAGATGTACCCTAAGATTTCCTTTCCTAGACCTGTAGAAGAGCTCTCTGTAGCTCACAAACCTTCCACCAACAGAAGTTGGTCCAATAAAATATATTACCTCATCCACTCTGTCTCTGTCATTTCCTTCAGTACCTCTCTTTAGTCCTTAACTGACTAGAGAGGTCACTTCAGAGCATCATGATGTGCTTCCTTTCCTCCTTTAAATGGTCAACGTGCTGCCTCTGCATCATTTCCAACATAAGGCCAAGTTCTGCCATCTTTACTCATGCTCAGTAACACTTTAGTCCTATTAACTAGTCACAGACTAAGATGCTACTGAGTATAACTAAGGTTTCAGGCTCAGGGACTTAGTTAGTCAGAGAATGGACATGGAAATGAAACCAGGTCTTCCACATGACAGCAAAGAGCACAACCTGCCGGGATACCATACCAGTCCTGCATCTTAGGTTTAGAATACGTAACAGCAGTGGTGAGCTGGAGCCAGTTCCGGCTGTTAAATTTAGAAACCGGTGTAGAACCAGTTGCTAAAGGGGTGGACGAGTGGGCAAACACTGGTCCTCTGGCCCGCCTGAGCTCCCAGCTGAGGAGGCTCCCCGGCCCCTCCCCTGCTTCCCCCACCCTCTCACAGAGCTGCAGCGTGCCGAGCGGCTGGTGCCAGTGCAGCTCTGCAGCTCCTGCTGCTTTGAGAGCATGGTAAGGGGGCCGGGCCGGGGCTGGGAGAAGGGGTTGGCAGAGCTGCTTGGGGGGGCAATTGGGGCAATTTGCCCCTTGCCCCAGGCCTCAGGCCCTGCAGAGGCCCCCACGAGAATCTGTGAGGCTCCCCCCGGCCCCGCCTCCACCTTCCCACCTACCCAACCCCACCCATTCCTCGTCCCCTGACCGCCCCCCCAGAACCTCTGCCTGATCCAACCCCCCCCACTCCGTGTCCCTGGGACTCCCTGCCCCTTATCCAACCCCCCCCCGGCCCCTTACCATGCCGCTTACCCTCACCTCCCCGCTGTCCTGGAGCCTCAGCGAGCTGCATCCAGGAGCAGCCCTGGACAGTGCTGCAGCGGCATGGCCCCAGCGGGACCTGAGCTTCTCCCGCTCAAAGCCATGTGGTAATGGGGAGGGGCCAACCAGTGAGAGCTCAGGCCCTGCTGGAGCCACGTTGCTGCAGTGCTGTCCAGGGCCACTCCTGGATGTGGCACGCTGAGGCTCCAGGAGAGGGGGGAGGTGGGGGTAAGTGGCATGGTAAGGGGCCGGGGCTGGGAGTGGGAGGGTTGGATAAGGGGCAGGGAGTCCCGGGGACAGGGAGTGGGGGGAGAGGGTTGGATGGGGCAGAGGTTCTGGGATGGGGAACAGGGGAAGGGGTTGGGTATGCGTGGGAGTTCCAGGGGTCTGTCGGGGTGGTGGTGGATGGCGTCGGGGGAGTCAGAGGACAGGCAGAGGAGTGAGTTGGGTAGGGGGTGGGGTCCTGGGGGGCAGTTTAGGGTGGGAGGGTCTTGGGAGGGGGTGGTCAGGGGACAAGGAGAGGGGGGTTGATGGGTTGTGGGTTCTGAGGGGGGGGCAGTCAGGGGCAGGACGTGGGTTGGGGTCGGATGGGTGTGGGGAGGAGACAGGTAGGTGGGGCTTGTACTCACCACGCGGTTCTCTACCATGTCTTCAGCAGCACTTCAGTGGCAGGTCCTTCACTCACTCCGGGTGAAGGTCCTACTGCCAAAATGCTGCCGAAAACCCGGAGCTAGTGAAGACCCTGTCGCCGCCACCAAAGTGCCACCGAGGACCCAGTAGGGAACCGGTTCTTAGGATTTTGGGAGCTTATCACTGCATAACAGTATACAGGGTAACATTCGTTTTAATAGTATTATTATTCACAGAGCAGCACCGAAGGACACGTTTGTTACTTTGCCAGGGAAGGTCTCTTGGACCGCAGGACACATGATTCAGTGTCAAGTGGCTTTTACTGAAACATGATACTTTAGCTAGAACAGACCTAGTTTCCAAGGTCAGTGATTTCACACACTCACGCTTGGGCTCAAGGCTTGCCACACTTACATACATTACCAGATTTTCCCAAGCCTCTCTCATTTCCCTCTAGGGGACAGGATCTTAATCACAGGAGCTTTACCACAATTCATGGACATCTGTTAAATTAAGGGAAAACACATTTATTATGTCATCCGTTTTTAAAGCAACCTTCTAGTCTGTGGAAGATGTGTTATTAATTCAAGCCAAAATATCACAATAAATGAGATCCCCTGCATACACTGGCTCAGTAAAATAATACGAACAATTCCATGACATCCAATATTATATGTCTAGAAATATAAATGTACAAAAAGAATTTCATTGCACATACTGTAGAGTCACATAAGCCTAGAAGCTGCTAGAGCCCAGAGTAGGTTCATTGTCAATATTTAAAATAAGAGAGAACATTTGGTGTTCTAAGAAATGCAGTTTCTAACATCCTTTTGGTAGTGTGCATTCTAAGTGTAGTTAAAAATAAAGCCTGCTGGGTCTCCAGCACACAGTACTGAAGAGCTAGAAATGCATGACTTGTGCTGGCTCTTATACACCGAAGTTGCACTCTGGACAGTTTTAGTGACTCATTTTTAGATTTCTTGTCATAGATGTGGAACATCTATGACTTTATATTAGTGTACCAACTGGGTTTGACCAACTAGATCATAATTCTTATAGCCCTGTAAGCATAGGTACAATAGAAGTATCACACGGCATTATACAATTACTGATTCTCATAACACTCCTTTGAACCATTTTCAAATGGGAAAACTGAGAGGCAGAGCATTGGAGTGTCATATCCATGGCCACATGAGAAATCAGCTGGGAATAGAGCTCAGGGAGTTCACTCTGCTTGTCAGTGTAGTTCACCATCATATAATCCTCTGTGTTCAAACAAGGTAATAAAGACTCAAGTGTTTATTTTCTGGTGACAACTGGAAGAGATTTATACTTATCCTTCAACCCAGGATGATTTAGTACACTCTCAGTGTCCACTTAATGTCTAATTGCTGAAAAGATACATCTGTTTCTAGAAGTACTCACTTTGCACGTCCTTTGGCACATATTTTAGTTTAGAAAAAGAGTCTTTTTTTTTTTTGACACATGACATCAAATGTAGACACTTCATGGCAGGCCACTCCCTTATGGATTGACCATCATGTCCTTCCCTTTGTTAAAACACTATCAGATATAGGCTACATCATGTCAAAGAGAAGGGAATGAAACATACCATGAGAAACAGCTTGCCCAATAAAAAATATATTCAGTTTAAAAAATATAGGGATTCCAAATCCTTTTTTCCCTTCCCTTTAAAAATGTTTTTGTTCCTCTCACAGTAATAATATGTGTGTGTGAGTCCAGCACTTTTCAAGGTATTTGTATTCCAGTACTTGAGTCTGGCATTTGAATATAAAATGAATATTGCCACCTGGCACTGGACTTAAACGTTCCATGTGCTCTCACCCATTACGACATTCATCTTTAAGTGAACCTCACTGTGATAGGTTGGATCCCAGAAACCTCCTTGGGGCTGCCAACTGATGTGCCAAGACTACTTCTGCCCCTGCTTACCTGCCCTAGCAGCTTGGAACTTCAGTGTCCTGTCTGGTTTGAGCCAGACCCACTAGCCTGCTGCTAACCCAGACCCAAGTCTGAACTACGTCCCCTAATAGCTATAGGCTTAAACTGAAAGCAGCTTAAGAAGTGTTCCTGTCTTTAACACTCAGATGTCCAACTCCCAAACCCCAAATAAATCCGTTTTACCCTGTATAAATCTTATACAGGGTAAACTCATAAATTGTTAGCCCTCTATAACACTGATAGAGAGAAATGCACAGCTGTTTGCCCCCCTAGGTATTAATACATACGCTGGGTTAATTAATAAGTAAAAAGTGATTTTATTAAATACAGAAGGTAGGATTTAAGTGGTTCCAAGTAGTAACAGACAGAACAAAGTTAATTACCAAGCAAAGTAAAATAGAACATGGAAGTCTATGTCTAATACCATAAGAAAACTGAATACAGACAAAAATCTCACCCTCAGAGGAATTCCAGTAAGCTACCTTTTACAGACTAGTCTCCTTCTAATCTGGGTCCAGCAATCACTCACATCTCCTGTAGTTACTGTACTATATTCCAGTTTCTTTCAGGTATCCTTGGGGGTGGAGAGGCTCTCTCTTTAGCCAGCTGAAGACAAAATGGTGGAGTCTCCCAGGAGTTTCAATAGACTTTCTCTTGTGGGTGGAGACCCTCTCCTCTCTCCTATACAAAGTCCAGTTCCAAGATGGAGTTTTGGAGGCACATTTGCAAGTCACATGTCCTTGCATGACTCAGTTTTACAGGCAGCAGAGATTGTTTACATGCTTCCCTGAACGTCATAAGGTAGACTTCTTATGTGGATCAGAGTCTTCCAAGATTCATTGTCCTTTAAGTGTTTCTTGATTGGGCACTTAATTTGCACATTCCTTTCTCAAGAAGCTGACCAAATGCTTTACTAAGGCTACTTAGATATCAAGCAAGTACACAGCTAATATTCATACAACAATGACACATGCATACAAATAGAATGAATAGATTCAATAGATCATAACTTTACAGAGTTACATTACATGGCATATGTAGCATAAAACATATTCCAGTTATGTCATATATATGCATTCATAAGCATATTTCCATAAAGCCTTATGGGGTGCACCATCACACTCACTTTAAAGGGCGGAGAGAGACTGAGATACTACATTTCTAGAACAGGCAGCTCAGTTTAACAACCCCAGCCACAGCTTTAGGCTCATAATAGACAAACACGGACAAGCAACCCAGGAGTGGAGAGCTTGGTAGGAAATGAAAGAAAGCAGTGGTCTCAGGCCCTGTCTATGCTATAACTGCAAGTCACATCATGGGATCTGGTTATATCACTCTTAAATTAGTGGTGGAGCTGAAGTGTCCCAGCATTGTGTTTTTATCATGAGACTAACACCAATTCTTTTTCTTAAAGCTCCATGAGTTCAGTCCTTGAGAGGGCCATTTGGGGATTGGTCCTGCTTTGAGCAGGGGGTTGGACTAGATGATCTCCTGAGGTCCCTTCCAACCCTAATAATCTATGATTCTATGATCTTCTGGAGTTGTGTTATTAGGTGAGAATCTCAGCTTTTGGTTTTAAAAAAATAAGTTCCTCGCCCTCATGGTTGCAGAGAAAAGCTGACCCAGGTGTATCCTAAAGGCTCAAAAACTAGAAAACAAGTAACCACCCCCAAATGTATTGTTTTATAGTCTCATGATTTTTAAGACCATTTCATGATATTTGAAGGCTGACTCATGATTTCTGAATGCTTGTGGTTAGAGATGCTGATGACCCTGTAACTAGAATAAAGTCTTGAACAGACCGGGGACACGGTCTGGTTCCACCAACACTGCTCTTTTAAACTGTGGTGTAACTAGGTCAAGGGACAGCCTTATATCTGGGTCCTCCAACTTAGAATTAGTTCTAGATGGGACCTAGGTCTCAACTTTGGCCCTACCACATACAGCTCTTGTCAGCAGCCATATCTGTAGTCATGACAATAGCTATATTCATATTACTTGTATTACAATGTCACCTAGAGGCATTGTGCTGTGTGTTGTATATGGGCATAATAAGGCACAGAGCTTAAAATGGGGATAATACCACTCCCTTTCTCATCCCCTTTGTCTATTTAGATGGTTTATATGGGAAGCTGAGTTACAGGGAGACAGAGCAACTTGGTCCAGGACACAAAAGAAGTCTGTCACAGATGCCACTCCCATAACTTAACCACAAGACCACCCTTTCATGAGATCCTTAGGATAAATGTAGGAGTCAGCACTTCACATTATTATGATTTGCCAAGATCCCCAGAAAAATGGGATGGGGAGCGGTGCTTGCTAAGCCACAGGAGTTGTGGTGTTTGTGCTCGTGGATAGTCTTGTCCCAGATATATATGGTTATGCCACTTATACAGATGCTACAAATGACTGACATTGAGTTTTGCCGGTGAATGTTAGTCAGTATCTATTTACCCTTATCTTTGTTGTCTCTTTGGGCCACTGGAAGTAGGGTGACGAGATAGAAAGTGTGAAAAATCAGGACAGAGGGTGGGAGGCATCTATATAAGAAAAAGCCTCAAATATCTGGACTGTCCCTATAAAATTGGGACATCTGGTCACCCTACCATGGAGAAAAATGGTGCATGGAATCAAATAATTTAAGTGACTTAACATTTCAAATGGGTCTGATTATAGACTTCAGCTTTTGAAGACTTGCTGCAATTCCACTAGAATTCAGGTTTTATAAACTTCTAATCTAAATTACCTCTGGGTTCCCATCTGACTGAATGTCATTGTACTATGCCTGCTCCCTAAGCTATGAACGTCAGTTTTAAGAAAGCTTTGGAGTCCCCTAAGGCATTGTAAAATCAAGATTCCATTCTTATGAAAGGTTTTACTTTTTCAGACAATAATTTCTCTGAGTAGTAGGGCAAAGACTGCCAAATTATTGTGGCACGACAAAACACTGCAGTCTAACCTTTCTGGGCCAGTCAAAATGTACTTCCCCCCCTTTTGTCTTCAGATTATAAAGTCTTTGAGTGGTTTATGCTACTTGGCAACCCACAGTGAAACAAGCTTTTCGATTGGCCCTAGCCAAAACTCTGCTTTGTGAAAGCCTGCAAACCAGTATGAGCTCAGAATTCTAATCTGGCCTAGGTGAAGACTGCACTATACATTCACTCTGCTTGCAGCCTTACTAAATCATATATCAGGCATGGCTTGCATGAGTCGAGCCCTGCTGTGCAGAACTCAAGCAAAGCAGTGAACATGTCACACACACAATTTTTCAGCTGCATTGCGTCCTGAATACCATATGAGCCTTCCTCTCCTCTCAGGCCGATTTGAGTGTGCTGCAAACAAGAAGCTGAGATGATACTAAGAGTGCAATGTTGCTCTTTGCTGCTGCTGCTGCTGCTTCATCATGCAAGTTTGCTAATAAATGTTAATCATACTGGCATTAAGAAACAAGATTTGGGGATGGTTAGGATGTACTTATATAAGCACAAACCAGTTAATAATCTTAGGTCCCACTATCAGAATACTAGTCTATACAAAAGAGTGTTGGAACAATAGTTATTTGCTGGATGGTGATAAAACTATGGCTTCATAAGGCTTAGAGATAGAGGTTTCCCAATTATGCCAACTAGGCACCATAACATTTGTCCATGCTCTGACTAATACATTGTATAGTGTCCATTTTACTGCTACACTATAACGTTATTTAAGTAAAAATCAGTGAAGATAGGTTATGAAAACAGATTGTTTTTAGTAGAACTTCCTGGCCCTTCAGACCAGCACATATTTAATTTTCAAATAAGACCCTCTAGACGCTCAAGGGATCTAATTCTGTCCTTAGTTACGCTATGTGTAACCCCAGTGGAGTCATTGGGGCTACAGCATTGCAAGTGAAGGCAAAATTTGGCTCTATTTGTTTCCATGGTGCAATAAAGAATGGTGTAAACGTTCTGCTGAGACAGTGAGTAAAATTCCAGATGAACCTTAAAGAAGTTCAGATTATAATGTGGTGCTCTAATTAAGCCTCCTGGTTCTCTGGTGAAAGAACCAACACAAAAAACAACACAAGCCCCTCCCCACACACTAACATTGGGTCTTTTTTGAGGGGGGGCAGGTAGGGCAGATGGCACAGGGACAATAAGGATGGGGAATGGAATCCTAATTTCCCAGCACTTGTTATTACTTATGTTGTCATACAGTGAGAATTGAGGTGTGAGTTTTCAAACCTGGGTGCCTAGACAACTCAATGAAGACCTCTGCTCAATGTGTAGCTGCAGTCCAAAAAGCAAATGAGGAATAGGATGGAAAATAATTTTGAAATTATAGTGCCATTATTAACTAATGGTGCAGCCTCATCTGTAATATTGCATGTTGTGCTGATCTCCCATCTCAAAACAAGATATGGAAGAATTAGAGAGGGTTCAGTGAAGGGCAAAAATAATGATCAAGGGCCTGGGAAAAAATTGTCCTATGATGAGAGACTGAAAAGATTGGGATTGTTCACCTTAGAAAGGAGATTAATAAGAGGGAACATGGTAAAAGTATATAAAATAATGGATGGCATAAAGAAGGCAGATCATGAGCATCTATTCTCCCTGAATTGTAACAGAAGAACAAGGGGCTATCTGGTGAAGTTAAAAGGTGGGAGATTGAAAATGATAAAAAGGAAGCACTTTCACACAATGTATAAACAGACTGTGGAATTCATTGCCTCATGATGTCAAGAGTTACACAAGATTAAAAGAAACACTGGCTAATTATATGGCTAACAAGAATATCCAGAGTTATCACAATTAATGACAATAACATTTTTGAATGGGATATTAAACTGTGTGCTTAGAGCTTAAGCCAGTCTGACTAGTAGAGATCAGGATGAGACCTATGTGGAGGGCAGATTATCCTACACTTACCTACTGCAAGGTTCTTACACCTCCCTCTGAAGTATCCACTGTAGGAGATATGGGATGCTGGATTAAATGGACCTTGGGTCTCGTTCAGTATGACAATTCCTATTTTTCTAAATCCGTATGTAGTGAGCTGAATTAAAAATGGCTTGATTTTCATAAGCATGGAGAACTCACAGTTCCCATTCAAGTCACTGGGAGTTGCAGGAGCTCAGCATCTTTGAAAATTAACCTATTTTCATTTAGGATTCTAACTGTAGGAACTCAGTCTTGAAACTATTGGTTTGTACAAACACTTCCTTGGCTTTTCACACACTATATTATATTAACATTCTGGTAGCACCTACAGATCCCAATTAGGATCAGGCCCATTAAAGTAGGCACTGTGCAAACACATAATAATACACCCCCCCACCACCACCACCAATTTGTATTCATTTGGTTTATAGGATTTGGCTTTTGAATACAATTTTGTAAATAGGTTTCTCAGCTGTCTACTGCTAAAAGGTGGCACGTGTTGGATCTCCAGACTGCCACAAAACAGCGTTCAAGATGCTACCCTTCCATTGAAACAAACTGCTGTTTTGAACTGATAACAGTGTTAATAATTTTTTGTTCATTAACGAGCAATGATCATTAGCAACAGCATACTGTAAAAGGATTGGCAGCTGTATTATGCATGATCACTGTTCAAACAGTCCTATTAAACTTAGCATTTGCCTACTATCTGATACTTGGATTCCATAACATTAGATCAAGGCATCAGTAGTCTTTCTATTTACAATCTCTATTTTGTTTTAAATAGAAAGTCAATAAGAAAACAATTAGGCCTTTATATAATCATCTTTACTCTTCTGTCCTTACAATCTCCTGCTGGGGAAATTGTTCAGTCAGTGAGATTTTTATACTGTACCAGCAACCTTTGCATTTTTTAGTTTAAAATTTCAAATAGAAAACTCAGGCAGTTTGTGTTACTGTGAATCAATAAGTCCCCAGAGTGCTACCTCATAGAAAACCATGCTCCCTCAGAATTAATCATTAATGACCTCAGCTGAGCTAGAATAATTGTTATTCCCATATTTTTAACAAAAACACCTTTAAATTACATTAGGGAGTATAATATAATTATTTCAAACATCCCAATAAAGAGGAATAACTATAAGGTCTGCTGAGGTTGATAGAGAATGGAGAAAAGCTGATTAAAGTTGCTACCCTTAAAAAAAAAATGCAAGCCCACTGTACCTACAGCAAAGTGGCAGAATTAGGAATGGGGACTGGGTTATAATTATCTCCCAACATCTAGATCAACTCTGTTCAGTTTAAAAGTAAACACCCATATATCTGGATGGATTTTCTATCTTCCAGCACTATGTAGTCAGGCTGGGTTCTTTCTGGCTCATGCACCAGCAGCATCAAAAAAAGATTCTGCAAGACTAAATATTTACCTCAGTTGCAACTGTGCAAGCCCAGCTTAAAGAACAGGCTTGCACCGGTGTAATCAAGGCCAGAATTTGGCTCTGGAATTAGAATTTTAGCTCCCTCTGCCATAGTTCTATTCGTTCATTTTGCCATTAAATCGGGAAACTCTAAACACACACAGGAATCAGATCCTATTGAGTAAGATGTCCCTTTTCTTACTATCTCACACAGTGTTCTGTAGTCAGGGCTCCCAGTGGAGGGAAATCACTTGTGAGTATATCGTCTGCGGGTTTAACCCCATTCATTTCAAAGGAGTTACACAAGGCTTGATAGTTGGTTCTAGGAGCAATTCATTATCAACAGTCTCAGTTATTACATCATTTACATGCGGCTGGCAGCAGCAGGCATGGGCAATGGTTACACTATGGGTTGCATCACCTGCTTGTGGTTTTATTCTAACAGGTAGAACAATGACACAGGGCTTTGACATTCCACTTTAGTAGAGGAGGATAGATGCCGATTGACAGCATCCTAGAGGGCACATATATCCAGCTAAACTCTATCTACTTTTCATCCACAGCTGGCAGTTCCATCAGAAAGGAAGAGCCGCACATTCCTAATAATTTCTAAAGCACTATTGGTGTCCTTGGCACTTTACATACAGCAGTGCAATACATCCTGCAAAGTGAGGAGCTGTGAAATCTTTTGGGGGAACAAAAGGCCATAACAACAATCCACACTACACTATAATAAAGGTATGACACATAGGAGTGTTCTTAAGAGACCCAACTTTAGTTCCTGATCCCGGTCATCTGATCAGAGTTATTAAAAAACAATAACAAAAAATCCACCACAACAGCTTCCTCCCTTCATCACACAGCAGCACTTGGTATCCACGTTCCCTGAGGTAACCAGCACTCTAGATAGTAATTCTAAAACTGTGGTTAAAAGTGACATGGTCACCCATGGCCAGTATGAAGTATCAAGAGAATCTGACAAACTGCACCCAAGTTTGCTTCTGTAGAGAGATGGGGAAAAAGTAGTTCTCCTCTTTCCACTGCTAAGTACAAACAAAAGGGTAATGCGTGGCAAGTGTGTAGTCAGCACCCTGTGTAGACTGAATCCTCATAGATTCATAGATTCATAGATTCTAGGGTCAGAAGGGACCAATGTGATCATCTAGTCCGACCCCCTGCACAAAGCAGGCCACAGAACCCTACCCATCCACTTCTATAACAAACCCCTAACCTATGTCTGAGTTATTGAAGTCCTCAAATTGTGGTTTGAAGACCTCAAGCTGCAGAGAATCCACCAGCAAGTGACCCATGCCCCACGCTGCAGGGGAAGGCGAAAAACCTCCAGGGCCTCTGCCAATCTGCCCCGGAGGAAAATTCCTTCCCGACCCCAAATATGGCGATCAGCTAAACCCTGAACATGTGGGCAAGACTCATCAGCCAGCACTCAGAAAAGAATTCTCTGCAGTAACTCAGATCCCATCCCATCCAACATCCCATCACCAACCACTGGGCATACTTATCTGGCGATAATCAAAGATCAATTGCCAAAATTAGGCTATCCCATCATACCATCCCTTCCATAAACTTATCAAGCTTAGTCTTAAAGCCAGATATGTCTTTTGCCCCCACTATTCCCCTTGGAAGGCTGTTCCAGAACTTCACTCCTCTAATGGTTAGAAACCTTCGTCTAATTTCAAGTCTAAACTTCCTAGTGTCCAGTTTATACCCATTCGTTCTTGTATCTACATTGGTACTGAGCTTAAATAATTCCTCTCCCTCCCTAATATTAATCCCTCTAATATATTTATAAAGAGCAAGCATATCCCACCTCAGCCTTCTTTTGGCTAGACTAAACAAGCCAAGCTCTTTGAGTTTCCTTTCATATGACAGGTTTTCCATTCCTCGGATCATCCTAGTAGCCCGTCTCTGAACCTGTTCCAGTTTGAATTCATCCTTCTTAAACATGGGAGACCAGAACTGCACACAGTATTCCAGGTGGGGTCTCACCAGCGCCTTATATAACGGTACTAACACCTCCTTATCTTTGCTGGAAATACCTCGCCTGATGCATCCTAAAACCGCATTAGCTTTTTTAACGGCCATATCACATTGGCGGCTCATAGTCATCCTGTGATCTACCAATACCCCAAGGTCCTTCTCCTCCTCAGTCTCTTCCAACTGATGCATCCCCAATCTATATCTAAAGTTCTTATTATTAATCCCTAAGTGCATGACCTTGCACTTTTCTCTATTAAATTTCATCCTATTACTATAACTCCAGTTTACAAGGTCGTCCAGATCTTCCTGTATGATATCCCAGTCCTTCTCCGTGTTAGCAATACCCCCCAGCTTTGTGTCATCTGCGAACTTTATTAGCACATTCCCGCTTTTTGTGCCAAGGTCAGTAATAAAAAGGTTAAATAAGATAGGTCCCAGAACCGATCCTTGAGGAACTCCACTAGTAACCTCCTTCCAGCCTGACAGTTCCCCCTTCAGTACGACCCGTTGTAGTCTCCCCTTTAACCAGTTCCTTATCCACCTTTCAATTCTCATATTGATCCCCATCTTTTCCAATTTGACTAACAATTCTGCATGTGGAACCGTGTCAAATGCCTTCCTGAAATCGAGGTAAAGTAGGTCTACCGCATTTCCTTTGTCTAAATAGTCTGTCACCTTCTCAAAGAAGGAGATCAGGTTGGTTTGGCACTATCTACCTTTAGTAAAACCATGTTGTACTTTGTTCCAATTACCATTGACCTCAATGTCCTTAACTACTTTCTCCTTCAATTAAACGATTTACTTGTAAATCACTGCAACCCATTAATTCTTTCCTATTTATTAAGTGGCTTTTTATTGCCATTTTATAAAGCACATTTTCTTCTCATTTGATTTTAAGTAGAGCTCAGACCTTCTACTCTACAGTTTGATGCTGGTTCCCTTAGGGCTTGGCTACACTTGAGAGTTACAGTGCTGGTGGTGGCTTTACAGCGCTGTAACTTACTCCCCGTCCACACTGGCAAGGCACATACAGCGCTGTATCTCCCTGGCTACAGCACTGGCTGTACTCTACCTCAGCCTGTGGAATAATGACTATAGCGCTGCTCTTGCAGCGCTGGGGTGCCAGTGTAAACAGTGATTAATCTTACTACTCTGTAACTGTCCTCCGGAACCTTCCCATAATGCTTTTTAAGTAAAGATAACACTCTCTGTTTTGTTGTGATGCCTCTCTTTGTGTTGTTGTGAACTCGGGGCTCCCGGAGCTGCTTATCTAAAAAACAAACACAGCTACTGTTTGCTAGAGCAGAGGCAGAGAGGGATCCCCTAGTGCTTGCTTGAGGAGAGAAGCAGCCCAGAGTGGGGAGGGGAGGTCTGTTTTGGAGCAGTTGCTTAACTGGTCTGAAGGTTATTTGCATTTAGTGAATGAGAAAGGGGTGGGGGAAGGGGGCGAAACTTTTAAAATGATTGAAGGTTGGCGCTGTGTATCTTCAAGTCCTTAGAACTTGCAAGGCAGGGAGCTGACACAGTGTCGGCTCCAAAAATCCACTGTCTCTGTCTCCCCCACGCTCCCTGTCACACTCCACCCCACCCTCCTCTTTCGAAAAGCACATTGCAGCTACTTGAACGCTGGGATAGCTGCCCATAATGCACCACTCCCAACACCGCTGCAAATGCTGCAAATGTAGCCACACTGCAGCGCTGGTAGCTGTCAGTGTGGCCACACTGCAGTGCTTTCCCTACACAGCTGTACGAAGACAGCTTTAACTCCCAGCGCTATACAGCTGCAAGTGTAGCCAAACCCTTAGTCCTCTACAATAAATACAACACAATGAAGCAGAAAAGATTGCATTCTTCATCTAAGAATTTCAGGCTAATAATCTGAAACCACCCATCAGGCGACATTCAATGTAACATTTCCACAAAGATTAATTGGGGGTGTGAGGTATGTCTTTGTTAGCTAACCTATTAGCATTTCTAAAGTTCCTATTGCAGTAGTAGCAAAGTGCTGCCATATAACTAACTTATAAAACAGGAAACAGATTCCAGAGGTTAAGTCACACAGTGGATCAGTGTCAGAATCAGGGTTGAATCCAGGGGCCAAGTTTTCCACTGCAGCAGAGATGCACTTAGTGCAGGAATGAAGGGGTGGGTGCGGGAGAGAAAGGTGGCTTTACATCACCTTTGCACTGCTTGGTATTCTGAGTATGTCCAAGGGGCCTGTCCAGATAACAGTGTAAATTAAAGCAGCCTAAGCGCTATTCATGCACTTGGAAGACAGACAGGATGAGGAGCTCAGGGAGGCAGTCTAGGACAGGGAGCCCATGAAGGGGGTGTGTGTGGTAGGGGGGAATGGGAGACACAGATTAGACAAGGAGCTGGGATGAAGGGGGCTGGAACTGGCTGGGAAAGGAGACTAGGACTGATTTTTCAGGATACTTAGCATTATATAAGCATTTCTTATGTTCAAAGCATAGCTCCCATTGTCTTCAGATGAAATTGAGAGTGCTGAGCACTCCTGCAAATCAGACACCCAGCTCTCAAGTGCCCAGAACATGAGAAAAAACACAATTAGTGGCCACCTGTGAAAAGTTTGGAATAAGAGACTTGCCCAGCATCACAGAGGAACTCTTGGTAGAGGCAGGGATAGAATTCTGTTATCCAGGGCAGCATTCAACTGCCTTAATCATGAGACCATCTTTTCTCTTCCTGCCATCCCCTGCCTCATTCACTATACACCTTCCAACTTTGGCAACAAATGAAACAGACAACAGTCTCCTTCATTATACAACTGTGATTCATCCTTAGTTCAGGTCCTTCTTGTGCACTGAATGAAGCAGGGGTACCGTGGAAAAAAGTAGTATGTGATCACTAAGGATATGATTTAGTTACAGAAGTCAAGGAAGTCTTGGATTCTGTGACTTTACTGGACCTCCATGACTTTGGCTTCAGCTGTTAGAAGCAGGGGCAGAGCTGCACATCCCCAACCTGTGGTTTTGGTCGGAGCCAGGGTTGTGCATCTCCTTTGCAGCTGCGTGAGGAACCAGGGCTGGGTGGTTATTTTCTGTGAGCCTCTCCTTTCCCCGGCAGCTTTGTCAAGGACTGGAGCCTGTG
Organism: Gopherus flavomarginatus; assembly: GCF_025201925.1. Taxonomy (NCBI): domain Eukaryota; kingdom Metazoa; phylum Chordata; order Testudines; family Testudinidae; genus Gopherus; species Gopherus flavomarginatus. Next base: position 178,010,577 of record NC_066618.1, read on the forward strand.
CAGTGTGCCCCTCCTTGCCCCTTGACTTCAGCCAGGGCCGGAGCCGGAGCTGTGTGCAATGGATATACAGGGTCTGATTAACCCATAGGCTAATAAGGCTATAGCCTTAGGCCCTCCTATTTTTAGGCCCTACTTTCAGCCCTAATTTTTAGGCCCTCCTATCTTTAGGCCCTACTATAGACCCTCGATGCCATATTGAAGTAACAGCTGGCGACGGTAGCGGGGCCATCAGAAATTTTGTCTCATTAGATATTACTTTGTACAAATTAATCCATCAAGATTGTGAATTCAATTTACCGTGGTTGTGATTTTGTCTTTGTGGGCTAAGTAAGCATGGGGCCAAGCAATATTGAACATTGTACATACTAGGCCTACATTGGACAATAGATACCATGTTGAAGAAAGGAGGGCGGCAGAAATTGAAGGAGGCCAAAGAAAGATGGCAAAGACAAGATGTAGTGCTGAAAGGAACTCCTTCTCTCCTAACGTTTTTTCCTCTTGCTAAGTCTGGGGATGAGGAAGTCCAGGCGAATACCAGCCCATGTGAACCAGCTGCACCTGATGAAAAGGAGCAGTCTCCTGTGACTTCTCTAGCTGCAGGCTCACCCTACTCCTCTGAAGACTTTCCCAGCAATAGTAACACAAAAATATCCTTTTCCAATGATCCAGGCAAGAGGGACATGACTTCTCAAGACCTCATTGCATATTGGACTGAGAAGGGCCCATAGAAATGCCAGAATCTAGATGCTGACTTTTCATTGACAAAGCAAGAGTACACCAATCGGAATCATTATGTGACCAAATCAATGTTTGAATACGTGAAGCCTAACAAACAAATTAGCAAGCAAGAATGGGTCATCTATTTGCCTTCTAAGAAGAAAGTGTGCTGTTTTTATTGCTGCCTGTTTTCTGATACCGAAAAGTGGGGAAATGTTCTGCTAAGACTTCAGTGATTGGAAGAATACGGCATACATTATCAATAAACAAACATCCAGTTAATGCTGTCCATCACTTGCACTAAGATATTTTGATGGTGATTAGAAACATCTATTTGCATTACATTAAAATTTCCATCCAAACCATTTCACCATGTGCTCAGCTGCAGACTGACCGCCCAAAGGCAATTACACTCTTTTAATCTTTGCTAATTTATTCAGAACTGAAATGAAAATAGTGGAGTTCTCCTCACAAAGGGTTTTTTAATGCTGTCCATTCGTTTTATCAGGCTATTAAAAGAGAGAGTGGCCAGAACCTCATCTGATGTAAGTCAGCAAAACTCTCGACTTCACGGGAGCTACACTGCTTTACATCAGCTGAGGACCTGGCCCAGTTTCTGTTCCTCTGGCAGGCTGTTTCACAGTTTAATTTGAACAACAGCTACTCGAGAGGAATTGTACAAATGCTGGATGGTAATGAGCAGCTTGCAAAAATCAGTCTTGATATCAGCTTCTCAAGACTCCCTGTCACACTGTATATTTCTTCAGCTGCAAAACGAAATAGAAACAAGATCCCCTCTGTGTGGCTCATCTCTGTGGAGAGCTAGAAGTTGACTTGGGCACATCCCAGGGTATATGAATCAATGTGAGTGGTGTACTTTTGCACGGAGAAATATCAAGTACAGCATGGATTGATTTGTGGGAGTTTGTCTGACATAAACAGCAGTATTTGGGCAAAAACAATAAGGTATAGGGTTTAACTGTGTGGAAAAACAGTTTATGCAATGCTGATGTTGTTTCAGCTGAAATGTAAGACGCTAAGCATTTAAAAAAAGAATTGCACAGCTTATGTGTACTGAATGTGTAAATATCTAGGAAGAGTGACTGCATGGTGTGGTATAAAAGTCTAAATTGGCGTGAGTTTAGGGTAAATGCATTCCTAAAATTGCAAAGGCCACAAATGAGTTGTGCACATTTTCCCACTCAAACATTTATACCACCATTGTTATGGGATCTGACTGCAGAGGCTTCAAAGGGAGAGAAAAAGCTATAGCAGCACATCTTGGAAACTTCTAACATTTACCTCCAATAACTCATCATACTATTATGCAGGAAAAAACCTAAAGGTCCAACCTCCTGCCATCCACCAGGACTAGAAACAAGCACCCTATTAAGCGAAGATTTCTGACTTTCTAATGGTAAAAAGCACAGCTAGAAGATGGAGAAGTAACGACCTCTAGTTCTAGCCTTGCAACCACTAGTCTACAAACATGTCGCAATCACGCTCGAAGATTCAATTCTGCAAAGAAAAAATTAGACTATCAGCAAAGCTTGCTAACACTGAGATGTATTAAATTGTGGATTAGCATCTCCAGGGAGGTGGGAGAAGCCCCATCATTTAAGTTATTTAAAATTGGATTGGACAAAACACCACAAGATACATTGTAGGGAATACACTTGCATGGGCTCCACAAGGGATTGAGCAGGTGTGACCCAAAAGAGACCTTTTTGATGTGCCACAGAGCAGCCTGCAAATGAATTAGCACTAGTAATCTAGATGCAAAAGATGCTGTAGCCCATTATGAATCTTTTCAGCCATCATGCCCTCAACTGAGATGATATTTTAGCAGTTTATTAAAAAGCACTTCTAAACTGGAAGGAATACAAATATTCAGACATCTCATACTATTTCTCATAATATTCTATGAAAAAAGCACCATGCATTCATTTCAATTAATAGTTTGAAATGCCATTTCAATTTCAAATGTTACTGGTCATTTCCCCTTAATAGCCAGTGAACAGCTCAGTACATTTTAATTACTGCAATATTATTAACACTAAAGCCTTTTCAGTGTGTAAATTCTGGTATCAGAAGTACTGCTGCAAGCAGCACATCTCAAAAATACACACTTAATACTTCGCAAGCCATCCATAAAATTTCTCAATTTGATTGCAGCTGTAGGCTCAGTTATACATCAAATACTGGGCAATAATCTATAGGTAACCTGTAAGAGCTGTTTTTATTGGACTTCTAATTAAAATGTGCATGAGCAGCATTTCAAAGACTAACATTTCTTTAGCCTCAGCTCATCACCCAGCAGGGACTTGCGGACCTATATTATAAGGAACTAGAACATCAAAGTGGTGGCACTGAAATTATACAGAATACTCCTAAGAGGCGAGATACTACCACTGTATAATACAAGAGAAGAGCAGGGGTGAGAGAGAGAAGGAAAAATCTGTTCCTTCAAGAAGTGAGAGAAGGTAGACCAGGAATCTTGACACATTTGATTCTTGAAAAAAATGAGAGCAAGGAGTGTTCCCTGAAGGTGCTCAGGGAAGAACAAATGGCCTATGAAATATAAAACAAATATTCCTACTTTACTGCAAAGAGCTCCACAACACCTAATTGCTGATTAGGAACATCCTATTGAACGCTAGCTAGGAAACCAATTAATTTTTTTTTGCCAAGATACAAGCCTTCATTTTTTATTTAAATAAAAATATCCTTCTTTCTCTGGCTCTGTATTTGCTAGGCCATTATAGCAGTAATGGAACTAACCTTCAGGACAGTAGATGCCAGAGCTGGGAGGATACAGCAAAAAACCTAACAAATGTATTCACCTATTTTCTTGTGGATAAAAAACTTGCTAGCTCACTGGTATTTTATGTGCTCTTTAATTGCTTGTTCTCAAATATCTGTGTGGGAGAGTTTTTATTTGCCAGAATAGTCCCAGAAAGCAAACAAGTTGCAAATATATTCACAAACATCTGCACAAGGATCTGCATCAGAATTCCCCTTATAACCAGAGATCTTTATATTACTTGCCCAATAGATCTGTTTAATAACTATGTATGCTTGCGGATAATCTGCAAACAGAAGAAGGGACTCTTCTCTGTTTATAAAGTTTAGGTGAGCAAATCAGGGAATGCAAACAACGTCAGGTGATTTAAAGCATAAATAGTTAACCAGAGGATCACAGATAATCACAGCAACCAGTTCATGAAGAAAACATGGGCTAAAAGTTTGTACCTGCAAATTTTTCATTGAGCAGTGCAATTTTTACAAGCATATTCACTAGTTCCTATGTGTTTGTGGCTATTTCATGATCAGAAAAATATATCAAATTATCTGATTCCTGTAAATGAGCCATAATAATTTGATCAGCTCTACTTTTTGCTCTGAAATTGAGCCAGCGTATTTCACTTCTGAAGAAGTGCAGATGACTTTGAGAGTTTTAAGAGGATTCAGAGACTGTAGGGCATGACCTAGGGTCTATCTATCTTAGGAAATGTCTACACAGCAACTAGACACCCGTGGCCGGCCTGCACCAGCCAACTCAGGCTCACAGGGCTTGGGCTGCAGGGCTGTTTCATTGTTGTGTAGACTTCTGGGCTCAGGCTGGAGTCCAGGCTCTGGAATCCTCTCATCTTGCAGAGTACTAGACCCCAGACCGGGGGTAGTTAATTGTTTTTTGTCAAGGTCCAAACTTCTTGATCAAGGTATAGTCAAGGTCCAGACGCCACAGAAACATTTTCCACAACACAATAACAATAATTATAATAATAATAAATAAATAAATAAAAATTTCATGGTCCATTCAAAAGCATCTGGCAGTCTGGATTTGGCCTGTGGTCTGCCTATTGACTACCCCTGGCCCAGACCCTAACATGAGCCTAGGCTCTACGGATCTCTGAAGTGGGAGGGTCCCAGAGTCCAGGCTCCAGCCCAAGGTACACATCAATTAAACAGTCCCATGATCCGAAGCCTGTGAGCCTGAGTAGGCTGCCATGGACCATCCATGGGTGTCTAGTTGCTGTGTAGACATAGCCTTAGAATTTTATATTGATGCCCATTGCCATAGTATCTGAATGCCTTCCATGCAAAGCCAGTAACTAGCACAGTCTGGCTAGCACAGTCCCTCGTGGACTTCATGGAGACTTTGGCATTTCTCCCTCTATGGGGTTGGAACTCAGCTTGTTGTGGGGTGTTCCAACTGCAAGCGGCCCTTATGGTGGCTGTCTCAAGAGGAAATGTTTAGCAATATTTCCTGAAGATGGTGACTCTGGATTTGCGTGATCTCCTCTGAAGATGGTTCCATAGCTGGATCCCTTTGACAGAGAATGCTTTTTCCTTAGCTGTCTCATGCTTCATCCTGGGCTTAGTGATTTGCATTGTCCCAGAGAAGTGCAGCTGTCATGGTGGTTCAAAATTGAAATTCAGTCTTGCATGTTTAATAACTAAGCAATCAATCTGCAAACATCTAGAAGATAGTACAGTGATAAGTAACAGTCAGCATGGATTTGTTAAAAACAAATAATTTCAAACCAACCTGATAGCTTTCTTTGACAGTGTAACAATGCTTGTGGATGGGGGGAAGCAGTAGATGTGGTATATCTTGAGTTCAGCAAAGCTTTTGATATTGTCTTGCATGACCATCTCAAAAACAAATTAGGGAAATGCAACATAGATGGAGCTACCATAAGGTGGGTGCAAAACTGATTGGAAAACCGTTCCCAGAGAGTAGTTATCAGTGGTTCACAGTCATGCTGGAAAGACATAACAAGTGGGGTCACACGGGGATCAATTCTGGGTCCGGTTCCATCCAATATCTTCATCAATGATTTAGATAATGGCATATAGAATACATTTATAAAGTTTGTGGATGATACCAAGCTGGGAGGGGTTGCAAATGCTTTGGAGGATAGGGTTAAAATTAAAAATGATCTGGAAAAACTGGAGAAATGGTCTGAAGTAAATAGGATGAAATTCAATAAGGACAAATGCAAAGTACTCCACTTAGGAAGGCACAATCAGTTGCACACATACAAAATGGGAAATGACTGCCTAGGAAGGAATGCTGCGGAAAGGGATCTGGGGGTCATAGTGGACCACAAGCTAAATATGAGTCAACAGTGTAAGACTGTTGCAAAAAAAGCAAACATCCTTCTAGGATTTATTAGCAGGAGTGCAGTAAGCAAGACATGAGAAGTAATTCTTCTGCTCTACCCTCTGCTGATTAGGCCTCAACTGGAGTATTGTGTCCAGTTCTGGGCGCCACATTTCAGGAAGGATGTGGACAAATTGGAGAGAGTCTGGAGAAGAGTGACAAAAATGATTAAAGGTCTCGAAAACATGACTTATGAGGGAAGATTGAAAAAACTGGGTTTGTTTAATCTGGAAAAGAGAAGACTGAGAGGGGACATGATAACAGTTTTCAAGTATGTAAAAGGTTGTTACAAGGAGGAGGAAGAAAATTTGTTTTTCTTAACCTCTGAGTATAGCACGAGAAGCAATGAGCTTAAATTGCAGCAAAGGAGGTTTAGGTTGGACATTAGGAAAAACTTCCTAACTGTCAGGGTGGTTGAGTACTGGACTAAGTTGCCTAGGGTTGGAAGTTGTGGTATCTTCATCATTGAAGATTTTTAAGAGCAGTTTAGACAAAGCTCTGTCAGGAATGGTCTAGATCACACTTAATACTGCCACGAGTGCAGAGGACTGGACTGGATGACCTCTTGAGGTCCCTTCCAGTTCTATGATTCTATGTAGTTGTGGCTTCATCCATTAATTCCTTTGAAAATTAGGACCTAATTTCTCTAGCAAGATTAAGAGAATTGAACATGTACGTCTTCAAGAAAAGATGGCAAAAAGCATCTAGAACCATTGTATAACAGTACTAAAGAAGGAGTCTCACTTCCCAGCTATACTGATTCCATGATATTTTGTATATGGCTTTAGTCAATTGCCAGTAAACATTTCTTTGGGTGCAGACCTGTCAACACATCACATCTGCCGTAGCACACTCTGGACACAGCAACAATCCCACAGTCAGAAACATGTTTTCCTAGACTCCTTCTGAAAGAGCTACAAGTAGGGTTTGTTGAATGCAAGTCCCTCATGTTTGAAGAGCATTTGGCCAAAGTTATTGGACTTTGACTCAAAGATTTCTGTGTTTGGAAGAGTCAGATTGCTGAGGCTAGATGCAAGTTTTCTTTCCAGACAAAGACAATAGTTCTGTATAGTTTCCAGTAGTGCGTGTTGGTATGATATAACAAGATTAAAACAAAACAACAAAACAAAATATAGGATGTTTTGCTTCTTTTTGCATCTTAGTTTTATTAAAAGGCATGTTTTTGAGCTAAGTGTTTTTAAATCGGATACCAAATAAAATCTTAACATGACAAAGTAGATGAGACATCTCTGATCCTGCTTCCTTCTCTGTAGGCATCCTGGGTGAAGTTAACAAGATGCCTCGGCTGAACCGTGGCCAAGTCTTCATAAGGGCTTTTCACTGGCATAGAAATATCAATTAGGGGTGTGATTTTTTTAAACAATATTTGTATTGTAGGGGTGTAATTGTAACAAAAGCCCTGGTGTAGGTACGATTTCACTGGCAAAAAAGTGCTTTTCCCAGTAGATCTTATTTTGTTGAGGAAGTGGTATAAACAATACCAACAAAAGAGGGCTTTTGCTGCTATGAACTGTGACTGCACTAGCAGTATTTGGCAGTACACCTCTGTAACCATAATTGGCAAACCTGTTCTAGCGTAGACTTTGCTGAAATCCCACTGACTCAGGCAGTTTCCTAACATCTGCTGACAGATTGAGCTAGACAAAACTTGCTATGCTCCTGCAGGAGCCCTCTTGCCTGTAGGCCCACAACATCTATGTTGGCCGGATAGCCTCCTCCATTGTGAATTGATCATGGGTTTTGCATGCCACTAAGTTAGACTTGTATGAAAAGGAAAAGCCATAAAGAGCTACTGTATCTTAGAGGGTCACCGTGCTATTTGAAACTTACAGTAGTTATCTGCAGTGATGAGCTGCCAAAATATTAACATCCAGTTCCCTCCTCCTCACCCCATGAGGCGGATCATGCCCCGCCCACCCCCCGGGTCTCGTGCCCCATCCAACTCCCCACGTTCCTTCACAGCCCCCCTCCAGACCCCTGCCCCATCCACTCCCCTTCCCTGCCCCCTGCTGCCCCATCCAACCCCTCCTCTCATTCTTGATGGCACCCCCGGGACCCCTCTCCCATCCAACCACCCCTTCTCTCTGTCCCCTGACTGCCCCTGGAACCCCTGCCTGCCCCCCACCACTCCATCCAACTCCTGCTTCTTCCTGACTGCCTCCCCCGGGACCCTTGCCCCCATTCAATCCCCCTGTTCCCTGCTCTCTGACTGCCCCGACACTAATCCACCCCCCCCAACTCCCCTGCCCTCTATCCAACACCCCCTCCCTGCTCCCTGCCCCCTTACCGCGCTGCCTGGATGTGGGAGCTGGGCTGGGCTGCTCGGCCTGGGTTGGGATCGGAGCCGGGGCGCTCAGCCGGGGCTGGAGCTGTGCCTCCTGGCTGGCTGGGCCCAGGGGCAGGGCTGGAGCTGCGCCGCCCGGCTGGACGTGGTTGGGGCCAGGCCGGAGCCGCGCCACCCAGCAGGCCGAGCTTCAGAGCTGGCGCTTCCATTTAGGCGACCTATGCAGTCGCTTAGGGTGCCAGGATTTGCGGGGGGGGGGTGCATTTTGCTGCCCTCGGTGGCAATTCAGCGGCGGGGGGTCCTTCCGCCCTCTGGGTCATAGTTGGCAATTCTGCGGCGGGTCCTTCACTCGCTCCGGGACCTGCCGCCGAAGTGCCCCGAAGACCAGTAATGTGGAAGGACCCCCCCCCCACCGCAGAATTGCCACCAATGACTGGGACCGCGGGCAGATCCCCGCCTAGGGCGCCAAAAACCCTGGTGCCACTCCTGCCGCGATTGGGACCGGGCCGGAGCTGCGCTGGTTGGGGCTGGGCCAGTGCCACGCTGCCCGGCTGGCCGAGGTTGGGGCCAGGCTGGAGCCATGCTGCCCAGCCGGCTGAGGTCGGGGCCGGAGCCATGCTGCCCGACCGGCCGAGGTCAGGGTCGGGCTGGACACGTGCCAGCTGGGGTCAGGCCTGGGCTGGAGCCGCACCACCCGGGGACAGGGTCAGGGTCAGGGTCAGGGGCCAGGCTGGAACTGTGCAGCGCCTGGAGTCCTCCTCATGCCCCTGCCCCAGCTCACCTGCTGGAAGCCACTGCTTCCTTCTCAGCCCTCCCAGGCTTCTTGCGCGAACAGCTGATTTGTGGGAAGCCGGGGAGGGGGAGGAGGCAGAGGTGGAGTGAGGTGAGCTGGGTCTAGGGGAAAGGCAGGGAGCTGCTGGGGCTTTTGTTTAATTTAAAAGCCCTATTCGAACCAGTTGTCCCTCATGGGACAATTGATTCTAAAAGGGCTTTTAAATTTAACAACTGGTTCCTGCGAACCGGTGGGAACCGGCTCCAGCTCACCACTGGTATTCTGGAAGAACATAAGAATGGCCGTACTGGGTCAGACTAGTGGTCCATCTAGCCCAATATCCTGTCTTCCAACAGTGGCCAATGCCAAATGCTTCAAAGGGAATGAACAGAACAGGTAATCATCAAGTGATCCATCCCCTGTTGTCCAGTCCCAGCATCTGGCAATCTGAGGCTTAGGGACATCTAGAACATGGGGTTGCATCCCTGACCATCTTGGCTAATAGTCACTGATGAGCCTATCCTCCATGAACTTATCTAATTGTTTTTTAAATCCATTTATAGTCTTCACTGTCACAACATCCCCTGGGAATGAGTTCCGGAGGTGGACTGTGCAGTCTGTGAAAAAATACTTCCTTTTGTTTGTTTTAAATCTATTAATTTCACTGCATGACCTGTGGCTCTTGTGTTATGTGAAGAGGTAAATAACACTTCCTTATTCACAAGCTGCATTCTCAGCAAATGTCTTGCTTATCTTATTTCTTTTTAAATTGTTAAATCGACAGAGCCAAAACTATGGGATTTTTATTTCAGGATACAAAGCATATTGGGAATCAGAGAATAGTGAAGATATTACTTATGACATTCAAGGCCTTCTTTCCCTTGTGATTTTCAGTTGCTCTGGTTTGTCTTTCCAATTTGCATATTTATCAAGGTGGATTCCTAATCTTGAGTGAAGCGCTTCTTTGCTTTTGTTCCCAAAGTCCTAGAAAGTAGATCCTGCTCCCTTCTTAGCTGAGGGTTTCACCTAAAACAGAACTGGCATCTTTCCATGGGGTGAAGGGGTGAGAGGGGAAGAGCAAAGCAAGATTTGGGGTGCACATGTTAAAAGTTCATATCCTTACTGAGCTGTGGAGTCCAGGTCTTCCCCCTTTCCTAGAATATCAAGGTTGGAAGGAACCTCAGGAGGTCATCTAGTTGAATGTGCTGCTCAAAGCAGGACTAATCCCCAGATAGATTTTTGCCACAGACTCCGAAATGGCCCCCTCAGGGACTGAACTCACAACCCTGGGTTTGGCAGGCCAATGCTCAAACCACTGAGTTATCCCTCCCTTTGTACCCTTATGCCTTGGGAATTCAGGTGTATGGACTGGAACGAGACTGAAGCTGGTGAATCCAGCATTACTGAACCCACTAACCTTCAATGAAGCTGGGTTCTAAAAGCAACAGAGAGAGGTATGCTATTCCATGGACTGCAGAACTCCCTGTGTCAACCTCCCCTACTTGGATTTGGTGTGGGCAGGGATGATTTTGCCCTAAACTCTCTTTATTCCCCTCCTCCTGATTGTGGGAATCTGTCTCCTTCCCAAGAGCTGGCCAACATGTCACACAAACAAAGACGTTCCCCTTTTCTGACAGTTCACACTCAGAAGTTTATTAATCTGAACAGGACACAGTTTGGAGATGTTATCGACACCTACAATGTTGAAAGTGTCATACAGAGGTGATGGGGTGGTTTGGTGGCCAGGGCCGGCTCCAGCTTTTTTGCCACCCCAATAATGGACAGAGTGCTGCCCCTTTCTATTGGCCGCCCCAGGCACCTGCTTCCTTCGCTGGTGCCTGGAGCCAGCCCTGTTGGTGGCTTATGGGTAGCAGAATGTTTTACCCATTTAGCTTAGCTTTGAACTGGTAGATGTCACCCAAGAAGCTATTCGTGCTCCACCCTCAAATGCCTTGAGAAATTGCTGTGCCAAACAAAAGTAGTTGTTAATTTGGGGCATATAAAAGTAAAGATGTTATTTAGGGGCAACACCAACAAGTATGGAGACAGCCTGGATATTCCTGCTCAGGACCACTGACAGGAGAGGTAGGGCAAAGGGGGCCATTGCCCAGGGTGGTAGGCTGAGGCCAGGACCCCGGGCCCTTTTAAAGTGCCTGGGTGGGCTGCAAGGCTCCTAGGCATATGTGCTGAGCACCCACCAGTGGGCCCCTCCTCCCCAGCAGTGGGCCCCGCTGAGCAGCTCATCCCTGTTTCCCCCAGTGCCTCCTGCCTGCCACCATCAGCTGTTTGGTGCTGGGGGGGAGAGGGGGAGGAGCAGGGGTGGGCGATGCCCAGATGCCAGAAGTGGAAGGGCTGGGACCAGCCCCTTCCAGCCAGCTGCTGAGATGCTGCTTTGCAGCCCTGTGCGGTGGCTGCCTGAGAGAGCCTGGCTAGAGAAGTGACTTCCACTCCCTGCCCGGGCTTGGGTGCTGGGGTCTCTGCAAGCTGAGCTGGTGGGGAGTGGAAGCTGCCTCTTCCCCAGCCAGGCTCTCTCAGGCAGCTGCTGGGCAGGGCTGCAGAACAGCGACCAGGAGGGGATGGCATTAAAAGTGGCTGCCCCCTGCTCCCTGCCTGGACTCCTGCCTGCCACAGAGAGCAGCAGAACTTGCTGGTGAGTGAGGGGGACAGGCACAGCAGGAGGACAAAACATCTCCCCTGCAGGTAACATGGGGGAGGGAGAGTGTGGTGGCCCTGGGCTGGGCACGGGGCAGGGGGGAGGGAGGAGAGACACATGACCTGCCCTTTAGATTGTGCCCCCCCACTATGGGGAGGCACCTGTTGTATATGGGGTGGGGATGAGGCACTGGGGGAAGAGGCCTAGGGTGGAGTGGGGGATTGAGCACCCCCTGGGAACTCTGGAAATTGGCACCTATGCTCCTAGGTGCGTGTGGGGTGGTACCCGCAGCAGCGAAGGCAGTTGGGCTGGCATGTGGAAGCCCTGGCTATGCTGCAAGAGCGTGCCCAGCAGCGCAGCCAGCAGCTTGCTGGGCACCAGCAGGGGCCCATTGACTGTTCTTCCCTGGGGCCTGAAATTGATGTCGGTGGGCCTATTCCTGCTCAGACCCGTCTTATTAATGGGCGTGTGAATTTCAAGAGGACTACAGTATATTTACCTCATGGGCTCAGAAGCTCCCAAAAGGCTGATCAAACCAGCTATGATGCTGCCTATTCCCAATTAGTACAGTTCCAAAAATAAACAAACAATCTTGCCTGCTCAAGTTAAAAGATTTAATGCAGACTGTTTGACCATATTGCTTTAGAAAGTGTGGTTAGTGACATTTTATACAGCCCCCTCCCCTTATGAATCTCCCCCTCTTCTCCCCACCTTGTATTGTGTTTATATTCAGCAGTGTTTGTGAGAACAAGTCTTCTGGGAATAGAGATTGGAAGAGATCCAGACAGTTCAAACTTGCAGGCTCTTTGCATCATGTTCTCTGATAAACAGGCTTGGAATAGAATGGAATGGAATGAAATAGACAATCCATTGCTGTCAGCTTTAAAAGAAGAGAAGAGAACCTTAGACCGAGGTTCACTAGTAACAGTGAACACTGGATGCCATAGCATTTTCTAGAAATGCTACAGACTGATGAGCTCATGCTCCTGAACAAGTCTTCCTCACCCTTCCTCACACCTCATGTCTCTGTCAGTCTCAGAACAGTCAGAATTTATTCCAGCTCCATGGCCGACTACATCATTCTGCAAACTGGCAGAGCATTTCTACAGTTGAGTAAGGGGTCTGCTATAGAGAGCACAGCTGTGGGTAAAACACCCCCTCTCTCTTTTCCCGACCAAAGGAGTCACACACCAAGCCTTTACAAGTAGCTCAGATTTCAAGCAGTAGCATACAGGGCTGCATTCCCTGATGTCTACCTCTGTAAAGATAATTTGGATCCCCCTTTTTTGATGAGGTTGCCCCCACTTTTTTTCTTTTTTACATTTCCTAATGCTACTGCAGCACTTCCACCTGCCTTATGCAGCGTTCACTTCCAGTGCCATTTATTGTGGTGCTGGTGCATCACTCAAATGCTGGCACCACAAAAGGGGACATAGCAGATCTCTAGAAAACACAAGGTAGGTTTGTTTTGCTTCACATGGCCAATATATGTGGAAGCACACAACTGGTTAATACAAAAACTGATGGCCTTATTCTCCACTACTTTGCACCTTGTATATTCATGTGTGTGTTTCACTTCCACTTTGTACAGGTAGGAAACGACTATACAAAGGGCAGGGCAGAATCTTGCCCATTGTATTTTACAGTTATAGAATGGACCATGCTCTCCAAAGTCAGAGAATGGTAGCTGCTTGGAAAGTCAATATGGATTGGATTTAGATTAAAAAACAAAAAAAACCCTTCAGCTCATGCTAAATAAGTAATATTTTAAGCATTATACAGTGGCAAATGCAAAGCTTGTTTTAAGTCAAACAAGATATTGGGGCTCAAGAAATTGGCAAGACTCACAGATCTTGATCTAAATTAGACTTTAGTTCAACATGTATCCTTGAACTACAGTTTCCTTTAAAAGTTTTAGGTAAATTAAAACAAAAAAACTTTGGGTGCAATTTATAAGTAAATCAATCTTCTAGAAAAAGGTCAGAGTAGAATTTAGTTGAACTAGAAAAAATATGATGGAGAATTGGACTAGAAAAGACACAAGGAAGGCGACTAGGCATGACTGCAGCATTTCTTTTCCTTCACCACTTTTCAGCACTGTTCAGTTTCCTCCTCTTTTCCAGCAGAAAATAGAAAGCTGAGTTAAAACAGAGAGGCACAAGGTCACACAGGCCCAAGTGAAAGGAAGATTACTGCTTCTTTTACTGGAATAATTTCAAAACCCTGCCACCCCATCATCTGTGGGCCAAACACTCCATTAACCATGATTAAGAGTGCTTGGTGCAAAGTTTTCACAAAGAAGTTTGGAGAGGAGAATGACGAAAACAGAATCCTTCTCCTTAGGCCATGGGGGACTCCCTCTACAGACTCAGGCATATAGCAGCATCTGTAACAGGGGGGTGAATGGAGCATAGTTGTCCTCTATTAGTCTGTCCCCCTTCTGCTCCCTAACCCTTCCATGATTGGATGAAGGATCCATGAAGGACCCAAAGGGTGGCACAGAGGATTCAGTCCCCTTGGCATCTTGCCCCTACCCTCCACTTCTCTCACAGCAGAGCTGTACTAGTTCTAGGGCAGTCAAAGCCCTTCATATGCACAGTGAGGGAGGTAGGCAAAATTTACACCTATATGTACAACACAGCAAGTTTTCTTGGCACTTTTACACATCTACTAATGGTAGAGCATGGAATTTAAGAGATGCCATGATGGAACAATTCAGCATGTAATAAAGAGTGGGGAGGTAAATGAAGTTAAATAAAGAGCCAAACAATTGCAACCTGCTGGAATGTTGCTAGCATTTAATGTAAATAGCTCAAAAGTGATACAAGATGACAACATATGTGATGTGGAAAACAATAACCTTGAATGGAAGCGTGGAACACTGCAGCAACACATAACTGGCAGTGGGGAGCTGTACGCAATCAGGAGAAATCAAATGGTATTTACCACTGGACCAGGATTTGCATACTACTGATTGTGCTGAGAGTCACTCAGAGAAATATATCCCCTGGTAATAAGCTATGCTTGGTGCCTCTACTGGGACAAAGAATTCTGCAAAACTGAAAGTGAGATCTGAGTGACTGAGTTCACATAGCACCATTACAAATCAAAGGAAGATTTAGAAGCATTTGCTTATGACTTGGAATCCTTGCTGACATGGCCATTACAAACATATGGGGAGATACTAGGCCACAGTCCTCCCACACCAGCTGAGCAAGGCTCTATCTCTAAGAAAAGTGGCCAACAGGAAGTCACTCTGTAGTTTTGCGGATACCATGAACTTAGTCAAATGGCTGTGGCACACAAGAAGGCCTGGGATGGCATTGGATTGGAAGAGCCCTAATACTATGAGGGAAGCAAGATTCAGCAGTGTGGTAAGTGGCAGTGCTGACAGAGCAAGAAGCTGGTGACAGAGGTGAACATAAGTAGCAGTAGCAGCCATTATCTTAACACAATGGTGACATCTGTCTCTCAGTCTGAAAGTTGACTGTCAAGACTTCAAGAACGCTAGAAGCAGAATGCAACTGTGGTGGCCATAACCGTGGAAGTGGGTCAGTCAGTAGACTGTGTGTTCTAGACAGCGCTAGGGCACCCCCCTAGCAGAGGGTTACATTCAGGACAGCAACGTTTAGCTCCCACTGAAATTCTTCATGAGGAGATTTCCTTGGGGAAGGGAGAAGAATTTTACTGCATCAGCAGTATTTACAGCTCACAGCCAACTAGGGTTACCAGACAGCAAGTGAGAAAAATCAGGACAGGGGGTGCGGGGAGGAGGGTATAATAGGAGACTATAAAAGAAAAAGACTCCAAAATTGGGACTGTCCCTATAAAATTGGGACATCTGGTCACCCTACAGCCAACATGAATTGTTCACTGTGAACCTGTTACATTTGGTAGGGAGGGAATGAGCAGTGGGAGTGAATTTTTCTTAAAATGAAGAGCATGCTAACCTCGAAGGAGGTGTGGTTAATGTGAAGTGTGTGCAACAGGACATGGATAGGGAATATATACTATAGAGAGAAGGGACCCTGCGTTCAAAATAGTACCATGTTCTGTGGGCTCAGCACAATTCAGAGCAAGGCAGATAAATCATGAGTCTTTATACAGGCAAGGCTTTGCAGGAACATGAATATTTGTGTTTTTCAAAATTACATCCTCTTTAGGTTTTTCCACCCTCACTTAGTAATGTGAGGAGCATGTGTAAATTAAAAAATAAAAACAAAAACAGAGACCTCTGGTATCTTTATATTAAAAAAAAAATTGTTGTAGATTTGAATTAGATTGCCTGTCATCTCTTTGCACTGTGGTAATAAGTGGTCCCACCGAAGATAAGCAGGAACATTCCCATCTCTCAGAATGAGACATGTTTAGTTTAAGCTTCCTGCAAGATTGAAAACTATCATTGCAATTTTCACTAGACTCTGCAGGCCTAATTCAGAAATGTTTCTACACCGCTCTGGCAGTGTAACTGGGCCCTGACCTGAGTGTGCAAAGGTGTAAATAACAACGAGGCCCTGCATATTTTAGGAGACATATAGCGTTGCAGCTATGCCACTGTGGCACGCCTAGTGCACATATATCCTACAGTGATAGAAGGGGATTTTCCATCAATGTAGTTAATCCACCATCCTGAGAGGCCACAGCCAAATCAACAGAATTCCTGCGTTGACCTAGCCATGTCCATGCCAGGGGTTAGGTTGGTTTAACTATGGCGCTCAAGGGTGTGAATCTAAATTTTAAGTGTAGACCAGATCTTAGTGCATGCCATGTTTTAGAGTGACAACTACAGAAAGTTGCTGGGAAAAGGTACCTGAATTGGAGCATTTTATGTTGGGAGCCTTTACAAATGGTATTTACATAGCTAAAAGGGATGCCAATGTGAAAAACTTTAATATTCCTAAAAAGCCTTACTTGTTTAAAAACTTCTAATTTATCCTCTTTACTCTGTGTTGTACAGAGCATACAGAACCTGGCACTATATTGAACTTGGGGTGATTTCTCTCTATTGAAAACATTATCACCTATGTACTGAAGGGCCAATGGGACTTGGGCACCTAAATAATTTGACAACATTGCTATAAATAGATACAAGGAAATCTAGCAAAATATACATTTAGATAAGCAGAATTTTTTCTAAATTGAATGTTTCCTAAAATGCATGATGCAATTAAAATTTCTTTAAGCCTGTAGTTCTAAGTGTCAATATTTCACTCATTGTTACAAAGATACCTAGCTTCCACAGGTCAGACTCCTGTCTACCACACCTTCTGGATCCACAGAAGCCAAAAGAATTCAAATTTCAAGAACTCCTGTTCAGTTGCAATGAAGCCTCACTACATCTCCCGCTCCCACATGGCACATAAGATGTGTGTTCCACTGTTGATATTTGTAGGCCCATGGTGTAACAGGGAGCTATTAAGGGAGGCTTTCATTGGGTAGTTAACAGCAAAATTCTGTAACATCAGTCTGTGAAAGTCTTAAATAAGGACTGTCAGATATGACTAAAAGCTTATATATCTAAAAAGGTATGGTTTAAAGACAGTTTAATCTTCTCAGCCTTTTTCTTCACCTCTGATCTGATATTGAAGTTGAAGGGCTAACCTATTGGCCCCTATTCTGAGACCTTTGTGTTGCAATCCAGTGCCCCTCACTGACAGTAGTCCCTAGGGGACCATTACAACCTGGCATGAGTTACAGCAGCCTTTGGGACACTGGAAAGTGTGACATCGACTGGTTCAACTAATTTATGCCATGTGCTCAGAGGCATCTTTGCTTCCCCTTCATCCATCTTCTATACTCCTCTCTGGTGCAGCAAAGGAATTAACCCACATAATTCATGTCAAATTGTGGTGCAATAAACACATTTGTAACATCACTGCCAGAAAAAGAAAAAATGACTGTTGTCCAAGAGGCCATTAACTTCAGTGAGTGTTTTAGTAAAATCCTATTAAACTCTTGAAAGAGGTAGACATAGCAGTCAAACCAGGGTTACTGCCATACGGAATTCTGAGCAGAAGTTGAGGCTAGTCTGAAAGTCAGATCTGTTAGGAATAATAGTCATAGGCTACACTTAGTTTGTCCTAAATGTTACAAATACAGTGGCTATGCTGGAGATGGACTATGTCGGTCTCTCCATGCAGAATTTTCTATTTTCAGCAAAAGCAATATATCGACCAAGTAAATGCCTTAAAATGCATATGATCTTGTTTCCAAGTTTGCTCCAGTAGGAATTTCTCTTTGGAACAACAACAGAGACCATCTACAAAAAAAAAAAACCAAACAAAAAAATAGACAGGTGAGGTGACCAAACAGTAATGTGACATGGAGTCTTCCTAGAGATGGTTCAATTTTTTTTTTAAAAGGTGGGATGGAGGAAAGAGATAGGGCCTGATGAAAAAAAGAAACGCACACACCCCTCCTGGTAAAACTTTGTCCTTGTTTTTCAAAGTTTGAGAACAAAATATTGCCAAAGCATTCTGAAAATTTGTTTCAAAGTTGTGGGGAAGTCCCACACTTCCTCACCAATGGCAACATTTTAAATGATTCTGTCCACCACCACCACTCCCAAAACTAAGCTTTGAAACAAAATTTAATTAAGAAGACTCCTGACTTCCTGAGACAATTTCCATTTTTTCAGCCATTTCCAGTATTTTCCATTTTGGTCACCAGTCAGTGACTGAAAGCCATTGCCACCAAGAGGCTGTTGAGTGGCTTGTGTGAAGTGAGCTGGTGGTCTCACACAGTTCATTTTGAACTGGTATCCACACCACAAACCCTATTATAACTGTTGCAGTGCTTGGCAGTCTCAGCAGAGATGCCATGGGGGCATGAAGACTGAATTCTTTTTTCATCCACTGAGCAGCCTTGAAGCATTATTATTGCTATGGCTCTGGCTAGCTCTGTTTTCTGAACAAAGATTTCTGTTTCTTCTGCCATCAGTCTGGCACCTTCTACAAGTACTAAGTTCACTTTAAAACTCATTCAATTATTCAGATCAACTCAGATTAATTTCCGGTCCATTATAGGACAAGGAGGAAACATATAGGCTAAATCAGTGTTTACAATTCCCTTAACTAGGACAGAAGGCTCCCAAATGTTTCCTCATCCCCACAAGTGGCAAGAGACCAGGTAAAATTTAAAAATGATAGGCACTATTTTTTCCAGTGGGCACCTGACTAAAGGGCTTGCCATTATGGCATGGATCCATGTTCTTTTGCTGGATTAGCTTTTGTCTCTGAACAATAATCACACTGACTATGAAGGGCTGGCTTTCAGTTTTAATGATTCAGGTGAGAGTGGGGATTAGCTGGAGAAGACTTCTCCTCTGGAAGAGTCTATGCCCAATGGCTGAAAGTTTCCATGAAACTCAACAATACTCCTATAGTTGGGCTTTGGAGCAATACTCCGCTAAATGAGTAGCCAAGTTCCTACTAAAAGGAGAAATCCATAAAAGGTGCCCTGAACAATACGAGTCCAAGCCAAATATGTGCTAATCAAGAATTAGCTCTTTTTTATAAATTAGCCATATTTTCTTAAAAGCATACACACTACTCAGAAATGGAATTCCCACATTTGTTTAGAGGCAGTTATGGAAGAATAAGGTTCTTCAATGCATGTGTAAGGGAAAAAACCCCAATACACTTGGTAAAGGAGAAGAATGACCTTTACATCAGGTTGGAACGATGAGCGCTGTTGGGGTTTTGGAGGGTACTGTTTTTTGCTTTAAACAAACAAGCTTCTCTTCCTACTTGCCCAAGCAATAAGTACTATGTGAACTTAAATGGTAGAACTGCAGCATTGGGTCAGCATTAGATAGTGTATATTACATTTTGGGTCTGCATGTTTGAGAATGAAAATTAAAAATGACTCAATGTTAATTGAAAGTTGCATAACTGGAAATTCAAAATAAAATGTATGCTATGCTAAAACAGAAGGTTGCTAAGTCAGGAACAATCATATTTAGCTTCTTACCCTAACCCAAGAGGAAAGTTGGAAAGAGTTTGCTGCTTTAAAAAGAAAAATTATACACTAAGGTCTGGATTCACACTTAAACCCCAAATCAGGTCCCACTGGGATTCATAAAACCCCTTCTCAGTTGCTCCCAAACCCTGTAGGCACCTATAATTGTTTGGTGCATAAATTTCAGCAGTAAGAGAGTTCCCTATGCATAAGTGTTTCTGCCTCTGGAGCATACTGTGACGGACTAGCAATATCCTGTAATATCTTGAACAAACCTTATTGGATTAAGATAAACTTTATTGAATTAAGTTAACTCTAATTCAATAAAATGTAATACCTTTGGGGGTACATTCTATTAAAAATGTGGTTGTTTATGTGTTACTACAGCATTGTATGTACCTTCTCTAGTAGGGAGGAGGATGCTAATGTATTTCCTCTGGTATCAGCCCTGTGAAGCTATTCCCTGCCTGCCCTCTCCCCGCCCCCATATACTAGCTCAAACTGGATTCTCTAGGGACCAACAGACAAAGAAAGGATTTTTGGGTAAATAGCCTGATTTAAAACTAGCTCAGGGCCTTCTTCCTGATCTAGCAAATGGACAGGACCCCTGGTCCATGGAGCGACCCAATCCTCAGGGAAGGGTTGGAAGGACTGGGCCTACTGAGGCCCCATAAGACTGGGTATTTGTTCTGAGCTGAAGCTGTGATGAACTTGTGACCCCAAGGAAATATCTTGGTGGGGATTTGAAGGACTGCTCCTGCCAGAATCCATGATACGGTTGGTAAGATAATTAGCATGGGTGTAGGTTCTTTTGTTTTAATATGTTTTCTCTATAGTGCTGTTACCTTAAGAATAGAACAGGCTTGCACAGAAAGAATTGTGTGATAACTTATACCTGTCGACAATCACTCTCTTATCTGTCTCTGATGAGAATGCAAGCAGGTGTGCTTCAGCAGCCTGTCTCTGCTGGAAATAAGATAGCGAAGGCAAGGAAATACCCCATATAGCGCTTCAGCTACATCCTATGTAATGCTGCAGCTATGCCACGGTGGCACTCCTAGTTGCTATATGTGCAGCCTGGGAACAGCCCCCTCAGAAGGTAAAGAGACATTAGTCTGCACCCAAGAAAGGGAACAGCTGGAAGGCTGACAGTGGGTGCCCCTGCCGGACCCCCAGGGAAAATACAGGCGGTTGCCCTGAACTATGACACATGCCTGCTGCAGCCCTATGGCAGGCATCCATACACCTAAGCCCCAGAGCAATGCATAAACCAGGGGAAGATGGCTTTCCTCTGCCTAACTTGCCTATGAGGCCCAATCTGGTAAGTGTGCTCAGACCTCACCCATGGCTTTGGGCCCCTATAGACAAACTTATACAAAACAGCAGGAGAAGGACACTCTCATAACCTTAAGCTCACTAGTTATTATGGTAATCTCCAGGGAAGTGGGAGACCCCCACTTCAAGTACCTCCTCCACTGAGTGGGAGAAGGGGTTTGAACAGGGATCTGCTACCTGTCATGTGAGTGCTTTAACCCATGGATACAGAGTCATTCTTACAGGTTCTTTCTTATCCCATGATGAAAGACCCATCTATCCACAGTGGAGCAGCTTCACCAGGAGAGACAGAGAGCCCCTACATCAGAATTTCCCCTAGCTCAGTGGTTAGGCACTTACCTGAGAGGCAGTGCTCCACCCCTGCTGCAAACCCTCCTGCTGTGGTAAAAGATAACTGTTATGCTCTTCTTGATACAGGAGAGAAGGAATCACCCCCAACAGTTAAGGAGGTGAAGCCTCGTACCCCTAAGGCTGGGAGGTCTGCTAACACCACTGATAAGAAACGTAGGGTAGTGGTGGTTGGAGACTCTCTGCTGAGGGGGACGGAGACACCCATCTGTCGACCTGACCAGGAGGTATGCTGCCTGCCAGGGGCCCGTATCCGAGATGTTACAGAGGCATTGTCGAGGATTATCCGGCCTTCTGACTACTACCCCATGCTACTCATCCATGTGGGCACAAATGATACTGCGAGGTGTGACACTGAGCAGATCAAGAGTGACTACAGGGCTCTGGGAGTACGGGTTAAGGAGTTTGGAGCGCAGGTGGTATTCTCTTTGATTCTTCCTGTTGAAGGTAGGGGCCCGGGCAGAGACAGATGCATTGTGGAGGTGAATGCCTGGCTGCGAAGATGGTGTCGCCAGGAGGGCTTTGGCTTCCTCGACCTCGGGATGCTATTTGAGGAAGGACTGCTAGGCACAGATGGCGTTCACCTTTCAAAGAGAGGAAAGGCCTTATTTGCGCACAGACTGGCTAACCTAGTAAGGAGGGCTTTAAACTAGGTTCGACGGGGACAGGTGAGCAAACCCCACAGGTAAGTGGGGAACAAGACCTTGGAGATGGGTTGGAAACAGGAGGGAGCACGGGCTATAATGGCAGTGAGGAAGGAGGGTCAGGGCAAAGCTGGGAGACAAGATCAAACCAGTATTTTAGATGCCTATATACAAATGCAAGAAGTATGGGTAATAAGCAGGAAGAACTGGAAGTGCTAATAAATAAATACAACTATGACATTGTTGGCATTACTGAAACTTGGTGGGATAATACACACAACTGGAATGTTGGTGTGGATGGGTATAGTTTGCTCAGGAAGGATAGACAGGGGAAAAAGGGAGGAGGTGTTGCCTTATATATTAAAAATGTACACACTTGGACTGAGGTGGAGATGGACATAGGAGATGGAAGTGTTGAGAGTCTCTGGGTTAGGCTAAAAGGGGTAAAAAACACGGGTGATGTCATGCTGGGAGTCTACTACAGGCCACCTAATCAGGTGGAAGAGGTGGATGAGGCTTTTTTCAAACAACTAACAAAATCATCCAAAGTCCAAGATTTGGTGGTGATGGGGGACTTCAACTATCCAGATATATGTTGGGAAAATAACACCACGGGGCACAGACTATCCAATAAGTTCCTGGACTGCATTGCAGACAACTTTTTATTTCAAAAAGTTGAAAAAGCTACCTGTTCTAGACTTGATTTTAACAAATAGGGAGGAACTCGTTGAGAATTTGAAAGTAGAAGGAAGCTTGGGTGAAAGTGATCATGAAATCATAGAGTTTGCAATTCTAAGGAAGGGTAGAAGGGAGTACAGCAGAATAGACACAATGGATTTCAGGAAGGCAGATTTTGGTAAGCTCAGAGAGCTGATAGGTAAGGTCCCATGGGAATCAAGACTGAGGGGAAAAGCAACTGAGGAGAGTTGGCAGTTTTTCAAAGGGACGCATTAAGGGCCCAAAAGCAAGCTATTCTGATGGTTAGGAAAGATAGAAAATGTGGCAAAAGACCACCTTGGCTTAACCATGAGATCTTGCGTGACCTACAAAATAAAAAGGCGTCATAAAAAATGGAAACTAGGTCAGATTACAAAGGATGAATATAGGCAAATAACACAGGAATGCAGAGGCAAGATTAGAAAGGCAAAGGCATAAAATGAGCTCAAACTAGCTATGGGAATAAAGGGAAACAAGAAGACTTTTTATCAATACATTAGAAGCAAGAGGAAGACCAAGGACAGGGTAGGCCCACTGCTCAGTGAAGAGGGGGAAACAGTAACGGGAGACTTGGAAATGGCAGAGATGCTTAATGACTTCTTTGTTTCGGTCTTCACTGAGAAGTCTGAAGGAATGTCTAATATAGTGAATGCTTACGGGAAGAGGGTAGGTTTAGAAGAGAAAATAAAAGAGCAAGTTAAAAATCACTTAGAAAAGTTAGATGCCTGCAAGTCACCAGGGCCTGATGAAATGCATCCTAGAATACTCAAGGAGTTAATAGAGGAGGTATCTGAGCCTCTAGCTATTATCTTTGGGAAATCATGGGAGACGGGGAAGATTCCAGAAGACTGGAAGGGGGCAAATATAGTGCCCATCTATAAAAAGGGAAATAAAAACAACCCAGTAAACTAACTGGTCTGTAGTTTCACTTCTGTGCCAGGGAAGATAATGGAGCAGGTAATTAAAGAAATCATCTGCAAACACTTGGAAGGTGGTAAGGTGATAGGGAATAGCCAGCATGGATTTGTAAAGAACAAATCGTGTCAAACTAATCTGATAGCATTCTTTGCTAGGATAACGAGCCTTGTGGATAAGGGAGAAGCGGTGGATGTGATATACCTAGACTTTAGTAAGGCATTTGATACGGTCTCGCACGATATTCTTATAGATAAACTAGGAAAGTACAATTTAGATGGGGCTACTATAAGGTGGGTGCATAACTGGCTGGATAACCGTACTCAGAGAGTAGTTGTTAATGGCTCCCAATCCTGCTGGAAAGGTATAACAAGTGGGGTTCCGCAGGAGTCTGTTTTGGGACCGGTTCTGTTCAATATCTTCATCAATGACTTAGATGTTGGCATAGAAAGTACGCTTATTAAGTTTGCGGACGATACCAAACTGGGAGGGATTGCAACTGCTTTGGAGGACAGGGTCAAAATTCAAAATGATCTGGACAAATTGGAGAAATGGTCTGAGGTAAACAGAATGAAGTTCAATAAAGACAAATGCAAAGTGCTCCACTTAGGAAGGAACAATCAGTTTCACACATACAGAATGGGCAGAGACTGTCTGGGAAGGAGTATGGCAGAAAGAGATCTAGGGGTCATAGCAGACCACAAGCTTAATATGAGTCAGTGTGATACTGTTGCAAAAAAAGCAAACGTGATTCTGGGATGCATTAACAGGTGTGTTGTAAACAAGACACGAGAAGTCATTCTTCCGCTTTACTCTGAGCTGGTCAGGCCTCAGCTGGAGTATTGTGTCCAGTTCTGGGCACCGCATTTCAAGAAAGATGTGGAGAAATTGGAGAGGGTCCAGAGAAGAGCAACAAGAATGATTAAAGGTCTTGAGAACATGACCTATGAAGGAAGGCTGAAGGAATTGGGTTTGTTTAGTTTGGAAAAGAGAAGACTGAGAGGGGACATGATAGCAGTTTTCAGGTATCTAAAAGGGTGTCATCAGGAGGAGGGAGAAAACTTGTTCACCTTAGCCTCCAATGATAGAACAAGAAGCAATGGGCTTAAACTGCAGCAAGGGAGATTTAGGTTGGACATTAGGAAAAAGTTCCTAACTGTCAGGGTAGTTAAACACTGGAATAGATTGCCTAGGGAAGTTGTGGAATCGCCATCTCTGGAGATATTTAAGAGTAGGTTAGATAAATGTCTATTAGGGATGGTCTAGACAATATTTGGTCCTGCCATGAGGGCAGGGGACTGGACTCGATGACCTCTCAAGGTCCCTTCCAGTCCTGGAGTCTATGAGTCTATGAGTGACAGATCCCTGTTCAAATCTCTTTGTCCCCTTCAGGTGTGGGGGAGGGGGAATGTGAACTGGAAGTCTCCCACGTCCCAGATGAGTACCCTAACCACTGGGCTAAAAGTTATGAGGGAGCTCCGCTGTCGTCCTGGCTTCTTGGGGGGAAAAGGTACAAGTAACACTCAATGTCTAGGGCACGCTACACTTAAAATGCTGCATCGGCGCTTTAATGAAGATGCTCTCTCCTGCCACAGAGCTCTCCAATTAGCTTCGTTAACCCATCTCCATGGGAGGCGGTGGGAGAAGCTCTCCTGCCAACATAGTACTGTCTACACGTGGGGAGTTAGGTCAGTATAACTATGTCACTTGGGGGCATAGGCGCCAACTAAAGGGGTGCTGAGGGGCTGGAGCACCCATGGGGAAAAATTAGTGGGTGCTCTGCCCCCACCAGCAGCCAAGCTCCCCCAAACATGCTGGGTCCCTGCTCCTCCCCTTCCCAATGTTTCCTACCGCCACCTAACAGCTGTTTGGTGGTGCTTAAGACTTTCCAGGAGGGAGAGGGAAGGAGTGGGGATGCAGCGCGCTTGGGGAAGGAGGCAGTAAAGAGTGGGGCAGGGCAGGGACTTGGGGGAAGGAGGTGGAACTGGGGCAGAGTAAGGGTGGGGCAGGGGCAGGGCCGGGGTCAATCACCCATGGGGCAAAGGGGAAGTTTGCGCCTATGCTTGGGGGTGTGGAAAATTCATGTAGTTATACTGATAGGTCTGTAATGTAGACTAGACCCTAGAGAGGTTTTGCAGCAGAGAATCCCAAGCAGAGATAGGGACCTCCCTGTAGCCTGAATTTAAGTGCCTATCTCAGAGGGGTTGGGCCTCGCACTCACCCCATGGCTTGCCCTCTCCTATGGGCTAGCTTAGGCAAGGCACTGCCTAGCATTTGGCATCTGTCCCGGTTTGTTGCATAGGGAACCTAGGCACTTAACTCAGTCTTTGTGACTACAGCTGATTTTCTAGGTGCTTAAGAGGTGTGGTGACACTGAGAATCACCACGTCCAAGTTTCTTTGAGAATCTAGCCCTAAGTGTCTTTATATAGTATGGTCTTGATAAACCCCAGCTAGTGCAAGGGGCTGCTGTTTCCATACTCACTCTGAGAATGGAGTCTTCTTAAAAGAGGAAACAATATTGACATCATCCCTGGGAGTTTCACTATGCAGCTTTAAGAGCAAGCCACCAACTTTGTAGAAGTCTCCTTCGCCGCCCTCCCCTCCCTTGATGCCTAGGAGGTACATTAAATTGTGCCCACATCTGAAGCTGTATTGGTTTGCTCCAGGCCTCCTCCTCACTCCCACCTCCAGTGAAGCTGTGATTGCAGGCCTCACTGGGGACTTTCAGCCTGCTTTCTATTGGCTTCTGCCAACAAAAGCTTAGAAGTAAACTAAGCCAGGCCTTTTAAAATGCAAAAGCGAAGGGAAGAAAAAAATGCTACAGTGTAGATTTGCTTTATTCTGTTTAAAAAAAAAATCAGAAAAAAGAGTAAATTACAAGATACTTAGGATTCTAGATTTCCTTACCAGGAAATTACTTTCTATCTGAATTTTAAGCAAGTATCAGAATAGTCACAGGAAGTGAATTCTAAACTCCTCTATAAGTATTCACACCAGAATACTAATTAGAAGAACTATACCTTTCTTGTCAAAAAAAGGAAACATGTTATGTAAGGGTCCAATTAAAGCTACCCATCCTAGCTGAAATTTCAAACACTTCAACTCCTCAGGCACCCTTCAGACCAAGAATCATTTGTACAAATATTTGGCAATTAGTCATAACTTATATGACTGAGGAAGTGGTAAACTCTTCACAAACAGTCTTCAGTCACCCATAGAAGGTACAAAGTTTGTCAAAATAAGTGACTAGCTACTGAAGCTATTTCACCTAACTCTACTGCGTTTTTACAGAGATTCATTTTACGAGACCAATGTTTAGTACAAATCCATTTTCAGATGACAAGTGACACCTTGCTATTTTCTCTCATACTCCTCAACCCCCTTTGTGTCCTTTGTACCTTGTTCAACAGACACCGAGCTTTGCTTTTATTTCTTTATTCTCCTTGTGATGGGGTGGACTAGGCCCAGAGGCCCTCTGCTGCACACACACCCCCTCCCAGGAAAGGAGCAGAAGAGAAGTACGCCAAGTGGCCTAGAATGGTTCTGAGGAAGCAGCCAATGAGGAAAACTGCAAGAAGCAGCTAATCAGGGCCTAGAAAATTCACATATAATGAGCTGCAGGACCAGAGCCCAGAGTCAGCCTGGAGCAGGAGGAGAGAGGACAGTATTCCTGGCTGGCTGAAAGAGCAGCAGGACCACAGACAGCTTAGTGCTAGCAGGAACCAGGGGAGCAAGAGAAAGCTCCTGGCTGGTTGCTGGGACTGAGCCTAAGACAGTTGCCAGCAGGGACTGAGGGAGCAAAGGAGGAGCTCCTGCCTGGCTGCTCATCCTGAGTAAGGACTGAGCCCAGGGAGGGACACAGGAAAACAGCGTCTCCAGGGAAGAAGCCCTGTAGATATGGCCCCATACCAGGGCCGGGACAAGTTAAAGACTATATACCCTGTTAGGGTTTTGTTCTGTTTCACATACAGACAGTGTGTGTGACTCAGTTAGAGGGCTGAGTCACTGAAAACCCACCTCAGAAACGACCAATAGGGGGTCACTTGGCAAAGAGAAGCTCAAAAGAAGTGGGATGTTTACAAGGAGTGCATGGCACCCATTACAGTCCTCATGACTGATTTCATGTCCTACCTTTTGTCTTGTGTTGCTGCTCCTCTCTCCTCCTGTGATCCCTAGCACTGGGACCTGGCATGACCTTCTTCCAGGTGGAGCTACCATGCAGCCCAGAGATCTGCTGAGAAGCTATTGTCCTCTGATCCTCAGCTGCTCTGAGATGTGAGGTAGCTAAGCAGGTGAGAGTCACTGGTGGTTACTGGAGTTAGTGATAAAGCAGAGATATTGTCAGGGCCAGCGCTACCATTTAGGCAGCCTAGGCAATCGCCTAGGGCGCCAGAATAAATGGTGGGCGCCGTTTTGCCGGAGGGGGTGGCAGGCGGCTCCGGTGGAGCTGCCACAGTGGTGCCTGCGGAGGGTCCGGTGCTCCACGGCTCCAGTGGAGCTGCCGCAGTTGTGCCTGTG
Organism: Gopherus flavomarginatus; assembly: GCF_025201925.1. NCBI lineage: Eukaryota > Metazoa > Chordata > Testudines > Testudinidae > Gopherus > Gopherus flavomarginatus. The sequence continues at coordinate 178,038,632 of NC_066618.1, forward strand.
GACAGTCGGCTGCTCACGCAGCTCCGGAGGACCTCCCGCAGGCACAACTGCGGCAGCTCCACCGGAGCCACGGAGCACTGGACCCTCCGCAGGCACCACTGCGGCAGCTCCAGCGGAGCCGCGGGACCAGCGCGCGGGGCAGCTAAACTACCGTCTGCTTAGGGCGCTCAAACCCCTAGCGCCGGTCCTGGATATTGTAGGCCAATGCAGGCAAATGGCAAGTTACCAAATAGCTCATATATACAACCACTACTGGAATCAGTGGATACTGACAGTCATGGGACTGAGTATTGGCTTTTGTAAATTTAGCCAGATCAAATGACAGCAGCTGGTACTAAAGTTCAGTTGTCTCTCACCAGCACTGCTGGGAATCACTTAGTACTTTGGGATTCTAATTAAACCAGAGCTTTGTCCCAGTTTCACTAGAACAAGCCAAGACATTGGACAGTCCTCTTTAAACCAGGGCATCTGGTCATCCTATTTGTGTTCTGAAATGAGAACAAGTGTTAAGACTTTCCCATTTTCTACTGCTTTTGGCTATGGTATTATCTACACAAAGCTATATAGGGGGGAGAAAAGCAGACTGTTCATAATCTCCTTTTTACCTTTCACTCCCACATGAACACTGTTACACACACAGGAGCCTTTGTGTGCTAAAGAGAGAGAGAGCTGGCAGAGACATCTCCAACAGTTTACAGTGGTAGGGCAAGCTAGGAGGGGATTACAGTCACTAGTTCACTGGGATGGGAATCAATCACACAATCCAAAGAAAGACCGACTAAATAATCTTTTTGATGTGCATTCAATCACACACCACATTTGGATGTTATTTGATCACTTTGGCTGTAGCAAAGTGACTGTCTCCTTTGCTCAGAGAGACCTGACAAGACATTCATTGCCTTAGAGGATACATTATGCAGTTTTACATTTAAAAAAAATACATAGAGTTTGAGAAGAGTCCTTCTGCAATTTCTCTTTTTTTGGTGGGGAAGGGGGACAGGTGGAAGAGGAACAACTGCAAGTGCAACTGCTGCACTGCAATTGCAGCTTTATACTAAACTTGATCATTTCACCATTAGTCATTCTTTCCACTCTGCACACCCCCACCTATTTGGTTTGGGTATCCGCCTATTGTTTTTAACCACAGGCTAAGATTTTAAGCACACAGGAGCAAGGATTGTCTTTATTGTTGTGTGTACAGAGCACATAATGCAAAGGGGTCTCGATCCCCACCTGAGGCTTGTGGGTGCCACCAGAATACTAAGGAGTAATGAGTCTTAAGCCAGTGTAGTAAAAACTTAAGTACAGGCTGGTAAACAAGCCAAAGTTTATCCCCAAGCCCTCTCTATGCTAGTATTGGAGCCTGATCCATTCCAAGGATCCGATTCAAGTCCTATTGAAGTCAATGACAGTTTGGCAGTTCACTTCTGTGGGAAGTGAACTGAGTCCCTAAACACCGTCCTTATTATGGGTGTTGGTCTCATTTTCCTGGCCAGCATAAATAGGGACAAACTATGGTATATTTTGGTTTATAATTATATCCCATTAGCTATGCTATAAATTGCTTCAGTCATACTAAGTTTCCAAACAATTTACAGTATGATTCAATTTGGTCTTCCACTAATCAGGGAAATTAGCATAAGTCATCGTTAAAGACAGGGTACTAAAGTCATCTCCCAACATGCATCACAATGCTGCAGCCCAAGGTTGCAATATTTATATTTTCATGTCAAAATACTGCTTCAGTGTGCAAGAACTTTGCTTCTTTATATTATGATGCAATCTCACCACATCCCAGTAGCACAATGCTGGAATGCCCAAAATGAAGTTCTGAGATGGGTTGAACCTTGTCCTGGTGACCAGAACAACCCTAATGCTCTTAGAGAGGGTCCCTCCAGGTCAGCTGAAGCATAATAGCAAAGCGTAATATTGAGAAACTTGTGTTTCAATGGGCCACACTCTATTTACTTATTCTTTTGACAGAGATTTTTAGGTGTCAGATAGACTAGCACCTTGCCTGAACACAGACATTTCTATGAAAATGTAAAAGAAAAACATGTATGGTCTTTGGCCTCCTGCAGTAGTGAATGCCAGAGTCTGGATAAAGGAATTTCCTTAAGCTAGTTCAATATTTACCTGAGAATTATTGCATGGGATGATCCTGTTCTCATATTATGCAACAGTAATTTGAGTAACAGGGAAAAAAAAAAAGTCTCCAGGTGTCCAGAGAATAAGAATACATAAACAAGGCTAGAAAGGGGAAAGGCTTCTGCCAGTCTATTCAATTCTCAACATGGCAGATCTATTAGGTTACTCCACAGAATAGTTAAGAGATTTTTTAATTGTTTTTCTTTTAAAAGAATTTGTTCATTTATGAAAAAAAACACATTACAAATTCTGTTTAAAGACATTGGAAAGGACTGTGTGTGGAGAAGGATTTTCACTCCAATAGGCTATAGCTGACCTCACAGGTAAGAAGAGAAAAGGAATAAGCAGTAGAAGACAAGACATTTGACTTTTGATCTAAAAGAGTAGTCAACAAAAAGGTGTTTTTCATTTTGTACCTCAGGACTTTGCTGACATTGCTGGCTACTTCCAAGTTAGATAGTAGAGCAAACAGTTCAGAAGTGAAACAATGAGTGCCCAGCAGTCTGTATTCTCTGTGCACATGAGCGATCTTTCATTGTATCCATTATTCACTACTTACTACAGATTCAGATATTCATGTGACAAGTTGAAAAGCTTAATGTGATAAGTGAGTTTATTGTAGCATGCTGACTACTTCACCTGTAACCTGCCCATTCAAATCCAAATCTTAGAGCAGCTTCTGTCCCCTGCCAGAGAAGTATTTCCACCTTTGCTTTCCACTTGTAGAGTGGCCCCCCAAAACATAACACTTGTTCATTGCCCAGGACAAGCCAGTCTGTAATGGCATGGCACCCACCTCTTGTGAGCAACTCCTTCCAGTTGGGTGAGTCTGGGCTTCTCTCAGTTTATGGTGACTTTTTCTCTGGCAGTTTCTAGTGACTCAGCCCTCTGGCCAAGTCTCACAGTCTGTATGGAACACAACAGACCCCAGGCAGTTCAACAGAGACGTATCACAAGGCCTCTCAGTCTTTAAGCCATCTCATGGTCTTACAGTCCCAGCCTTGGTATTGAGCCATGCCCCCAAGCCTCCCCAGATACTTTTCACTCACCTTTGTCTGTTCTGGCCCCAGCTCTCCAGATGGGCCTCTTAACAGTTCAGATCCCCTTCTAGGGGTTTAATCACTGTCTAATTGTAGGCCACTTCCCCAGTGGCCTGTGGGGGGCCCCAGCCCAGGGACCCTAAGAATAGCAGCCATGTGCCACTGTGTCCCTTTAACTAAACCACTTTCAGTTCTCTGGGTCAGTTGCCTGCAGCCCCAGCCTTCACCAATGCTTCACCCTCACCTCAGGGCTCTTCTATGTACAGGCTCAGCAGCCAGCCAGGAGCTCTTTTTCACTCCCCTGGTCCCTGCCAGCACTGAGCTGTCCATAGCACTGCAGTTCCCTTTGGCCAGTCAGGAGCACTATCTGAACTCATCTAGCTCCAGCAAAGAACTGACTAAGAGCTGCACTGCAGCTCCTTTTATACTAGTTTGCAAACCTTTGATTGGCTAGCCCTTTGCAGCCTCTCCTCCTGTCCTGATTGTCTTCTTCCTGTGCAGTCTCTCCAGGCTACTTGGAGGACTTAGTTCCACTACTCTCTTCCTGGGATGGGTGTGGCAGGACTCTGAGGCCTCCAGCAGGGGGCCTCTGGGCCTAGTCCACCCTGTCACACAGTCCAAAAATATTTGTTTATAACTCTAGAACATTTCCTAAAGTAGTTTCTGTAACAAGTGTCTGTACAGAGTGCAAGATAATATAGGGTGGATTGTGGGATTTTTGCTGAAACTTGTTTAAGATGACCTGCACAATTCATTTGTGGCTTTGCGATGCTTGACTGCCAGGCCCATCCCAGACTCAGATAAACCCTGTACACCAGGTCATGGTCTATGACATATAAATACGTGCAATCCTAGACATGTTGTGTGGAATTGCTTCTCTGACTCCACAATATTTGGTGGCATCCAGGTATAGATCAACATGTATCCCTACTACTTTAACAATTTTTTCTTGTTTCCCCTGGGAGCTGATCAGCTTTTGCCTGGAATCCTTCTCGCCGAGCAGCTGGAATATTTTTAATAGATCTGTTAATTTTTGAAATCCTAGAGCATGTATAGCTGGATGATTATGAATTTAGTTACAAATACACCGATGATGAGGAGGAAATAATTCCTCAAGGAGTCTGCTAATAGGTCACCTACCAATATCCTAAAGCATTCAGACTCAATTCCTAGGTTTGCCTATGGTAAATATAATTTAAGAGTCAGGGGCTGAGTGCACAGAGAAAACCAATTGTTTGTGCAGGTTGTGCACACAGCTATCTCATGGAGCTAAATGTTCTTATTGTTACTTCTCTTTCCCCATTCCCACGTATTGCTTGCTACATCTACTCATTGCATCTTATCTTGACTAGGACCCCAATCCTGCAACAGATGGGTGGACTACTGAGCCTATGTGGAGTCCCATGGGGGTCTTCAGGGGTACAGCTTACCTACACATTGTACATTGCAGGATTGGGGCCTAGACTGGAAATTCCATGGTACAAGATGTCTTTCTGCGTTGGTACAGTGCTGAACACAGCAGGAGCCCAAACCTGACTGAGGCCTTTGGGTGCTGTCCTAGCACCAACAGTAGTTTTGTGTACACACACACACACACACACACACACACACACACACACACACACACACACACACACACACACACACACAGTTCTATTGTAAGGTTCATACTTTCTCACACTGACTTCTCTAAAGCCACCCCCATAGCAAATGTATTCAGTTTTCAATTCAAAGAGTGATTTTTCTAAGTGCCACCACAGCAAACTCTAACTGAGATCCAATAAAATAAATGAATCAGAGCAGCACTTGTCCTAACTTCCATGTGCTTTACCAGTAGACCAGATTCTGCAGTGATAGCTTAACCTCATAAATTTGTTATGAGTAATGAAGCAGGATAAAAATGGGGTTTTACTCCTCAAGAATACTTATGTATTAAAAATACACTGCTTGATAAAGAAATAATTAGTATAAAGAGGTGGATTATATACTGACAATGCTATCACTATAGTAAAATTGAAGTGAAAAAGAGACTTTTCTTTTTAACCCTGAATATCTCATGAGATCACTTTTGGAAAGATTAGAAACCTAATTTGTTCTTGATGCTGCATAGTGCCATATTAAGATTTGCTTTGAATTTCATTTCATACTGCTTGCAGAAACATGTATTTGATAGTGCTTAAAATATTGATGGCACTGTACTGTATGCACACACATCTATATTGTACTATACCTCTAAGGTACTTGAGGAAATTAAAGTGTCTTTTAAGATCATCATATCAAGATGTTCTTAATTTTTTTTAATTTGCTGTTTTATTAGGTTGATTAGTCTAGCAACTCTAAATCAGATGTTTACAAAGACACAGCTCATTCATAGTGTATGAGGACTGAGGAATAAGCTTTTCCTAAACTGTGAAACCATGCACAGTTTGTCTAGCCTTCTACTTGCTAGAAGGCAATACAGAGTTTTAAAGCAGCAGCTTACTTTTGCCTGGTTATATAAACAGTCAAATTTGTGTTCAGAAAAATAATCCTGAACTTGCAAGAGATTGTAAGTGTATGTGTAAGAGGAGGGAGAGAGTAGTGACCTTTTGACTCACTTTACACTTGGTAAGGGTTATATCACAAACCAGCTTCAAACGCAACAGCAAATAAGCAGAGTTAAATGCTTCTTCCTTTGGAAATATGTGTTTTTTCATATGTACCATGGCTCCCTCCCATTGACCATTTCCCCTCTAAACACAAATAATGGATTCAATTTGTTTAATGGTGGATGGATTTACTGTAAAATCTAAAAACCAAGGGCCCAGCTCATCCCTGATGTAACTCGATTGACTTGAGTCAAGTTTCATAGGGATGACTTTAGCCTTAAATCTCTGCTTATTTGTGTGTAAAGAAGGCACTTTGATTCTAAGGGGGATTTCAGATTCAGAAGTTAGTTACTCAGAGTCTCAGAAGAGGATCTAGTCTAGAATAAGTTAAGGCAAGATCATCTGGAAGTGACAAGGCCCTGTAAGTGTGTAGCTTACCTCTCAACCATCAGGTATTCAGTTGGTGCCTCAGTCTCCCTTCACTGACTAGGATCTTCCCAAGCAGATAGGGAGATTTGGCCCCCTGGCCATTTCAAAATTCCTCCCATTCCAAGAGAAACAAGAGTTCAAATGAGAAGACAAAGTCAGATCTTCTCCCATTAGTCTAGGAATCCACAGGAGGTTATTTTCCTCTTGGTTGGATGGGATGCCCACTCTCCCCACCCGACACTCAGAGTCACAGTTGAGCTGTAGCCCGTACTATCCTCCTGCTACAGGCCCCAGCCCAGAGACTAATAAAACAGTTGTCAGTCCACCCTCAGACTTTCCCTTAGGACTACTTTTTTGCTCATTTTCTTGCCTACCTAGTATGTCTTTCCCACCAAACCCCTATCACAGGCTGATTCAGATTGTCTTTGGAGTTCACTCCCACCAGCACACTGTTGTTCGCTCCACTTCTGCTTTTACACCTCTTCAGGTGAGCCTTTAACAGATTCCATTTCTGACTTCCTCCACGAAGGTAATTATACACCTAACCCCCCAATTTAGATGCCTAAACCTTGGGTTAGGGTGCCTAAATACAAATTTTGGCTCCACTGTGATCCACAAACTTCAGCTAAATCCTGTAGGTGCCTAAACTCCCTCAGTGCCTCAGGGTAAAGTATCCCTCAGTGCCTATGTTTCTGTCTCTGGGCATGTGCACTGCTTCCTCACTCTAGGTACCCAGACACTTCTCCCCCCTACAAGCCCTAGAGCAGGAGTTCTCAAACTGGGAGTCAAGACCCCTTGGGAGGTTGCAAGATGTCATCTTCTACTCCAACCGCGACTTTGCCTCCAGCATTTATACTGATATTAAATATATTTAAAGGTGTTTGTAATTTATAAGGGGGGGTAGCACTCAGAGACTTCCTATGTGAAAGAGGTCACCAGTACAAAACTTTGAGAACCACTGCCCTAGAGCAATTCAAGAAGCAGGGAAAGACAGGCATTTGGCCATCCAAGTCATGTGTGGGACCACCTACCAAATCAGGTCCCATTCAAAATCCAGCCTGAAGGGGAAGTAGTGATGTCCAACTTAACTTTCAGCCTTGTGGCTAGAGCACCACCTGGGATCCAGGACACTCATGTTCAGTTCCCGCATCACTGCCAGGGGGGGAGATGGTTTAGTAAGAGGGGCCCTCTCTCTCAGAAGAGGGCTCTAATCACTGAGCTATCAGATATTCTGATGTGGGATTCCCTCAGTCTCTCCTGTTGAAGCTGTTGCACTTCCCAGCAGCCTGGATTTACGTGCCTATCTCCAAGATCGGGTTGGGGTTTAGCATACATCCCTCTGGTCAATGCCTCCCTGCAGTCTAGATGGAAGTGCCTATCTCAGAGGAGAGGGGCTTAAGCACACACTTCTCTGGTAGGATTGGAAGGTGTCTGGTTTTTCACTAGAACGCCTGGTCAAAAAGAGACCCTGGCGGCTTCAGTCAGCACTGCTGACCGGGCCGTTAAAAGTCCAGTCAGCACCACAGGCAGGCTTCCTACCCAGCTCCGCACAACTCCTGGGAAGCCGCCAGCATCTCCCTCTGGCTCCTAGACAGAAGGAAGGCCACGGGGCCTCTGTGCACTGCTCCGCCCCCAGCACCAGTTCAGATGCTCCTATTGGCCAGGAAACATGGCCAATGGGAGCTGAGGGGACGGTGCCTGCAGGCATAGACAGTGCGGAAGGCCACATGGTCATGCCTCCACTTAGGAGCCAGAGGGAGATGCCGGCAGCTTCCCGGAGCTGCCTGAGGTAAGCACTGCCTGGAGCCCACACCCCCTCCTGCACCCCTGCCCCAGCCCGGATCCCGCTCCTGCATTTCAAATCTTTCATCCTTGGCCCCACCCCAGAGCCCATATCCCCAGCCAGAGCCCTCATCTAAATTGGCAAAGATTAGTGCTGCTAAAGGGCCTAGTCACCATCAAACTGAAAGTGTACTAAGATTTGTGACAAGTAAATACATGGGCTGGGTAAAATTAACTTTTCTAAATATCTGTCCATTTCCCACAAAAAACTCTTTCATACTCAGGGAGTCTGTAAACCTGCCTCTTCAATCCAGGGGCATCAGAACCCTCACTTGTCTGTGAATCACTTGGCTCAGCCATGACATAGCAGCTTTAGGGATCGGTACTGCTCTGCTCTGCCCTTCTGAGTTGAAACAGGTATATAGCCGAGGTCGCTATTTTCCAGGCACATCCACTAGGTATGGGCTTACATTGCTATAAACATCAGAAAAATAGCCATATTTAGTGCTGGTTAGAGCTTGTTGGGACTTGTTAACTGGGGAGCAATTTGATTCTTTACTACGCAGTTGCAAACATTGCTGCATCTCATATAAGCTAGTGTCAGTTATGTAAGGTAGTGCTAGTAGGGCAACAGGATTGTAAAGCCCCCTCCATCGTAACAGCCTCATGAAAATTCCTGACAGAGATGACACATTTGAGGGGAACTCCCATTTCCTGACTTGAAAAATCATATTATGAACAAAACCATGCAAAATGATTATCAAACACTGTGTTGTGTCTGGTGAAGAATATAAGCTAATAAGTACAAACTTTATGCAAGCTGGATAATTCAGGGAAGTAGTCATTATCATTTGATGGCTGTTTAGTCTCAGTTCAGTTCCCACAAGATATGTTTCCACATCAGAAAACCACATTTGGCACTAACTGGGACTCTAGCTGGCAGTCTCTGCAGAGAAAAGCAATTGATAGGCATGGAGGCTGAACTACCTTCTTCTGTCTTCAAAGGAACTATGCTGATTTGCACCAGCTAAAGATCTTGCTCAGTGTTACAACTTAAGCACCATTTAAAAAAATTAAAAGGATACGTACAGATTTATTTTGCTAATAAAGGTATTATTAGACATGTATTAACTTGCTTGAGAAACATGAACAATTCATCCACATCAAACTCTGTTCCTTTAAGGAGTGTGAGGAAAGCAGTTCATTAATAAGCCAAGGAATTAGAACCAATATGGAAATTATGGTTCTGTGTTTAATGAAACAAGTTACATAACTGGAGAATGACATTTGATTGGAAGAGAGATTGAAGTTTTAACTTTCAAAAAAATTATTAGTATCAAAGGCAGGTTTTAAAAGATTTAAAAGCATAAATTAAACGAGAACAATCTCTCTAACATAACAAGCACAGGCAAGGCACAATAGTGTTAGTGAGTCTAGAGAAAGAGGGGCATGTTTAGGATGGTCCTAATTTGGTATAACTAATGCCTGGAGCTCAGGAGTTGCCGGTGGCTAGGCTGCTACCTAACACAGACCTCTCAGCATGTCACATTCGCTTCTATGCATGCTGAATAAAGATCTCTTTCCCATATCTCTGCCTGTTTCCTGCATGAGAGACAAGGGCGGGGAGGTAATACCTTTTATTGTTGGTGAGAGACAAGCTTTCGAGCTTACACAGAGCTCTTCTTCAGGTTCTGTGTCACTTATTGCTAATGAAACATGTACATTCCTGAGAACTTTAGATATTTATTTTGCAATATGAGATTATTATTAATTATTTTTTCTATTAACATAGTTATGGACCAGAACCCCATTGTGCTAGGCACTGTACAGACACAGAACAAAGAGGCAGTTCCTGCCCCAAAGAGCTTCCAATCTAAATACTATCTTAGGAGCAAAAATTAAAGCAGAAGACTAGATTCCCTCCTGCAGCCGAGATCTGCTCAACGCAGGAAGGAGATGTGATGCTGGAGGCTTAAGTCAACACTAGGTCTATGTATCAACTGAGAGAGTCTGTCAGACTTAATACTGCTGAAATGCTATTAAAATTAAGTTGTTAAAATTGCAGTAAAATATATAGTGTGTGGACTTTCCTAAAAGGCTCGTGAACGGAATACTACTATTCATAAACATAAGAAACATAAGAAATACAGTGATGTAAAGTAATAGCTGTATATGTGTTACTCTCACACAGATGGGACAGACCGCATAATAACAAGAGTGCCATTAATCATTGCTGAGTTTAACCCACACAACGGGTACACCCCTAAGAAGAGAGAGTGGTCAATTGATACCCATTAAAAGTGTGTGCAGAGGAAACACCTCAATTCTCAATACAGTGGGTAGAAACCACTTTACATGACAATGCAGAAAGGGAAACTCCCACCTAGGGATGAGTCACATAGGATAACTTCACAGAAGAATTCTCATGGACTCCCTCCCCTCCCCCACTCATCTTTTGCATCTGTGAGCCCTGGGGTCAGAACAGTCACATAGCAGAGTTTTCAGATAAAAGCTGCCTAGTGCAATGGTTTTCAAACTTTTTTTCTGGTGATCCAGTTGAAGAAAATTCTTGATACCCACAACCCAAGAGAGCTGGGGATGAGGAATTTGGGGTGTGAGTGGGGCTCGGGACTGGGGCAGAGGGTTGGGGTGTGGGGGTGAGGGCTGCAGGGTGGGGCCAGGGATGAGGGGTTTGGGGTGCAGGAGGAGGCTCTGGGTTTGGGGGGGCTCAGGCCTGGGGCAGGGGTTTGAGGTGAGGATGGGCTCAGGGCTCTGGGCTGGAGGTGCAGGTTCTGGGGTGGGGCCAGGGATGAGGGGTTTCTGGTGCAGGAATGGGCTCAGGGCTGGGGCAGTGGACTGGGACACGGGCTTATCTCAGGCAGCTCCTGGTCAGTGGGGGTGCTAAGGCACACTTCCTGCCTATCCTGGCACCACGGATTGGGCTACACCCTGGAAATGGCCAGCAGCAGGTCCGGCTCCTAGGGGCTCTCGCCTGCAGCCCTGTGGCCCTGCACCTAGGATCCGGACCTGCTGCTGGCCGCTTCCGGGCCACAGCATGGGGTCAGAACAGGTAGGGACTAGCCTGCCTTAGCCTGGAAGCACCGCCAACGAGACTTTTAATGGCCCAGTTGGTGGTGCTGACCAGAGCCACCACGACCCAGTGCCTTTCATTCTGCGACCCAGTACTGGGTCACGACCCGCAGTTTGAAAATCACTGGCCTAGTGGGAGGAAGAGGGTTCTTTACCAGTCTGGATCCTAAGAGGCAAAGACTTTGTCAGATAAGGTACCCCTAGCCTCCATAGCTGGGATAAGCCTCAGAAGCTGAACCTATAAGACTTTTTTCAGAGTAGCAGCCATGTTAGTCTGTATCCGCAAAAAGAACAGGAGTACTTGTGGCACCTTTCAGAGACTAACAAATTTATTTGAGCATAAGCTTTCATGGGCTACAGCCCACTTCATCGGACGATGAAGCTTATGCAAAATAAATTCGCTAGTCTCTAAGGTGCCATAAGTACTCCTGTTCTTTCTATAAGACTTAGTTACTTGAACCGAAATGCTATGTTTGTCTTTGTCTGTCTGTGTCTTTAGTATTCTTAGCATTGGGCAAATAGCTCTTGCTTAATTTTCATTTAATTAATAAAGCCTAAATAAGTTTATAACAGGATTGGGTGAGTGTTGCCTTACTGGATAAAGGAGGAAGACCTAAAGAGGACTAATCTGTGGAACATATCTGATCATTTGGGAACAGAGGTGCTTGGATTTTCTATGATATTATGGTAAAAGGGGCCTAATATCACAGGAGACGGCTCACTTGGTTTCAAGGGGGGCTGGAGCTTCCAAGGGGACTGTTTAAATAAATTCTGTATGAAGGCTGGAAAAAGCCTAGGGAGTTAATAAGCAGAGCAGTTAGCTGGTGTGTCTATGGAATTAGAGTCATAGCTGGCACTGGGTTAACTTCCCTGTTATTGAACAGCTTGGCTTGAAGTGGAAACCACAGTCTTCAGATACCAGGAGGCACGATGGGACATGATATTGAGGAGTTGATTACAACCTCCAGATGCTGAGGTCCAGTGTGTGCTGGTGTCATAAACAGATAGCTAAGGGTTAATGTCTCTTTCACCTGGAAAGGAGTAACCTGAAACACCTGACCAGAGGACCAATCAGGAAACAAGACTTTTTCAAATCTGGGTGGAGGGAAGTTTTGGGTGTGAGTTCTTTGTTCTTTGTCTTGTGTCTGTGCCCTCTCGGATCTGAGAGTGATTTCTCTATCTCCAGCTTTCTAATCTTCTGTTTCCAAGTTGTAAGTACAAAGATAATAAGACAATAGGGTTATATTGTTTTTTTTGTATTTACATGTGTGTAGTTGCTGGAATGTTTAAATTGTATTCTTTTTGGATAAGGCTGGTTATTCATTTTTTTCTTTTAAGCAAATGACCCTGTATTTGTCACCTTAATACAGAGAGACCATTTTTATGTCCTTTTCTTTCTTTTTATATAAAGCTTTCTTTTTAAAACCTGTTGGAGTTTTTCTTTAGTGGGGACTCCAGGGAATTGAGTCTGCAGCTCACCAGGGAATTGGTGGGAGGAAGAAGTCAGGGGGAAAATCTCTTTGTGTTAGATTTACTAAGCCTGACTTTGCATACCCTCTGGGTGAGGGGGAAAGAGAGATTAGCTCTCTCGGTACTTGTGTTTCCAGGACTGGAAACAGGGAGGGTGGAGTCCCTCTGTTTAGATTCACGGAGCTTGCTTCTGTATATCTCTCCAGGAACCCAGGGAGGGAACACCTGGAGGGGAGGAGGGGGAAGGGAAATGGTTTATTCCCCTTTGTTGTGAGACTCAAGGAATCTGAGTCTTGGGGTCACCCAGGGAAGGTTTTGGGGAGACCACAGTGAGCTAGGCACTGTATAAATCCCTGGCTGGTGGCAGCGTTATCAGGTCCAAGCTGGTAACTAAGCTTGGAGGTTTTCATGCTAACACCCATATTTTGGACGCTAAGGTCCAGATCTGGGAAAAAATGTTATGACAGCTGGCCCTGACATCTGCTCCAGTTTATGCCACTGGCCTTCTTAAGGAACACTATGCCTGTGGAGGTTTAGTGGCGCAGAGCAGACCTCAGTCATGCTACCACACTGCCCTGATTCACCTCCAACAGATCTCCTACACCAGGGTGGGAGCAGTACAGCTAGTCCAGAAGTCTGCTCTGCTGGCCTAATGCCAGTGGGAATTTCTCCTTCATGAGGGGATTGCCCTACCAAATGTTTGCAGCTAGAATCTGGTCCATTTGCACTAGGGTGACCAGACAGGAAGTGTGAAAAATCAGGATGGGGGTGTGGGTAATAGATGCCTACATAAGACATAGCCCCAAATAGAGGGACTGTCCCTATAAAATCAGGACATCTGGTCACCCTAATTTGCACTACCTAAGATAAGGGCTAAACTAGAGAAATTTTGCTGATATACCGGTATAGTTGAACTGGCAAATCTTCCTAGTGTAGACGCAGCTCATACTGGCAAGTATGTTTTCCCCCCCAATATAGCTTTGGGCAAGTCTATTCTTAAAACGCTCCACTGGCACAGCTGTGCCACTGTTGCACTTTAATGAAGACACTTTAAGCTGACAGGAGTGGATTTTTCACACCCCTGAGCAACGTAGTTATAGCGATATAGGTCTGTAGTGTAGATCTGACCTGAGACAGTTCAGCGAATGAAATAAGCTATACTGGCAAAAAGCACCGACATTAGGGCTTTTGCCTGTACAGAAATGACATTTAAATAAATAGTCACATCCCTAGCCTACATTACTATACCATCAAAAGCCCTTGTGTAGACCTGGCCTAAGTGGCATGAGGGGGCAAGACCTTAGCAGGAAATCTGGCCCATAGAGTCACACATGCCCCTATGCAGAAAGCCAGCACGAGGACTTTGCACCACTGATGTCCCACGTAAGCACTCAAAACAGTACCTATGTGGGCTTTGGGGGCTGCATAAGCATTGTGCTTGCCCTCTGTGCCAGGGAACACGCCACCCATAATTTGTGCAGTGAGCACACTTATTACAAAGCATTAATTAAAATGGATAAAGTTGGCATAAAAGCACCATTACATCTTTTAGGCCATGTCTGCACTACAGATGCTACAGTGCCATAGCTATGCCACTGTAACACTCTAGGGTAGACACATATCACAGAGACAGAAAGGGCTTTTCCATCACTCTGGGCACACCATCTCCCCCAACGGATGGTAGCTAAATCGATGGAAGCATTCTTCTGTTGATCTTGCTGCGTCTACTCTGGCTGGCACAATTCAAGCACTCAGGTGTGGATTTTTCGCACCCCTGAGCACCATGGCTATGTCAATTTAAGTTTTAGGTGTAGAGTAGGCCTTCGTTAGCTACCAGCACAAATACAGATTTAAACCAGCTGTCAGTGTGTCTATCACACTGTGGTTTTATGTTAAATTGTCATTTTTCCCCTAGGCACCTGCCACATTGTCATCATAGCAATGCATTCTATGACACCTTACTTAGGCTAGAGAATGAAGTGCCATGCAAGGATGTTGATTTATTTATTTTTAAACAGAAACTACTGGGGATGGAATAGTATATATAGTGTAAGATCATTGCGCAAGGCCCTGGCAATGTAAAATTCTCCCTTCAATCCCATCCCCCCTGAAATAATTTGGAACAGTTTATGCTAAATTCCAGAAACACCTCCACATATCTCGAGGTCCTTAAGAATCCGTCATGCTTTCTGGACATCTAAAGATAATTGACCAACACTGGAGAACATAAAGAGGCAAGGAGGGACCTTCAGTTTCTCTTAACTCATCTTTGATAGTGGGTCAGATCCTGATTTAATTTACAGCAAATTCAGTCAAATTGCTGGGTTTACATCATTGTAATGGAGATAAAAATCTGGTTCATGTAGCTCCAAAACTCTAGCAGATGACCTCTAAAACCTAGAGCTTTTCCTGAGAAGGTCAAATAAACATGTTTTCAGATGATGCACAAAAGGAGATTAGTGGAAGTTCCCATTGATATATTAACTTAATTCCATACCAAATGCTAATAAACAACAAACAATAGCTATCTCATTTCACTTAATAGCATACACAACAAAGAAACTGGGAATTGCCACAGCATCAGACAGCTGCCCCACCTATTGGATTAAGTAAACATTTATAGAAGCTTAACTTTATGGTAAGCATGAATCAGTCAATGCATCATAACCATGGATATTCTCAAATAAGCCTGGGGAAGCTTTTCATACCACCACAGACCCCACGCAGGGCTGATTTCAGTTGTAGGATAAGGACAAAGAGTAAGGCCACCTGCCGACTAGATAGTCTCTGGTGACAATCCATTCTCAAAGGCAATTGGAAATTTGTTGCACAGTTACAATAATAATATGGAAAAGTCACAGGGTGATATAGACAATTTAACAAAATAATGATTGATGCAGTTTGTCAAGCATTCTGAATGAGCCATAATCTTTTGGGCCCTGGAAGTATAGAAACTGCATCAGTGTTGATTGAAACAAAATGATCGCATGAGATGCAGGATAATGGAAATCAAGAGCAAATTGTTAAAAAAAAAAGTCAAAAGCATATATGCCTCTGTGCCAATTAAAATCCAAAAAAATAGAGGCATGTTTTGGACACGGGGTGAATGTTGTTCTTGCTCACTGCATGGGATAATTCAGATTATATGAAAAACAAACAAATAAAACCACCCAAAGCAATCTTTCCTTTTAGACCCAAATCCAGATTGGAATTATGGCTAGGAAGGGTTGTACCAACAGTGAATAATATCTAAGGGGGAACCTAATCCCATGAGCCTCAGAACAAACTTCTTCATAAAAACGGACAATGAAATCTAATGTACAAATTACATTTGCACATGCTAATGGCCAACAGCAAACTTACAAAAATACATGAATCATATAGATGAATGCATAACTAATATTCTTCCTATCCAGGAAGCACAGTCTTGTGCTGAAATCTTAGAAATGAGAATTAGAAAAATCTGAATTCTATCATCCCTGTGTAACCTTGGCCAAGTCTGTCACTTTGTGAGATCCTTTCCTCATCTATGAAATGAGTGTTCTAATGTTTAAATAGAACTGCCTCTGAAATAGGCAAAGATTGCAAAGTATTTTATGATCCTGGGGTGAAAGGTGCTATAGAAAAGCAAACTATTCCTATTTCTAATTGAAATCATTAGCAACTATATATTATCAGTGGTAAAAACTGCATTATTACATTTACCCTGGTGAGCAAAGATAATACACTGGTGATCACCAAAAAGTATACCAAATAAGAAACATAATTTAAAGGGACAATCTGAAGTATAGTCATGCAGGCAAAAAATGTGTTATCATTAATATTGCTAAGATGGGGAGGGCTATCTTCTGGATAGCTTTAAAAACAAATTACTACTCCCCCTATGATAGCAGGGAACTTGCCAACTTCCTCCCATAGGCTATGCTCTCAGGGATGCAATCTGGGAGCACAGAATAGGGGTAGGGAAGCCAGACAGCCCAGCACTTATTTCTGTTTCCCACTTCAGCTTTTGCTGCCGTGGCTACTAGGTAGTATGGGTTGAGAGTTCCACCAGTTGAGGTGGCCAGTGGGAGCTTGTGTTAGAGTCTCCATTGGGATCCACTGGTCCTAGGTTAGACTTTCCCACAACCCCTAATTTATGATGGGACCCTGGTATTCAAATTTTAAAAGAAAACAAGCCACTCAACCAAGCCCCACATGCGTGTATGTGTGTATATATAATACACACACAGACAGCCTGGATTTGCAACCATGTGACCTTATTGCTGTTACCCTTGTCCTTTCTCCCAAGGTTCTCCCTGGTCTTTGTTACATGCACTTGTGTCCGATCCATGTAGACTGCAAGCTCTTTGGAGCAGTGAAATCTTCTTCTTTGTATAGTGCCTAGCACAATGGGGATCTGATCCTGACTGGGGAATCACTGGACTTTAATGCATACACATTATAATATTACACAATCACAGTCTTGTGGCTGGATGGCTTTTTCCTGTAGTGGAAACCCTCTCAGCATCAGAGCACCACCTAAAATTTGGAGTGCTAATAAGCCACCAATCTGACCCAGGGCTAAATACCTGTGTCTCTCTTTCAGTGTCATGGTGGATTTTACACTAACTGCCTCATTGTGATGCCAACATGATGTCTGGCACAGAGATCCTCTACTTCAATAAAATATATCAAAAGATGTTTGAGAGGCAGCTATGCTAAAACATGGGATGATACATGCATAGAGCCTTTTCCCAACTTAAATAAAGATGCCATTATAATTATCCACTACATGCTTTTCTAAATATCAACCACGATTCTTAACTTTGCAATGGTGCTAATGATTTGATAGAAAATCTGGGGTAGTTCGGTTTAAAACATGCCACATTGCTAGTGTTCTGAAACCTCAGGCTCCTTTGTATTGCTTGCTGAGTTCATAATTAAAGTAAAGAGAAGATAAGGAAATATCCTTTGAGGGCTGCAAGTTTCTAATCAGCATTGTATGGTAAGATTTAGTTGAGTATGACATAAGGCGCAGCCACTCACCGTAAACAAACAGTTCTTGGCTTGTGGTATATGTACATACTTTAATGAGTTTACTAAGGTGTAAACCTTGTACCTTTCCCCCACTCCTTACATTTAATTCTAGGGTATGATGCAGAGTCTGCTATCTATTAATTTAGATGGAGGGATCAGACCAACAAATGGCAGTGATGGAGAAGGGGCTCCTTATTGAGGTGAATATAATACTTGTGAAGGGTGCAAGCCTGACAGTCTTGAAGATTCACTGAAATCCTTTAGCCATGGAACAGGTATAGCAGAGGCAGAATAGGGATAAGCCACCCCCACAATCCTTTTCTGACATTCCTCATCCATGACCTAAGAGAAGAGAGGTTAGTCTGTCTTCCCACTAAGTCCTAGCCCTCCGCTGAGACTGCCAACAAGGGTGCAAATTAGTGCTGAACATTGTGTGATGTGGATGTCTAGTGATGTTAAAGAGTTCACTGGAATCTGTGCAAGGTGAACTAATTATTATGATAAACTTTGAGTCTCAGGGTCAGGGTGTTGAATGTGAGTCTGAAGTGAGGAAAGACCAGGGTGGTGGAATGTGTGAAGATTCTCCCACTCATGCTCAGAGGACAGGTATGCAGGGATTGTGGGCTTGGCTACACTTGCAGTTGTGCAGCGCTGGGAGTTACAGCTGTCTTCATACAGCTGTGTAGGGAAAGCGCTGCAGTGTGGCCACACTGACAGCTACCAGCACTGCAGTGTGGCCACATTCACAGCATTTGCAGTGCTGTTGGGAGTGGTACATTGTGGGCAGCTATCCCACAGAGCACCTCATCCCATTTTGGCGCCGTGGGTTGTGGGAAGGGGACGGAAGGGTGCGTGTCATTCCGCTTCCTGTCCCAACGCCCCGTGGTGCATCGCTTCACATCCCAGCAGTCACTGTTTTTCCGTCCACGTTTGGCGCCATTGTGAGTCTCCCAACGGTTTCTGTGCAGCACGATTTCTGTGGGAAATGGAGCCCGAGCTGCTGAGGACTTTGCTGATGAGTGTCACCAGCACATCACGGTTGGCAGTTGAGCTATTCCTTCAGCTCCAAAGTGACAGTGAGGAGTCTGACGATGATATCGATTCGCCTGACGCGTATGACACTAAAGTGCTTTTGGCATTAACGGAAATACTCAGTACCGTGGAATGCCGCTTTTGGGCTCGGGAAACAAGCACTGAGTGGTGGGATCACATCATCATGGAAGTCTGGGATGATGAGCAGTGGCTGCAGAACTTTCGGATGAGAAAAGCCACTTTCATGGGACTGTGTGAGGAGCTTGCCCCCACCCTGCGGCGCAAGGACACGAGCTTGAGAGCTGCCCTGTCAGTGGAAAAGCAGGTGGCTATTGCAATCTGGAAGCTGGCAACTCCAGACAGCTATCCATCGGTGGCGAACCAGTTTGGAGTGGGAAAGTCGACCATTGGAATCGTGTTGATGCAAGTTTGCAGGGCCATTAATCGCAAACTGCTAAGAAGAACCGTGACTCTGGGGAACATGCAGGACATTCTGGATGGCTTTGCACAAATGGGTTTCCCTAACTGTGGAGGGGCGATAGATGGGACGCATATTCCTATTCTGGCACCACCCCACCTAGCATCCGAGTACATTAATCGGAAGGGGTATTTCTCTATGGTTCTCCAGGCGCTTGTGGATCACCGTGGGCGTTTCATTGACATTTACACAGGCTGGGCTGGAAAGGTGCATTATGCACGCATCTTTCGGAACACTGGCCTGTTCAGGAAGTTGCAGGCTGGGACTTTTTTCCCAGACCAGTAGATCACAGTAGGGGACGTCGAAATGCCCACTGTGATCCTTGGAGACCCCGCTTACCCGTTAATGCCTTGGCTTATGAAACCGTATACAGGGAAGCTTGACAGGAGCAAGAACCGGTTCAACTACAGGCTGAGCCGGTGCAGAATGACTGTGGAGTGCGCTTATGGCCGTTTAAAAGGGCGCTGGCGTTCTCTTTATGGGAAGCTAGACTTGGGGGAAAAGCAGCATCCCTGCGGTTATATCCGCGTGCTGTACCCTCCATAATATTTGTGAAGGGAAGGGTGAAACATTCAGTCAGGAATGGACCTCCGAGGTTCAACGCCTGGAGGCTGAATTTGCACAGCCAGAGAGCAGGGCTACTAGAGAGGTCCAGCACAGGGCTTCAAGGATTAGGGATGCCTTGAGGGAGGAATTTGACGCTGAAAGCCAACAGTAATGTTTGGTGCCTTGCATGGGAGTGAAGTGCAGTGGTTACAATGATTTGCAGTGTCTTTTTTTTTTCCTGGGCTACGGTATCTTACACTTTCTGCAATAAAGAAAATTGTTTTGAAAGCCACAAATTCATTTATTGAAAAGAAAATAACTAAAAGGGCAGGGGGGTGGGGTGGTGAACTGAACAGTCAGAGGTTTGAATATGTCCTGTCTGGAGTGCTGTGCAATGACTGCTGCACTTCAGGATGAAAATGTTGCATGGTGATGGGGGTTGAGTGCAGAGGGTAAGGGTTGTAGTTCTCAGGGCTGGTAGGTGAACGTACAGGTGTTGGGGTCAGCTGCTGGTGGTAATAACCTGGATGCTGGAGAAGGGGGTTTTGAGCTGACATTGGGGCACAAGGGAAAGAGCTTTGGGACTGGGTGGGGACCGCAAGGTAGTGCTCTGCTTGCATGGCTACAAGTGACTGGATACAGTCCGTTTGGCGCGCCAGGATGCTTATCAGCTGCTTAGTGCTTTTCTTCTTAGCTACTGCCTTTCTCCTGCTTTCTCTTTCCCTCCAGCACTGCATTTTTTCCCTCCAGTCCTGGAGTTTTTTACTCTCTCTGGCAGACTGATTCATAACTGCTTTCACCATATCTTCTTTGCTTTTTCGTGGCTTCTTTCTCAGGTTTTGTAGCCTTTCAGCAGTCTCTGATCCAGCCAGTGGGGTATTCAAGGACACTGTTATTAGAAAGACAAAAATTGAAACATTTAACAGAGAGGCAGCATTGTGTATAATCACAGTGAAGGAGTTTACAGTCTCACTTTAGCATACTTTCCACATACCAACCAGAGAACAGAGAAAACACAGCAGCGAAGAAATGGTGAGTAACGGGGAATGAGTGCAGGAGTTAATTAATCCTGGAAGATATCTCGCTGCTGCGGGTCACCTGGGAAGGGGGACTGATTGGGTCAGGGTTGTACTGGGGTTTCATTGTGTTGGGGAAAGCAAACTGCTGCAGGGGGACCTACACTGAACACTATCCCAACATTTTCCACAGGAGTTAATCCTGGAAGATAGCTCGCTGCTGCGGGTCACCTGGGAAGAGTGGGAGGGTCTTCTACAGCAATGCAGATTCCGCCCTGGACCCTATGCAGCTTGCCTGTGTGCAGCAATGGTCTCCCCACCCCTCGCGGCACAGTGGCGCGGACGCGTTAGCCTGACTGGGACAAGGACCACAGTGGCTCTCCCTATAAACTTGCGCAAGCGCATTGCCCACCCTCTGGCTGAAACTTTTGAAGAGATTACCGAGGCCAATTACCGCGACGTGATAGACCACATCAATGGGCTATTCCACATCTAGGCATGCATGCATGCAGCCTTAACCCTCCCTCCTCTCCTGAAACATTTCCATCCTGAAAATAAAAGCTGCTTACCGGGAACCCGCTCCTCTGCTTCTCCTTCACCAAGTTCCAGCTGCTGCAACTGGCTACCTTCCTCCTGGCTTGAGAAGAGCTCCTGGCTGCATGCCTCCTGGGACTCGGGGGTGTCTCCCTCAAACCCAGTACCCTCACTCTTGGTTTCCTCACCCCCTCCCTCTCCCCCTCCTCGTCCCGCTCTGAACTGTCCATCGTGGTCCTCGGATTGGCAGTGGGGTCACCCCCAAGTATTGCGTCCAGCTCCTTGTAAAAACGGCAGGTCGTGGGGGCAGCACCTGAGCGGCGGTTTCCCTGTGGGCTTTGCAATAGGCACTCGCAAGCTCCTTTACTTTAACCCTGCACTGCACCGCATCCTGGTCATGGCCCCTTTCCAGCATGGCCCTTGAGATCTGCCCATATGTATTGTAATTCCTACAGCTGGAGTGCAGCTGTGACTGCACAGCTTCCTCCCCCCAAACACTGATGAGGTCCAGTAACTCGCCATTGCTCCATGCTGGGGCTCATTTGGCACGTGGAGGCATGGTCACCTGGAAAGATTCACTGATTGATTGCACTCCACACCTGGCTGAGCAAACAGGAAGGGGATTTTTAAAATTCCCGGGGCATTTAAAGGGTAGGTCACCTGAGGCCAGGGCAGTAGAGTGCGAACTGATGAGCAGAGTGGCTGAACAGGCATTCTGGGATACTTCCAAATACCCCGGAGGCCAATTACAATGCTTTTGGTGGCTACACTTAAGGAGCAGTGCTGCAATCCTTATACCCGAGGCAGAGCAGGAGTACAACCAGTGCTGCAGCCAGGGAGATGCAGCGCTGTATGTGCCTTCCAAGTGTGGACGGTGAGTAAGTTGCAGTGCTGGTGGTGGGTTTACAGCGCTGCAACTCTCCAGTGTAGCCAAGCCCTGTGTAGCTGACAAGCTTACAGACTAGATATGATCACCGATCTGCTCAGCAGATGATAAACTGGGTGAGGTAATATCTTTTATTGGATCAGCCTCTGTTGGTGAGAGAGACAGGCTTTCAAGCCACACAGAGCTCTTCCTAGGTTTGGGAACAAAGATCTTTATGTAAGAAGCTCTCTGTAAGAAGTTTGTCCAAAAAAAGGTATTATCTCACCCACCTTCTCTCTAGTATCCTGGGACTGACGTGACTACAACAACACTGCATATAGCAAATGATAGCTATTTGAATTCATGCATGTCTGCTTACATACCCCTTTCCAACAAGGTAGGGTGACTTCATCACTTGCAATTCTCATTGGGTCCATTGAAATGCATCATATTTATGCATATACGTGGTAGTTTTACATAACAGGACAATTGTTCTCTTGCCCATGTCTATTCAAGATGACATCATGATCCCATGATGTCTATTAGCATGGGAAATTTGATCAAGGCCATTATCTCCAAAGAGTCCAAAACTTATCTGAATTATCCCCTTATTCCTCCTTGCTTAGAAGTACTCATTGTTACTATCTTGAGAGTTATTTGCCTTTTCTTTTTACATACAATAGGGTCATTAGAGCCACTTGTCCCTTTGTCTATCATACTATGAAAGTTTCCTTTTGAGTATGATTACATTTCAGGGACAATTTGACTCATGTACTGTGTCTAAAGTGACAGCATATAGATCCTCAGGGCTAGGTTACACTGGGCATCCTAGAGCAGCAGAGGACTGGGAAGGCAAAAAGGTGGTCTCTGGACACAGTGTAATTTGGGGCTCCCTACCATATTACAGAAGGAAATGAATAGTAATTCTTGTCTTTAAAATTTTATTGAGAACCAAAACATGAGGTAGTGATAATAGAAAAAAAAGTTTTACATGTATTCTGCTAATTAAAAAACAAATAAAACAAAAAAAAATCACAAAAAACCCTCATTGCTTTTTAAAGTCATGAATGATATCTGAAAATGCAATATCCTGAAGCACATCGGGCTCCCTTTCAGCAGACCCAGTTTGCTCATGTGTTAAGACATTATTGGTTTGACTCCAAGACTGAAATTCTGCTCTCTACTTAGCATGACCCCTCAGTACCTTCATTTCCACCTCCAACGCTAGAAGTTGGTGCTAATGTTCCGAACAAATTTATGTGATAATTTTTCAGCATTCATACAAGAATGTCTTGTCTAAGCTGTACACCGGCCACCCTGACAGCCCCAAGGAGTGCTTCAGATACAGACTGAGCAGATGCAGAATGACAATTGAACATGTTTTTGGTTGTTTGAAGACTCACTGATGTGGTTTACTTGCAAGACTGGACTTCAGTGAGAAAAATATCCCAGTGATTATAGCTGCTTGCTGTGTTCTGCATAATATCTATGAAGCAAAAGGGGAAGAGTTTCCGCCAGGGTGGCAGGCAGAAGTGGAGCAGCTATCTGCTACAAGGGCTATTAGAAGAACTTAATGCAGAGCTATACAGCTCTGGGAGGCTATGAAAGACCATTTTAGTCCTGAGTTAGAGTAGTATGTGTTGCTATAGTGTGTTCTACCAGCCTTGCTCTTTTGCGACCCAGTGTGAATCTTGTAGAAATTGCTGTGTATATAGGAATATAACATTGTCGATGCACCTATTAATATTGTTTGTGCTGTGAGTTGTACACTATGAAAGCCATTGTTGGTGTATATGAAGTTGTAATTGTCTTTAATGCCCCCTGTAGTGTAATTGCTGAGAGCTGTGGGAAAGTCTCCTATTGTTGTGGAAGAAATAAGGCAGTCCTCCCCAGAAACCTTTGGCAGAGGATTGCAGAGTACCTCAATGAAAGTTTCATTGATATCTCTACAGAGGCTTCTTGGGCCATGCTGGTGTACGTAAACAAACTGCTCCACGTGGTGTCCACTGCCAAACTCCAGAAGGGGATGAAAAGCAGATAGCAACGCTACCTCTCTTGGTTGTTTCACTACCTCTTCTAGCACAGGTAAAAATAAGCAGACCAGAAAATGTGTCCTGCTACTGTGGGGGTTCCATTCCTATAATTTCAAAGTACACTGCATACTTACAAGAGGTTCCTTCCCCTGCATCAGGCTTGCCCATGCTCAACTATCAAGAGTGACAGGAGTGCAGTGGAGTCAAAAAGCAGGTCCTGGCTCATGGTGCAGTTGGATCCCCCTGTCGCCGGTGCCCCATACTTCTCCTCCTCTTCCACCTTCTGCTCCTTGTTGTTCACGGCAAGGGTGTGTGATTTGGAGTCCTTGGAAATATTTATAGTGGTCTTGGGGATGGTGGTGAGGTCTCCTCTGAGGATGACATGTGGCTCTTTGTAAAAGTGGCAGGTCTGCAGCTTGGCACCAGATCAATTGCTGGCCTCGCAGTATGACTGCCACAGCTCCTTGGCTTTCATGCAACACTGCTGCTTGTCCTTGTCTGAATTCCCTGAGCAATCTGCCCATAGATGTTGATGTTTCTACAGCTGGTTCACAGCTGTGCCTGTGCAGCCTCTTCTCCCTATAGACCCAGTCGATCCAATATCTCCTGTCTACTCCAGGCAGGAGCATGTCTGGAGCATGTAGCTGGGATGGTCAGCTGGGCAGTTAAACTGGACAGTGGACAGCTTCTAGGTGTGCTTGCCATGCCAGGCAATGAGGAAACGGAATTTCAAATATTTATGGAAATTTAACAGGGAGGAGAGGCTTCCTGTGTACCTAACCCCTGGGCAACAGAATTCACAACAGTGACCAGAGCAGTCAGCAGGGGCGGCTCTCGACATTTCGCCACCCCAAGCACAGCAGCATGCCATGGGGGGTGCTCTGCCGGTCGCCGGTCCTGCGGCTCCGGTGGACCTCCCGCAGTCATGCCACCAAAGGCTGCCTGCCTGCCGCCCTCCCAGCAACCAGCAGAGCGCCCCCCGCGCTTGGCATGCCGGGGCCTGGAGCCGCCCAGACAGTCAGTGTAGGGCATTGTGGGACAGTTGCTGGAGGCCATTAATGGTCAACACAGGTAACACAGTGTGTATACTCACTATCGACCAAACTACAACTGTGACTCTATGCTGCTTGGGGAGGTGGTGTTACTGAATCAGCATAGCAGGGCACTTAGATCATCAGGATCCAAATGTAAGTGAAGACTCTGCCACAGCTAGGTTGATAAAAAGCTGCCTTGCCTTTGGTTGAATGTTGGACATACTCTGCCCATAGTGCTGGGTAAACGAGTTGTCCCTAGCCTGTTTGCCAGAAGCTGGGAATGGGCAACAGGGATGGATCACTTGGTGATTACCTGTTCTGTTCATTCCCTCTGGGGCACCTGGCATTGGCCACTGTCAGAAGACAGGATACTGGGCTAGATGGACCTTTGGTCTGACCCAGTATGGCTGTTCTTCTGTTCTCTGCAACACAAAGGAAGCAGAGTAGGATTCAGGATGCCTCCCTCTTCAAACTCAATAGGCCAAATTCATCCTTGATATGCAGTGACTCAATGAAATTCAGTGATGAATTTAGCGCAAAGATTTTATTATATAAACTTGAGTTTTGGTTACTAACTGCCCATCAGCAGTGTTGCACTATTGCTCAGTAAGACACTTCCTTTAAGCACTGAACTATTAACCTAGCAATGGGTTTTATCTGCAGTTTCTGTTAACATCTTCTGCACCCTTGCAGATCATATATACCAGAAGTATCACTCTTGCCATAGGACAAACTGAACAGCACTCACAGAGGCCTCATCTACATTAGAAAAGGTTTGCTAGTATTGCTTCCTAGTTAAATACCATTTATCTCTGCAAAAAATGCTTTGA
This sequence comes from Gopherus flavomarginatus, assembly GCF_025201925.1. Classification (NCBI taxonomy): domain Eukaryota; kingdom Metazoa; phylum Chordata; order Testudines; family Testudinidae; genus Gopherus; species Gopherus flavomarginatus. The sequence goes on from NC_066618.1 coordinate 178,064,566, forward strand.
AGGTTTAGCTTATACCAGTTCCCTAAGCAAAATAAGTCATACCAGAAAAGGCACTTATAAAAATGTTACTAAATGAACAACACCACCCTAACAGACAACTGGCAAAAGTTGCTAGTGTAGACTGGGGTGGGAAAGTTGACATTTCTTGATGATTAAGTCATTTTAGGTTATCACTGTCTGTACTATTCTTTTACATAACAGAAGGCTTTTATAAAATATTAAAACCTACAAAAAAGTGTCAAAAAAGAATTATACACACAGAATTTTAAAACATTTTTTGGTTAGGAAGAGTTTTCCTTATATTTTTACACTTTTACAAAATCCCACAATATTAGGACTGAGTATCCTATTTAATTTACAGAACTATTATAATATCTGAGCACCTGGAATGCCATTCTTGACAGGTACCTTTGACCATAATTTAAATGCAAACCTCTCAGAAGGTACTAGCTAGTTACCTGTTCTGACTCTCTTGTGTGCACTGCACCTGTAAGTTTCTAAGTAATCTCTTCCTGGAGAGCAGTTTCAGTTTATAATTGTAGCTGCTGCAGTGAGTACACATACTATGCTCCCTCCTGGAGACTTTACATTAGTGCCTACTTATCTGGTTGTTTTCCTTGGTCTGAAATCAAAGACAGACTGAAAGTATATAGTTGGCCTTTCATATATGGAAAAACAAGAAGCAAAATACAGCGTTAGCAACTTACAATTTTACTGAAAGTCTCATGGTATTTTGCGTTGTCCCCCCCTCAAGCCCCACCTCCTGTGGTCATGTGACTGCACAAGACTCTCAGGTTTTTTTTTAAGCAAATTTTTAGTCCTCCTAATTATGAAGAAAGGCTTGACAGTGTGAGCCCAAAAGATTTCAACACCAGAAGGCAAAAATAAGCAACCTCTGAAGTATTATTTTTAAGAGAATTTTATGATTTTGGAGCATTCGGCACTGGCAGTATCATCCTGAAACTAAGAAAGAGTCTAGTTGGATTGCAACTTCTTTGGGAGTGTTTTATTATCTGTAACACAAGGGTACACAATCCTGCTGGGGACTTTTGGACACTACAACATTAGAAATATTAAATTATGACCGGGTGGGTTTTTTTGGGGTGGGAGGAGGATGTGTGTATGGGGGGAAAGAAAGGAAGAAATAAAAACAAGCAAATGAGAAACCTGGTACTTACTAGTCCCTTCACTATAGCACTCCTGATGCAAAGCTCTCAGACTGATCTAGTGCAGGGGTCAGCAACCTTACAGAAGTGGTGTGCGGAGTCTTCATTTATTCACTCTAATTTAAGGTTTCGCGTGCAGGCATACATTTTAACGTTTTTAGAAGGTTTCTTTCTATAAATCTATAATATATAACTAAACTATTGTTGTATGTAAAGTAAATAAAGTTTTTAAAATGTTTAAGAAGCTTCATTTAAAATTAAATTAAAATGCAGAGCCCCCCTGGACTGGTGGCCAGGACCCAGGCAGTGTAAGTGCCACTGAAAATCAGCTCGCGTGCTGCCTTTGGCACGTGTGCCATAGGTTGCCTACCCCGGTCTAGTGTGTTAGCATAAGCCATCCTATTGATCTGTTCTGTTAATTCAATCTATGTACAGATCAGTTAGACCAACTTGTTTTGTAAGAATATTACCAGAAGGTTCGCCAACAGGAAATTATATTTGGCACACATAAGAAACGTGTGTGGGGAGAACACCCTGAAGTTGTTCAGGAGGTGCCCACCTGTGAAGTAGATAGGGACAGACTTAGTAACGTTAGCCTGGCAACAGCACAGTGCTAAGCAGTGACTCACAGCTCTTACACCTGCACAACAGCGGTGTGCTAGGAGAACACGCCAAAATAAACTTTAGGGCTATCTTTTGTGCAAATATTGGTCGCTTTCTTCCCATGAGGAAGTGTGGCAAAGTTTACAATACTGTGCAAAACAGTACAGCACAATGCAATGAGATACCTGCTTTGCAGGGGGCGGCACGGCCCAGTACTGCAAGCAATATCAGCGAAGCAGTCTGGGGCTCCAATAGAAACAAAGCAACATTTACATAAAAGTTGAGTGGTTCTTTCAACTCTCATCAGAGAGTATTATTTTCTGACCATCTCTAATAACAAGCCTCTGAACTCTGGCCCTCTATGTTTTCAGTGTTCCCTTTCACTGATACACCCTCACATGCAAATACCTTGGCATCCAGATTAGCTTTATGAAAAATTGTGAAGAAACATTAAACCAGTATTCAGAATTGTGGCTCAAAAGAGCGGGTCAGATTCTTTCCTGTGGCCAAGATCTGCTGGACACCAAAGAGAAAGGGTATCAGATTACTAGGTATGGCTCTGTGACACTAGGGCTGGTCCAAGGAGTTTCTCTGACTTATGCCAATGTCGTTGGAGAAGAATCCTTATCCCAGCATCAGAGAGGCATAGCATAGCTCTACCATGCCTCCTCCCTGTCCTGACACACCCTCTATACCACAGGGAAGGCAGCGTGGTTGGTGTAGGTGCTGTCTCCATCAATTTCACTGGGGTTGCAGGGGAGGAGAGAATTCTTCCACAGAGGGAAATTTCCTGCTGGCCACTTGCAGCCAGAATCCATCCCCTTGATGTCACCTCAGGGGCATAAAGGAGACAGATCTCAGGATAGAATCTGGTCTAGTGCATTAGCATGAACCATCCTACTGATCTGTTCTGTTAATTCAATGTAGGTACAGAAATGAAGGGAGAATAAGTGTTTCTATGTGGGAGACGTTTACAGATTAGAAACCATTAAAAATGACAAGTCTGGTGATTAGCTATATAGTCTGTGCTTACTTTAAGACACTTCAGAAGAGAAAATTTTAGGGAGAACATTTCTATCCTAACTAAATAGGAAGATTCCTGGATTCAATGAATAATTGACTCTTGCTTCACAAAAGTGAAAGCAGTCAGTCAGGCTTTGTGAGAATACAGTGGTTCTGAAATTGTGATCTAAAGGCCAGTGGTGGCTTAATGAGAATTTCCGGGAGGCCCTCCCATCACAACAATAAAGAACTTGTCTGCCTTCAAGCAGCGAGTACTGCAGTTAGTTTGCAGCCCAGTCCATAAATCTTTCAGGATTTCCAGAGGTATTTTTGTCCATCTGAACTAAATAAAAACCCCAACAAACAAGTAGTTCTGCACCCTATGTAGCTGCTATGTGTCTTTGTCAGGTGTTTCTTTGCTGTAAATGGTATTTTGTGCCAAAGAGGCATCAACCTGCATAAAAACTGATTCCCAAGGTGCTGAAATTGAGAAATAATCTTTTCTGGGCAGTAAACCAAATCATGACTTCATGCTGGGAATAATGATGAAGGCGTTCACACATTTACTTCAAAGACAGTCAGGAATATGAACCAGTAGGAAAGTACAGATAGCGATGGAGAGTTTCACTGATTGGAGCCTGACAGTGAAAATGTGAGATGGTAAGAGTGAGTAAGACAGATCATAGGAGAATAAGCAGAAGATCTAGCTCCCATCTGTCTGAGCCCTGTTCTATATGCAGTTTTTGCATCAGTATGGCTATGTCAGTTGGGAGCGGCGAGGGATGGGGGGTGGAGTGAGGTGGGGTTTTTTAGAACCACTGTAGTTATACATATTCCCTGTATGGGAATACGCTATCCCTGTATAAGCACCTTTTTACTGGTAGAACTGAATCTGCACTGGAGAGGATGGGGAGACGGTGGGAGGGAGTTGTATAGCTTTAACTACACGGTCATCTGAAGGCTGACTTCCTCAACAGGGGGCATACCTCCCAACATTTCACCTGGCTAAAGAAGGTTGCAGGACCCTCAAATTTGGCCTGTCCGCTCCTTCATGGAGGGAGACAGAGGGGTGGATGCGCCAAATATGATTGGCATTGCAACCTAGTTTAAGTGGTCTCAATGACAATCAATTTGCCCTGGCCATGCCTCCCACTACAGCCAACTGCTCTTCATCCAATTGCTGGCTTCATCCAAGTCCTTGGATAGCCAGGAGATGGTGTTGTTTGTATCTGATTGTACTAATGCAGAGTTGGGTATAATGGGAGACATTTGTTCAGGGCCGTGTCTCTTTCTCTTACATAGTAAGGAATCTGATATTCCTCCCTCTGTACTTCTTGCATCAAAACTGTGCTGACGGCTGCAGCTAGTGTAGTTTTGGTTTGTACCCATAACCCATTTAAAAAGAATCACTGAGTATAATCCAAACAATACACCACACCAGCATGTGCAACATATATTTGGGTCAGGGGGGATCTTGGTTTAACATCTGTAGAGCAAGAAGGGATTCAGAGGGTAAAAGCAGCCAGAGTGTACAGAAGGACAGCGTGGCCACCTCAGCTGGGTACAGATTCTCACAGTTTGTACTGTTTGGTTTTGGATCTGCTTCCTTCTAGCAAACAGGTGGTTGTCATCCTGACCCAACCAAGGGAATATAACTTCTGACCTAAACAAAGGCACAGCTGCCACCCAGTGGAATTAAGAATCTCTGTATTAATTAATTAGAGTCTTCCATTTCTGCCTGAATCATCATCATCATATTCAAGCTACAGGAATTTTAAACATCAACAATAGTAACACTTGGCTCTTCTCTAGCATGTTTCATTTTGGCTCTCAAAGTGCTTTGGAAGAGTATTGCTATCCCTATTTGCCGGGGGAAACTGAGGTACTGAGGTGAAATGATTGCCCCAGGTCTGCTGTGTGAGCATCAGCAAGTGGCGAGTACAAAAACCCAGATTTCTGGTCTTCCTGATCTGTTCTCTATACACTCCATTTGACAAAGACAGCTCATCAGAATGAAGAAGACCCTCCTACCGTTTCCCCTGTGGTACAGCATCTGACTACAACCATATAAAGAGGGAATGTGCAAAAGAGGGAAGAGATAAAATTTTAACCATTCTGTGTCTGATTTTGGTCTGGGTAATGGGTTTAGAATTGAGGATCAATTCCCTTCTCTTTTTAACTCTTCTGTTTTCCTTGTTTGTGCATTCCTCTAAGAAAAAACAGTTCGGCTTTATAGATGCTTGCACAGATGTTTCAAATTGTAGCAGGACAAGCTAGTTTGTAGGAGAACATGCTTAGTGTTTGTAGGAGAGACCCACCTCGCCACATGCAGGATCTGGAGGGTAAGAGGTAGAGGGAAGACAGAGGTGTCAGTTTTGGCTGTAGGTGTAGCTTCATGGCAGTGATACACCACAAATCACCAAACCACCACAAATGCAATAAGTGTCAGGTCTCTGTGACCCTTTTCAGGAAAATTAGGATAGTTTTTAATTGTATAAGTGCCTTCCTTTGGCTCCAGTCCTAGATTACCATGTAATTTCCTATATGCATTTCTATTATGCACAAAGGATGAAAATTGGTGAAGGTCATCCATTGTGCTGGATGACAGGCACCCAGAATTTGCTACCAGCTGCAAGAGTAAAGAAATAAATTTATTTTCTAATGGCTGGGGCCAACATAAAAACAATGGATAATCTAATGTTTTATTTTGCAACTGGAATCAGATTCTGAGAAAGAAGATATTTGCCCCTCCATGATGCTTGACTGGCAGAATGGTGACAGGATATATATACAGTGAGTTATTTCTTTTGGACAGGAACTTTCTTTGTATAGTGTACATAGCTAAGGGCTGGTCTACACTGGAGGGGAAATCGATCTAAGATACGCAACTTCAGCTACGTGAATAGCGTAGCTGAAGTCAAAGTATTTTAGATCGAGTTACCTACCATCCTCATGGCGCGGGATCGACGTCCACGGCTCCTCTTGTCGACTCTGCTACCGCCGTTCACGTTGGTGGAGTTCCAGAGTCGACCGGAGCTTGTTCGGGGATTGATATATCGCGTCTAGATGAGACGCAATATATCGATCCCCGAGAAATCGATTGCTACCCGCCGATAAGGCCGGTAGTGAAGACGTAGCCTAAGTTGCCAGTAAACATCCACAAAACTACCACACTATCCACCTTTGAATCCTTCCTCAAAACTACACCCGTAAGGGATGTGGTTTACGTGCAGCGCTGGGAGAGCTGTCTCCCAGCGCTGGCGCTCCGACCATACTCACACTTCAAAGCGCTGGCTCCCGCAGTGCTGCCGTGGCAGCACTTTGAAATGTCAAGTGTAGCCATACCCCCACTGTTTCCTTGTACTTCCCTGTCTAGGGAGGCCACTCCTATGGATTTAAATGGGACAGCCCTCTTTTTGGGTGGTTTGTCCCCCAACTGGTAATGAGATATAACTGCATGTGTTTTGTCCCATATGAGAGGGGGAATGCCATTTTGAAGACCATGCTGCTCCGCCCCCACCAATGTGACCACATATGCACCAGTGTTCTGGGAATACATGAGTGGCCTCTCTACCCCATCTGTCTGTCTCCATCTGTTGTCTCTTGTGTTAGATTGTAAGCTACTTGGGACAGGAACTGTTTTTGTTCTGTGTTTGTACAGAAGCTAGCACGATGGGGCCCTGGTCCATGGCTAGGACTCCAGGTGCTACAGTAATAATAATAGCACACAAATAATCATAATTAATAAGGAACGGTAGAGAGCATTTATACCGTCTCTCTCCCTGGATGGTGTGGTTTGAGAGGTGTGGCTCAAGGGCCACGTCTCACTGATGTTCAGAGCACTAGGTGGAACTAGGATTTTATAGGCTCATGGGGATTGCCAGTTGATAACAACATGAATTATTTGGATTCAAAATTGCAGCCTGTTTTTAATCCACTTAGCAGTGCACTCATGGCCCTTTTATTTGTGTCAGATTGAGTGGCATCAGACAAAAACGTTTTATAAAATGGCAATAAGGACGGGCATAGAAGGAATGAAGGACCAGACCCTAAGCTGTTGTACATGGGTGTAGTGCCACTGAAATCCCAATTACACCAGCTGAGGAGCTAGCCCATATTGCTTAATTCTGTTTACAAGGAAGAACACAATGAATGCTAAAACTTGGAGATGCGCCATGCATTTGGCTTTTAGCTTTCTGAAAAGGTCACTGGAGATCTATATTGTTTGGCAATATTTTAGCATTTCTGCTCAAAGTTCACTTCATTGAAAGACTACTTCAAAGCAAGAGATAGTGACTCAGTAGCAGAGAGAATCCTGTATTGCAGCAATAATTTCCTAGCTTTGTTTGATTGGCTTATCAGGCTACATCACAAAATCCTTGTTTAAATCATTCAGGTTGTGGTATTATTTCAGGAGAGGGTAAACTTATCTTCAGAATTTAAAGGTAGATATGATAATCTACTTATCTTAAATTACTTATAAACGTCTCTGAAAAATGAAAGCACCTTCTTAGATGGGTCAATGTATTTTTAAAACTATTTCCTGAAAAAATAATAATCAAATCTACTTTCCCTGGCTATTGTTGGCAATACTGACAATCACCTCTTTATGCCATGTATCCAAGTTTATGCATTTCAGAGTCTGATTTACACAAGGTGTAAATCAACATTGCTTGACTGACTTCACTGGAGCTTTACTGATTTATGTCAGCTAAGGGCCTGGCTAATGTTTTTAACAGAATATATTTCATATAGCTTCACAGAGTCACTTCTAGACAACAGCAAGTACAAACAAAGCAATTCCACAAAACCTCAGTGGAAGATTATAGCTTTCTTCCTAAAATAGAAGAGTTATTTACAAGAACTGCTTTGTTATTTATCAGTCATTCATGATGGGACAGCCAATTAAGTCCAGTGAATATGATCCACCAGCCCATCACCACAAGTCTGACACCCTGTCCAGTCAAAACTAGCTGATAAATTGGCTCACTGTAAGTGCAGACACACTTACTGATTCACTCAAATCAAATAATGACACCAGGAACTGCCTGCCAGCCTGCAATCTACTTCCTGTGTTCGGAGCAGCAGGGGTCACTGCAGTTGAGCAAGCCCAGCCAGAATCATGGACCTACCATTTAATTGACAGCTCTGACATTCTGGCCTCTCTGAAATGACATCAGCTTCTGAAAGAAAAAGTGCCAATTTTCTTCAGCCATCCCACAGCTGTGAGCTACAGAACTGGATACAAAAGTCATGCAGCATCCTAGAGTGGAAAAAAAAAGAGAAAAAAAGAGAGAGGCAGTGGGTTCCTGTGTAACCCCCTAAAAGAGAAGTACACTATGTTATTAGTGGCCTGATATTCAGAGACGCAGTGAGCAAATCAGGGTCTGGGCTATATGGGGATGTTACATCACACTAACTGTAGTTAGTTTGCCGTAGAATGCCTTGTGTCCACATAAACTACTTTTGAGAACAGATTTTATTTGGCATCTGATGTGACAGTAAGTAGTTATCCTTGCAACAGAATTAACTCTGCTTTGCAGTGAATCTGTTTGCTCTAAGATTTCTGTGGACCAATTCCTAACTGTTGCACTAATTAGTATCCCACACAACATTGGTTCATACCTTGATCAACCTGTCTTGGTATCTTGCTCTCTACTGCTCAGGAGTCATCATCAGGGTTCAAAAATGGCACTGGCAAAGTGAATGGAAACCAAGAGCAAAATCATGACAGTTTGTTTAGTTTGACCCTCAAATCCCAGAATGCCTGAAGTTTCCAGGATGCATCACACAGAAAACAGAGGAAAGAGTAGAGCAGCTGAACATTTCACCATGGAATTTCTGCCCAGTAAGCAGAGCAGTCAATTGAAATGAACACACTGATCAACAATGAAAGCACCATAACAAAGTGGTGGGGTTGCACTTAAGTTCTCTTCAGTTAAACTGCTGCATTTAGAGCAAACAAACTACGGCAATGTAAGATCATTATGCAGACACGCCCAAGGAATGAAACAACCACTGAAGGCCAAATCCAATAGGCAAACTCCTATTTGGAGCAAGAACATTCAAGTATTCCCAATGTCTCCAACAACAACATTTCATTCAACCTTTAAAGACTATTTTCCATTGCTTCCTGGATAGACACATCCACTGTATGGACCATTTATCTAAAATCAGGAACAGCTTCCCCACCTCTCCTTAAGTCTCTGAATTCTTTAAGATCCATCGCTTGGGATGTGTCTACATCAGGAGTAGCTCCATTTAAATGAATTGAATTATTCTGGTCTGAAGCCCATATGAGGGAAGAATCAGGTTTAATGTATAAAAGCATCATTTTGGTAAGCAATGTGCTTAGTGAAATCAGTCTATTCCAGATAGTGGCTCAATGGTCTAAATTTAAATCCTGAAACACCTATAATCACTGTCTATGACACCTGGCCTGGTTGAGTCAGACTAAATCCATTGTAGATAGTCTCTCAGAGGAGGCCTTAAGGAACAAGGTACTGTCTGTTCTGAACAAACAGAACAGTGCAAAGGGTGTCCTCCATTTTCACGTACCTCTATCTGGTTTCCAATTGTGCCTATGCAACTTTGGATCCCCAAATCATTTGCATGTGCAATTTCTGCACACTGTCACTTGTGCAAATAGAATATACATGCGCAAATGCACTTTACAAAAAGATTTTGGTTGCACAAAAATTGCACACACACACACACACACACACACGATTTTCTCATACAAAGTTGTGCTCATAAAAGTGATGTTGGCTTTGTATATTGGCCGTAGCATTCCATGCAAAAATACATGAATTGTTATCTCAAATACTGTAGGTCTGGCACCTTCACTCATTATGAGTAAGCACCTTATTTGCACACTGTCCAATTTAAATTAATGGGATTATTTGCGTAGGTACTAAATGTGAATAAAGATAGAAGAATCTGATCCTTAAATTACTATCAAAATGATGCAAAAAGAACCTTATGTACCTTTATGCATAATCTACAAGCAGATGTTGGAAACCAATTAACATACTGCTCATTGCTGGTATTATTGACATCAGATGTGCAGATGTAATGTTTATGGCTTCTCATAAATGCTGGGGAGAAATCATTGCAGACTGCATTGCTACATCTCTACCCAATTGAAAGATCTCCAGATGTTTTAACTTAGCAGTAGAAGAAACATTTGTAAAGTTGCCTGAAATCGCAGTTGTGTATTGACAGAGTGTTGCAAAGGCACTGCAAGCTTGAGCCGGTACAAAACAATTTGAATTACTTTTCATTTAGTAAAAGTAGGGGATACTATTAATAATAATAGACTCAGACTCATAGATTCTAGGGCCAGAAGGGACCAATGTGATCATCTAGTCCGACCCCCTGCACAAAGCAGGCCACAGAACCCTACCCATCCACTTCTATAACAAACCCCTAACCTATGTCCGAGTTATTGAAGTCTTCAAATTGTGGTTTGAAGACCTCAAGCTGCAGAGAATCCACCAGCAAGTGACCCATGCCCCACGCTGCAGAGGAAGGCGAAAAACCTCCAGGGCCTCTGCCAATCTGCCCCGGAGGAAAATTCCTTCCCGACCCCAAATATGGCGATCAGCTAAATCCTGAGCATGGGGGCAAGACTCACCAGCCAGCACTCAGAAAACAATTCTCTGCAGTAACTCAGATCCCATCCCATCCAACATCCCATCACTGACCACTGGGCATACTTATCTGCTGATAATCAGAGATCAATTGCCAAAATTAGGCTATCCCATCATACCATCCCTTCCATAAACTTATCAAGCTTAGTCTTAAAGCCAGCTATGTCTTTTGCCCCCACTACTCCCCTTGGAAGGCTGTTCCAGAACTTCACTCCTCTAATGGTTAGAAACCTTCGTCTAATTTCAAGTCTAAACTTCCTAGTGTCCAGTTTATACCCATTTGTTCTTGTATCTACATTGGTACTAAGCTTAAATAATTCCTCTCTCTCCCTAATATTAATCCCTCTGATATATTTATAAAGAGCAAGCATATCCCCCCTCAGCCTTCTTTTGGCTAGACTAAACAAGCCAAGCTCTTTGAGTCTCCTTTCATATGACAGGTTTTCCATTCCTCGGATCATCCTAGTAGCCCGTTTCTGAACCTGTTCCAGTTTGAATTCATCCTTCTTAAACATGGGAGACCAGAACTGCACACAGTATTCCAGGTGGGGTCTCACCAGCGCCTTATATAACGGTACTAACACCTCCTTATCTTTGCTGGAAATACCTTGCCTGATGCATCCTAAAACCGCATTAGCTTTTTTAACGGCCATATCACATTGGCGGCTCATAGTCATCCTGTGATCAACCAATACCCCAAGGTCCTTCTCCTCCTCTGTTGCTTCCAATTGATGTGTCCCCAATGTATATCTAAAGTTTTTATTATTAATCCCTAAGTGCATGACCTTGCACTTTTCACTATTAAATTTCATCCTATTACTATTACTCCAGTTTACAAGGTCATCCAGATCTTCCTGTATGATATCCCGGTCCTTCTCCGTGTTGGCAATACCCTCCATCTTCGTGTCATCTGCAAACTTTATTAGCACATTCCCACTTTTTGTGCCAAGGTCAGTAATAAAAAGGTTAAATAAGATAGGTCCCAAAACCGATCCTTGAGGAACTCCACTAGTAACCTCCTTCCAGCCTGACAGTTCACCCTTCAGTATGACCCATTGTAGTCTCCCCTTTAACCAGTTCCTTATCCACCTTTCAATTTTCATATTGATCCCCATCTTTTCCAATTTGACTAATAATTCCCCATGTGGAACCGTGTCAAATGCCTTACTGAAATCGAGGTAAAGTAGGTCTACCGCATTTCCCTTGTCTAAATAATCTGTCACCTTCTCAAAGAAGGAGATCAGGTTGGTTTGGCATGATCTACCTTTAGTAAAACCAAGGTGTAATTTGTCCCAATTACCATTGACCTCAATGTCCTTAACTACTTTCTCCACATGTATAAACTTTTTTCCTTTAATCAGTTCAGATTTAACAGTCTGCTGTTCTGCGCTGCATCCCAACATCCAGAATGTTGAGGCTCTGTCTTCTGATTCTGATTACTTGCACACATTGTGATGCAGCAGAGGCTGGCTTTTTTTTTTTGCACGGGAATGAGAGAAGCTTAGATGCCAGGAAGGTATGATCCAGACCTCAGTCACATTCTTTTCTGCTTTCATAGACTGCTCATGACCCACTAGAGACCATTTTCATCTCATTAGGATCCGATCTCTTAACTACAATACTTTGGCTACTTTTATTAGCTTACTGAGTTTTAGTATGAAAAGATGTGCTGCATTTTGTCAATTTACTTTTATCCTGGTTTTAGATTTGTAGTGCATTTTCCAAAAATAGCCCCATCCACTCTTTGATTATTGTTTATTAATAATGATTATTTAACTTTTATGTGAGACTTGGTGCCCACGTAGCATGGGGATGACTATACTAGAATGAGATGTTTCTAGATTTGGGAAGTGGATTGAACTGAAGAACTTGTGGCTCTAAATGCGGAGGAGGCCTGGAATTACTTTAAGTCGCAGCTGCAGAAACTATCAGAAGCCTGCATCCCAAGAAAGGGGGAAAAAACCATAGGCAGGCGTTGTAGACCGAGCTGGATAAGCAAGCATCTCAGAGAGGTGATAAAGAAAAAACAGAAAGCCTACAAGGAGTGGAAGAAGGGTGGGATTAGCAAGGAAAGCTACCTTAGTGAGGTCAGAACATGTAGGGATAAAGTGAGAAAGGCTAAAAGCCAAGTAGAGTTGAACCTTGCAAAGGGAATTAAAACCAATAGTAAAAGGTTCTATAGCCATATAAATAAGAAGAAAACAAAGAAAGAAGAAGTGGGACCGCTAAACACTGAGGATGGAAAGGAGGTTAAGGATAACCTAGGCATGACCCAATATCTAAATAAGTACTTTGCCTCAGTCTTTAATAAGGCTAATGAGGAGCTTAGGGGTAATGGAAGGATGACAAACGGGAATGAGGATATGGAGGTGGATATTACCACATCTGAGGTAGAAGCCATACTTGAACAGCTTAATGGGACAAAATCAGAGGGCCCAGACAATCTTCATCTGAGAATATTAAAGGAACTGGCGCATGAAATTGCAAGCCCGTTAGCGAGAATTTTTAATGAATCGGTAAACTCAGTGGTTGTACCTTACGACTGGAGATTGCTAAAGTAGTTCCTATCTTTAAGAAAGGGAGAAAGAGTGATCCGAGTAACTATAGGCCTGTTAGTTTGACATCTGTAGTATGTAAGGTCTTGGAAAAAATTTTGAAGGAGATTTGCTGTATTGTTGACTTTTTACCTCAGCAACAAAGAACTTCACACCGTCTCCCTTTTGACCATTTGGTTTCTGGAGCCACTCCTCTCTGGTCTCTGCTGTAGCTCCAACTGCAGTCCATTAGGAGCACGGCCCCTGCCCCTCTCGAAGGTGTTACAGTCTCCCTCCTCCATTTCCTGCTGCCCTCTTTTATAAGGATCAACCAACTAGGTCCCAACTTCTCAGATGCAGGAGGTAGATCAACCAACCAGCCATCTTAAGGCCTCTGACTCCAGAGGAATGGTATCCCTTATGCCTTCACATCCCTCTAGATTAGTAGTTCTCAACTAGGGGTACTTGTACCCCTGGGGCTATGCAGAGGTCTTCCACAGGATACATCAGCTCATCTAGATATTTGCCTACTTTTACAACAGGCTACATAAAAAGCACCAGTGAAGTCAGGACAAATTAACATTTCATACAGACAATAACTTGTTTATATTGCTCTATACACTGAAATGGAAGTACAATATTTATATTCCAATTGATTTATTTTATAATTGTATGGTAAAAATGAGAAAGTCAGCAATTTCAGTAATAGTGTGCAGTGACACGTGTACTTTTGTCTGATTTTGTAAGCAAGTCATTTTTAAGTGAGGTGAAATTTGAGGGTATGCAAGACAAATCAGATTCCTGAAAGAGGTACAGTAGTCTGGAAAGGTTGAGAGCCACTGCCCTAGATCACTAGACCTTGTAGTCATACCCTATGCACTATTGTAATAATCTTTGTACAAAATATGCCTTGAGGTATCATGTAAAAACGAATAGCTCACTAATAATTAACATTCTTGTGTGATATATGTATGTGATGGTATTAGAGTTATAAATATATGCTAGAATTATGACTAAGGTGTGAGTAAACCAGGAGTGTCGGGGGAGTTGTTAAACGAGTCCATCCTAAACAAAGGAATGTGTGTTTACCTCAATTTTCATATAACCGGTAAACAGGACCATCAAGACAGTAACGAGAGGAGATCACAGGAAACAAAACAATTTGCATTTAAGCTAATAAGTGGGGTGAAGACCACCAAACTCCATCTTGCCTTCCTCACAACTTGAATAAACTTTACTTTGAGCAGTAACCTTTAGAAGAATTAATTGCAAAGGCTTATGGGTCTATAAAGACAGGGGGGCTGAACTTCAAGCAATAAGCAATTGAAGCAGCTAGTATACAATATTATTGTATTATAAAGTGTATAGAGTGAGGTCTTTTCTAAAAGAGAATGACACATTGATTATTTACAGTGATTAATACAATTGTGAAATGTATGTATTAACCCTGTATGAGGAAATATGGATACTTAATATTATGTTTTAAAGTCTGGCCAAACAAAGGGAAACAGGTTCTCTCCCAACCTGGAGAGAATGCAGCTATTTTCCTGTCTCCTATGTAAATTAAGCATGGTGGACTCAAAACAATGGAAACACAGTTTATATACAGGGTGATGGAATCTGTGCAGAAGTTGGGGGGCAGTGAGAGGGGGGCACAAGTTCCCAAACAGTGTGCCACAGTGCCTGAGAGCAGACCCTGGCCCGTGTCCTCACCCCTAAGGGTGTGCCATCCAGGGTCAGGGGCTCCCTGGATGGCTCTTACCATAGCACGGTTCTGGCTTCTGGCCTGGTCAGGGGACAGAGTCTTTAAGGGAAGAGGAGCAGGGGGCAGGGCCTCATGGTGAGGAAGGGCTCAGGCTCACCTCAGACCCCTCCAAACGGGAAGAGGCTGACACTGGTAAGCTGATCACCTTATCAGCTCCCCCGCCACAAAGTAAGGCCCCTGCCAACACAGTTTCACACCTGCCGAAGGCTACTACACCTATGTTAAAAAGTAGGCGGGCATGGCCCTCTTGGCTTCCCTGGTTCCAGCTCCCCTGAGCCCCAGTAAATCTTAATCTGCCTCTGCACATACCAACTTGGACTGAAATAACTGATAGTATGAATTAAAACAGAGCAAGCAATTTTGGTTTGAGTTTGTGTGTAGATAAGCTTTGCCCACATGACAAGATTTCACTGAATTTATGATCACATACTGAGACTGCTGGGTTGAAATATTACTTGTGTCCATACACAAACTGGTTAGTAGTACGTGTGAAAGCACAAGCAGAAGTGTGATGGCAGATGAGCTGCAGTGTGGACACAAACTGAACCATGTTTCCTGTAACCAGTTAAAGTCAGTGCACCTCAGTCTGCAACTCCACTAGACTTTTCTTAAACTCTCCCACTGTTGCACTGCCACCAGCACAACAGGAGAGCTAATGAAGATTGGTTGCTGAATGTAGTTCCAATTATTCAGCAAATAGCATACTATTCTGTAATAGTTGTTGACCAGATCAATTGTAAATTTAACTTTAAAGAGTTAAAAAAAAAACTGTAGAAAACCAATGAAGATTTCCCTATCTTTTCTTCTACTGTTAACTTGCCAGTTGTCGGTAAGCTACAAATCTAGCTGATAAAGTGGAGAAGACAGCTGTGAAAGAGGATTTAGAAAACTAAAGAACAGATATCATAAAGAGACCGTTTATATTTTGTTTAGCACAAAGACATTATAAACACTACAGAAAAATATAGAAAAAAGTCAAATGGCACCTTTTAGAACGTACATTTCCCTTTATTATGATTCTTTATTATCTGTATTGCAGCAGTGCTCAGGAGCCATAGGTGTTGTCAGCTGGAGCACCCACAGAAAAAAAAATTAGTGGGTGCTCAGCACCCACCAGCCACAACTGATTGGTGATGCTGCTGATCAGTGGCTTGAGGAGGGACTTGGGGGAGAGTGGAGAGCAGAGAGCAGCGGGCAGGTGGGAACCTCAGGGAATGGGGCAGAATGGAAGTGGGGAAGAAGTGGAGCAAGGGAGCAGATCACCCTAGGGGAAAAATAAAAATTGGTGTCTGTGTCAGGAGCCCCAGTTCTGGACCATGCCCTATTGTGCTAGGTGCTATAAAAAACACAGAACAAAAGATGGTCCGTGTCCCAAAGTGTTTATGCTCTAAATAGTCCATTCAATTATTAACACATGAGCCAAAGAAAGTTTGATTTAAAAAAAAGTCAGTTAAACCAGCAATACCTAGTCAATAGCAGAAGCAAGATCCAGCTCTTTTACCAGTATCAAACCAAAATCAGTTGGGCAATCTTACCCCTGGGGGAAGCTCCCCATAAACATCCACAAAACAAACTCGCTATCCTCCTTCAAATCCCACCTTAAAACTCTCCTGTGCCATGAGGCCTACAAAGAACTTGGCACTGATTAGGCTGCTGGTGTATCAAGTCTACTACCTATTTTGCTAACCTATATTGTCTCATTGTTTCCTTGTTTATCATCGGCTTGTCTGTATCCATTTGTTTTCTCTTGTCTTATACTTAGATTGTAAGCTCTTTGGTGCAAAGAGTACAGGGCTGGCTCCAGGGGTTTTGCCGCCCCAAGCAGCCTCCTCCCCCCCAAAAAAAGCCGCAATCGCGATCTGCGGCAATTCAGAAGGAGGTCCTTCGCCCCGACCGGGAGCAAGGGACCCTCCGCTGAATTGCCGCTGAATAGCTGGACCTGCCGCCCCTCTCCAGAGTGGCCGCCCCAAGCATCTGCTTGCTAAGCTGGTGCCTGGAGCCGGCCCTGAAAGAGTATCTTTGTTCTATGTTTGTACTGTACCTAGCACAGTGGGGTCCTGGTCCATGACTAGCATTCGTAGGGGCTACTGCAATACTAATCATAATACTACTACTAATAATAATAATACCAAATTTAAGAAATAACAAATAACTTAAGGCTCTTTTGCCTTCACACAAAAACTTCAGAACAGATTGCGGCATTTAGCCACTAACCCAACTGGAGGCAGTGTGGTGTTTCCTGGTTCATAGGGGGAGTGTATACAGTGTACCACAGGCGCCAACTTTTCCTTTTCCCCGAGGGGCTCAACCCATGCTCCACCCGAGGCTCTGCCCCACTGCATCCCTTCCCCCAAGACCCTGCCTTTGCTCTGCCTTTTCCTGCCCCTGTTCTGCCCCCTCCTCCAAGGCCCCGCCCTCACTCTGCCTCTTCTCATCCCCACTCCACCCACTCCCAGAGGGCCCTGCCCTCCCACCCACCACTCTGTGCCCTCTCCAAGTCACCAAACATCTTTGGCAGTGCCCCTGCCCTGCATCAGCTGTGGGGCAGCGACGGAGAACAGCTGTGGCCGCGGGGTACTGAGCACCCACTTTTTTTCCCCCTTGTGGGTGTTCCAGCCCCAGAGCACCCACAGAGTCAATGCCTATGCACTATCCCTTGTGATGGTGTCATCAGCTGATGCAAATCAGATGCTAAGAGTTCCAACTCCACCTCTACCTCACCCCCTTAAGGCAGAGTGGACCCCAGCAGCAAACAAAGGAAGCATTCAATTATCCCTAGCTCTTCCACAAGGAGTTGGGCAGCGGAAAGCTCCTTGTGGCCACTGTCCTCTTATGCACCTGCAGCAGCCAGGGACAATCTGGCCCTGTAAGAGCTTCATGTTCTTTTTAATCATAGAGATCATGCAGAGTACAAGTCTTTGCTATTTTATTACAGTCTCTTAGACCAAAACACTAATATGATTGACGTAATGAATTTGAGCTACAGTAGGTATTTGACTATTTATATTACCTGCCTCTCAGTTAACTATTGAATGCTTATTTGATGTTTCTTTAGAGTTACCTGTAATTAATATAGAAACATCACGTAAATGGCTGCAGGGACTCTGGATGATTAGGGCTAGGGTGACCAGATAGCACATGTGAAAAATTGGGGTTGGGGTGGGGAGTAATAGGAGACTATATTAAAAAAAAAAGACCCAAAAATCAGGATTGTCCCTATAAAATTGGGACATCTGGTCACCCTAATTAGGGCTCATAAAAGATGGGTCTTGCAAATGATAGGCCATCCCTAGTTAGGCCATGGACTGAATGCTGATGTGCATGCAAGATAGAAACAGTTGGAAGGAGAATGATGTAACTGATCTTTGTAAATTACATTAATTTACTTTCTTTGCAACTACGCCTAAATTCACAGCCCTACTGGAACAATGAGGCAGATTTCTGGTTCTTTTATAGGGTGACAAAAGAGATGACAACAGACAGGTCAATTTTTGAAGGATATAGTAGAAGTAGTTATGGATGTTTTTACACTTTCATAGTCAGAACCCTGTACAGACAAATTTGTACAAGTGTATAATGAGCAAGAAATACATTCTAGCAGGTATTAAAGGATGGGATGTAAAAGAAAGATAAGTCTTTAAACTGTAACTAGAAACCCATTCTATGATTCATTATCTAAACTTCTAAATGCAACAGAGAGACATTAAAGATGAAAAGACCATGGAAAAGCTTACCAGGTTTTTGAGATAATGGCCTGATTGACAACTCCATTAACCCAGCATAACTACCTAGCCTAGCCAGCCCCACAGTGTTTGTGCCATTACGCAATGATGCATCATCAGCAACAACAGCCACCAACGTAATATCATAAGTCAGTGGAGTAATTTCAGTGGAAGCCAACAAACTTATACCAGCATGAAACTGTTGTAGTGGAATAACTGGGAATCAGATCCAGTATTTTGGTTTTTGGATGGCTGTTTGAAAACTCTTGCATTCCAATATAGACTTCTCCCTCACGTACCAACTGTATTCACCAAGACAATCTCATAGGCAGTGACTGTACAAATAATAGTCTGGTTCAAGGAAGATTCAGTGTTTTTGGAAGGATCCTCAGAAGTAGGCGGTAGTAGCAGGTTTCCAAATAGGAACTGAATTGATCTGACAACCATTTCTCCCAAAAACATCAGCAGCTAGAAAGACTTTGGCCCAAATATTGCTTTCAGCTGCATTGTGTAAATCCAGAGTAATTCCACTGACTTCAGGATGTTGCATTAAATTTTGCTGTTGCTACAGATTTGGGTAACACAGTGGCACAAACATAATGGATGTGAGTGAAATGTGTTTGTGGCTCCCCCTTAAGACTATGGGTTTGATTCTTCCCTGCCTCAGACTCCGTGCCAACATTTACACTGGTACAAAGTGAGTGAAAAGTGCAAGTCAGATTTACCCACTTTGTACCAGTGTAAATGAAAACAAAAGTTGCAAAGCAATAGGGAAACAGAGCCACTGGGTCAGATCTTCCCCTTGTATAAACTGGTGTAGCTCCTTTGACTTTAGATCCATCCCAATATCTCGAGAACTGAGACTGGAATTCCACAATCTTCCCTTAGAATGTAAAGCTCATCTAACATATGGGAATACTGGTGGAGGGTAAAAATCTTTAAGGAAACGGTCTTTTATTTCCCCCCATCATGGGGAGGAGGCCCAGTCTGCACTATGGAGCATAGATAGAATATTACAGTTGGAAGGGACCTCAGGAGGTCATCTAGGCCAAACCCCTGCTCAGAGAGGACCAATCCCCAACTAAATCCCCAAATAGCCCCCTCAAGGATTGAAGTTGCAACCACGGGTTTAGCATGCTAGTGCTCAAACCACTGAGCTATCCCTAAGGAACAGTATTAGCTGATTAGAAATTTCCCTGGGTCAGTCTTGAGTCTGAGCTATTGTAATTATCTTAGTGTAATGTAATTAAGAACAAGAAAAAAATATGATGATGATATTGGTCATATCACAGTGTACATGTCTGTCAAACCAGCCATAATATTGCAAGTCTGATTTGGCCACATTCTCTATATGCTGTGATGTTTCTAGTTCTCAAAACAGCTGTGATAATAATGCATTAGCTAGAAAGTAATCCAATATAGTCAACATCCTCTGTCCGGGCAGGGGAAAAAACGAGTATGATAGCTGTGGTGAAAGGCAGAAACCAGAGTTCAAGGAGTCCACTCAGTGGTTAGTGCTTTGCACTTACATTCAAGATACTGTCTTCTCAGAGGGACTGGGAGCACTACAGAATGTGAACACAGTCCATGCTGGGAATATACATCTCTTACCTCACTACAGCAACCCCTCTGATTGATTAGGAGCATCACTCTCCCTTCAGCTAACAGAAGGGTGAGTGTGATGGGGACTTTAAGGTCAGGTAGAGGATTTAAAGCAACAAAAATATGTGTGCGCAACTTTTATATCAGAATAAATCTGAGGTCTCCCTTATAACTATTTTCCTTCTGGCCTAGATATCAGAGATATCTCCCACTCTTACATTTGTTTATTTACAGGAATCAGTTACATTACAAACAAGCTAATGGGACCCTACCATGCCTTTAAAAAAAAATCTCTTTGCACAGGGCCATGGCTCTACATAAATGTTTAATAATAATAATAAACTACTAAGCAAAGATTATAGACTAGCTCCTCAGCTGGTATAAACATTGTACACATTTTTTGCAACCCCACACTTCCAAATATAACTGTTCACATCACTCCATACAGGCCCAGCCTAAGGATTTGGGAAAGCGTTTGAGAGAGCATTCTTTGGAATATACCTTAAGCTTAACCCACTTATTTGACATTAAAGAAAATCAAGGAGAAAGGGATGCTTTAGGTCACCCCCACCTTCTTGCTGTGGATGTGGCACCCAGCTGCTTGGTACATTCAGCTCCAGTGACTAGTTTGTTGTTTTGAGAGTATCTTTGTGAGGATGAAAGCTAGAGCCTTACAGGAAGAGGGGATCCATTTGGGAGAGCAGTGCTATGAGACTGGCCAGGGAGTAAGGATGGCATTGAGCCTGCTGCAGGGAAGGGAAGAGAGGGTTAGGCATTGGGGATCATGCATGGTACTTACAGGCTGAGCGGAAAGGAATGGAAGGCAGAGATGGATGCCCTAGAACAGAAAGTGATAGCCACCTAACCACACATGCTTCTAGTGGGGTCACTGAATGACCCAAGTAATTTTCATATTCCCATTGAGCAGGAACCTGGACATTTTGTATATGCAGTTTTTAATGGGACATGGAGGACAGCAAAAGAATCCCCAAATTTGATCTCTGACTTTCCCATCGGAGGTCACCAGTCCAATCATTTACAAAAATGGTATTAATTTCTTCTGGGAGGCAGCCACAGTGGACATAAAGCCCTCAACTGGGAGGCAGCCACAGTGGGCATGAAGCCCTCAACTGGAAAAATTGAGCTTATCTGAGGTCACTGCTTGTATTTACTGTATTTTAATAAAGAGCCTTGGTCAAGGTGAATAAAGAGCTGCACAGGTACTGGCATTAGCAGCCATGTCCAACGAAGAGGTAGCCTGCTTGTCAGCTAGTACTGTTTATTTATTGTACTCTGATATCTAGTTTCTTTCCAGCTACCACAGCTCATATTTCTTTCTTTTAAAAATTAATTCCCCTTCTTGCTGTGACCCAGTTTCTAGACAACATATACTATAAACTGAGTAATAGATCAAAATCATATCAAAACCATAGCTATACTTTGTTGAATGGAGACATATCCATTGCATTACAAATGAAAAGAGTTTACTTTTTACAGTTATTACATGATGTAAATGACAAGCTTGATGAGATGCTGTTACAGTGAATGGTTTAATCTAATTTGATTATCAGGCATCCTTATCTCATTACTAAAAAAACCTGCTGGATAATGGCAACAGATGCTCATTAACAATTCATCCTTTCCCAAAAAGTCAGGAACAGCTAAATTTCTAGCTGTCATCCACAGTACTGAATAACAGGGCTAAAGGACTGGTTACATTGGACCTGACCATTGATATATCAAGTCCCTTGTCCTCTCTCCACGATTTGCCTGATGCTTCTGAAGATGGGAAAAACTCACCACCACAACATCTAACTAATCATACAATTCTGTACGCATTGGGGGAAACAATACCTTCTTGTCTCTTTCAGTGTTTGGTTCATACTCTGAAACATGAGCTCTGACCAATCCCGTTTTAAACATACAGAACACAGAGGCTCCAACTTTCTGATTTCCCCAGGGTGCTTGACCCCTGCTCCACCCCTTCCCCCAAGGCCTCAACCTGCCCTACCAACACCCCCACCCTGCCTCTTCCTGCCCTGTTCCATCCCCTCCCCTGAGCATACCCTGCCTTTGCTCTGGCTCTTCCTGCCCCTGCTCTTCCTCCTCTCCCCCAGTCAGCGCTGGCTACAGGCACTAGTGCAGCAAGCAGGTGTTTGGAGTGGCCAACGGAAAGGGGCTGCATGTCTGGCATTTCGGCGGCAATTCGGAGGGAAGGACCTGCCACGGAAGAATGTAGCGGCTTTGTTTTGTGTGTGCGCTGCTTGGGGCAGCAAAAATGCTGGAGCCGGTCCTGCCCCCAGTGGCTTCTGACTGCCACTGAATAGCTGATCAGTGGCAGGTGGGAGGCGCGGGGGAGGGGGGAGGACCTGATTGGTGGGGCCCACAAGTGGATGTTGGAGCACCCCCCAGGAAAAAAATAGTGAGTGATCAAGCCCGGAGCACCCCCAGAGTCGGCACCTATGGAACAACAGATCTAATTTTTGGTCATAAAATCATGCAGTCCTTCAAATATTCAGACAGAGGATTTGTCCTTCTGATTTCCTTGCAGCACTGAGTTCCTCAGACAGTGTTTAAAGTTGTTTTCCTCCAAGTGTTCTAAAACGACCAGACATTAATTTAATCAAGTGGCTCACAAAAATAGACACCTTAGGGCTTGTCTAGTCATGGAGTTATTCCTGGTTAAAATTCAAGTGTGCACACGCTTATTCTGGAATAAGAGCAGGGCTGGCTTTAGGCCAATTCCACCAATTCCCCCGAATTGGGCCTCGCGCCTAAGAGGGCCCCGTGCCCAGTGAGAATCTTTTCCCTGGCTAGAAACACCTTTTTAATTTTTACTCACCTGGCAGTGCTCCGGTCTTCGGTAGCACTTCGGGGGTGGGTCCTTCACTTGCTCTGGGTCTTCGGCGGCGGGTCCTTCAGTGCCATTGAAGACCAGGAGAGAGTGAAGGACCCAGCCCCGAAGTGCCGCCGAAGACTCGGAGCACCGCCCGGTGAGTACAAGTACCATGTGTTTTTTCACGTTTTTTTTTTTTTTTTTGGTCATCCCTGCCAGGGCCCTGTCAAAACTGTTCGAATTGGGCCCTGCACTTCCTAAAGCTGGCCCTGAATAAGAGTGTCCAGATATTGACTTATTAGCAATAAGTCTATGTGTAGACAAGCACTTAGAAACGCTGGTGGTAGATGCATATTGCTATTCACATGAAGGATTAAAAGAAGTGACTTGTTCAAAAGATCTGAAGTCCCAGCCTCCCTTTTTGTTGGTGCAATTGGCATTTGCAAACGTGCACCTCCATTTTTGTCCTTCAGGACAATTTGTGTGAACAAATCAGAGTTCTTGCACCTTTGGTTGCCTGATTTGCCTACATGATCAATGTACTTCAGAGGTAGCCAACCTATGGCACGCGTGCCAAAGGCGGCACG
Organism: Gopherus flavomarginatus; assembly: GCF_025201925.1. Taxonomy (NCBI): domain Eukaryota; kingdom Metazoa; phylum Chordata; order Testudines; family Testudinidae; genus Gopherus; species Gopherus flavomarginatus. The sequence goes on from NC_066618.1 coordinate 178,088,035, forward strand.
CGAGCTGATTTTCAGAGTCACTCACACTGCATGGGTACTGGCCACCGGTCCAGGGGGCTCTGCATTTTAATTTAATTTTAAATGAAGTTTCTTTAACATTTTAAAAACCTTATTTACTTTACATACAACAATAGTTTAGTTATGTATTATAGACCAGGGGTCCCTAACACGGTGCCCCTGGGGGCATCTTAATGCCCCCACGTCCTGGCCCCCGGGAGAGCACCCGCCGAAATGCCGCCAAATTTCAGCAGCATTTCGGCAAGGACGCCTCTCAATGATGCCGCTTGCCATCGACAAGTGATGTCAGCAAGAGGCATTGCCCCCGAATTTAGGCAGGGACGCCTCTCGATGATGTCACTTGTCTACGGCAAGCGGCGTCATCGAGAGGCATCGCCGCCAAAATGCCGCTGAAATTTGGCGGCATTTCAGCGGGTGCTCCACCACCACAGTGGTCCTTTGTCTGGCACCCGCCAGACGAAAAGGTTGGGGACCACTGTAATATAGACTTATAGAAAGAGACCTTAAAAAACATTAAAATGTATTACTAGCATGTGAAACCTTAAATCAGAGTGAATAAATGAAGACTCGGCACACCATTTCTGAAAGATTGCCAACCCCGATGTAATTAGATCTATATCCACAGTTCAGCTGCGGGTGCAAAGATAGAGATGTACACTCTGCACGTGCAAACTGCATCCACAAAAGGGAGGCTGCAAAGTGACCCAATAGAGCATTCTAGTTTCCTTACATTGGCTTCCATTTCATATTCTATTCCATAGCACAGACACCAGTTTTAAAATTGGCACTGCAGGCTCTGGCTATCTCTTCCTTGAGCCTCTGTCTGACTGATAACCACATTCTCATACACTCCTTTTAGAGATCCCATTGTTAAAGCTTCAGTAGGATATTGTGCTTTTGCTGGGATGGGCTTTAGTGGGGATAGAGCTCTGGCCCCTTAGATACTGAGTCATTCTGACATTGTTTTTTTTTTTTTTTTTTTAAACTACTTTTTCCTAAATGTGTTTTTAATATGATCACCATTGGCCATGGTATCTTTGTCATCATCTTTCTCTCCCACACCGTTTTGCCTGTTCTGATCCTCTTAATTTCTTTTACTCATTTGATATTTTATGAGGGTGGGATTTTTGCACTGCATTTTATTGGGCTTATACATATTTTTGTGCAGCTTCCTGAGTACTTCTGTGGCAAGAACTGCTTTAGAAATAAAAATTGTATTATATTCCTGTGATCACTTCATTACACAAGCAATCATTTGGAATACTGAAGGGTAACAGTGACTATCTTTTCCATTTGGGATGGAAAGGGCAATCTAGGTCTGGAAACGACTGGCAATTCAGAACTGTCTGGAGATTATTTTTCCACCCCTTTTGATTTGATAGAGAACTAATGGGTCCCTTTCTCTCACATGGAGGCAAGGGGCCCAATCTTCCCTTCTTTGTACAAGCAAGTCTCCTATTTAAATCGGGGAAATCAATGTAAATTTAATGGAGTCAATGCTCATGTGAGCAGGGGTTTGCATGATCAGGCCCTGTGGACCATCTACACAATATACAAACTATGGATCTAATCTTGCAAAATCTCACATGATTAAAAGCTGGTAGTGCCTTAATGGACTAGACATAGCACCCCTGATGTGCAGCCATCTTTTGGGTAGCCACTCACTGTGTATAATGGAGGATAGGGTTATGCTGATTAAGCAAACCCAGATACACTCTACTGTTATGAAACATGCCATAAAATCTTTAATATCCTGAACCAACGGACTGAGCCAGAGCCCTTGTTAAGATAAAGGGAGTCTTTGCATTGAATTCACTGAGCTTTGGATCCAGCTCCAAGTGTTTGGGTTTCAAGGTCCCATCCAAAAAACCTCTACACAGCAAACCGCAGGGAATTTAATTTACCTGCCTCAGCGTGATGAAGGGCTGAGCTGACCCAGCTAAGATTTAAAGCAGTGCTTCCAGAGCTGTAAGGCTGGCATTTCAAACTTGGCACATTGACCAAACATGAGTAATCAGGATCTTATTTCTTCTTCCTCTTACTCTCATACTTCAAAAAGCTTGACTGATTTTTCTATACCCAAAGGTCATGCTTGATTTTTATTAGAGTTGGTTGAAAATTTAAATATATCAATTAAAAAAAGACACCAGAAATTATGCATTTTGTGAACTTTTAGGGGGCCACTTTTTGATCAGCTCCAATTTTTGTTTATAAACACTTACGAGAAACTCACAATTTTACATTTAAAAATATTTTGAGGCTGAAAGATCCTTTTTTTTCCTGGAGAAAGAGAGTCAATCAGATCTTTTTGATCATCTACTTTGCCAGGATATTCTATTCCATCTATTAAGATATCTTAAGGCTCTTGTACTGCCAGCTTCACATGTCAGCCTCCCTTCCTGTTCATGTCCACACAGGCACCCAAGTACTTCGAAAAGGCTCAGCTTTGAAGAGTGACAATTGAAATTTGGATTTGTTTGGCAACTGAAAGGATTGTACAAAATGATTTATTTCCTCCCCTCCCCCAACACTTCTTGGCTTCTTTCCATATTAGCATGTGACACACTGGGCATTTCTACCTACAGCTCCAGTTCTGCTCCAAACCAAAAGCCATGTTGTGCTCCTTATTTGTATAAGGAAATGTTCTATTCACTTTTCTAAGTGAGGGTGAAATAATTTCTATGGAAACAGGAAGATCTGCATTTTTAAATTTACTTTATAGACTCATAGACTTTAAGATCAGAAGGGACCATTATGATCTAGTCTGACCTCCTGCACAACGCAGACCACAGAATCTCACCCACCCACTCCTGTAACAAACCCCTAACCTATGTCTGAGTTATTGAAGTCATCAAATCGTGGACTTTACAGACCTCATGGTGCAGAGAATCCTCCAGTAAGTGACCCATGCCCCATGCTGCAGAGGAAGGTGAAAAACCCCCAGGGGCTCTGCCAATCTGCCCTGTAGGAAAATTCCTTCCCGACCCCAAATATGGCTATCAGTTAAACCCTGAGCATGTGGGCAAGACTCCCAGCCAGCACCCAGAAAAGAATTCTCTTTAGTAACTCAGATCTCACCCCATCTAACATCCCATCACAGACCATAGGGCATATTTACCTGCTAATAATCAAAGATCAATTAATTGCCAAAATTAGGCTATCCCAGCATACCATCCCCTCCATAAATTTATCAAGCTTAGTCTTGAAGCCAGATTATGTCTTTTGCCTCCACTGCTCCCCTTGGAAGGCTGTTCCAGAACTTTACTCTTCTAATGGTTAGAAACCTCGTCTAATTTCAAGTCTAAACTTCCTAATGTCCAGTTTATATCTATTTGTTCTTGTGTCCACATTGGTACTAAGCTTAAATAATTCCTCTCCCTCCCTGGTATTTATCCCTCTGATATATTTATAAAAAACTATCATATCTCCCCTTCGCCTTCTTTTGGTTAGGCTAAACAAGCCAAGCTCTTTGAGTTTCCATTCCTCAGATCATCCTAGGAGCCCTTCTCTGTACCTGTTCCAGTTTGAATTCATCCTTCTTAAACATGGGAGACCAGAACTGCACAAAATATTCCAGATGAGGTCTCACCAGTGCCTTGTATAACGGTACGAACACCTCCTTATCTTTACTGGAAATATCTCGCCTGATGCATCCCAGGACCACATTAGCTTTTTTAACGGCCATATCACATTGGCAGCTCATAGTCATCCTGTGATCAACCAACACTCCGAGGTCCTTCTCCTCTTCTGTTACTTCCAACTGATGTGTCCCCAATTTATAACCAAAATTCTTGTTATTAATCCCTAAATGCATGACCTTGCAGTTTTCACTATTAAATTTCATCCTATTACTATTACTCCAGTTTACATCCAGATTTTCCTGTATAATATCCCTATCCTTCTCTGTATTAGCAATACCTCCCAGCTTTGTGTCATCCGCAAACTTTATTAGCATATTCCCACTTTTTGTGCTGAGGTCAGTAATAAAAAGGTTAAATAAGATTGGTCCCAAAACCTATCCCTGAGGAACTCCACTAGTAACCTCCTTCCAGCCTGACAGTTCATCTTTCAATACTACCCGTTGTAGTCTCCCCTTTAACCAGTTCCTTATCCACCTTTCAATTTCATATTGATCCCCATCTTTTCCAATTTAACTAATAATTCCCCATGTGGAACCGTATCAAATGCCTTACTGTAATCAAGGTAAATTAGATCCACTGCATTTCCTTAGTCTAAAAAATCTGTTACCTTCTCAAAGAAGGAGATCTGGTTGGTTTGGCACGATCTACCTTTCGTAAAACCATGTTGTATTTTGTCCCAATTACCACTGACCTCAATGTCCTTAACTACTTTCTCCTTCAAATTTTTTTCCAAGACCTTGCATACTACAGATGTCAAACTAACAGGCCTGTAGTTATTCAGATCACTTTTTTTCCTTTCTTAAAAATAGGAACTATGTTAGCAATTCTCCAGTCGTATGATACAACCCCTGAGCTTACTGATTCATTAAAAATTCTTGCTAATAGGCTTTCAACTTCATGTGCCAGTTCCTTTAATATTCTTGGATGAAGATTATCTGGGCCCCCCAGTTTAGTCCCATTAAGCTGTTCGAGTTTGGCTTCTACCTCGGATGTGGTAATATCTACCTCCATATCCTCATTCCCATTTGTCATCCTACCATTATCACTAAGCTTCTCATTAGCCTCATTAAAGACTGAGGCAAAGTCTTTGTTTAGATATTGGGCCATGCCTAGATTATCCTTAGCCTCCACTCCATCCTCAGTGTTTAGCGGTCCCACTTCTTCTTTCTTTGTTTTCTTCTTATTTATATGGCTATAGAACCTTTTACTATTGGTTTTAATTCCCTTTGCAAGGTCCAACTTACATGGCTTTTGGCCTTTCTCACTTTATCCCTACATGTTCTGACCTCAATAAGGTAGCTTTCCTTGCTAATCCCTCTGTAGCAGGGTGGACCCCTGCTCCTGCCCTGAAGGAGTTAAAAACAGCCCTGGGAAGGGGCTGTGGCTAGAGAAAGCAGTCTTTGCTCCAATCAGGCCCAGCTGGCCCCTATAAGAGGCTATGAGCAAGAAGCCCAAAACAGTCTCTCTCTAGCTATAGAGGGAGATGGGCCTGGCTGCAGGGAGCTGGACACAAGGTCCCTGAGTGAAGCAGGGCTGGGGAAAGGCAGAGGATCTGGGGAGCTCTAGCCTGGAAAGCCCCAGGCTGTGGCCTAGCATTGGGCTAACAGGTACTGGGGATTGCAGAGGGCAGCCCAGGGGTAGGCCAAGGCAGCAGGTCTAAACCCTCCTTGCCAATGATGAGTAGGCTGATACTGCAGTCTGTCCCAGGGCGTGGGGCTAGACAAGACTGGCAGTAGCCATATACTGAGGCAAGGTGGGGATAGTGGATGGGGGTTCCCTGGGGAGGGGAGACCCTAAGACTGAGAAAAAGGGGTTACTGCCAGAGGGCAGCACCCCATGTAAAAGGGCACTGGGTCCAGGGAGGGACATGGAGCCAGAGGACAGGCAGATCACTAGCCTGCAGAGGGGGTTCCAGAGCTGAACTGAGCTAATTCCCAGGAGTCACCAGCAGATGGCGCCACACGGGTGAGTCTGCTCATGTACATCCTCCCATCTGCCACTCCTTGTAGGCTTTCTGCTTTTTCTTAATCACCTCTCAGATGCTTGCTCATCCAGTTTGATCTACAACTTCTGCCTATGAATTTTCCCCCCTTTCTTGGGATGCAGGCTTCTGATAGTTTCTGCAACTTTGACTTGAAGTAATTCCAGGCCTCCTCTGCCTTTAGATCCACAAGTTCTTCAATCCAATCCACTTCCCTAACTAATTTCCTTAATTCTTTAAAGTTAGCCTTCTTGAAATCAAAAACCCTAGTCACAGATCTATTTTTGTTTATCATTCCATCTAGTTTGAATTGAATTAGCTCATGATCACATGAACTATTATTATTACTAGCACTTGTCCTCCAGTCTATATTTGGGAAGTTAGTCTCCCATGATCACACAATTCCCATTAGTGTTTACTTCATTAAAAACATTAAAGGGGTCTCTATTCATATCCAAATCAGATCCCGGCGGTCTGTAGCACACCCCAAGCACTCTCAGGGGAGGCTCTAGTAGCTTTCTTTCCCAATGTGATTTTTGCCCAGACAGACTGTCTTATCCATTCCATCCCTTCTTATTTCTTTACAGTTTACCTCATCATTGATATACAATGCTACTCCACCACCTCTACCTTTATTTCTGTCTTTCCTAAACAGCACACAGCCTTCAATACCCGTACTCCAGTCATGAGTACTATTCCACCATGTTTCTGTTATCCCTATAATATACGGTTTCACTTGCTGCACCAATAGCTCTACTTCCTCCATTTTGTTACCTTGGCTCCTCGCCTTAGTGTACAAACATCTTAATTTTTGCTGTTTGGCTTCACTGACATTCTTTACCTGATTAAGCACAGACATTTTACCACCAGTATCACCTATTAGACTGGTATTTACACTACCTCTCCTCTTTATATCCATTCTCCACAGCTGTATCCTTTCTTACTTTGTTTTCTTCCCTCTCAATGTTGAATTCTGGCGTGGAGATTATCTCAACATTTCCCAGCCATCTCCCCCAAATTCCTAGTTTAAAGCTCTCTTAATCAGTTCTTCTTCTTCTTCTACCTAGCAAGAGGGCAATACTAAGCTTTAAAAGCACAGCTGTAAATGTTTTAATGTCTTTTTTTAAAGCAGTCATCTGTATCCCATACAAAAAAAATCTCTTCTAGGATACATGCAGTAGAAGAAGTGGTGATGGGTTGGACCCCCCTATCCTTATGTGCTAGGATCAGGGAAAGGCAGGGTGAGTCCAAGCTAAGACAAGGGTCCAGTTTGTAAAGACAAAGTGAACTCTAAGCAACAGAAACTCTGCAACTTGCCTAAAACATTGAGGTGAGAAATTACATTTTGTAACCTGTTTGAGTGTATTAAGGTTAGTTTGCGTGTTTTGTTTTATTTGCTCAGTAATTTGCTTTGTTCTGTTTGCTATCCCTTATGCTCACTTAAAATTTACCTTTTGTCGTTAATAACTTATTTCTTCTTCATTTCAAAACACATTTTGTGCAATTCATACCTGGGGGGGGCAAAAAGCTGTGCATCTCTCTCTCCACCTTGAGGGAGGGGGCAATTTTTATGAGCTTGCGCTGTGCAGATCTCTATACACTGCAAGACACTATTAGTTTGGGTTTACACCCCAAAGGAGGTGTGCACATGAGTGCTGGATAAATCCCTGACCTGAATCTTCCCACACAGAGATTATTTCAGTCAGTGTCTGGGTGTGGCCCTACCTGTGTGTGCTAGAAGGCTTGAGGGCCTGTCACAGCTAGGACAAGGTGAGGAAACCCAGGCTGCTGAATGGTCAGAATCAATGGGACCCCAGCACATCAGGTGGCATCCCAGAATGGGGGGTCAACCTGTCACAGGTGTGTTACCATCTTCACATAATTTTACAGTGCCAAATGCAACCAAGTGCCTTTCAAATATCTGAAAGTCAGAAATGCCAGAGCATGACTACACTCTTTAACCTGTTTACAAGTAGTTGTGTAGGAGGGAATTTCAGATCCAACATCTGCATAGAGAGATCCAACATGGTAAGCTAGAAGTTTCAACACAGACTTTGAGCTCTGATTGCACTGGAAATTCATTGTACACAGAGACCCAAACTTTGGTTCCACTGAAGTGAACAGTTAAATTTCCACTGATTTTATAAGCTCAAGGTTTGACCAAGAAAATAAAAGAGTTGTTTCTGCCACATAATTAGAGAATATTTGTCTCCAGGGTATACTGATTATCACACACCTGTGTCTACAACACTTGCTATTTTCCCAGGCTTGTTCCAAATTTTGTTGCCTTAAAAAACACGAAAAACAAAAACCACCACCACACCACCAGTCCAGTAGAGAAATGTTTCCTCTGTTTCCCTCTCAAATGTGTACAGTACTTTTCCCTCCCAAAATTATCCTGGCCCAAGACCCAGGATGAGTGAGATTCAATCCTGAGCCAGTGACACTTTAAGGCATAAGGGTCACAATTTTTAGATTGTTACCATTCAACCCTGCAGGGCTAGAAACAGGAACTTTATACCATTGCAAAGGCAGGATTTTCTCTACCCAGTGGAGCACAGAGCACTCACTTCTTCCTGTAGAAGGGGCTCCAAGATCTCATGACTTTAGGTCAAGATTTTCAGAGTGATTGTCAATTTGAGTGGCTCAGGTTTTGAGTTCCAACTACAGCCACCTTAAAGGAGCTAGATTCTCAGAGCTTGTCTACACTTGAGATGTTGCAGCTGTACCATTGTAGCGCTTCAGTGAAAGCATTACCTGCACCGATGGGAGGGCTTCTCTCATCGGCATAGGTACTCCACCTCCCTGAGAGACAGTAGCTATGACAACAGGAGAAGCCCTCCCATGGACATAGTGCTATCTTCACCGGGAGTCTTTCACATCCCTGAGCGATGTAGTTATACCAGCATAAGTTGCTAGTGTAGATCAAGCTTCAGAAAGCACTAAGGATCCACTCTCTGAAAAAGCACACCCCTTTAGGGTTGGTCACCTAAAAAAAGAAAAAAAAGTCAGCATCAATGTTCTGCTTTTGTCTCAGTGCTAATATTTATTGATGTGAACCCTCAAAAGAAAAAGTATCAAGATAAACAGCTGTTTATTGTATTATCTTTCAATATTATGTTTAGCACTAACAAGCTACACACAGCTGAATTCATTGAAAATGATCCAAAGTCATACCAGTAACAAAGCCATTGATGTGGGCAATATTTTATGCACTGTTTAATTAAAAAACCTGCTTCCACAAATGTAGATGTTAGTACACAGACCAAATTAAAAACAGGGCTCAGGGATGCAGTTTAATAAACTGGAAGGGAACTGAATATCATTTCTTCAAGAAGGAAGTAAGAGAGAGAGAAGCTAATATCCTGAGCCAGACGGCCTGTGGAAGAAGTGTATACTCTGATCTGAGAGTTAGAAGTTCTTAAACTGTAGATATTTTCTGTTGTCTGCTAATGGTTGGTCACTGCTTGAATTGGCAGGGTATTATATTTTTATTATTCTTATCAGTTGTTTTTCAGCCCCTTTACATCTTTGATAACAATTATCACATGCATAACATTCCATAATGTAATCGGGCCAACTTCATTCCTGGCATAAGATTCTGATTTCAGATACACTGGTCTAGACAAAGTGTTACACTGGTATAACCTGGCTCGGGCCCCAAAAACTAGCACCAGTGAAGAATCTGACCTATGAAGTTTACCCTAAGTTAATTATGTTGCAGTTCAGTGACGCTGGATTGTCATGAGCCCCTATAGAAACCACAAACCTACACAGAAGCCTTAGGAGACTATCTTGACCTTTCCACATATAAATGATCGACTTCACTATTGTAATAAAGAGTCTGATTTTTAGAAGTACAGAGCTTCCACAACTCTAGCTGAAGTCAGTGGGAGCTGCCAGTCCTCAACTCTTCTGAAAATTCAACCCCTTTTAATTTTTTCAGAGGGAGAATAAATGTTGAATCAAATATTTATGAAAGTGTCTTGCTGGGGGCAAAATATGGATAACTTTCCCCTTTATGAAATGATAATGCAAAGCATTTGTACGTTTCTTCCTGAAAACTTCTCAAATTACTACATATCTGAAAACAAAGCTTAGCGGAAGAAAATGATAGAACTATGACATGTCAGCACATCTGTAATAATAATGACCTCCTATGCAAAGTGCTCTGAGATCTACTGTTGATATCATATGGATTGATCCAATGGTTAGGGCACTATCCTGGGTCTTCAGAGATTCACATTCAGTTCCCGACTTTATGGCAGACTTTCTATATGACCTTGGAGAAATCACTTACCTGCTCTGTGCCTCAGTTTCCCCATTGATAAATTGGGTATACCTGAGCAACCTTGCAAGGCCTTATATTGAACTTGATATCATTTCTCTATTTGGATGTATGCCATACCTTCTGAATGCTGCACCTGACTACCTGAAATTTTTCAGGTAACGTTTTAGGCATCATGGGCAGAACCCTGTTAACTTTGGTGAAAGTCACACAATCAAAAGTAGGAAAGGCGGGACACACAGAGCACCAGGTAGAACTAGAAACTTCAACCACTTCCAACTGTCTCTAGATCAGATAACCTATTGATGGTAGCCATTAACACCTTCAAGAACAACAATACTCCCCAAAAAGAAAGAGAAGGAAGAAGGAGGAGGAGGGCAGGGGGAAGCAGGGAATGGAGAGGTTTTGGGGTGAGGAAAGTTGACTTTGACCGTAGTACTGGCAAGTAACCCTTGCAGAAATGCTGCTGAGCAACTAGAGGAGTCATTTGCTTTCCAACTCATGTTGCAATAGCTACAGCTTTATTACTGTGACGTTACAACCAGTTCTGCATTATTCTGGTGAGATTCCATGCTGCAGCCAGAACAGCTGAAACCATGTCTCTCCTGTATGATTGGGGGGTGTGTGTGTGTGTGTGTGTGTGTGTGTGTGTGTGAGAGAGAGAGAGAGAGAGAAATCTATAAAAGGATATTTTCCAACATAGGGAAAAAAATAGCTGAATTCTGCCCATAGATAAACGTACAAAAAACTTCCAGTGAAATCAGTGGGAATCTATGGGCCCACTTCTTCCCATACAACTCTAGCTTTTGACTGTAGCACTGGAAAGGCCTCATCAAAGGCCTAGATCCTGCCATCAGACCAGTGTAGGCAGACACTCATGTCCAGCTAAAGCCATATTGTGAGGAACAAAGTTTAATCCAGCCTGACTGCTCTGCAGAGCAGTGATCTGTGGCATGACCTATGCACTGCAGAAGTTTCTACTTGGTGACTAATTTCACTAGTAAATATTTAGTGAGTGCTTGCTTTATCAAGCAGCTGTTGTCTCAGAGGATGATCATTCATGGCTTGTCCTTGGCAGATGGTTACAACAGCTGCAGATCATCTGTAGTAAGACATCAGACAGCTAATGCCACTAAAGACCATTCATCAAAGCAACAAGCTTCAGTTTGTGAGCCCACTACCATAGATGGCATATTAGTGTATTATTAATTATGAATATTGCATGATAAAATGAAACAGGTAATAAATAGTATTACAATCAGGGCCATCCCTAGGGGGGTGCAGGGCCTGGGACAAATCAGCCTGTATGGGCCCCCCATGGGGCAGGCTGCGTCTCCCCCAGGGTGCTGGTGGGGGGAGGGATGGGGCAGGGAGCACACTGGTGTGGGAAATGGGGTTCCAGCTGCTCCATGGGATGTGGGCCAAGGAGGCTTACCTGGAGCAAGGCACACCCACTGATAGCTGAGGGTGCCCATCGGCTGGGTGCTGGTGCTGCCTTCTGCCCAGCCTGGGCTGGGACCCCCACACTCCCCAGTCTCTGCATTTGAATAATGGCAGGGCCCCAGGGTGGGCGCATGGGGCAGGGAAGCTGTGTGCACAGCACCCTCCTGCCAGCACTGCCCTGAGCCCAGCAGGGACCCAAGACTGCAGGGAGGAGGCAGGGGCCGGGAGATCTGTGCACAGGTGCCACAGTGAAGCCTGGCTGTCTGTGCGGCAGCCAGAAACCCCTGATCCAGGCTTGCTGAGCCCCTCTCCCCTACAACTATGCCAAACAGTATGAACCACTGGGGGGAAGCGGGACCAGGCACACCACACTGCTTCCTGCTTGCTGGCTGCCCTGCTGCAGGCAGACAGCTGCTGTTCTTGCCCCATCTGACACCATGATGTCGAAGCGCAGGGCCCGGAGCATTGCCCCGATTTGCCCTACCCAAGGGACAGCTCTGATTATAGTCAGTTTTATAGTATAAAATGTATTGCTCTACACTTAGAATTTTAATATTTATTGCCATTCATAGTATTCTACTACCCAATAAGATCTCCCTCAAATAATGGCTCTTTTTCCATGAGATAATCATTTTTTTGTTCTTCCAGTGGTAAAGACTGGAGCTTTATAACCACCAAATATATGGACTGGAATATTAAAGGAAAAACAGGGTAGCTTAGGAAGCTAATAACAAGTTCTGTTTGTTTTGGATGGATGGGTGGTTCGTTTGCTTGGTAAGCAAAAGACTCATTTTGAGACAGTGGTTGAAAAAGAATCCATAGCAGTACATGTACAGCAACATTAAGGATGTAACTGAAGGCCTTTGATAGTTCTAGCCAGCATGTTAGCTGGTCCTCAAGTGCACTTGTTAGCCTACATGAAATTCAACTATACTTACATTAGAGAGACAAGCTGGGAGAAAGCTAATTGGCAACCAATGACCTTGAAGTAAAACACTCCAATTAAGACAAGGCATTGGAAAGAATGGTGAGCCCAGTTTTTCTTGAGTACCTATAGGGTTTATCTTAACTAGCTAACATGTTAAAACTGTACCTTGTCTACACCAGGCTTGTAACATGTGTTAGCTATCATGTTTAAAGTATATCTTTCCTCCTAGCATTCTAATTACAGTGAGATAAAGAAAAATCCTGTACAGACTGAGTCAGAGCCTCAACCATAGAGGAGCTTCCTGTGTGCTTTGGGTCATGGGGGAGTATGCAGCAGAACCTTGCTTCCCTCCTTGAGCACCTTCATCTCACTCTAGTTCTAGTATATTTTGCAGCAGAGCCTTTTCCATCTCTTTTTACTACAAAGGGGACCACATGAACCACAGTATTTGCAGCTGTGACATTAGCAATAAAAAAAAAGTTAAAAAGGAAGGAGAGGATTACATTTAAAAATAAGACAAGAAGATGAAGAATCATTAGTTTTCTATTTCATGTTGCCTTTTAAACAGGCTTGCTTATCCATTATTGGTACAATGCACAATTATTTTCTGTCTAAATGATCTAGCAGTGGATGTGCTGGATTGCTTATTTGCTTTCTGCAGATTTTTCATTACTAGAACAGCCATGTCCTGGTTACCATAGTAACTGCTCAGTGGTAAATTCCATCAACACACAAAGGTGTAGGGGGGGGGAGGATGAAAATTTTAAGATGACTGAGTACAGAGAGCAAGAGAGCATCTTCTCTTCCTAGAAATGCACAAGACGACAAATTCAGGTTTACATCAGAGGAGGCAAATCAGGGCCTTTTCAATGGTAGAGCGGTGAAATCGCTAACCAGAAAATAAAATTAACTTTCATGCTGTCAGGACTAACAGCTACATCTTGCAACAGCTTTCTGGTACATATTGCTGGACCTGAGGACTTGAACTTGTGGGGGTGGGGATTTGTGCCAATGTAACTATGCCATTGTAAATCCCTAGTGTAGATGCACTGCAACAATGTAACTGGTGACGTGGGCTTTGGTCTTCACTAGGGAAAAAAAGGTGGGTTCTTACCACATATTACCATTTAACCACGTGGTAAAATCCTTGTGGACACAAGGCAGGTTGCACTTTCCACATGTTAGCAGGATGATCCCTGGTCTACACTACAAACTTATGTTGTTATGTAACAGCGCAGCACCCACCCCTGGCAAATCCCCCCCTTTTGGCTGGGTATTTCTGCACTTCTCGGTTTATGATGACCACTTCTGGCAGTTTCTCTGCCTGTTTCTAGTGAACAGACTGTACAGAACACAACTCCAACAGACCCCTTCTGGGGTATTACACCAACCAAGTCTTTAAGCAGTCCTGGCCATGGTAGGGGGATGAGCGTCAGGACTACCTCCCTGGGGATTCTTGGTCCACTCCAGGGCTACCCAGAGGATTCAGGGGGCCTAGGGCAAAGCGGGAGAGCAGACATTAAAAAAGGCGCCTCCCGCTGTGGCGCTTGTACTTCAGCGGCAGTGGGCCATTCGCTCGCTCCGCATCTTTGGCAGCGCTGAAGGACCTGCTGCCGAAGACCTAGACCGCTGCCAGGTGAGTAAAAATTAAAAAGGCGCCTCTAGCCAGGGAAGGGATTCTAAGCCAGGGCCCGGAGCCTGGGTCAAGTTGCCCCACTTGCCCCCTCCCCGCCCCAGGCAGCCTTGGGGCCAAAACAGACCAGAGTGGGCCAACTGGGCCTCTTAACAGTTTAGATCCCCTTCTGGGAGGGTTTAGTCACCATTTAATTGTAGGCCACTTCTCCAGTAGCCTATGGGGGGACTCAGGCCCACCCACTACTCCAGGTCCCAACCTAAGGGCCCTAAGAATAACAGCCACATGCCATGATGTCCCTTTAACTAAACTGCTTTCAGTTCTACTTTCCTATGGCTCCAATGTTCACCAATGCTTTATCCTTACCTCAGGGCTCTATTTTCAGGCTCAGCAGCCAGCCTGGCGCCCTCTCTTACTCTCCCAGTCCCTGCTAGCACTGAGATGTCCATAGTGATACCATCTTTCAGTTCACAAAGAGCACCACATTCACTCCTCAGGCTCCAAGCAGCAATTGACTCTAGTATGCACTACAGCTCCTTTTATATTAGCCTGCAACCCTCCGATCTTACCCCATTTTAAAACCAGGATAAATGAAACTAGTGCAAGTCACTTTTTACAATAGCGCAGCATGTCTACAATTTGGATGTGCACTGGTGCAACTATATTGCTAATTTCACCAGGAAAGAAAAATCCATAGTATAAACAAACTTTCTGATGCAAGCCCACAATGTATTGATATCTATCCAGGGTCACATTAATTGATTAGTTGACCTATCACTTCATATTTATTTCAGTTTGAGGATTTCAAGAGGATTTTAAAAAAATTGAGGCTATGAAGAGAAAAAAGATGGTTTTATTATATATTCAAATACTGGATTGGGAATTAGGAGATCTCCAAATTCCTGATTCTACAACTTTCTTCCTGTGTAATCTTGAGTATGTCACTTAACATCTTTCTCAGTTTCCCAATCTGATGGGGGATTGTATGCTAGGAAGCAGTGACTCTGAAAAAGATTTGGGGGTCATTCTGAATAATCAACTGAACATGAGCAACCAGAGCTATACTTTGCCAAAAGAGCTAATGTGATCCTTGAATGAGCATGAAGTAAGTGTATAATGTTGCCTACCACTAGGAATTGCAGACAGGCTCTCAGATACCACCTCCATACCTTATAAAAACCTACATAAATAGAAATAGGCAGAAAGATGTTCATGCCAGATGAAGGTACATTTTTTCGTTCTGGGGATTGGGTTATTAGCATTCTGATGCTCTTGATAAAATATTCTAATGTACCTATTGTACAATTATTATAATAATCTCAGTTGTCTAAATCAATGTAAGTAGCTCATTACCTCAGACAGTAGGTTAAGCCAGGAGTTCTCAAAATGGGGGTCATGACACATCAGGGGGATGTGAGGTTATTATGTGCGAGTGACAGGCTGTCAGCCCTGCATATGACGGGTCTGTGGCTGTAAAGAAAGGGCGCCAGAACAGAAGTTAGCCCAGAGCGCCATTCGCCCCAAGGTTGGCCCTGTGACTGAGAGAACGTTAGAGGGCTTGATTGTTCAGCAGCTGAAGAGATGCATTAAACCACAGCCAAGCCAAAACACTGAGATTGGGGAAAAAAGTAATTTATAATTTAATAGTCAGACACACAGGCAGGGGTGGCACTGGGAGAGGCTTTTGGGGGCAATAGCCACCCCAAATTTTGCCTTAGGCCCCCCAACCCCTTGTAGCCACATCTCCCAGAAGAGAGGTCAAGCATTAAGCAGAAGTAAGGGTGGTATAGTATGGCATTGGCACCCTTACTTCTGCAATTCTCCAATGCTGCATGGGTGGCACTGCCTACAGATATAGGTGTCTGGCCAGCAGCCACTGCTCTCTGGCTGCCCAGCTCTGAAACAAGTGCCTGCCCTCAGCAGCAGCGCAGAAGTAAGAGTGCCAATGGGGCACTACGTCTGGTGTGGACAGAGATATTGACAACATTTCTTCATGCCCCTCCCCTCGTATTAAACGAGCTATTTAAAAAATCTTTTCTTCTTATAACAATAATTTGATAATGTGTGTTAGTCAATTTGAAAGCAGTGAGAAAAGGTAAATTCATTTTAAATAATAGGGTTGTAAATTTAGCATTTAAAATAGTGGCAAATATAAAAAATGTGTTTTAAATTTATAACAGGGGTTTTACTCAGAGGCTTGCTGTGTGAAAGGAGTAGCCAATATAAAAAGTTTGAGAACATTTTTTTTCCTGTCTGTATGTTTTATCCTCACTAGATAAGAAATAAGTTGTGTGGTTACAGAGGAGATAAGATTTAGCTTTCCTCTACCAAGACTCCAGGAACTCAGTCATATGTAGGCTTGGCAAAAATCAATTTTGTATATTGCAACAAATAATACTGATGTTTATCTTTGAGCATTTTTTTATTTAACGATTAAAGCTTTCATAGTTGTGCAAAGTTATGGGCTTTAAACTTATTTTTATCTATTTAGATTTTCACAGTTGTAGGAAATTGTGTATTGTTCATTCTCCCCTTCGTATCTATCTTTCTTCCCCATTTTTTCCTCAACCCTCGCCCTACTCCTTCCTCCATACACACACCTTTCTCTGTGATAAAATGAGGGAGAGGGAAGTGCAGGGGAAAAAGGAGGAAAAAAGGAAAATTGGAAAGGTTCAAAATCAAAAATTTGATTAAAGTTCATAAAGGTTTAAAGAAACAAAATTGTCTGTTTACAAAACCTGCAGAGTAAAAGTCTTCAAAATGTTATGTTGTTTTAAAAAAATCAGCTAGCTCTAATGACTGTCCTATGCCAGATTCCTATAAATGCTACTTCCACTATTTTAAAGCACTGCCAAGAAATCTGAACACAAATTTCATTATTCTCTATTTTTAGAACATTCTAAGTCCCATGCATTTGAAAGTCATTGCTAGGGAAGGCCCCCAGGACATGCCAGAAGAGCTCTTCTATATTTCTATTAAGGCTCCATCCAGGCTAGAAGAAAAATATATTTTTAATTATTATTATTAATTATTTGTATTACCATAGCATCTAGGAGTCCTAGTCATGGACCAGTACCTCATTGTGCTAGGCACAATGCAAGCAGAACAAAAAGGCAGTCCCTGCTCCAAAGAATTTATAATCTGAGGCCTAGCCTATACTTGAAGTTAAGTCGACATAGCTTCAGCACCCATAGATGTGAAAATTTATCTCCAAAGCACGCAGTAAAACTGATCTAACCCCCACAGAGGTGCAGCTGGCTCAGTGGAAGAATTCTTCCATCTGTGACTCAGGGAGGTAGGTTACCTACAGTGATGGAAAAACCCCTTCTCTCATCGTAGGAAGATTCTACATTATGGCACTACAGCAGCATAACTACAGCACTGTGACTGTAGCGCCTCTACTGTGGACATGGCCAAGTATAGGAGAAAAGACCTCAGATGGATACAGACAGACAGATCAGGGAGGACAAAGACATAATGAGACAACATTGGTCAGCATGACAGGCAGTGGACTCAGCACATCAGCAGCCTAACGGTTGTTAAGGTTTTTGTAGGCATCATGGAAAAAAGAGAGTTTTAAGATGGGTTTTAAAGCGTGAGTTAGATTTGTGGATGTTTACAGGGAACTCCTCCCGCGTGTGAGGGGCAGCATGGGAGAAAGTACAAAGGTGCTTGTTTTAAAATTTAACAAGTGGGCAGCCTGTTAGCTAACATGTGGTAGTTTATAACTACTACTGCCTTGTCCCCACTAGGATTTAACCATGTGCTAGCTAACACTTATCAAAATATACACCTTTTTTCCTGGTGAAGGCAAGGCCCAAGAATGTGCTGAGAGAGTTAATACTATTTGAAGAATCTTTAAAGGTAATTGTTTGCATACTTTGGTGATAGACACTATAGAAAAGATTAGATTGTCCACTTTGATTTTACAGCTTTGGCTATTTTTATTGTTTGTTAGTTCCCTACCAAATATTTCTCAACTTTCCTTTCACACCTGGAGAATGGCCAGTCAGCAATCCAGACTGCAGAAGAGATATTTATAAACATCAGATAAACCAAAAAGGTATTGAAGATTTGATTGTGGGTTTCAAAGCTATACCTTGCTTTATAGTCTACCACTAAATATCTGGATTACATTATCAAGTGCTTATTTGAACATAGAAAAGGTAGCAACTGATCAATCTAAACAAATCCTTGCAGAGTTCAGTCATTTTAGTTCTACAAACTGAACCCTGCAGGAGTTTTTCTACCAGGGTTTTCACTAGACCAACTATACCTGCTACATCAAGGACCCAGACCTTCAAGGAGAACCGTCTCTGAAATGGCCTGGCTTCCTCACAGGCCATGGGAATCCGACTTACCCAAACCTTATCTTTGCTATCTTCTTGTTGCGCAGAAAGCATGGAGGCAAAACATCACTTTCTTGTTTGGTTTGCTGACCTATGCCAAGACCTCTTTTGTGACATAGGCAGCTTCCCTTACATTGCACATCCAGTACAAACCATTACATTCAAAGAGTATCAGATCATTAGTACTTAAGTGCTCAAATACTAATGTCTTAAGGCCTGATATGCATCTTTTGAAACGGAATACATCCTTGACATGCTTGAGATATAATCCACTGAGCAGTTGTTCACATTTGTTATCATTCATCCTATGGTGTAGATTTAAATCACATTTGTAAGTCCAGGTCAAAACAACACCCAGGAAGGACTGGGTGTTTATCAGTGAGTGAAAACAAACAAGGCAGCTGATTTGTGTAAAAGAAAATATTATTTTGCTTCTCTGTACCTTCCTCGTGATGTTCAAAGTCAGCAACTCATGAAGACAGTGTGACGGGTTGGGTCACAGAAACCCCTTTGGGACTGCCACCTGATGTGCTGAGACTACCTCTGAGCCCATTTTCCCTGCCAGCTTGGGACTTCAGTACTGTGTCTTTTTGAGCCAGACACACTAGCTTGCTGCAAATACAGACCCAGGTCTGAACCCCGTCCACCAAAAGCTGCAGACGTAACTGAAAATGGCTTGAAGTGCTCTCGTCTCTAGCACCAAGATACCCAGTTCCCAATGGGATCCAATCCCCAAATAAATCTGTTTTACTCTGTATAAAGCTTATACAGGATAAACTCATAAATTATCCGCCCTTTATAACACAGATAGAGAGATAGGCACAACTGTTTGCTCCCCCAGGTATTAGCCACTAACTCTGGGTTCAATAATAAGCAAAAGTGATTTTATTAAGTATAAAAAGTAGGATTTAAGTGGTTCCTAGTAATAACAGACAGAACAAAGTAAGTTACCACGCAAACTAAAACACAAACATGCAAGGCTAAGCCTAGTACAGTAAGAAACTGAATGCAGGTATATCTTACCCTCAGAGATGTTCCAATAAACTTCTTTCACAGACTAGACTCCTTCCTAGTCTGGGTCCAGCAATCACTCACACTCCCATAGTTACTGTCCTTTGTTCCAGTTTCTTTCAGGCATCTCTTTGGGGTGAGAGGCCACTTCCTAAGCCAGCTGAAGACAAAATGGAGGGGCTTCCTGGGCCTTTTATATTCTCTCTCTTATGGGCCAGAACCCTTTTGTTCTGTGCAAAATCACAGCAACAAGATGGAGTTTGTAGCCACCTGGGCAAGTCACATGTCTATGAATGATTCAGCTTTTTGCAGGCTGCTGCCATTGTTTACATGTTAATTTGAACGTTCCCAGGAAAGCTCAGATGTGGATTGGTGTCTCCCAAAGTCCACTGTCAGATAAGTGTTTCTTGATTGGGCACTTACTGAGAATAGTCCTTTCTCAAGAAGCTGACCAAATGCTTCACTGAGGCTACTTAGCATCAAACACATTGAGATACAAGTACATAGCCAATATTCATAACTTCAAATACAAAAATGATACACATATACAGACAGCATAATCATAACCAGTAAGTTACAACCTTTCCATAGACACTCCACTTGCCCTCCTCTGCACAGACCTGGTGCAACCATAAGATCCTGGTTGCAACAATGATCTATACGATCACAGTTCATGTCAATAATGTCACAGAAAGAAAAGGGAAGGAGTAGTGGCATCTTTGTCTAGTGTGCCCTAATGAAAAACGGCGGTTGTAGTTTCTCACCATAAGCCAAAATTCTGCACTCTCTGTTACACTGGCACAACCCTATTGCATGAGTGCAACAGAGAGAGCAGAAGTTGGCCCCATTGCTGTGGGGCTAGCTCAGAGTATTTTGAGCCACTGAACAAAGTTGTGATCAAATCGAAAACCTTTTCATGTTTTCTACTGTGCTTTATGGTAACAATAGGGAGGACAGATGTGGAAACAGTAATTTCTAGACCTACACAAAATAAATTGTTATAGTGATCCAGAAAGTTTGCTTGCTCCTTTTGACTTAACAAAGCTAGCTAATGCATTTGTAAACTATTACTGTAGTATCAAGTTGTGGTCTTGTAATTGGAGGTACCTGACTGGTGTTATCCAATTGCATATAAAATTCAGAAGGCATCTATCTTCCTTTGACACAATTAAGGAATCATAATTTTGATGCCTAATCTGTGAATTCATTTCTCATTGTCTCCCCTTTTCCTCATTCACCTGGAGTTGCAATAAATTCTCAAACGTATCAATCAGTATAAAATCCTGAATTTGGCTCTGCCAATCTCAGCCTTCCCAAAGGTAATAAACCCATATTTTCTATCAGAGCCACAGAACTGCTTTGCAATTCCCTCTTGACTCACTGAGCTATATATTTCTCTGCCTTGTTGCTTAGTTCACAAAAATTGTCTGGCTTTACGGAAAATAAAGTGTGTTTTCCAAGTCAACATTTCAGACAGCTTAAGTCAAGGCATGGCAAATTCATTAGGTACTGCTATAGTAACTGTTCTTCTGTGCCCCTACTGTAGTCCATGTACTTCTTTCATAAACATGTGTTTATATTAATTAGTAACCAGCCTTTTCTCTCTTTAGCTGCATAACTAATGGCCCACACCCATCCACCGCTCACAGCCTTCATCCATCATCATTTCCCAGATTGTTGAGCATGAGGGAGCAAATCTCATTCTGTTTACTATTTCTAGAATCTTTTAGAGCATGGAAGAGACTAGTTCAGAGTCTAAGTGCCTGGGTTCTGTCCATGTTTTCTCCTTCACTTGATCAGTGTGAAGCCCAGCTACCATCACTGGTGCATGGCCCAGCACCAGGGTCTTACAAATACTTTCCATCTGCATTTCAATAGTGACCTAGTGAAAGAAGATAAATGGTTAACTCTGGAAATGGAATTATTTATGCACAGGACAAGTACAGTACAGGCAATAACGGTGCGAATGCCCCACCAGTGGACTACCTGCAAGGTAGGTAGCGGAAGGACTACTTACAAAGG
This sequence comes from Gopherus flavomarginatus, assembly GCF_025201925.1. Lineage (NCBI taxonomy): Eukaryota > Metazoa > Chordata > Testudines > Testudinidae > Gopherus > Gopherus flavomarginatus. Next base: position 178,109,349 of record NC_066618.1, read on the forward strand.
AGCACCTCTATGCCCTTCCTCCTGGAACTACCACATTCACTCAGCAGGCCCGTAATGATTTAAGGTTCTCCTGTCTGATGGGCTTTCAGTGGTATTAGGGAAATGAACTGATAGTTCAAGTCCAGCTCTATCAAGTCCAGCTCTAACAAGACAAAAAGGGAATGAGTTCAAGCCCACATGAACCCCTAGGCTTGAGCTTGGGTGCCTCACCTGAGCCTCCACGGGAGCGGCAATGGCCTTAAAGCTATTTTAGTGAACCAGCTTGAGCCGCACTAGCGTGAGTCTCTCTACCCAGGCTGGGAGGCTGGCACTCCTCTGCAGTGTAACCATACCCTTAAAGATGAAGGAATCTCCTTTACCAATCTTCACCTGAGTCAGGTCCCTCAAGGATTTCTACAGTAGTAGCCTGTGCAAAAGGAGTGACCATCTCAATTTAGTAGCTAGCTTTCCATCCAGCAAGTCCTATTTTACAGTTTGAGAGACTTGATCCATCTGTAAAATGGGGATAATAGTAATTCCCTAACTCACAGGGATGTTGTGAGGATAAATACATTAAGGATTATGAGGTGCTCTGAGACTATGATAATGAGGATTCTGGGGCTATTAGACAGACAGATAGATCAGTGGAGTTTGTTCAGAGACTCGAAAACCGCCAACCCACACATAATTATATGGTAAGTATTTTCATTTAGTTCACAAGACCTCACAATTACCATAAGCTTTTAGCCGAATGCGATTTCCGTCACTGTTACGCATGGATACTTATGTGTAATACCATCTTAGTATATTTCTTCCCTTTACGTAAATCCCCAAATGCATATCTTAGCTGAAATTGTTTATGACAAGAACGATTATACAAACAAGAGACAATTGTTCTACAGCATTGAAGATGTGACTCAATGTGCAGTCAAGTTTTGGAACAACACATCTGTCTGCAAATATTTCCATTAGAAAGCCACTAAACTGATGAAAGAAACTTGGGGATGACCAATAGCAATATCTGAGTAATCTGGGGGTGGCGGGAAGGGAAGATTGTACTTAATCACTTTAATACTTACATTAAAAAAGAAAAATGATCATGAGGATTATAGGTAGGTATGTAGCACAGGAGTAAACATTTATCTTAAAAAAATCTGCAGTTGCTCCATAAACTATTGAGGTTATAATGAGAAATCAGGAATCATAATGAAAGACAGGACTGCAAGAGACATTTAAACATGCTGCTTATAATAATAATAATAATACTAAGGGCTAGCGGACAATATATGGTGCTGAATGGCCTTCTTCTCTTTCCTTACTTCCTTAAGATTTTTCATAATATTCAAATGTCAGCTTGTTTAATAACTCGTGGGGAAATTACTTCAAATTCCCAAGAAATGAGTCCTTAGTTCCTGATCCAACCACTAGACTATACTGTATACTGTTTTATTCTTCTCAGGGCAGCAACTGTTTAGCCCACTATTTTTGTACAGTGTTCCAAAGTAATAGGCATAAAGAAGCAGTTATTCCAAAAGACACTCACCCCCCTCCCCCGCAAAATAAAAAATAAATCAGGAGAATGGGATTTTAGAACTGTATCAATAGTCAACTATTTAAGTAGCATTAAAATAGAACTGAGCAAAGACTTAAGAACAAGAGATCACCTGGACTTAAGGCCCTGATTCAAAGCACTTCAGCATGTCCTTGAAATCCTGGCCCCACTAAAGTCAACAGCAAAATTCTCCCTGACTTCATTGGGGCCAAGATTTCACCAAAGATTTTTATTTAATTTAATATGAAAATGAAGAACAGAAGAGTATAATATCTCTTTTGTATAGTTAAATTTTAATATGCTCTATAATTTTCATTTTTCAACATACTGTCAGTCCAGTCATTCACAACTCAAATACTCTGCAGAAGTTGTTGGGGGAAGCCAGAACCTGTGGTAGCTAGGCAAAGGACAGTGAGCTTTAGACACCCAAGAACATATGGGAGGTAATTTAGAATGATGGAAGGAGTTTGGGGATAAAAGCTTTGCTTGGATGTTCCTGCTAAAACCAGAAGTTAACCAACAGCACTGGAAAATACATTTTCATTATTAGGCTACAGAATATACACCCCCACAGAAAAGAATGGGAGCAGCAGACCCATCTACAGGGGTATTTCCCGGCTTTCTGCAGACACCACTACATTGGATACAGTTGGAAGGTTTTCTTCACAATTATGACAGCTGGAAATGTAAATTTGTTTTTGTTTTTTTAAAAGAAAAGTATTGATTTAGGAGCAGAATTGTGCAGTAAAGGGAGGATTCCAGGGCTGTGGAATACATGGGCTCTGCTTAAGTTTGTGTGCTGTAGTGGAAAAATTTAATACATTTCCAAAAATGTAGGAGAAAAAAAAATCTAGTTTTTTAGTTACTCAAGGGACTTGAAAGAAAAGAATTACATACAATAATCAAAAGGAAAAACTGTTACTACCTTAAGCACTTAAGCAAAGGATTTCAGGGAATGGTTCTATCAAATGATTTTAAAATTGCTTTCCTGGCAACAGCCACAGAAAACCTCAACGTGTTATATACAAAGACTTCCTTAAGGCACAGTGCTCATCATTAAATCAATCTCTGTGCTCCTTCTTCACATGCAAGCTTTTTTAATTTAGTGAAATCCAGATCTAGGAAGTAAAATCAAAGTCCCAGAAGCGCTTCACTGCATTTCCACTCAGTGTGATGCTGCACCATAAGCAATCGGCTTATGCTATGTATTTATCACTTTGAATTGCAGCAATTAACACCTACCAGATACATGTTAAGTGTTGTACTCCAAGGCCTTACCTTCACTAAGGGGGAAAAAAAGATGTGTTTTTAACATATTACAATCCTAGACAAAGCAAGCTGAACTTTAAAATGTGTTGGCTGGCCAAGATAAACCTTAAACTTTCCCCTAAGATTTATCATCTAAGACCTTATCTACACACACAAGTCATGCAAGTATAAAGCTAAGGTGTGAATTTAAACTGATGCCATTATCTATATAATAAGATTGCTGGAATGTCACTCTGTGCATAATTCAGAAGCCTAAAATGTCAGTAAAGTCCATGTGAAGCCATGGAAGCAACTACAAGCATGCTTGAGAGCTGGTTTTATTTAAGTATCAATAGGTTGAGTCATCAGTGGGTTTCAAAGTCTGTTACTACCCAATTTGTAAGTTCTCAGCCAGTTTTGACTTTATGAATTACACCTGTGTGGTGTTCAGCTACAGTAAGGCATGTATCTATGCCATGCCAGGAGTCCTAGACCATTGTGATATCATCGGTCACTCAATCAATCACAACCCTTAATCTACAGCTAATTTACATGCAACAATTTCATTGGTTACATGAGGGAGACTGCACAGATGGAGGATTACTTGGCCCAACTGCCACAGACATGCACTCAGCTGCCACCCACAAAATAACACCTAGCATACACAATGACCCCAGACATACAGAGCTCCTCACAGCAATACACACCCCTCATTCACCATTTGTATAAATCAACACAACCTCCCTAGACACAAATCATCACATCCACCCACATACTACCACCAGCAGCATGCACAATAGTCCCAAACATCACCTGGAAGCCTAGACCAGCTGTTGAGGCACCGTGAAGGGATGGAAACAGCTACAAACACAGATGAGAGATATTTTGGTTGAGAATATCACCAGGATTGGACTTAACTGGGATTCAAGGTCTGTTACAATCCCATTTTAAGTTCTTAGCCATTTTTCGCTTCTTTTTTTTTTTACGTACAACTTTATGAATTACTGCCATGCAACTTCACAGGCTTTCAGTTACTAGTACAGGAAAAACTGCCCAGGTGAACACTCATTCTGGTAGAAGAGTGCCCTTCTGGTTTAGTTTATGGCACTTCAGAAGGGGTTTAGCCTATGTAGGTGTTTATACCAGAATAAGAGAGCACATCTACATGAGGACACTCATAAAATTTAAAGGGGATTAAACCTGTGTGAGTGCTCTCAACCACAAATAACATGGTTTAATGTGATTTAGATAGTGCACTTTAAATTCACTCCCTTAGTTAATCTGGTTTAACTTTCCTGATTTTCCCCATGTAGACATTCCCAATGTCTACATGGGGGTTACACTTGTATAAATGGACCTGTGTAACTGGTAAAAGTATTCACATGTACACAAGCCCAATATGTGTTAGCTGACAACTTACTTTTCTACACTAGGATTTAAACACATGTTAAAAAGACACCTTTTTTCCTTATGAAGACATGGCCCAAGTGGATTATCACTTCCCCACCAGCTGTTTAGCAGATGCAAAAAAGGAAGGAGGGAGGGAGGTTGCCTCTGACATGGTCTACATTAAAAACTTTTATAGGCATAGCTATGTCAGAGGTATGAAAAAACCACACACCCCAGGTGACACAGCTTTGCTGACAAAACCCCCAGTGTAGATAAAGCTATGCTGAGAGAAAAGTGCTTCTGCTGACATAGCTAACATCATGTGGGGAGGTGGTGCTTCTACACCAACAGAAAAACCATGTCTTTTGCATACACTAAGGGGCTATGAGGGTTTAGGCTCCATAGTATAGACGTAGCCTTTGTTCCATGAGCCTTGTTTACATTGGCCTCTGTCTCTGCCATCAGTGAGCAACCAGTGATGTAGCTGCACTGGTGCAAAACCTAGCGTGGGCAAGGAGAGCCACAGTTTGCACTGACGGAGCTTAGCCTGGTTTCAAGCAGGAGTAAGCTCGACTTCACAAATAGTGGCTGTGTCCGTCTGTGCTAAGGGTTGCAGAGAGGCAGTTACACCATTGCCTGGCCACCAGTGGCTGAAACCAGGTCATATCCCCAGTGTAGACAAGGTTCAAGGAGGAATTTTTCAAACTCATTGCAGCTGTTCTTGGCTGGAAATGAATGAAAATATGGAAGCTTCTGGAAGGCTAATAGCTGCCACCACTCCCTGCAACTGTAGGGGATGAAAGAAGTCCCTGCTACCTTTCCTGAGACAGGAGGAAGAGATTATTTTGTCACGTATTCTCTTCTCCTACAAAAAGATTTTTTTTTGAAATAAATCAACTTTGTTATCAAGGGGTTCCAGTGTGATTGCAAAGCCGTAGGTTTAAAATAACTAATTTCCTATTCCTTAGCAGCATGACAGTAATACATAATGTGCTGCTATTTCACAAAAGGAGGAGTCTTGAAAAAACACAGATCAGAAATGGATAGGCAAAATCACTAAAGTCATAGCTTCACTTTGAAAGAATGTGCCTGCAAAGTGCAATGGAATGACAAGCTCCAAGGGGAGAAACAATCCTAGCCCAGTCAGTGTGGTGGAGGAATCCCCCCCATCAGCTCCTGCTTTGCCCAACCTGACTGATTGCTGCCAGGTTATCTAATTTGCTATATTAGATCATCTAATATCTAATAGACTTTCAATATTTCATAGAGATTGACAACCTGGTTCCACTTCTCCTTTCACTTATACTACGTAATTTCATTGATCTCAATGGAGTTATTCCTGATTTGTTCCAGTATGAGTGGCCGAACTCCTCAGCTACAACTCAGAGATACACAATGAAGCTTGTGTACATGCACAAAGAAGGCTTTTGTGATCCCCATAATCTTGGCCTGACTGTATGCCAGGCTAGTCCCCTAACATAATGTAGAGCACAATTAAGGCTACTCTAAATTGCACTGGTGGTCAGTGGCCCCAAACGTCCCATTTGGAAACCGGGAACAGAAGGGAAATTACCTCTTTCTTCTACCCATTATTGCAGCAGTGGCAAAGTAGTTGCTGCATCAGCTCTGTGCAATCAGTGGATCTCTCAGCTACACTAGGCCAATCCTTTTATGGCCAGCAACAAATGCTTTGCTTTGCAGTGTAGAATCTGAGTCCCTAAGTAAAGACTCAAGCAATATACATTTGTATTTACAGGTTACATTTTTCTAGCCCACTTTTACATTTCTGTTGCATGCTATTGACTGGTTTATGTTGATTTAAGAATATCTTAACAACCTTTGGCACTGGTCTAATTAAATTGACTTTAAGTCATACCTATAGGTAAACCAGTGCAACTTTCTGCACAGACAAGCCCAACATCTGGTGATCAAAACAGGATGTTTTCCTCTGTCAGTCAGTTGAGTCTTCTTTATTATGTATCTTTCAACTGCTGCTCTAAAAGTGTATCCTTGCAGATCACCTTTTTTGCCTCCTAGATCTGAATACTGGCCCAAGTACTACTGTCACCTATACCCCATAATGTTACATTATCCAATAGAACAGAAACCAAATTATAGTAGGAAAAACAGAACATCTATCTATATTAAAAGACAAGGAGAACTTAATAGAATCACTTAGATAATCGGTTTGAAATATCTTCTTGGAGGAAGATATGGGACTAAACTTAGAGCTGGTTAAACAATAGAAAAGTTTTTCTAAATATTTTCATTAAATACTTATTCCTTTTTGTCAAAAAAAATTTGAAGTTTGAAATTTTTTGGCCAGCTCTAACTAAGATAGTGTCAGTTCTGGGAGGTATTAATGAAATTTAAGATATAAACAGCACCTCTGATTTAGATTTTAACCAATAAACACCAATAAAACACCCCCAAATTCCATAAATCAATCAATCAGTATTTATCCAATAAACACTGAAAAAATTCTGGAAATGGTTACTCTATTTGCATTGACTTTGCCCCTTTTCCAGTGCAGTTTGTTTGTATAGCTGGTGTTCCCGCTCCCTGGCTTGTATCATCTAAAGGCTTGTCTACATGTAGCAGTAATGCAGACCATAGGGGTGTTATTTCCAAAGAGCACTAATGTGTTCCACATTAATTGGCCCATATAGACCCTGCTGGTGCACACTGAAGGTTCTCTAGTGTGATTCAATGTAATGTTCTGAAACAGTACTACATTAAAGCGCATTAGGGAACAAATGCGCTAAATTCTAAACCAGGGGTTCAATAAGAGGGATGCAAAACTTAAATGAACAGGTACGACATTTTTATTCATATAATAAAAATGACAGTAGGTCCTATTTAGAGAAGAATTTTGGGAAATACTCAAAAAAATCTCATTACAATATATTAGAGAGAGTCCCTGAAACCTTCAGTTTTTGGACATCTACATAGAACTTGAATTGCTAAAAATAATTCCCCCAAAATGAAATTAATAACCCCACCAAAAAACAAAAAAGCTCCCAGAGCCCTAAATAGAAAGCTGTACGATTATTTTTGACAACCCAAAGTAGTAGTATTGTGAACAAATATAGCATCCACCCACAACTCATGCTCAATAATATTAGTCAGTCACTGGAGTTGTACAGCTCCTTAAATCAGAAGCTTTTGTTCATTTGCAGTTCAAAGTATTAATCTTTAAAAAAAACTTTTATAAACATGTATGGATTATAATGAAGATCAACAGTGACCTATCAAAAAGTGACCTGGCCGAAAGCAAAAGCTGGCATTGGCGGCACCAGCTATAATTAAGGTTGTATAACACTTCCTATTATAAGACCCTGTTTTCAGTTGCTTTTAACTTTGCCAAACTTTAATCATTTGGGCTGGATCTATGTCCACTAAAGCATACTCATTTTTAGATACTGGAACAGAACATAGTATTCCTGAGTCTCATCATTCCTCTGCTGTCAGCAAATACCTTGAAACTCACTGACAGTGCCCCATCCTCCTCTAGTGCTAGTCCACATAGCAGTAGTAGGTTGTCATCCTCTATCAGTTACTGTTAGGTCAAGTGCCACAGATCTGCATGGTGGATCTAAAGTCTCAACCCTGCTGATGACCCATGTGTGTGTCAATACAATGCCACGTGACGGAATTTCTGTTTTTTCACTTTGCTTTTTCAAAACAAAAACAACCTAGATTGTGTGCATGCACGCAACCACACAAAACTACGCCACCATAGAATCATAGGCCTGGAAAGGACCTTGAGAGGTCATCTAGTCCAGTCCCCTGCACTCATATATCAGGACAATATTACATAGACCATTCCTGACAGGTGTTTGTCTAACCTGTTCTTAAAAATCTCCAATGATGGAGATTCCACAACCTCCCAAGGCAATTTATTCCAGTGCTTAACTACCTTGGCAGTTAGGAAGTTTTTCCTAATGTCCAACCTAAACCTCCCTTGCTGCAATTTAAACCCATTGCTTCTTTGTCCTATCCTTGGAGGTTAAGAAGAACAATTTTTCTCCCTCCTCCTTGTAACAACCTTTTATGTACATCTTTTCTCTTCCTGAGGGGTCCTGCCTCATTTGTTACACACCTTCCAACTTCTGCAACAAATGAAGCAAGGGTCCTACAGACAACAACTCCTCTATTAGACAGCCCTGATTCATCTTCAGAGCAGGCCCACTCTGTGCCTTGAATGAGGCAGGAGTCCTGTGGGAAAATAGAATGTGGTCATGTAATTAAAGACTGAATCGTAACGCATACATGTGCAGGGGACGAGTTAAGGTTGCACTGGCAAACTTTTGAGGCCTTGACTTTGGAACCTTCATAAGATCCTTTTAATGTAGTGTTTTGTGTGCAACAGTCAGATAATATTAAGTGCATATTCTATGTGTGGCAGTGAACACTCCTACACCCCTCATAATACGGCTTGATTTTTACTTAGCCCTAGATCCATTTTGAATTTTAGAAGTGGACATATTCATGATTAATACTTTATCCTTTTCCAAATTTATGTTTGGTACAAGGACTAAGGCCTCGTCTACATGAGAAAGTTGCACCAGTTTAACTAAAGGGGTGATTTCATGAAGTGTAGTCACACAGCCTTTTGCACAAATGTAAATAGTTTTAAAAAACAGAGTTATCTGAAACCAGTATAACTTCTGTTTATGAACTAAACCTTAATCTTACAGATTTAATAAAATGACCCACCCACAACATCTCCTCTCCTTCTGCAGCTTGACCTGTTTTCTCATTATGAGAGAGGTCACTTGCTAAGTATTATTATCACTAAGTTTAAGAGCTTTAATATAACTTTTTATGCATACATCTTAAATTACTTTACAAAAGGTAGGTAAGTATCAGTGGATAACATTTACAAGAATACTTATGTCTCAGTGGAAGTCAGTGGGGCATAGGCACTTGTAAAATGGAGACAGCAGGTAGAATTTTCAAATGGGGAAACTGAGGCACAGGCAATGACGTACAGTTGCCCAACATCCCATAGCAGGCTAGTAACAGAGCAAGGAACAGAGCTCAGATCTCGCAGTTCCCAGTCCAGTTCCCCTTCCATCAGATAATGCTGCTACCCAATAATAATCAGCTGGAAGCATAGACTGAAGAACTGCAGATAGTGGGCAAAGAAAATAAATCTAGTTCAAGAACACGAAACAAGGAAGTTTCCCATTACATTCCAGTTTAAGGAACTCCTCCACCCTGAGAAACTATAGATGTCAGATTTGATCTCATTTTCACCTGTATAAACCCCAAAGAGCTCCACTGAAGGCAGTAGTGTTAATCCATGTTTACACAGGGTGAGATCAGTATCCAGCCCTGTAGCTTTCACTTGGTGTTAATTATATCTGCAGCATAAGCACATAAGCAGCACAGGAAAAGCAGCAGTTACACAACCTGTTTCCAAAATTATTGGAGGGAAAAGCAGAGGACTCAGATCTCAGAGACTTACTCTCCATGAAAAATAAATGGAAGTCAACACTTTAAATGGAAGATATCATACTTAAGGTGAGTTATTTTATTTAATTAAATATATATTTTTAAAACATACTGTGTAAAGGAATTAGGATTCTCAATAATTTATTATGTACATTAGCAAATTCGGTCTACTGTTATACACAGAGCACTGAAGAGTATACAGGAGGAGCTGTGCCAAGTTCTTCAGGACCAAGGCAAAGCTATTGTACAGATAACCAGCTCAAAATGCACTCTTCTCAGTTCATATCTCTTTAAATTAATTCTGGCCATTACTACATTAAATGCTCGATGAAAGGTCAGGGCCCAATCATGCAGGACATTGAGCTCATATTGGGAGTTCAGGGTGCTCAGCAACTTACAAGATTGAGCTCTAAGAGAGGTTAACATTGCACTACTCAGTAGTAAAGAGCCTTTAGGGTCTGATTCTGCCCTTTCTTACACTGGTGTAATTCCACTGAGGTGAATAGAATGTCATTGGTATGAAACCAGTGTAGGCAAGATCAGAATCAGGCCCGTTAGGTCTATGGGGGTGGGTTAAGCAGACTGAGCTGGGGTGGTTTCTTTTTTCCTGTCCTTGTAAGATAAGCTGTAGTTTATCTTTAATTCTCAGTCTCCACAGGGCTTAAATCTCCCCATTCTCTGGAAAGTAATACGCAAAGGTAATTATCCATCTTGTGTAAACAACTGCAAGCACTGCTCAGATTTCCTGGTCCAACAAAAAACAGATCCAAGTGCCTGGCATACACTGACCATTCTTAGCAAGGCAGTTTAGCCTTCCTATCAGCTTTCCAGAACTCTGAAGTAATTCAAGGTACTGCAGCATTACAAGCTTTCCACTGCAATGCCAGTTTGCTTTCCTATTTCAGGAAAGAAGTCAGCTCTCGGACAATTAAACAGCACCCAAGGATTAACAGAGGTAAAGTAATCAGATTGTGCATTGGTTTCCTGTAGGCACTCTATGGTATTTGTAACATTATATGTAAGGCACCTGTCATCTCACAGCTGAACACACAGCAAACTGTGGGACCTGTCTTAAGTGACCACATAAAGGGACTGACAAACATTGATTGCTCAACAGAGGTGGTCTTCTACTAAAGATGGAGTGGAACTGTACTCAGTACATCTGGGGATATTTTGTTGTGACTGCTAATAAGGGTAGTCTTTTGTACAAGTTGCACTGTATACCAGTGACCACTGGTGCCAAACAATAGCACGATCGCTTATGGTTTTGTCAGTGTAGTGGTTGCCATGGCCTTTGCCAAAATGATTTCCTTGGATCCAAGTAGCCCTAAGATCTTGCTACATTCCTTTCCGTGAAAAAGGAGTTTCTTGAAGCAGTTACTTCCTTGCAAGGTACCTCCTTGAGTCACAACGAAGAGCTAAGCTGCAAAATCAGTTTCATGGTATATCTGCAGCAACTTCTCTGCTGTTTTTAATCACACAGCTTTATTCATAGAAGAACAATGGGAAAGCAGAGTCTATTAGCAAAGAAATCAGTTGGATGCTAGCTGACTGGGTCCCTGGAAAGCCTCAGTCCAAAATATCCGTCTCAAATGGGACCAGGTGGTAATATGTCAAGTTGGTGACATAGGCTGCTGGATCATCAGTGTCTTCTAGCTCTGAAGTAAACTCACTAACGGTTTCAAACCTAAAATTAAAAAAAAAAAAGTGTCAAATCACTTACACAACATGGGACAAAGGAGTAGGGGACAAAGGAAAGAATGAACAGAAACTCTGGAAAGAGAGGTAAAATAACTGAAGACTGACTCCAGGAAACAATGAGAAAGATACCTGCTAGGGAACCATGTGGAAACAAGTCCACAAACAAGAATGCTTTCTTAAGCTCTATCTTCAGCTAATGTTACTTGCCCACCTTTCAGGACAATGGTTTGAGTAATTATTACCAACTAGCCTTAGTTCACATCAGACCAGAGTAACAGTATTTCTGATGCTTTATTGCAGCTTTATCTTTGTGCCAACTACTTTGTAAGAGAATGATCCTCCCAGGGATCCACCCCTTCTTCCAGTACCTCAGTGCTTCACCCTAATGAAGCAGTGCTTTGTTTTTCAGAATACTCCACCAAGGAAGGCCCATATGGACTGGACTACTGGTGGCTCACAGATCACAGTCTGTGAACCATTGACAGATTGTAATTACGCTTCTTTGATACATTGGCCAAAGTACTATGGTATCTACTGCCAGTTTCAGAATCATTGAGTGTTACATGACTAGAGAGACCCCCACATCCCACCCCCAGTTAACAGTTGGCCTCTGTCTTTCTAAACCATGGAAATGAATGGAGGGAGGATCAGTTTGTTTTCAGTAAAATAGGATGGCTATCTTCTTAAATACATGCGCTGAATAAAAACCAAACCAAACCTCATAATATAGTATGGTACCCATATGGAGGTAGTAAGTTATCCAATAGTGTTTATTAAAAATTATTACCACAAGCATGAGCACCCTAGTATGACAGTTGCCACCTATGGCTTTTGTCATCATAGTACTTGAGTATTGTGGATTTGTGATGCATTGTTAGTGTGTCATATGAAAGTTGGCCTAGGTCAAAAACAGTAGTCAAGTCGTTCTCGAGAATTCTTTTCTCCATGACACCCTACTACCAACCAACCACAGGAAGGCTGTGTTCCCAGGAAGTCAATGTTCTATCAAGCAATGTCAGAGATCTAGGACAGGAGTTGATTAAATTTTACTAGCCAAGAGAAGTTCAAACTATGGTAAGTGCTTCACATGCAGTCATTCACGTAAGAAGAACCTCTAGGGCTAATCCCACTCAACCACAGACTCATATGCAAGTAAACCACCATACTCTCTCCTAGGTTAAAACATGCTGGTGATGAAGGAAGGAAGCTAGCAAGGAAGCACTGGAAAAATGAGTCTGTAATTGAGGCCCAAATCCTCCCATTTCATTCTCACAGCCTTTGGCAGCTATTTCAAATGCTTCTGTTCTGAGAACACAGAAGACAGAGTCTGAATGGAATCTGGTTTTGTTTTGGTTCTGAAAATGGAAATAGAATCCTTTCCATTTATATACAAGGCTTTGCATTTGGCTTCTGCAACAAACCAGAATAAGGAACTAAACTATGATGGAATGACTACAATTTCTTGCAGAGTCTGTGTATCCCTCTCTAATCTCTACAGCCTGACTGCCATCTCTTACTCACACAAGGTTTTAGCAAACCAAGTTTAGTTCGACCAGAATAAAAGATGATCCTATTCTCAGTTTCTCCTCCTTTGACATCTTCTGCACCACCTTCATGCTGCTGCATTATGGGACCTGCCTCACTTGGGATGGAGCCAATACTCATATTTCCCGACATCTTGTTAGACATCATCGAATTCTCTGAAGAGAGACCAAACAGATGGAGCTTTAAATAGTTCAGTGCAAAGCTGGGTCATCACATTAATCTGAACTGATTAGACTGCTGCAGCTGAGTAACATGACTACAGTCATCCCAGCAACTCTTATCACAGATTGCCATTGGGGCACGCTATTCCAGAGATGAACCAAAAGTGCTGGGACAAAGAAATAGCAGCCAAAAGCTTCCAAACCCACATCCAATTTCTCCATCAAACTCTTTCTTTTGGTTTCAGAAGCCTCACCAGTCATTGGCAGGAATGTTTTAAACACTCCATTGCATTCTGACACCAGGCTTCTATCTATTTTCCATAGTCTTATGTTCAGGGTGAGAAAACTAGAAAAGTAGGAGACAGGTCTGTTAAGATTCTATCTTTCCCCCATCAGTATCTCCACTGAAGAAGAGATGACACTTCTGTTTAAAGTGGGACATGCACCATAGACTCTGCAATATTTTAAAATCTTCATGTGAAGCTGAACTCAGTTAAGGAGACTGCTTCAGACAGCACAGCAGTAGGATACAAAACATTCTTCTGAGTCATTACAAACAAGTCTTTTTCCCAAGTGAGAGTTTCTGAAACAATAGTTCTTCAGACTATTAATTACATGCAGATTCCTTCCTCTGTCCCTCACCAATTAGTCCCTCAAAAGATACAACATCCTCACAAAGGGCCTATTTCTCCTCTCATTGTACACACTGATGCAAAAGGGGTAATTTCTCTCCTTACAATATGATTACACCAGTGTAAATCATGGGTAAGTGAGAGGAAATCAGGGACAGTGCGCTGCTGATGAAGAAAGTATTAGCTTAATCTTCCTCTCATAATTTACATGATTGTAAGACAAGAATATCTCCACAGATGTCAATGAAGTAACACTAGTGTAAAATTGGTGCGAGAAGAAAACCTGGTCCCATGTATCAGCCCGCATAAGATTAGTATCTATATAGCGCCTCTGCTCTCGATGGGTAGATCTTAAAGGTCAGTGGTAGCATTTTCTCTTCCTGATAGTAAATGGTAGGATTTTACATTTCTGGCAATGTTCTATTCCCAACATTAGTATTTCAGCATAGCTCTCTATTTAACTTATTTGCATTTGCTAACATAAAAATCGCCTAGCCAGACCTCTACATGCTTAGAACACTACAGTGGGGTTGTCCTTAAAAATGCACATCTTCTGTTGCAGTGGATTTTTACTAGAAAGCGGCATGACCAACTCCACAGTTTTCATCACCCGCTGTTGGCCCAAAGGGTCAAAACAACCCTTGTAAGAGAAGGCTCATGTACAGCAAACCAGTGACTAAATTATAATGAGAAGAAGAGTCTATTTAGCACCTTTTCTCTCAAAGGATTACAAACTATACACAAGGGGATCATTTCTGTCACCTCTGGGATGGAACACAATTGTTTCACAGCATACTGCAACAGTACAACACATTTCAGGACAGGATGTGAAGAACATGGCCAAGTGAAATTCTAAATCCGAATCCTTCCCGAGCTATTCAATGTCACATAAGGCACAAGACAGGCTCTAAAATTACAGGGGAAATTAAAGGGGCAAAATACAATTATCCAAACTGGCATTTGGCCAGATCACCAGCACTAACTCTCCTACTTGCAAAAGTGCTAACATCATCATCTTTAGTGAAGAGTGATCAGGATTTCCATTTTATGGATCTTACAAAACACAGCACCACTCACAATCTAATGCCTCTGTCAGGGTTCCCTCCCCACTCTGAACTTTAGGGTACAGATGTGGGGACCCGCATGAAGACCCCCCTAAGCTTACTTCTACCATCTTAGATTAAAAACTCCCCTATTCCTTGGATTAAGTAACGTTGCCACCACCAAGTGATTTAAACAATCATTTAGGGAGGGCCACTTGGAGCCCTATCTTCCCCAAATATCCCCCCAAACCCCTATACTCATTTTCCTGGGCAGGCTTGAGAATAATCTCCCAAGCCCCTACACCTCCTTTCCTGGGGAGGCTTGAGAATAATATCCTCACCAATTGGTACAGGTGAACACAGACCCAAACCCTTGGATCTTAAAACGATGAAAAATCCATCAGGTTCTTAAAAGAAGAATTGTAATTAAAGAAAAGGTAAAAGAATTACTTTTGTAAAATTAGGATGGTAAGTACTTTACAAAATAACAAAAGACTCAAGAACATAGAGGATCTCCCCTCTAGGCAAAACTTTAAAGTTACAAATCCAGGGATAAACCTCCCTCTAGACGAAGAAAATCACAAGCCAAAATAAAAGTAAGCTAACACATTTCCTTATTATTACCTACTAATTCTAAGTTGGATTGCTTGCCTTCTTGATCTGTCTCCAGCAAGCACACAGAACAGACAAACAAAGAACAGACAAAACAAAGCCTTTTCCCCCTCCTCAGATTTGAAAGTATCTTGTCCCCTTATTGATCCTTTTGGTCAGGTGCTAGCTAGGTTACCAGAGCATCTTAACCATTTACAGGTAAAAGGATTTTGTGCCTCTGGTCAGGAGGGATTTTATAGTACTGTATACAAAATGGTGGTTACCAGAGGTAAAAGTAAGCTGGTCCGGTCTGGTGTACCAGCAAGAGCCAGTATGCCATGCTAGACCGCACCGGCTTCCACGGCGGGGACTTAAAGGGCTCTAGGCTGGAGCCTAGAGCTCTTTAAATTCCCTCCCGCAGCTCGGCGCCCGGGCTGGGGCCGGAATTTAAAGGGCTCGGAGCTCTCGCAGCTGCGGGAAGCCAAGCCCTTTAAATCCCCCCTGCAGCTCTGGTGGCTGGGCTGGGACCGCTCAGGACTCGGGCGGGGATTCAAAAGGCCCGGAGCTCCCATGGCTGCGGGGAGCCCCGAGCCCTTTAAATCCCCCCTGCAGCTTTGGCTGCCAGATCTGAGGGAGGGGGGGTGTTAAAGTGGTGGCCGGAGCCCCAGGCCCTTTAATTTGCCCGTGAGCCCCGGGGGCTTCCAGCCACCTCTGCAGCTGGGAGCCCTGGGCTGATTTAAAGGCCCTGAGGCTCCCAGCCACAGCCGGTGCCTGAGGGCCTTTAAATCTTGTGAGGCCCCACCTCTTCTGGTTGAAGCCACACTTCTTCCAGATGAGGCCACACCACACCCCCCTCAGGACTCCAGCAGCACAGGTAAGTCCTGCAAGTTACTTTCATCCCTGGTGGTTACCCTTCCCTTTATATTTATGACAGCCTCTGAATGTTGGACACCAGTTCAGTAAAGACTTAAAGGAAAGAGTGCCATCTATTGAACCTCCAGTATCACTTTCTGAAGTATGGATAGGAAATCTGCACAGAATACCTACAAGTTCAAATCTAGCCAAGCCCTACTTAGCTTACGATATATTTGAGTTGCTGAAGAAAAGTGTGGATCTACTAGTTTTCATTTCAGGTGAGACTAGTCAGTCAAACAGGAATTAGCTCTTATTTAAGACAGAAAGCACAATCCAATCAATTCAATTGTACACAGACTGCAAATGGATTCCATAATATTCCAAAAAATGTATACTTTCACTCAAGATTATCAACCTACATTTACAGCTGCAATATAGGAAACCATCACTAACTGTCTTTGACAAAACCACATCTTATACAAGTGATTCCAGTTCTATCCCTTCTATAAAAATACAACTACAGGAAGGACCTCACTTCAGCCTAAGAACAGCGCATGTATAGATTTGCAGTTATTAACTTCTGAACGTTCCCTGCAAGAGAAAACATGCTACCTCTGAATTTAAAATATGAATGGGTAAAGACATCCTGTTTCATTGGCTTATTTCTTTCACCACAGTTCATCTGAAAACCCTGCATCAGTTATGTATTTCACAGATTTTAAGGCCAGAAGGGCCCGTTCTGATCATCCAGTCAGACCTCGCACATAGCACAGGCCACAGCATTACATCAGCTGATCCCCGATTATAGCCTAACAACTTTTGGCTGGGCTACAGCATATTTTTAAATCAAGACTGGATGTCTTTCTAAAAGAATCTAAGTGTTGGAAAAATCTATTGTGGCCCTTGGTAACTTGTTCCAACAGTTAATTACCCTCGCTATTAAAAATATATGTCTGCTTTCCAGTTTCAGCTTTGATGACTTCAGCTTCCAGACACTGGTTCTTTTTACGCCTACTTCCAGCCATTGGATTATGGCTCTATACGTGCTGCAGTTCAAACTATGTTATCAAGGATCAAAGATTGAAACAAGGAGCAGGATCCTGGCCACATTAAAGTCAACAGCAAAATTCCCATCGATGACAACAGGGGACCTCAATATCCTTTAAACCAGGGATTTACCTTAGGGCCAGTGCCAGTCCTCAAATCCTCCCAGCGGGCCAATAATGTCACTTATGCTGCCCAGAACCCATGCCCCCCCAAACTCCACTCCCCTACCTGCCTAAGGCTCTGGGAGGGAGTTTGGGTGCAGAAGGGGTGAGAGGTTGGGCTCTGGGAGGGAGTTTGGGTGGAGGAGGGAGTCCGGGGTGCAGGCTCTGAGATGGAGTTTGAGTGCTGGGCAGGCTCTGGGTTGGGGCAGAGGGTGGGGGTGCACGAGGAGGGGGTGCAGTTGCAGGCTCTGGAGGGAGTTTGGGGGCTGGGAGGAGTGTGGGGAGGGGTGCAGGCTCTGGAAGGGAGTTTGGGGGCAGGAGAGGGTACATGGGGAGGGGGTGGGGGTGCAGGCTCTGGGAGGGGGTTGGGGTGCAGCACTTACCTGGGGGTCCAAAGTGGGGCAGACTAGGGGGCATCCGCATGCTACTGCCCCCAGGCACCGCCCCCCCAGCTTCCCATTGGTCGCAGGGGCGCTCGAGGCAGGGGCAGTGCGCAGAGGCACAGACCCGCCCCATCCAGCCCTGAGGCCTCAGGGAGGGGCTTGCAGCCACTCAGCTCCGCTGCGCTGCTGGTGGTGGGTGGGGCCCCAGGCCATTTTAAATTGCCAGGGGATGCATGGGGGGGGGGGAAAGGGAGCGCACGGGGGTGGCATGCGGGGCCACGGGAGAGACCCAGCCTCAAAGTTGCTGGAGCTCCACAGGCTACACTAGGGAGGTTCTCGGGCTGCAGATGGCCAGCAGGCCAGGACTTTGAGAACCCTGCTTTAAACAGTTTAGCAAACTGATACAGATCACATTCTAAGTGAAGTTTAGAAAAGACCTTAAGTTTGGAAACCAAAGTTTCTGTCCATTTTATCCATGATGTTTTTCCTCCCTTGGTTTTTACTGGCTTGACTAATGGGTAGTTCAATGTTTTTCACTGCAAATATTTAAAATTCTTGAATACACTGTTACCTCCATCTAGTTAAAGCTATTAAAGTGAAATATCAATCAGTTGGCATGACAGAACTTCACAGGAATGGATTTCCATAAAAATTAGTCTGTCAACATACTCATCGACTCAAACTCGATTTGAAAGCTTTATCCCCAAAGTGCCTACAACGCAGACCCAAAGGGGAAGCAATCACGAATAAGAAGGTATATTTTAGTTACTGAGTAATAAATTACTTGCCTCTTAAGAGGATTTCACTTCTCTAAGGATCCTTCATTTTTCCACACACTTGGTTCAATCCAGCTCTCACCAAAGACAAAGTGTAACAGGCCAGTGTCCGCTCCTGTTCTGAGATCCACACAAACAGCCTGGGATGCTTTCTGTTTGTTAGCACCTCCATGAGTTTTACTGATATTACCTCCACCAAACCACCATCACAATCCTGTGCAGCAGCTCTCTCTGCAGTTTCCCCTAGTCCTCAGCCCTTTCTCTAAGAGAGCGCTCTCACCATCCTGACCTCTTGCTTCCTCTAAACTCTGCTAGCATCCCCCCTTGCACTTCCTTTCTGTGCTTTTTAACTATCCTCTCAGCTAGTAGGATAATTAGCTCCTTAGCTCATCAGTCCTCCCACCCCACAGTTTGATTAGATAATTAAATACTCCACTCCTCCAGCAGACCTTTTCTGGGGGAACTAATTAAAGCTGAGTGATCAGAGTGCTTGGTCAGCTACTGGTTCTCAGCACTCTGTCGCACAAATCAGACCTTTTGTACCTATCGCCCTTGAGGGCCCATGTTGCATCCACAATTTTTCCATCAGAAGAGGGCCAGTCTCTTTTAGGGACACTGCAACTCCCATTGGGAGTCTTTCTATTGATTTTTATGACCGCTGCAATGGGCCCTTAGGGTACGTCTGCACTGCAGCTACAGATGAGCCTCCCAGCCCAGGTGGACAGAGTTGGGTTAGTGGAGCTCATGCTAGCATGCCAAATATAGTTGAGTAGATGTTGCAGCATGGCGTAGGCTCAAGCTAGCCACCTGAGCTCAGGCCTAGCCAGCTCCCTGGGTCCGAGCTTGAGCGGGGAGCCTGAGCCTCTGCTGGCACTGCAATGTCCACACAGCTATTTTTAGCATGGCAGGTTAAGCCCTGCTAGCACACGTCTGTCTACCCAGGCTGGGAGGCTCACTCCCAGCTGCAGCATAGACAAGACCCTTACAGACCAGCCAAATTAACCAACCTTTAATCAGCCAGACTGGCAATTTTACCAACACAGGTCTTCCCACAGCACTGTGTTTGTCTGGGTACTAAAATTTTGTTAGAGACGGTTACAATTAATTTAAAGACACCAATACTCAGGAACAATGTATACTTACAAGTGCTCTGCTGAATCTACATCCAGGTGCTTGTCTTTTCCGTTTGGTATACTGTGGTCAATAACTATTGTTTCAGTGTTTGCTAAACAAAATCCATTAGATCGCATGATTTCTGTGGGGAGAAGGGAAGAAACAGGTAAAATGCTGAAAGTCTGAGATGGTTCCAGAAAAAGGGGGGAGAGGGAGGGCAACACGGCAGGAATAGGGTGGATGTGCATCGCACAAAGTTGACATTGCTGGAAACAGGGCATACTGAAGTGTCAGTGAACATCTGTGCAAGCTAATTTAAAAGAAACAGTCTTTTGATTATTTTGTAGCTTAATGATGAGCTGGGCTCATTTGCTGGCTTCATAGCCCCTTGAGCAACACCTGAGCAATTTTACTTGTGATCAGTCCTACTGAACTCATGTGCTTGAATATTTGCAGTTCAGAACCCTACCACGAGAATATTTAACAAATCTTCCCATCTGGGAGAAGGCCAAATTCTGCTCCCATTAAAGCCTGTGCCACTTCAGTGGTGTGGCATCTGCTCCATAAGGTTATAGTCCAACAGTACTCTTGATTGTATTCTTCCCAGACAGCAAGTTATCATAATTAAACAAAAAGATGAAGAAAAGAAATAATTACAACACTAAATCAACAACAACCTTGGAAGAAAGTTAAACAATAGGTTTTCCAACAGCAATTTTCCTTGGGCCCAATTCTCTATTTCCTTGAGCCATGTGTACTCATTACCTCTCTGCAAATGCTACCAGCTCAGAATGGCTGAATTCTACAGTCATTCTTTATAGGTAGAAAGGTCTGACGCAGTCCACATTGAAATCCGTGGACAGACACCTATTGACTTTATGGGGCACTAGACTCGCTCTAAGTGAACACACAAAGTTATGATATCATAAATACTCAGCAAGCTCACTTCAGCAAGCTTACACTTTTGGGGCCTGAATGCCATTGACTTCAATCAAGAATAGGCCCAACACTTGCAACTCAAATGAGTGATCATTAATTAACAATACTAATTAACTGAACTTGAAAGTTAAAGCTCTCAGGCTAGAAGTGAAGAAACATATCTGCATTTACTTTATAAATTCTGCATGAAACCAAGTTACATTCAGGGGGCAAATTTTCAACTGGTATACATGGATACAGCAGCATTGCCTTTAATGGTTTCTTACCCATTTACATCAGAGATTTTAGCCCCATGTTCGTTAGAACACCTTTTCATTCACTGGGAGCAGTGAAAGTATACTGGGGCTGGCACATCTTTGGATTCTCCGCTCACTTGCACTCATTTCACACTGCCACTGATCTCAATAGATTTTTTTCCTGATATACACCAAATTAAGAGGAGAACCAGGCCCTATTTGTTATTTCTGAGCATTATTCGCAAGAACAACCAGGAACTATCCTGCTGTTGAAAGTTAGATGAGGTGGATCTGGACACAAAAGATTTGCATCTTGAACCCAAAGAGTTTGCCACCCTGTGATACCTACCAACCTTAGTTGTGAAAAGACCTGAGGTTTGAATTTTTTACAATAGAGATACGTTTTTGCATTCAGACTAACACTCATGTGCCTCCATGTTTATGTGGAAAAATTAATCTCTGACTTCTAGTCTATTTTTTATTGCACCCAAGTTGAATAGAATGTATATGTGAGTGGTTTTACATTGAATCCCTCCAGAATTCCACATCAGCTGTGACTCACTGTCAAACATTGTTCAGTAGATTGAGATGCAAACTCAAGGATCAGATTCTGCTTTCATCTGGTGAGCTTTGTTTGTTTCAAATATTTTAATCTGGAGTGAACTGTGTTGGACACAGTTTTTTTTTAGTGAAAACAAAATATTTTTGCAGAGTATTCTGAGGTTACAAGTCACCTAGAGAGTTGTATTAGATCCAATGTAAAGCAAGCTCTGCATGTCACAGTTTTTTCCAAGTGTCCTTGACGTGACCTAAGAATATTACAGCATTACTCCTGCAGTACGAAGCATTTTAGAAGTTAACCTTTAGTGCCATCTGCTGGAACCATCAACTAAACAATGCAGTCATTTCAGTGTGTAAAATTCAGACTAGAGTTGTGTCAACTAAACATCATATTCTGGTCTTTGTTTTGAAATTCTCTATAACAGCCAGTCAGTCCATAAGACTGACTACCCCAGAGTGCTTTAGGATATCCAGACAGATAGGAAAAAACAAATCAAATCAGGTGTGATTATAAACTGTAGGACCTGACTATAAACTGTAGGAGTTAATTTGGGTTTAAAAATGTAGTCTTGTTCAGGTCCCATTGTTTCCATAGCTCCTCTACACATAGGCCTTGCCGAATCTACTCACTGCTAGTTCAGGCTTCACTCTTTGTATCTGAGCACTCATACATGAGAATTAAGATAGTGGTCTCCATACAATTCTTTACCTACTATTAAAAATGTCAGTGACCCTCATTCTCTTACACCCACTTTGGTGTAACTTCGGGGGCTTCCACAAAGTTGTGCTTGATTTACACCAGTGTAAGAGGGAGCAGCACCAGAACTAGTAGCTGCCATCTTATTGCACTCTTAGAGCTGCAACAGAATGGAGCCCAGACTATTGCTTAATCACCACATTCCATCTGCTTTTGGACCCATCACGTCACGCATGCAGAGATGCACACAGACTACGTTACTGTTAAGTAGTTACCTTTAACTACATTTTTCTTCAGAGAACAGAACAAGCCTTAAACCCTATAAAAACAAAAAAATTGATTCTCCAGGGTTTAACTAGTTCAGTTCCAATGGAGTTATACTTGATTTATACCAGTATAAGTGTTGAGGGAATCAGATCCAGTTTGTCAATTTTCGGTATTTTAAACTGCAATTTTTCTTAGACTTTCTTTTAAAGTACATTGTTTAAGAGCATTTTGTTTCAAATTACATATTCTTAAGGCTGGATTCTGCCACCCTTACTGACACCGAGAAGCAACTTATTCTACACGTAGTCCCATTGAATATACTCTTTAGCGTGTTTTCAGAGAAACTTTTCAGGTATATAGAAGCAAAATAAATGGCATATAGTCTAGCACATCATGCATTTAAGTGGGTGACTGATGCAAGAACTGTGCTCAGAAATGATATATGTAATTTCTAATTAACGTATACATAATCTGTCTAGAAATTCATATCTTTGCCATTAGAACTGGCCTAGACGTCTTTGTTCTGTACATTAGTAAAATGACTAAAAACAGATCCTGAACAAGCTAAATTTTGCAAGATGATATAAAGAACAAATGACTGATTTTCTGTGTTTGCATTTACTCCCTCTCGGGATACATTTGCACGTCATATACCAATATAGGAAAAACCTACTTTCTTTTTTGGTTCAGATTAATGAATTTACCCACCTCTACTTGACTCACATCCTGGTCAAGGAGGATTAGGTACAGTAAATGGATTCATGCCCTCCCTCACTCCCCCAAGCATACGAGTAGATATCTGAAGAGACAGACACATAAACACTTCATTGAAGAGGAGACTGAATTTGTACATGGAAGCCAAACTAGGCATGGAATCACTGTTCCGCACTTACACCTGCTCTTGTGTTTCATTTAATTTTTTTTAATGCTCTTCACCATTGTTTATACAGGTGGGTTTACTGTTAAGTTTCTCAGTCATGCTTTATATTAAGGGCACATTTATAAATCATTTATAAAGGGTTAATAAACTCTAACAAATGATTACTTCGAACCAGGGCATATAATCAAGTACGAAATTTTCTATTTACTGATGTAGTCACAACTATCTGTAAGATATATTACTCATGTCTTCTATATCTTTTCACTTTGTGTTAACCCTTCTTAAAATATTTATAAATACATCCTTAGTACAAAATGTGACCATTTTGCATGTTATAGAAATATACTTTATTTAGTTCACGTCCTCTCAGTTTTTACATTGCGATGCAACAGTACAGAGAGCACAAGGACACAGCCTTCCCAAGGAATGGCTAATGGACTCCAAGCAGCGGAAATAAGAGTCTGAAGATCGTATAATGCCCAAAGGAATCATCTCAACATGCCCTATAGCTCTGCTGCATATTCTTACGATATTCTATACATTAGAAGGCAAGAGAATGGGGAAAGTGGGGGGCGAAGGGTTTCTTCTGAAATGTTGAGGAGGGAGGGGAGGGAAAGAACAGACAAATATTTTAATTTAATAATTCTTGTGTGCATTCTAGCGAGCTAATAATTCTTACCTGATATTTTAACTGGACTCTGAAAGCTTGGTTGAATTTTATGGACATTGTCATTTTTTAACACTTGATCTAATGGAGATCTTTCAAAGAAGGTAAGGACAACTTCAGATCTAGAATACTGAAAAAGAACCAAAGAAATAAATATTTTCAAAGTTTAAGGCCCAGACTCACCGCTTGGTTTGTTTATCCTGTTACGCCCTACTTCCCACCTGTCACTGGGCCAAATCTTGAGAAATGCTGAATACATGCAATTCCTATTGACAACATGCAACTCCCATTGACAACATTAAGCATTCCAGATGCCCAGTGCCTCTCAGGGTTTGTCTAATAAATTATGACTACTTAATGGATGTCTTTATTTTTGTTACTTGCCCATCAGTGATTTTCAAGGCACTTTCTATAAAATATAGTTAATGATCCTTATAACAAACTTATTTGTCCAGTAGGGGAGGCTGGGAGGGAACCTCTAACACTGAACTCATCTGGACATGCCAAAAATCTCACGAAGTCTGAAACTCCTCTCGCTGGCACTCCTTTTCACTAGTGTAACTCCACTGACTACTGTGCTGTGCATTTTGCTCTACACAAGAACAAGTAGCCAACCAGGTCCATGATCTGCAGATTTCAAAATGACCAACCATTCACACTAGTTATCAGTCACCATGGTTGCCAATTACTCAAGTACTTTTCTTCCCCATAAGTGCTTTGTTTGCTCATGAGTTAGTTTCCTTGGTAAAGACACTGACACAGCAGATGTGACTACACACTTTGTAAGTATCTGAGACACTGAAATATAGCAATATGACTGTCAGGCAGAATGATCATGTCTGGCACATGATCTACTGGCTACACCATCTTATGATAGGACCTTGGTTGAAAATATACAATAAAAATACATTGTATTTCCATGCTGCATTCCATTTGAAGAACTCAAAGCACTTAAAATGAATAAAATCGCTCAGTATCCCTGCAAAGTATCCTTATCCCCATTTTATTCATGGGGAAACTGAGGCACATATGTTCAGTGACTTCCCCATTTATATACCAACGCCAGTGCCATGACCAAGAATGCAACTCAGCTTCCAACTCCTGCATGTGTGGTTGAACTTCAAGAGCAATTGCTCTTTTACAAGATCGTCCCAAGGATCTTTAAGTGTTTTGCATATATTAATCAAGCCTCAACATAACCTCATCATGGAGATAAATATTATAATATCTTTTGTACAGATGGGCAACCCAAGGAACAGAGAGGTTAAGTGACTTGTCCAATTTAAAAAGCGGACTGAATCTAGGATCCTGATAATATTAAAAGGAAGGATTTGGGGTTTTTTGATTTAATATCCCACCCTGTGTTCCAACACAACAACACTCTGAAACTAAGTTAGAGGAGCTACATCTGGACAATGGGTCATCATGCATGCAGAAGCCTGGGATAGCAGTGGCAAGACTATAAATAACACCCATTATTATTATTATTCATTGAGCACCTTCAGTGTGCCTCGTGCAATAAAAACAGGGAAATACATGGTCCCTGCTTTACTGAGCTTACAATCTACAGCCCCAATAATGCAATCAGAAAACACAGAGGTAGACCCTTGTGCCATACAGAGCCCGACTGAAATCAATGGGGGTCTGCTCATGTGGCTCTAATTACAAGATTGGGCCCTCAATTCAACACACCATGCAGGTCAGATATATTACCCTGAAAGACAAGGAGATGATAGTCATGGCAATGCCACAGGTCACTTTGTAGTAAATGTTATGTAACAGAACATTACTTAGATCACTGGTTCTCAAACTGCCGGCCGCTTGTGGTCCAATCAGCACACAGCTGCAGCCCCTGTGACAGCCTCAGGACCACACGGGTAGTGTATATATATGTTGTGTGGATTCAGCCCTCATAACAGAGAGAGCTGCATATGTGGCCCACAATGGTAAATAGGTTCAGAACCACTGAGTTAGATGGATTAACTCTGACAGGCTCCAGATAAGAACTTGTGTTGAAATGAGGGATGTACCTGACTGGAGAGAGGGTGATAGTTTGGTGCACTAGGAAAAGCAGGGTCCTCTGGGTAAAAAGAAGGATACCAAAGGGCTGCTTAGGAGCAAAGGCAGCAGGGGTAGAAACAAAGGGTAGGGTACTCTGAGGGTTGAGATACAGAGAGGGATGATATGCAGAATCTTGAACAGCTCCTTCTGCCTCTGCAAAAGCTCAAACAGCCCCATGCCTTCCCATCTAAACGAAGAGGGCAAGTTACTATCCACCAGGTCTGAAGTTCAGTAAGGTGGTACTTAGCATACTTACTTTCCAAGGCATATTTATAATAATCTTCAGAAGCTTCTCCACTTCGTTAAGCCTGGCTTCTATATCACGGGCCTCTTTTATTGTGATTAGTCCTAGAAACAAGGCAAACACATTGTAAGCAAGAATGAAAATACAAAACATGCAAGCGGATATCTATATGTAGTAGACAGATCTAGTTTGCTCAAGAATATGTGGAAAGGCATCAAACAGCATGCCTAATTGATACACGTCTTTTACCTCAGGAGATGATGACACATTGTCCATTTGTAGCCCCCCTAACTTAATTTCAGAGTGTTGTTGTGTTGGAACACAGGGTGGGATATTAAATCAAAAAACCCCAAATCCTCTTTCTAGAGCCATGATCCATCTTTATTTCTCAAAGAAGAGTGGAAAAGAAAATACCCACACAAGAGAAGAGGAAAGAATCAAACACAAGCTAAACAAAGTTCTTTGAGAGCAGTCTCATATTTCTTTGAACGTAATATGCTACAAGAGCAACAATCAAAGGAAGATTTTCAAAACCCTATTTGTAAACAGCTAGACTGCAGGACAAGTGGCTTTTGCTACAATTGTCATGGTAATCATCCACCATGAACGTTATCACACAGCCATAGAAACGATCAAGATGGAAAAAGACATTAGATCCTCTACACCATCTTAATATCCGGTCAGTGCAATATATTTGGAGTGCTTTGTCTCTATTTTAAATGTCTCAGAATAAGAGGCTTCCACCATAATATTTGAGAGATTTTTTTCACAACCTAACAGACCTCATTGTTGGGAAATGAGGCAGTCCTAAAGGCTGCGGCAGAAAAAAATCCAGCAAACTGAAAAACCTGGGTGAATCTTTTAAAAGCAGACGACAAAAACGTGTAAAATAGTTTGAGGTATAACCCTGTCCTTGAGCACTCTGTCAATTTTTGTGGTTTTACACTCATATTTTCCTGTTTTTAAAAAATGTTTTAATCTCTTTGTTTCTGTGTGAAACACTGTCAAACATATAAAACGAACAAACTAAGGACAAAAATATAGAAAATTTTCAATCTCTCTCTGGCATTGTTATCTTAGACTGCGGCTACATTACACAGTTTACAGCAGTGCGGCTGTGGCACCGCAGCACTGCTAGTGCAGATACTCTAATCTGATAGGAGAGAGCTCTCCCATCGATTTAATTAATCTGGCCCCTGCACACAGCAGTAGTTACGGTGGCGGGAGAAGCTCTCTCCCGCCAACACAGTACTGTCCACACTGGCGTTTAGATTGGTGTAACTTACATCGCACAGAGGGGCAGCTTATTCACACCCCTGAGTGACATAAGTTATACCAACATAAGTAGTAGTGTCTACACAGCCTTATTTTAGGTGTTGCTCGTAGCACTGGGACATATGTAACTTCCAGACAGAAGTGTGAGTTTAGGCTGGCAATGGTCCTTAAAGTACAGCTTTAGTTAAAAAAAGAAGGTTACAGACTATCTCAACAGCAACTACTACTGGCAATGGGCCCCAAATTTACATCATCCACGGCAGAGCAGAGGATTGCCAAGGATGGACCAACAGGATGTTGGATGTGTTGTCACATTCTGCTATATTCTATACAAATCCATTAAGCACACTGTAACTTCCCCTATTTCTTCCTTGCTCAAGGAAGGAAGAGGTTCCTTGCCCAGAGCCCGAGTCAACTCCCACTGAAATCAATGTGAGTATTTCTATGGACTTTAAAGGGAGTTGGATTGGGCCTAAAGAAAGTAGACATAGCAAAACCAGCAGCCCTTAATATTGGGATGCTCAGAAACTATCTAGCTCTGAATTTTGTAACTAATAGGCACCTACAGAGATTCCATCTTACTACAATGTAGGTGAACAGGGTTATTGGGAAGTTGGACCAACATATAGATATAGCCTCATTTTCTACGTCTTTCTAGTTGCTTGGTAGCCCATTTTGCCAGCTCTTTATTCCAGGCCAGCCCCACTTGTGCTTTGACATGGGGCCAATGATTCTATATGCAAAGTGGCACTGTACTGTTTGCCTGGCTTTTACTATGAATAAGTAGGTAAGCAAATAAATCCATGTATTCATGTCTTAATATTAGTGACATCATAGCAGAATTTTCTAAAGCCTTCACAATCCAAAGCTAATTTCAAGGGCTGAGCAGCTGACCTTCCGGTGATCTGCCATATACTATCCATCCATCATTGCCTCGCTGGTCATCCACCAGTGCAATGACCCCCTCATTCCTTCCATAATAACTTTCTCGGGTTATCCATCTCTACGCCTAACATGACCAAGTACATAAGTTCGCATCTGTTGATTTCCAATATCAGGATCTGATTTTCTCCAGTAATATTTCTAACATAGGCATTCATCTTTTTTTCCTGCCAGACATACAGTATTATATAAAAACTTTCTGCAAATCCTTGAACACAATGGAACTACTTGCACGAGAACAGACTATTTGTGTAAGTAAAGGTTTTCAGGATTGGGCTCCAGTGTTGCAGATTCAAGACACTGACACACCTCCTAATCTTCCTAAAGAGATGGCTGGCAGGAATCAGTACTTAGAGAAGAATATTTGTCCACGTAAGAGCTCTCTCTGTCTACAATGGCCTATTCTAGGGGTAGGTAACCTATGGCACATGTGCTGATTTTCAGTGGCACTCACACTGCCCGAGTCCTGGCCACCGGTCTGGGGGGCTCTGCATTTTAATTTAATTTTAAATATAGTTTCTTAAACATTTTAAAAACCTTATTTACTTTACATACAATAATAGTTTAGTTATATATTATAGACTTATAGAAAGAGATCTTCTAAAAACGTGAAAATGTATTACTGGCACGCAAAACCTTAAATTAGAGTGAAGAAATGAAGATTCGGCACACCACTTCTGAAAGGTTGCTGACGCCTGGCCTATTCTTTCATCAGAAATGGCAGATGAGATTTTTAGTCTCTGGAACTTCACAGGCCACCCAGTAGGGGGTTCTACAGCTCCATGCATCCACCAAGATTTTCCATCATAAGCAAGAGATTTCATCTCTAGTACATGTTTCTAACCTCTAGATCATGGAAAAGAATCAGCTACAGACCAAATACAAAAAACAAAAACCTACCAGAAACTGGAACAGAGAAGGCTTTATAGCTTTTAGCACAATAAAAAACATTTTTATTAAAACCTTAAACAATGTAACAGAAGAAAAGAAGCAGAGTGGGGACTAAGGAGATTAGGAGTGATGGGAGGCAGTGAAAACTCCTACCCTTTTGCTTTTTTACCGAAAGCCTGCAAGAGCCATCCATGCTCACTTGTTACTTCTGAAAATAATGCTTCCTCTCAGTGACTGACAAGTGCCAATTTGTGGTCAGACTGCATGATTAGCACATAGCATCATGCAAATCAGCACTGCCAGAGAGAGAGCTCCAGCACAGGCTTTGCCTACATGCATGAATAAGGACTATATATGCATGAATAAATCGCTATAAACGTTCTCACTCACTACAAACATGCATCCTAAAGCTGCTGATCTTATACCATTAGTGACTATGTATTCAGCCAGGTACAGGGTCCCTCTGCTTTATGCATCTGCATTCTAAATATGTGGAAAATACTCAAATGGTTTTACATGTAAACTGAAGCCAGCATAATTTCATTTGTAATATTTGCACACATTATATAATTTTAAAAATTAACAGGTACAAGACATGCCATAGTACTTTCAGTAACTGTAGGCCACGATCCTACAATTTATGGGACTGCTCACATGCATAAGAGTTCGCAGGATCAGTCAGAGTAACTTTTGGCCAAGAGGGTTTCAGGATTTCACCCAAGTCCTCCATTTACACTGCTAATGCAGAGTTGGAAACTTTGTTCTGACAGGAGTCCTTAAATAAAGGAAAATAAATCAGAAGAAGATGCCTTGTAGCTTGGAACCCAACTGTACTATTTTTCACTTGTCCAGTCATGCATACGTAGGTTAGCTGAGAGCTGGGAAATATCCTAGTGAGGTCATGGAGAAATGTTGCTCACACTCCTTTTCTTCTGCTGCAGTCTGACTTCTAATTGAAAGCATGTGCTAGATCCTCCCTGGAAACTTTGCTGTGCTGTCTTATTATGTGTACTATGTTTGTACAAATAACTATCATTTCAAGTGATTTAAATGCTGTGAACACTCATCTTTAACGTTCTTAAGCTAAACTGGATTTCCATGGGCTTCTTCTCCCCACCACAAAACCTTCAGTTATATACAAATGTTACTAAAATGTGAATAATTACAATATTTTAATGTCCATACACCTAAACTTGCACACTGCTGAACTTCCATGTAACACACATACACAGCAAAGCATTTATTTGATTCATTTGCATGTTTTTTAATTGATGGGGGAGGAATTTCACTCAATGGTGCCCAGCTCACTATATCACACGCACTGTTGATGAGAAATGTACATAATGAATCACTTATAAAAAGATCTATTGACTTCCAAGACAAAATAGCTACATACATACATACATAAGAGTTGTAAGTCTCACACACCATCCCCAGATAATGCCATGAATAGGTCTTTGGTTTTCCAAAAATGTAGCTGTGTTTAAGTTGGCAACGTCTCAGACAGGTCCCAAATCCTGTTCATCTTACTCACAAGATTAGCCCTATTGACTCCAATGGGACTAACGCATGGGTAAGGGGTGAAGGGACTGGCCTAGAGATCCTCATCCTCCTCTTCCGCTCTTAAGTTTAACTCACTAACCTTGGAACCTTACTGGAGCATGGAAGTCAAAGCAAGTGTATGCTTTCTGCAAAGTGTGTACTATTACATATTAAATAAATCACATTGTACCTTCCTCTCCTTGACCGAGACTGCCATCTCCCATGGGAAAACCCACAGGAGGGAGCAAGGTGAACCAAGAGGTGGACAATCCCATGGAGTATGTACACCTGGCAAAATTTTCCTATATCGAAAGGGATTGAGGGACCACAAATTTTGGAGGTTGAGCCCCCAATCAATTGCATGGAAGGTAATTAGATCTTACAAATCCTCACCTGCAGGGCATGCATTAGCAACCTCAACCTGGACTCAGAGGAAGATAAGACAGTTAGGGTATGGCTACACTTACAGTTCTACAGCGCTGGGAGTTACAGCTGTCTTCGTACAGCTGTGTAGGGAAAGCGCTGCAGTGTGGCCACATTTGCAGCATTTGCAGCGCTGTTGGGAGTGGTGCATTGTGGGCAGCTATCCCAGTGTTCAAGTGGCTGCAACGTGCTTTTCAAAACAGGGGGGTGGGGTGGAGTGTGACAGGGAGCGTGGGGGAGACAGAGAGAGTGGATTTTTGGAGCTGACACTGTTCTCAGCTCCCTGCCTTGCAAGTTCTAAGGACTGGAAGATACACAGCACCAACCTTCAATCATTTTAAAAGTTTTGACCCCTTCCCCCACCCCTCTCTTATTCACTAAATGCAAATTATGCACTCCTAAATAGCCTTCAGACCACATAAGCAGCTGCTCAACATGGACTCCCCTCTCTCCTCAAGCAAACAGCTGTGAACATTCCAAAGCAATTCCCCTGACTCTGCTCACTCACTGGAGCAAAGAGCAGCTGTGTTTGTTTTTTAGATTAGTAGCTCCGGGGAGCTCAGAGTTCAGCCATTCTTCCGGTTTGTTGTGAGCAGGCATTCTGGGATACCTCCTAATACCCTGGAGGCCAATAACAGCACTTTTGGTGGCCACACTTGATGAGCAGCGCTGCATCACCAGCGCTGCAATCGTTACACCCCAAGCAGACCAGGTGTACAGCCAGCGCTGCAGCCAGGGAGTTGCAGCGCTGGATGTGCCTTGCAGGTGTGGACAGTTACTAAGTTGCAGCACTGTAAACCCACCACCAGCGCTGCAACTCTCCAGTGTAGCCAAGCCCTTAGTCTACAGCTGTTATTGCCACCCCTCCTCCCCATTTCTGCACAGAATTATATAGGAACAAAGGGACATTCAATTACATTAAAAGGTGGGAAATTCAGAACGGATACAAGGAAATACATTTTCACACAAGGAGCAATTAAGCTGTGAAACTGATTGTCATAGGAAATAACTAAGGCCAACAATATAGCAAGATTTAAAAGGGGGAGGGGGAGCTGGGTATTTATATGGCTAACCAAAAATAGCCAGAGTTGTTATAATTAAAGATAAAATGTTGGAAGGGATATTAACTTCCATGCTTCAGGGTTTAAACTAATCTCTAATTATTAGAGATCAGGATGAAGCCTATGTGGAGTGCAGATTATCCCATGTTGGCCTACTGCAGATTTTTTACACCATCCACTGAAGCAGCTGATCCTGTTGCAGACAGGATACTGGACTAAATGGACAGCTGGTCTGATCCAGGGTGACAAATCCTATGTCAGGGGTTCTCGCAACAAATTTTTTAGTGGCCTCAGAGTGCAGCCACCAACTCTCACTGGTGGCCGCACTGACACTTTTTTCTTAAAATACTTAATTAACTTTAGGAAAAACAATTAAATATGCACTGATTCACATCCAAATCATTGTAACGTATATTTGTAGGGTTTTTTGGCAGACTCAACAACAAAAATAATGTGGCCTCCCCCATAGCCACCACTCTCCATCCAGGGCTTAGCACAGGAGTCTCAAACTCAATTTACCGTAGGGCCAGTGCCAGTCCTCAAATCCTCCCAGTGGGCCAATGTCACTCATGCTGCCCAGAGCCCGCCCCCCAAAAACTCCGCCCGCACCTGCCTAAGGCTCTTGGAGGGAGTTTGGGTGGGGGAGGAGGTCTGGGGTAGGGGATTGGGGTGCAGGCTCTGGGAGGGAGTTTGGGTGCAGAAGGGGTGAGAGGTTGGGCTCTGGGAGGGTCTTTGGGTGGGGGAAGGGGTCTGGGGTGCAGGCTTTGGGATGGAGTTTGGGGGCTGGGCTGTGTGTGTGAGGGGGTGCAGGCTCTGGGAGGAAGTTTGGGGGCTGGGAGAGTGTGGGGAGAGGCTGCAGGTTCTGAGACGGAGTTTGGGGGCTGGGGAGGTGTGGGGACGGAGCGCAGGCTATGGGAGGGAGTTTGGGGGCGGGGGGGAATGTGGGAAGGGGATGCAGGCTCTGGGAGTTTGGAGGCAGGAAGGGACATGTGGGGAGGGGGTGGGGGTGCAAGTTCTGAGAGGTGGTCGGGGGTGCGGCGCTTACCTGGGGCTCCAAGGCGGGGTAGGCCAGGGGGCCTCAGCGTGCTTCTGCCCCCAGGCACTGCTCCCACAGCATCCCATTGGCTGCAGGGGCACTCGGGGCGGGGGCAGTGCGCAGAGGCACAGTCCCGCCCTGCCCCTGGGAGGATCCAGCAGCAACTGGAGTGACCAGGCAGACTCCACTCAGCTCTGCTGCCGGGGCACCTGAGGGGGGAATCTCCCGGGGTCAGCAGGTGGGGCAAAGGGAAAGACCCAGTCCCAAAACTGCTGGAGTCCCGCGGGCAACACTGGGGAGGCTCGCAGGCCGCAGATGGCCCGCAGGCCAGGAGTTTGAGACCGCTGGCTTAGCGGGTCCTGGGGCTTGCTGTGAATATTTGTATATTTGTTAATAATCACAGCAACTTAGTAGCTACCTGGGAGGCTATGAAAAGTGATACCTTACATTAATAAATATACAAGTATTACTTTTCACAGATAGCTAGTAAGTCTGCCGTGAAGTGATACCTGCATGTTTGTTAATTTCACTTTTCTCAGCAAGCCCCAGGACCTATTAATTCTTGGATGGGGGGCCAAAGAGGGAGGCAGCAGAAGCCAGAGGCAATGGTGGGTCAAGAACTTTCTTGCTCCTGCAGTGTTGTGCCCCACCTCTTTCCAGAAGCAGTGCAGGGTAGCACATCCAGAAGCAACAAGGAGGGAGGAAAAGGGGCCGATATTTCCCCGACTCCCATCACTACCCAGGAGGCTGTCATGGTCACACAAAAAGCCCCTGGTGGCCGCATGTAGCCACAATGGCTACATTTGAGAAACGTTGTCCTAAGTTCTTATGAGAGCAGCACCTCCCCTGTGACACCTCATCTTCAATTCTGCCACACTAATCATGCAGGGGGCTGGGGATGGCGTCACAAAGGCAGCACTCTTCCCCACTATCCCCAGGGAGCTGGGGAAATCCACACATGGAGGGTTCAGTCCATGTATTAATTCTGGAGAGAATAATCCAGGTTTTAGAGGTCACCTCTGCGCTCCAAGGGTTTCATTTTCATGTGATGTCACCAACATTGCTCATTCTCGGGGTGTTTCTTGGGGAGAAGCTGGCAAGCTGTGCTGGGAGCTGGATGTTGGCAGTGTGTAAAAAACCATTGTTTTAAATTGGTTACATTCTGAACAGAGTTCTTGCTTGCGAGCATTTAGGGCCAGATTTGTAAAGGTATTTAGCATTATGCACGGAGACTTAGGTCCTTGGTGAGATTTTCAAAATGTTCATCTTTAGGCAGATAAATACCTGTAAAAATCTGGGCCTTAGTGCACAAATTTAATCCTGATACAACAGGTTTCTTATTTTAAGATCCATAGCTCAGATTATGCAGAGGTAAGTTATAGCACCTAGCAGTATTCCTTTCAAACAACTGCCTGACAAATTCCCCAAAACAGGAATTCAAGAGTAAAAAAGGTGGGTTTTTTTTATTTCATTCTATATTTAACTCAACTGTTTGTGCACACATGCACAGCCCAAGGAGGTTAAAGGCAGAGAACTCTGGTCTCTCAACTCACTGGCTTTTTACATACATTCATACCAACATTACCATTTATTATGATAGCGCCTACAAACACCAGTCTAGATGTTCAGGACTTTACTGTCACAAGCAAAGAGAACAGTCCCAGCCCCTGAAATCTTGCAGACAGGGTGTCAGATAAGAAACATGGTATAAGACAGAACACAAAAGACAAAATTAAGTGAGGGAAAAGTGATGAGAGGAAGAGGAAATGAAATGAACTGAGTTTGGCATTAAAATGGAACTCTCTGCTATCTCTTTTAGCACTGAATTCATACAAACTCAGAAATTCAGCATGGAATGTAGACCAAAAAAACCCCAAACTGACAGATTTTATTAATTCATCATGTACTCCAGATTTTTGGATGGCTTTGTTATGAAACCAGCAAGTTTTATTCATCTTATAACATTACAGATGAACCATTCATTTTTGCCATCACTGGACCACACTGTTGAATGATTTGGTGAACATCAGCTGGTTTCAATGGATTTACCTATAACCAAGTAAAACTTGTAAAGGAGACTGAGAAGCAAATGAAAAAATATATGTCCTTTCACTAAAAGGTCCTTAGCAATCGTCTGCAACCAATGCCATCCTGAAAGAGCTGAATCTAAAGGCCACTAAGGCAAATAAAAAAACTGAATTTCAGTCGGACTACACTGCTAGAAGCCTGAAAATGAAGATCTGTTCCCTTCTGTCCACTAGACTGAAGTTCTGAACTCTGTTAATGAACTACTGACATTGTCAACAGTGAAATGGGGCACAATAGATGCAGTGTATTTACCCGTATTGTCACAGTACTGTAACAGCTGCTGTCTTTGGAAACTGCTAAATTGCCTCTGTAGTGCTCCCTTCACACATATATTAAACTCCCAGATGGTCTTGTAAACAGTGTATAAGAGAGCACACATAACACAGTAGGTTACGGGTACATAAAATACAGCAAAATGTGACAGTCTTCTAGTGTGTGCAGTCCAGATCGTGCAGCCCTCAGTCCTTTCTGGTGCACTGCAGATGTGACACAGAAGCAGCTGAGCATCTCTTTCCCATTCACTGATGTAACAGGAGAGGAAGGCAGAGACGATCCAGCATGAAACAGAAGTTGTGTTTCAGGAGATAATGTGGAAGATGATAGGAGAGCTCTGATGTGCCACAGATAATTAATTATTGATGACACCAACATTCTCGCGAAGGACAGAGAAAAATGTGAAGAGGAAGAAAGGAAACAGAAAGTAGGCCAAGCAAAGTGAGACATGAGGGGGATAAACAGCCTGGGAAAGACTGAAGAAGAAAGGAAGATTAAAATCAGACTAGATGGGACAGGGGTGGAGGAGAAAGCAGCTGGAAGAGAAGCAATCTGAAAAGAGAAATATAGCAGAACAGCCCTATGAGACAGATGAGATTGTGCATACTGAGAGTGTGTGTGTAGGTTCAGCAGAGGTGAAAGTAAGCTGGTACGGTCCAGTGTACTGGCTTCCCCAGGCGGCGACTTAAATTGCCACCAGAGCCCTGCTGCCGGAGCCCCTGGGTAGCAGAGGTGGCTGGGAGCCTCGGGGTTCGGTTGGTGATTTAAAGGCCCTGCCTCTTCCCGTTGAGGCCACACCCCCTCCGGTTGAGGCCATGCCCCCTGCTCAAGACTCCAGCATACCGATAAGTCCTTGAAGTTACTTTCATCCTTGAGGTTCAGGCACTACACACAGCCATAATGTGAATGGCCACTCTGGCAGTGCATTTGAGCTTTCATGCTTACCATCCAGGTGTCTCTACGCTAGGAACATGAACATACATAAAGTTATTAGCACATGTTAAGAGTTTATAAATACAAGGATCAAATTCTGAAGTCTGTGAGGGCAGAGTTTCTAGCAGCAGAATTTGGCCCAGGAAAACAGCACTAGCGTGTATAAAAGTGTTACAGTTCCACTCCATTAGGATTCCCAGAAAACACATAAGTCACTCAAAAGGCCAAATTTATCACTGGCTTCAATGGGATTGTGCTTCGGAGATAAAATTTATATTGATCAAGAAGCACTAGGGCAGGGATCGGCAACCTTTGGCACATGGCCCGCCAGGATAAGGCCCCTGGCGGGCTGGGCCATTTCGTTTGCCTGACGTGTCCGCAGGTTTGGCCAAATGCGGCTCCCACCGACTGTGGTTCACCGCTCCAAGCCAATGGGGGCTTCAGGAAGTGGTGCAGGTTGAGGGATGTGCTGGCCACCACTTCCCCTCACCCCTATTGACCTGGGACAGTGAACAGCGGCCAGTGTGCCAAAGGTTGCCGATCGCTGCACTAGGGCTGGCTCCTGCACTGGCTGAATTCAGTGGGAGGTTTGCCTTTGACTTAATGGGTGAAGGATTTTGCGTGAAGAAAAGTATCTAACTACTCAATATTATTTTCCAGGCAGTAGCCACTTCTCGTTCATTCTATGCCAGATATGTACCTCATTTTCTCTATTTTACTTTATTAATTTGATCTACTGCAATTATTTCTA
Organism: Gopherus flavomarginatus; assembly: GCF_025201925.1. Lineage (NCBI taxonomy): Eukaryota > Metazoa > Chordata > Testudines > Testudinidae > Gopherus > Gopherus flavomarginatus. The sequence goes on from NC_066618.1 coordinate 178,146,752, forward strand.
GACCTCTTTAGAGTGAATTGATTATTTTTATGTCAGTGCCCTAATCCTTTTTGCTGTCTTCCTAACCAATTTTTACAGAGGAGGTAATTTTGAATAGATGTAAGCAGAGTGTAGAGTGGTAATGACAAGAATCGTAAAGTACTGTGTATGTCTGTGAGTGATAAGACTGCACTTATTGAGCCAGTCTGTACTTTTATATTGTGTTGTTTGTGCAGGCGCTTAGAGTAAGGGATAGGTGCACTTCAGACACCCAAAGAAAATACTATGAAGATTTTGGTGACATCATAATGAATCATGAGAATGAAGATTCTCTGTCATTATAAGAACAGGAATCTGATTGGAAGACAAAATTTATGCCCCTACAAAGAGTGGCAAGCAGCATGGAAACAGACATGTTAGCCAGCTTACTATCAATGTGTAAGAAAAACATTTTACAAAAGCATCACTGTAATAAGGAGTACAGCTGTCCTAGACACTCACACCTCATGCTGATGAGCGTACTTGGCCTTTAGCCTCATTATGCACTCCAGATGTCCAGGTATCAAGTATACTTTTCCATGAAGTCTTATTGCTTATACTGCGTATACTACTTGTACTATAGTACAAACTGTGCAAGACTGATATCCTGTATGTGTAGACCTCCCCACTCCCTATACAGGAAGGGGAAGGTGATCAGCTATCCCCATAGCAGCATTTCTCTCCCTCCCTGCACACACTTTCTCTGGAACTGCCAGGGCATGAGAAATGAAACAAAGCTGGCAGCTAATAAAATGTGATATACCCTCTAATCCCTCTGGTGAGAATGCCCCTGTCCTGGCATAGGTGTAATCAGGGGAGACCATGCCAATGCAATTCCACTGGAACATGTAATTAGTGGTTCTCAAACTTTTGTACCAGCGATCTCTTTCACATAGCAAGCCTCTGAGTGTGACCCCCCTTATCCATTAAAAACACCTTTAAATATATTTAACACCATTATAAACGCTGGAGGCAAAGCAGGGTTTGGGGTGGAGGCTGACAGCTCGTGACCCACCCAATGTAATAACCTCATGACTCCCTGAGGGGTCCTGACACCCAATTTGACAACCCCTGATGTAGATGGTCTTGTGCCCTTGGTGGATCTTGTGAGCCTTATGGACCAGACCCTGCCTTTCTTCTGCGGATGAAGGAGAACCATTCCCCTGTCTTCCATACAACAGAAGAATACAGACGAAACTGCATGAGAGGAACCTCATTAAATTCCCTGTTTTCCTATGCAGGTACCACACCACCTAAGGTTACAACATGGCTCATAAAGTCTGATCTTTGCAAGATTCTGATAACTCTCCATTCACATTAAAGTGGCAGGAACATTTATGCTTTCATGGAAACTCTGGTCTAAAGGAATACAAATTAATACTACTCTCTATTTGCTTTTTCAGTTAGAATTTTTGCTGGGCGTGCTGGTACCCACCCCCATTAGCGCACAGTCACTGGAAAAGTTAAGATATATGAATACAGCAGCTCATGGCATTGAGCACCACTAGGAAGGGCTCAGGATCCTGCAAGAGGACTCTAAGTTTATAGAAACTTATAGTAATCGTAGTTTAATGCAGTGAAAACTCCTTCAGTATGGGTATTAGCACAGGGCTCACACCACAAAATACTTATGCAAATAGTTCTTACTCTTGTAAAGAGACCAACTGACTTCAATGGAACTAACTGCATGATGAATGTCTGTTCACATAAAATAGGGGGTTTTGCAGGTCCAAATGCTGCAAAGTTCATAATGAAATGTAGGCTTGGTGTAATATTATAGCCTGACCCCCAATGAGAGGAGATCTCCCAAGAGCATGTACCATGGTACTAAGCACATAATCAAGACTTTCTATCTAGGGAATCCTTGTTGCAGTACAGAAGCATGCATTTATACCAGATCAGTTCATCTGCACAGATGCCCTGTGCAAGGGTCAATGATATTTCTTCAGACTGAAACAGGTTTACATGTAACAAACTTCAGAACGCAAAACACTGGTTTACACTTCAAATTTGTGTCAGTATAACTATGTTGCTCAGGGGTGTGGATTTTCCAGTCAATATAGCTACCACTTCTTCAGGAAGTGGAGTGCCTACGCCAATGGGAGCAGCTCTCCCATCAGCATAGGCAGTGACTTCACTAAGCGCTACAGCAGGGCAGCTCCACCTGTGCTGCTGCAGATCTGTAAGTGTGGACAAGCCCTGAGCTGCAGAACTCTAATCTCAAATCAGCTTGCAACTCCCTCTTAAAGATTTAAAATATGTATTTCTCCAGTATTCTCCCCACCTCTTTTTTTAGTATTCCTAGTGCAACAGTGGCCAATATGGGTCTTTTTTCCCCTATTACCTTATTTTTGCATAAGCATCATTAATGCTGTACAGTTCTGGAAATAGTGGATTGGGGGCGGGGGGGCTGGGTCACTACAATTTGCTGTTACTGCGCAAAATGGAACATACCAGCACAGAATGTTAGCTTTGTTTTGAACCCACAAGTATTTATAGTCCCACGAAAGGAGTGGTCTACCATCTCTTTCTAAAATTTCTGCAGCTGAAGAGTGGACATTTTTTAAGCCTACAAATTCTTAATAACCATTTTTAAGATCAAACTATTTCAGCTCAAATTTTAGGTGTCTGCTACTTGAAAATATCCCTTAACTTTTATATAACAGTTTGACAAATTGTACATAAATGATAGGATAATCTAATTCTTCTGATGCTACTTAAATGTATCTACGGTAACCAGAAGTACTTCCAATTCCTGCTCTGCAATGCAAATTTGACTCACAAAGCTTTCACTGCTTCCATAAAGATTGAAGATGCAAACAATATTCTGCCTGGCACTTTTGGAAAAGCTAGGATCAACAATGTATCTGACTCAGTGCTAATGCCTAGAAACTGTGTGACTTTCTACTGGGTTAAATATATTGAAATTTATGGAAAAATGTGATTCTTCTTTAAAATGCTACATGCAGAAACCTGAGATTGAAAAAGTGCATCTAAAATGGGGTCATACCCTATGTGTATCAAACACATTATAAAATCCCCTGCTTAAATCCAAAGATCATTTAGTTAAAGAAGATTTGACTATATGTGTGGCCAGACAAGCACAAGTTCTGGTGAATAAATATGAAATACAGACTGTACAGAGAAATGCAGTGATACCTCATTACCGTAAAGTCATTTTTCACAGAATTTCATTTTAAGACGTGGGCTACCTGTAACTGGAATTATCAGCTACACACTGCAAATACTCAGAAACAATTCAGGACTTTGTTTCCATCATATTCACGTCTTTCACTGTAAATAGTTTCCATCATTAGCCAAATAAAGTACAGTTCTTGAGATTTAAAATATCTTAACCCCCAAATCGTAGAACTGTCAGCATTAAAAATAATGCAGGGAGATAGAAGCTCCCAATGACTGTAGTATTAGGGCTCAATTCTTCCACCCGCTCCTCATGCACATCATTCACTGTGGAAGCCTACTGAAATCAGGATGACAATTTATGTGGGAAAGATTACTCACAGAAGTGAAGGCTGCAGGACCCAGGCTTTGCACAGGAATTAAATCTCCTAATGTGCTAAGGCGGGTTACTCTTCCCTGACTATTCATCAGTTATAGTTCATGCTTCGTGGGACGATCAAGTAGGGGCATCAGCATTTCAGTGAGAGTGAAAAAGCACAAATGGGGCGTCTGAAACATGTAACTAAGGCCTAATATTTTGCAAGAGTGGTCGCTGATTTGAAGGGCCTCACTTGATACAACTAGGGCCAGGTTTTTAGACGTGTTGAGTACTCACAGCTCCAACTCAAGTCAATAGGGCCTATAAGCGCTCAGCACCACTGAAAATCGGGCCCAAAGTATGTTAAATTGAGTGCCCAAATCAGTAGGCCTTAGACTTGGCAGCCAGCTCAACGGTTTTCAGCTTTTACACTGCAAGGTTCCCCAGTTGACTGCAGAGGGCACTCAGTGCCAAGACTGTCAGCAAGCATTCCTTCCTCCTTCAGTGTCAGCTGAGAAAAGACGAGGAAGGGAAACAAGATGAACTAAAATGAACAACTCTACATTTTCAGAAACTGAAAGAGAAGTGATTTCCCATGAACCTAGAATACAGCACAGGAATCAGGGGGAAAGGGGCGGGGGAGAAGAAGAATATATTCCAAATATTTTTAACAGGACAAAATGACAACACAAATAGATGGAGACCTGGCAGGAGTAAAGAAAGCAGGAGGCTTGAGTGACTGACAGAGCCTGCAAGACATATTTCACTTTGAATTACTCTAGGAAAAAAATGATTTTTTAACCACCTTAGCTTGGGGAACACTCTCTGATGCTACCTCCAACCTCAAGGACCATGTCTTTTCTCACACAGGTGAGAATCAGAAGTAACTCCATTAAAGTCAGTAGAACTACACTGGTACAAAGGAGCAGAGAATCAAGCCTCAGAATGTAACTCTCCATCACCCTGCACTCGGGCTCAGCATAGGATGCTTAAAGAGACAGCAGCAGCAGCAAACTTCCACGTTCTCATGTGAAAATATACACGAAGTCTGGACTTTTCCCCTTATTATTAGCCCTGGAAGTCTGCTCTATCGCCTGTAAAGAGCCGCAGACTTCTCACTTTCAACACCAGTGTTTCCCCCATACCACTCCCCCCCCCCCAAAGCCCCGCATCCCTCAGAGTGTCTCATGCGTCTGGGGCAGGGGTGGGGAGGTGTAAAATCAGTATGGATGGAACAGTAAACACAGATTATGTCAATTAGGCTCACTTGGCCCAAGAGGGGTGGGACAGTATTCTAAGCACCTTCTCTGCAATTACGTCCACAGGGTGCATCCGAATTTGGGGCTTGTGCCTATGTGGAGCAATGATAACTGAGTTCAGTTTCCCAGCAATCTGGGCCCAACCTCTGGCGCAGATTCTCTCCACTGCCTTGTATGAAGGGTTACCAGTCTGACTGAGCCAGGCGGTATTCCACAGCCACTGGACACGGCTGTAAGTTACACAGTGGGGAACCCAGCGCGTTATATGGCGTTTAACCCCTTCCTCCCTCACTCGTTCTGTAGCCTTTCAATCGCTCCAGGAACACGACTCAAACCCATACAGGCAACAACAGAGCCTGACTCTCCCCAGCAACTACGTTACCTCTCCCCTCCCTCTCCAGGGCGTACCTACATACACCCCAAGCCAGGAGCAGGGTCTCAGGCAATAGGAAGGAAGCCAGAAGCTGCCCAAACCTTGGAGCAGGGGGGACTGTGACAGCTCGGGGCGATCCTCCGGGAAGGAGTCCAGCAGCCTCTTGAAGAGGCGGCCCAGGTCCGAGTAGCTCCGGTGCAAGTAGAGAACGTTCCTGTCCGACCACTCGGTGCGGATCTCGAAGAACTCCTCCTCGTCCCCGCGCCGACTGATGATGAGTCTCCGGATGCCGTTCACCCAGCAGCCCCTCACGTACATGTTCACCAGAGAGGTGCCCTCAAACACGGCCGAGGCCATCCCGTCGCTGCCCGCACATACCCCGGCGGGGAGCAGCCTCCTCCCGCTGCTGGGGAACCGAACGGTGGCTGGGGGGAGGGTTGCAAATCAATAGGGGGTGCGATGCAACCCAGCCCGCAAAAAGCACGGGTTGAGTCTCCTCCTGCGCTGGAGGGAGGTCCCAGCCCTGCCCTCCTCCCGCTGCAGCGGTGCTGCGTGTCACACGCCCGGCAGGCAGTGGCACGGCGGGGAGACCTCGACGGGCAGTAACTTTCCCCGACTTTCTTGCACTTTGCGCGGCGCCGGCCAGCAGCTTGGCCAAGGGGCCCGAGCAGCCCCCCGGGCTAGGAGGCAGCGCCCTTTGCAGTCCGATCCCGGGCACTCCCTGCACACTCAGCTCTTGCTGCGCCTTGGCTCTTTCCCCACGCAGCAGCTCGAGGAGGCGCCTCCAAGCAGGCACCCCTCCTGTCCCGCCGGCTCCTCTGCGCCCGGGACTCCGCTCGGGGGAGGGACGCGAGTTCCGCTGGCGCTCCGCTCCCCCGGCTTTGGCTTCCTCTCTCCGGATCCCGCGGGTGCTGGACAGCGCGGGCGGGATGCTGAGGACGGCTGGTAGGAGTCTCCCGGCGGCAGCAGACAGAGGCCGAAGCTCCCTTTGCCTCCTCTCGCCAAGGGACTAGGGCCGCTGCCCCCTCGCCCCGCCTGGGCGGCTGCTCTGCGCGCTCCGGCCGGGACAGCTCCCTCCTGCTCGGTGGCGCTGCCGATCCCGGCACGCTGGGGAGGGGTCAGCAAAAAGCCCCGGCCAAAGCGGAGCCGCCTCCTCAGCTGCGCTTGCCAGGCTCCCTCCCCGCTGCAGCAGCAGCAGCTGAGAGCCCACAGCCAACACCCGCCCCGTCCCCAGCGCTGAGCAGGGTCCCGGGCCGGGGACAGGGTCCTGCGCCTCGGGGTAATCTCACAGACAGCCACTGAGCGGCCGAGAAATTGCTCTCCCTCCCACTGACCCTAGAAGTTTTTCCTCCAGCCCCAATAGCTGGGAAGAGACAGCTCCACCCGCCCCAGCCTCTGGCTGCTGCATTCGCGGCCTCTCAGGGCCCGCTTGTAGCGTGCACGTGGTTTTACAGGCAGACCCCGCTGCTCTGGTGAGATGCCTTCAGCAGCAGGAGTGTCGGCGGCTCTCCGGGGAGACTGGCTCGAAGATGAGTGCCTGCCATATCGAGCCTCCCACGCCATGTTAGCTAAAGCAGGATAGGAGCCTGGACTCGTGGTGTACTATACTATTGAGGAAAGAGCGAGACTAAAAGCACATACGGGATTATAGAAGCAAAGCAGGGGAGAACCTAGCAAACTCGCTGGTGCTTTTTCCACCAATCTGTCTTTCGCTCTTTGCCCCCGAGGACCACCAGTACCCCTGACTGAGCCTGCAAAAGCACTGCACGCGTTCTTGCAACCATACAGTACAGTTTGCTTCACCCCCACCCTTAGCAGATCCTCATTAAGGAGAAATCAGTGCTGGGGCTGGATAGCATGGGTGTAAGGTCTATCAGTCAAGAGAGCTATCTGCCGGAACTAGAGAGAGAGAGAGAGAGAGAGATGCCTATTATAAGGGGGGTGGGGGTGGGGTGAGGGTTGTTGTTCTAGTTGTTTGAAACACCTGTGAATCTGAACAGTAAGTGGTACTTCCTAGACCCAAAGTAAATGAAGGCACGAAACCAGAAGTGTTTGGTTGAGGGTACCTGCACCTTGATGAAGAATTTTTGCTTTTTGGCGAGGGAGTTCTGCTCTCTTGCAGCTCACCAGCTCTGCCAGTCGCCGGTCCCGCGGCTCCGGTGGACCTCCCGCAGGCTGAAGCCCCGGGACCAGCAGAGCGCCGCCGCAGCATGCAGTCCGAAGGACACGCTTGGCGTGCTGCGGCCTAGAGCTGCCCCTGGACAGAGCAGAACTACATTGAGGGAAGCAGCAAGGAATCCTATGGCACCTTATAGACTAACAGACGTTTTGGAGCATGAGCTTTCGTGGGTGAATACGTCTGTTAGTCTATAAGGTGCCACAGGACCCTTTGCTGCTTTTACAGATCCAGACTAACACGGCTACCCCTCTGATAATTGAGGGAAGCGTGGGCTGCTGCTGGGCACTTTCCCTGGAACCTACAGTGGTCAGAAGTGAGAGGAGTACATTCTTTGGAAGACCTAAGGTTCCCACAGTCACCTGCTACAGTACTCAGTAGCACATTACAGCTGGTTTGCTGATGTGGTAAACTCCTAGGGTTCCTCAGACCAGGCTTGCAGCCAACAAACCAACAGCTGAGGATGCAAGCAGAGGGCAGATACAAGGAGTTACCAGAGCTGTGGAATAGAAAACCTATAGGAATAGACAGATAGCTACTCTGAGGGGATTGCAGCTGATTCAATGTTGGGGGGACGGTTATGCAGCTTTTTCATATGAAACGTACTGCACATTGCATTGTTTTTTACCTTTGTTGCAGATATTCTTAATTTAAAGTGTTTTAAAATTCAGCAATACGTGAAAAAGATGCTTGACACGTAAACTACATGAAGCCTTAAGTAAGCAAAACCCTCTCAATTTTCAACTTGTTGGTAGGAATTGCTGATAAATCACTAAAACATTCTGATGCTTCAAGACACACAAAAGAAGAATTTTAATCCTTTTCCCAGGGACACACACATAAACTGCCCACACTCTATTGACTCAGTTTCTTTATCAGCACAACTGTGTTAAATCTATTCTACAGCACAATAGAATGTCAGAGAAAAGAGCAAACCACAACTGAACCATATTTCCCCAGTTTACTTTTCATTATAGATCATATTGAATTTTTTAAAAAGCTGGACTAATGATACCCAAGTCCCTTAAGATTGAACTGGATCCTGCCCCAGTCAAACTAGCCAACAAACTGACCTCAGTAAAAAAAGCAGGATTAGGCCTAAATCTGATAAATGAAAGTAAACCAAATAAGCAACTCAGCAATCTACATAAAAATTTCACACATTGCTACCACAGCAGACAGTGCCGTGTGTGGTAAAGGCCCACCCACTTCTTGGCTCTCCACAAAAAGATTCCATATCACTGACAGACAAGACCTCTCTTCTGTATTCGTTATTAGCTGTTGGGAATAGTCAATGTGTTTTCAAGGAAGAGGGATTGATGTGAACTTTTGTACTGAGGGTAGAACTTAACACAGTTCTTTGTGTTATAAGGGGGCTTTTGTAATCTGTTCTCTTGTTCCAGTACATGGTGGTCTCCCAAGTTCTTCAATGTAAAAACAAAAACAAGAAGAGAGGTATTTTATTTTCTAACTGTTGCTGTGGTAACCCAAGGGGGGGAAAAAAAAACTCACTGCATATCCTAAGGAAGTGAAGCAACTGTGCATCACACTCATTTTTAAGATGTCAGCCTTGTGTTGCTTCTAAATATAGCAGCTGAAGCACTGTTTGAACACTATGTGTTTCATAGTATTTTTTTTCCATTACAGCACAGACTGGGACTGATTTTTGCCCCTTGCTGTGTTCCCTCAATTCCTGCTGAAATCAGCTTGAAGGAGCCCTGTACCGTTCAGATTGAAATTCTCTTATATTTCAGGCCTGGTGTTGAGCGTTCTCATTCCCATGGGGCATTCAGCATCTCACAAGTTTGAGCCCCTTTGATTTTTCATTTGTACAATTCACTTTTCTCCCCTTCAGTTACACAGCCCCCCTCCCCAACACACTCCTTCACAGTTTAATTAAAGTGCTCAAAGCAATTGAAAACAAACTTCACAAGAAAACTTGTGTGCATGTTACTGCCTGCTTACGAAAAATGATTCAATGCCAAAAAAAAGTCATATTTAGGCATATATATTGTATACAAATACATCTTATTTTTAGAAGTGCTGAAAGTGGGATTACTTGCATGCCTAAAATTAATTATGTACATAACTGTATGCAGGATCAGCCCCTTACACCTCCAGTGAGTGATTATATAGTATTGTACCAGAAAAAAAGTTACTTTATTTGCTAAATACTAAGGCTGTCAAGCGATTAAAAAAATTAATCACAATCACACGATTAAAAAGATCATGATTAATCGTGTTGTTAAGCAATAATAGAATACCATTTATTTAAATATTTTTGGATGTTTTCTACATTTTCAAATATATTATTTCAATTACAACACAGAATACAAAGTGTACAGTGCTCACTTTATAATTATTTTTTATTACAAGTATTTGCACTGTAAAAAACAAAAGAAATAGTATTTTTCAATTCATCTAATACAAGTACTGTAGTGCAATCTCTTTATCAAAAGTTAAACTTACAAATGTAGAATTATGTACAAAAATGCATTCAAAAATAAAACAATGTAAAATTTTAGAGCCTGCATGTCCACTCAGTCCTACTTCTTGTTCAGCCAATCACTCAAGTTGTTTACATTTGCAGGAGATAATGTTGCCCGCTTCTTGTTTACATCACCTGAAAGTCAGAACAGGCCATTCTCATGGCACTGTTGTAGCCGGCATCACAAGTTGTTTACATGCCAGACGTGCTAAAGATTCATATGCCCCTTCATGCTTCAACCACATGCATCCATGCTGATGATGGGTTCTGCTCGATAACAATCTAAAGCAGTGTGGACTGACACAACATGAAATACATGGCAGAATGTGGGTAAAACAAAGCAGGGGTCATACAATTCTCCCCCAAGAAGTTCAGTCACAAATTTAATTAACACTTTTTTTTTTTTTTTTAAGCAAGCATCAGCATGGAAGCATGTCCTCTGGAATAGTGGCCAAAGCAAGAAGGGGCATATGAATGTTTAGCATATCTGGCATGTAAAGACCTTGCAATGCCAGCTACAAAAGTGCCATGCAAATACCTGTTCTCACTTTCTGGTGACATTGTAAATAAGAAGAGGACAGCATTATCTCCCGTAAATGTAAAAAAATTTGTTTGTCTTAGCGATTGGCTGAACAAGAAGTAGGACTGAGTGGACTTGTAGGCTCTGAAGTTTTACATTGTTTTGTTTTTGAGTGAAGTTATGTAACAAAAAACACCTACATTTGTAAGTTGCACTTTCATGAAAAAGATTGCACTACAGTATTTGTATGAGATGAATTGAAAAATACCGTTTCTTTTGTTTATCATTTTTGCAATATTTATAATAATAATAAATATACACTTGGATTTCAATTACACAGAATACAATATATATGAAAATGTAGAAAAACATCCAAAACATTTAATACATTTCAATTGGTATTCTATTAACACTGCAATTAAAACTGTCATTAATCACGATTAATTTTTTTTGAGTTAATCACATGAGTTAACTGCAATTAATCAACAGTCCTACTAAATATGAGAGACATGACTTAAGTATAAACAGTGGTGCAGCTTTAAAACTGAATTGATTGTTTCTTTAGATGAATGATTACTTCATAATAATCAGATGTTGTTTGCATCCATAAAAATTTCGTGGAAAAATGCTCTCACACAAAAAAATTATTTGCAGTAGAATAGCAGTATGTCTAGGAGGAAAGTAGGTCAGCATCTTGGGCCATAAAATGGATTTGCAATAAGCATGTATAACCACAAGGGATGTGCATCTTGCAAATGAAAATGATTGTTCCATTTGTTTTTTCATACTTTTGTTTTCTGCTATTCCATTTGCATTGATAGTGCACTTTTTAAAAGTAGATAGAGGGTGGTTATTTGCATTCATTTAGATCATTTATATGCAGCATAATCACAGTCAGTGGAGAAACATCTGTGACACAGTAGAGAACTGGAAATATGTATCTGCTTTTTTATTTTTTTTTAAAGGAAGGGCCTTTATTAAGACACGTTTTTATCCTTTTCCTGGTAAGTGGCTTTTTATATGACTTGTGTAGGATAGTTATTATCCATATTTAAGGGAGGAGAGATTGTTTTGGTGGCACATAGATACCTTCGCAAATAAAGATGCCACGTGAGTGTGTATTTTATGCTATGAGGTTTTTGAAGTGATCTGATTGTCTTGTTACAATCATATTTCTTAAATACATGCCAGCTCCCAGCCACTTAAATTCTTTAGATTTGTGCCTCAGAGTTTTTCAGCCTAGCAAACCATAACTTTCACTAACGTGATATTAAAGAAAGGAATGCTTTCCAACAGGAATGAAATGAGCTAAAAATACATGCACAGTGCCTACAGTCTGTTTCTCTGCTTGCTGACATAACCCAAACCCTATAAAGCCTACCTTTGTGGAAAACTGACATTCAATTGTTAGACTGAAGCACACACAAAAATTAATGTACATAAGGTGTCAATCTCAGAACTTTGTTCTATAGTATTATTGTGACCTGTTCCATAATAGCATCATAATGAGTGCAATAAAGACACAAATAGAGGAGAGAGAGAGGGTTCTACAATAAGAGATAACAAAAAAAAATTCTACTTTTGCCATCTTCCTTCTTTTCTCTAAAGTGCAGCAAGTGTTAAACACTTTGAAATCCAGGTTACTCACAGGATAAAACTTGTTCATGCAAACATTTGATGAATAAAATGTTCACTATAACAAACAGTTCAACAACATTCTAGTGACAATTAAATTTCTTTATTTCCCTTCATAAACAAAATGACCTGGTTTTAACAGGTTTTCACAGGAAGCACAGCCTGTAGGAGAGAATTGAAGTCCATTGCTACTATGAGAATCCTGAAAGCAGGTTGCTCTCCAGCCTTATATCTGGAGCATGTACCAGTGGCTGGGCAATGAGACTTAGACTTGGGAAGCCATGGTTCTAATTCGGGTTCTGTTGCTGGGTGACCTCGGGCATGTAATTTCACTACTCTATGCCTCAGTTTCTTCATCTTGTAAAACGGGGATAATGATACTTTGTTAAACACTTGGAAAGCTATGAGATAAATGTCAATGAATAGCTATTGCAATTATCACTAAATAACAGAAATAATTTAAAAATGTAAAGGGAAAAAAAGAAGGAAGAAATTGACCTGATGATGCAGCAACCCAGCACCCAGGCCCGTGAGGTCACCTGACAGGAGATATTTAGCACCTTGCAAGTTCCTTCCTAAATTAGCAAGATGGCCAATTTAGATACCATGGATGAAGAACCAGGCGGAATTTACAGGCCTGGGCTGGCTGGGTTTTTAAACGGGGGAGGTAAAAGACTTAGAGGGGAAAGCTAGCTGCTCATCACATTGTTCTGCTCTTTCGTCAGTGGTATTGGAATAAATGAACTGTATTCACTTCTTTCTCCTGTTCAGGAATCCCAATCTTGCAAAGCAGTGGGGGTAGAAACTTTATTCAATTACACAGAAATTAAGGAGAAGATAATGAGTTTTAAACAGCAACCCAAGCCCTGCTAACACATGCAGACAGCGTGGCGTGGGGGCTCCCATTCAATTCCTCCTTGTTAGATCCCTCCTATTAGAATGTATTTGCATCTATAATTCACAGTAACTCCTCATCTTTTAGTCTTCAGAGAATTGTTATTCCCATGACAAGATCTTTCCTGAGAAATCTTTTGGTGAAAGACAACCCCGGGATTAAATGGGCTGGTGACTGAAATATCCTTTCATGTTACTAAAGGGTGGTTTGTCTGATTGAGGGATGAATGCACAGCCAGAGCTCCGTTGGAATTCTGTATTCTTGCTGTGTTCTCCTATCACTCCTAAAGACTAGAGCTGGCTCTGATCCTGTGAGGTGCTGAGTGCCTTTAACTCCCACTGAAGTCAATGGGAGTGGAGGGCATGCCATACCCAGGAACCATTGGACTATTCATAATACACCTCTACCCAGACATAACACTGTCCTTGGGAGACAAAAAAATCTTACCCTGTTATAGCTGAGACTGTGTTATATCAAACTTGCTTTGCCCCCCCCCCCCGTTCTTTGTTCCATGACCACCCCCTCCAGAGACCCCCCCATCTCTAATCACCCCCAGGATGCCACCCCCTACCCAACCCCCCTGTTCCCTGTCCCCTGACTGCTCCGACCCCTATCCACCCCCACCCCTCCACCCCCTGACAGGAACTCACTGGCAGCGGCAGGAAGTGGAGTAGCCCGGCCCCAGCTGGCTCCACTCCGCCACCTCCCAGCTGCGGTGCTCTGCTTCCCGCCATCGGTGAGTGCGGGGAGGTTGGGGAAAGGATGCCCCCCTGCACTCACCTTCAGCAGGAACTTTCCTTGCCCCGGCCCCAGCCATGTTGCTGGGGGGCGGCAGGGGAAAGGTCCTGCACTCACCTGCCCGTTGGAGTTGGCTGGGGCTGGGCTCCTACGATTCCGCCACTGCCAGTGAGTGTGGAGGGATCCCTTCCCCCAAGCCTCCTCCTCTGAGTGACACAGCTGGGGCCGGGGCGAGGGAAGCAGAATGGACTGCTCCCGGCCCCTCCACCCACTAATCCCCCAGGCCACTCTGGGTCTGTAGGCCCCCCAAAAGTGCCCTCCCACAGCTCCAGCCCCCTAAACCCTGGGGGGGTGCCCATGACCACCCCTAAGACCCTCTGCCCCTTATCAAACCCCTCAGCCCTGGCCTGGCCCGGCACCGTTAACATGCTACGCAGAGCAGTGTGTCAGAGCTTTACCGCCTTGTATGCGAATTCACCTTATATCAGGTTGTATCGGGGTAGAGGTGTATAAATGTTGCATAAATGATTATTACAGTTTATAGCATGTTTTCTGTGTAAAAACTGGTTGAAAGAGTCCCTCCTTTCCCTCAGCATTGACAATGAATTTGATTTAATAGCAAAGCCTGAAATTCTTTCCATTAAAAAATGTATTATAAATGTTCAAGGATCTGTAACCACATTTGAAAGCTAGATATATTCATGCCAAAGGGTAAGCTAGCTTCATCTAGCTAAAGAACAATTGCTAGTTGAAATAATTTTACCCTTTATTAGCCTATTGTGACAAAGTTCCTCCTCTACCTTGGTGGGTCCTGCGCTTATTAGCAGATATGCTCACCTCAGTGATCTTCCCCACAGTCTGGATCAACTCCTCCTGTGTCAGATCAGGAGTTGGGAGGTTTGGGGGGAACCTGGGCCCACCCTCTACTCCGGGTTCCAGCCCACGGCCCTGTGGATTGCAGCTGTCTATACTGCCTCTTGTAACAGCTGCATGACAGCTACAACTCCCTGGGCTACTTCCCCATGGCCTCCTCCAGACACCTTCTTTATCCTCACCACAGGACCTTCCTCCTGGTGTCTGATAATGCTTGTACTCCTTAGTCCTCCAGCAGCACAGCCTCTCACTCTCAGCTCCTCAAACACACTTCCTCTCCTCTGGCTCCTCCTCACTTGACTGGAGTGAGCTCCTTTTTAAACCCAAGTGCCCTGATTAGCCTGCCTTGATTGGCTGCAGATGATCTAATCAGCCTGTCTGTCTTAATTGGTTCTAGCAGGTTCCTGATTACTCTAGAGCAGCCCCTGCTCTGGTCACTCAGGGAACAGAAAACTAGTCATCCAGTGACCAGTATATTTGCCCTCTACCAGACTCCTGTACCTTACTGGCCTGGGTCTGTCACACTATACAAAAAAGGTTGTATACTAAGTATATCTTTAATGTGTTTCAGGCATACCAAAGTTAAGTAAAAAATGTGGCGAATCAAGCTGCAGTATACTAAAAATATGGATGTACACTATTCAGGTTCTCAGCCTAATATATATTAATTTGGACACAAAGATAAACGTGCTGAAATTAAACACAGTTTACAGTTATCTCTTTTGTAGCCTAATAATAACAACCTAGCTCTTATGTAGCACTTTTTATCAGTAGCTCTCAAAGTGCTTTACAAAGGCAGACAAGTATTCTGATTTTACAGATAGGGAGGATGATGCACAGGCCAGTGAAGTGACTTGTCTAAGATTGCACAAGAAAGAGTGGCTTGAATGTAAATTGAAATCTCTTAGCTATTTGGCAAGTAGCATTTTATAAAATTAAAAATCTTATTGTTTCAGAAGGGAGACTACATTATTAATACCTGAAATTACTAAAATCAGTGTGTGTGCAATTTTACTGTATGCATCCCTAAAGAAGAATTCATCTATCAGTGTGGTTCATTGACTTTGAGATTCAAAGCTGCTCTAGTTTCCTTCTAATTTTTCCTTTTCTAAGGAACAGTCTAAGGAACTAGAAGCTCAGTGATTGCCCTGTGGGTCATTTTAGGGCTAGTGATGTTGAAATTGAAATAAATGTGATCTCTGCTTTCCCTTCACTACATTAGGCCCAGGATTAGCCTCTCTCTTTTAGGCCTTGATCTTGCAAAATGTTGAGCATGCTGGTCAAATACTTACGCACATGCTTAACTTAAGCATGTGCCTACATGCTTTGCTGGATCAGGATCAAACTGCTCAGCATCTTGCAAGATGAACCCCTTAGGTATCTGCACAGACCAAGAAAACACTTCACATAATGCAGTCCCCATGCACTCAAAACTCCCATTAAAATCAGTGGGAGCCTTGGGAATGAAATAAATGCAGGATGGAATCCTTGGTGTGAAAAGCAGTAGCTGCCAAATTGCACTGATGTGCACAACTGCATCTCCAATGTATCGCTAGTCTACATTTACTACTTCAGCTACATCAAGTCAAAACAGGCACAGATGATTTGATATGTCTGCACAGCATAATTAGAGATGTAAATAATGACTGCCATTGCAGAAGCTAGAGCAATAAGCTAAGTAAATACATGAGGTATTTCACTATAGTTGTAATATACATCAGTACTATAGTATCAAGAATTAAGTTTGAGCCCATCATACCTTGGCAGTTCAGTCTGTGCATGACAAACCAGTCATCAGCTTTAATGAAACTTCCTCCATCTCCAGGATGAGCCACAATCTCCCCCATTTTTAGTTATTTGGGTTTCAAAGCAGGGACCTTTACTGGAGAACAAGGTTTCAAGCCATGTTTTTGTTTTGGAGGTTCCTGAGAGTACAGCTGCTGAAAGATCAGAGTGGGAGTTCCATTACTTCTGCTCCCTTCCCCCAAAACACACACGTACTGTTGCTGTTCTTATTTAGTTGTATAGTCCCTTTCATGCCCTAGAAAGCCTTTCTGGGTTGTGGGGGAGGAGGCAATGGGTAAGATACAAATGAAGCATAAATAATACACAGAACTATTTTCCTTTTTCTTCTGTATTGGTAAGTGTTCTATTTTTCTAACTCTTCCCAGGAGCAGGACAGAAACCATTCCTCTCTTATTTCCCATCCCCTGTTTTCCCCCCCGCCCCGCCCTTCCAGAAAGGGGCTTGTAGTGAATCTCTGACTGTTGTTACCTATTATGCTTTATTCCTCTGTGCTATTTAGCGTCGCTGCTGTGTGCATGTATGTGGGTAGTTCTTTCATGTTCTGTGTATAGACATTTCTTTTGGGGCTCTTTTAAGTCAATTACTATGTTGCCTTTATTAAGTTTTTTCCCCAGGAACCTGCCATCTGGTTAAAGGATTATAATATTTTTGGTCTCTAATGTTCCCTTCTACCCCTTTTATTGTCACGTATATATGAAAAAGGTCATGACAGATCATGTAATATCTTTTTGTTTATTCACATGAGGCAAGATCCTGTGAGGTGCTGAGCACTCATCTCCTGCTAAGTTTCTATATCATACATTTGTTATGAAACTAATAAAACACCTAAAACTTTTTAGGGAATGCTGGGTGGATGCTCATTTGACCTGTAGAAAGCTGCTGCTTGTTTCCTTAAGTGAAACCAAGTAAGTTACTTCAACTAAGGGTTTAATTTGTTCCATAACTGAACACTACATAAGGCCATTACAAGATCTTGGGTAACTAAGTGAGCAATACACAATGGTTGTGATGAAGCTGAGCCTTGGAAAGAAGACAGCTTCCCCCATAGCTAATTTTTAAAAAGCCTTAGGGCCTGGTCCTATAGCTGTTCCATGCATGAACCTCAACACGATTCAGCCCTTAGTTTACTTTAACGACACCAGCACCTACCACCAGTGGGAGTTGAATCACAGAATCTGCAGATTCTAACCATTGGTTTTCTGTTGATTTTCCTTTTTAAAAGTATCTATAGATTTGACTCATACAGTACATATGATCATACCTAGTACACATGAAGGTGGATTGCACAATTTGCCCTGTGGCTTCTTCTTTATTCTGAATTCCTCTTAAACAGCCACTCCCTGGAAATGGCAATTGCAAGACATGTTGATTCAAAGGTTTGTGTCTACAGTAGAGTTTTTTCCATAGCACTTCCCATTGTTGCTTCAGTGGTAGCAACAGTGATACATGCTGATAGACAGGACTCCAGACATTCACCAGCATTTTAGATACTCTATCATCTAACCCTACTCTGATCTGATCTACACAACAAAGTCGTTAAAATTTCTTGTCTATGTTACCCAAAATTGGGCCAGCAAGTAAGCTTAGGGAGGACAAATGACCCACCAGAGTTTGGCAGAAAGCAGCACATTTATTAAACTGATAGCTAAGCTCAAAAGAAGTGGGGGTAGTCACATTCACACTCCCAGGACAGGCACGGCATTGGAGATGTCAGGATCCTTCAAGGTAAGTGTCCCACAGAATAGCAATGGACGGTGCGATGAAAGTAAGTCTTCCTAAAGCACAATGAAATGCAATGTGGTGAACCACTGGCCAGGTGGTCCGGGTGAAGGGCCTTTACAGAAGGTACAATCTTGTGAGTTCACTCCTGAGCACATGGCTCCTTCCCCTTTTAAGGACCTGCTCCTCATGGCCTGTGACTAGAGATGACTTGGCTGCGTCTGGTTGGTCACACTCCACCTCAGACAATGTCCGTGCATTGAGTGTGTGATGACTGCCTAATTAGAATCCCAGATACCTTGTCTACCTGGGAGCCCTTCTGATCTTCCAGCTGTTCAAGCAGCCCATTCATCCCACAAGCATTCCAGGAGGGAGGGGAACGGAAAAGCCACTTCACAGGTATTCAAAGGGGGGGAGGGGAGGTATAACAGTCCTTTTGAGCATACAGGTTATACAGAGTATACAGATCACTGCTGCTCCTACAACAGTCTATACTAGCTAACTCTCCATTGCTACGAGTGATGGGGTTCAACCAGAGGTAAATTTTAGGAGAAACAAAATCTGAGTGTACAATTTGGCACACTGGGAAATGAGGGACTGTGTCTCTTTCTGCTCTCCACAAGAAGCCATATTTAATATGGTTCATATTAATACATTCTGAATACTGTGGACCTGATTTTCAACTCACTTACACAAGTGTTATGTTAGTATAACTCTGCTTCTTGTCCACAGGAGTGATTTTCTCCATTCACACTAGTACAAAGAAGGGAAAAATCTGGCCCTATCTGCCTAGCTATCTACATAAGGCTATAATAATTTTATACGCAATTGTACAACTACTTTTAAAGATGTGCTCATACTGGATCTCTAAGTTGTACTATGACCGGACTGGCTTTAGAGGTAGGCAAACAGCATTAGCATTAACTGTGCTTTAAAATGATTATTCAGCCCATACAATTGGGGAAATAGAAAGCTCCTTGTAGAAACCCTCTGGTCACACTGTGCACTGGTGAAAGGAGCAGGCACAATCTGGCCCCAAGTTAGATGAATTAAAAAGACTGTAGTAACTGTAGACATAACATGGGTCCATAGCATAAACACAGTTGGGTCTGTTCCACACTGACAAGACTAAAGTACCTTATACTGTGGGACCCGGATCAATCAATGTTGCAGCAGAAGTGGACTCATGATGTTACTAAGTAGCATCACAGGTTAAAGTCACTGATTTCTGCTGCTCAAAGATGCTGTTACTCAAGGTTTGCTATTTTGTTTTTTACATAATAAATATTTTATTTAGGCCCCGAATACTCTCTTGTCCAGAACTATCACTCTACAAGCCTAATCCAGTCAGCAACCAATGACAATCACCTCTTTTGCTTTTGTGAAGTTCAGGTTAGACAAGTCATATGGTCAGTAATTATTAGTATTATTAGTTTCCAATAGCAACCACAATAGGCTCATTACTCAATGTCAGTGACTGATGCTCCTGTTTAATACAATTCAATACCACGTGTACGTCTTCCTTGAATTCCATTTACTCAAAGAAATGCTGCTGGGTAGTCTAGGTCCCAAATTGATGTTTTGTTTAAAAAAAAAAAGCACCATAGCTTTTTCAAAGAACTAATAGTAACATTTTCATGAAAATATATTCGAGTCTAATTATTTCCCTCCAGTGTTTGCCACCCAAACTCTGCAGCAGCATCCTAGTGCATGAGAACCCCCCAAACAAAACTGACCTGAAACTATAAACAAAAGAGAAGGTGAACTATTCCAGAGGATCCTGAATGATGTTACCCTAGTTGCTGTGGGACCTCTCCCATGGAGAGCAGCACTTCCAACAATGTGCAATGGCCATTGCCATTCAGATTGCAGCTTTGGTGGTGAACAAAGGCTGCCTTTTCTCTGACCTCTGTCTCAGAACAGTCCCCATGAAACTGATGGCTTGTCTGCAGTGGAGACTTTTGCACCAGTGTAGCTACGCTGATGTAGTTTCACCAGGGCAAATCCCTGTAGTTCTGCTGCACCCATGTAAAGCTAGGCCTCAGTGGGATTACTCACAGCTATAAAGCAAAGCACGTGTGTAAGTATTTGCAGGATCATCAGAACCTTAGAGTGAAATGCTTGTTCCACTGAAGTCACTGAGAATTCTGCCACTGACTTCAGTGGAGCCAGGGTTTCACCTTTAGTCTTTTCCTTTCCAAAGCTGAGGTGGGAAGGAAAGATCGAACCAGCAGTGTAGATGAAAAAGAGAAAGATAAGAGGGCTGGGGTGGGTGTAAATGAAAGGAGTGACAATTAAAAGCTTATAGAGCATCTCGGCTTTGTTTGTTTATTTAAATGCACAGTGAAACAATTCTAGGGCCCTTCAGTCTTCAATTCGGAAGGGAAACATGAAGCACAGCTCAACTGACACTAAATATAATAGGCTGCCTGCTTGCGGAGACCCAGTCAGGTCATGGGATTTAGGATTGAAGATGATTGAGAATGGAGCATCGGAAAATTACGATTTGTTGGATTGAAATATTTTATCAAAACTATTTTAGATTTGACAAAATTTTCACCAAAACTCAAGCATATTTCCATTGGGAATCTTCTGGTGTTTCCATAGCTTAGTGGCAGGGAGCCTGCCAGCCTCCAGAGTCCTGTTCTCTGAGCTTCCAAACTCCAGGCTAGCCTTGGAGTCAAATCCCTGGTATACCCAAATTCAGGGCAGTCCACCCGGCCTGGAATCCGTCCTGGGAGTCCCAGCAGGAGCTGGTTGAAATTGGCATTCTTGTCAATTTCACTCAGCAGCTGCTGGTCTTAAAGAGCAAATTTCACTTTGGAAACACAATGTGCTCAGTGTTTGTGAAACTAATTTTTTTTTTCAGTTTCTCATTTCAGCAAGGAAATTCAAAAAAATTAAAGTTCAAACCAAACTAATTTTTTCTTCTGAATATTTGGGTCTGTCCCGAACCAAAAATAAATAAATAAATAAATTCCTCCCTCAACTCTACTCCTGAATCCATATTTAGACATCCAAATGAAAGTCAATAGGAGAGTAGGTTTTCAGCACCTTTAAAAAATAAAAAGGTCACATATTTATGTTCCTAGGTAAGGATTTATGAGCCTAACTTAGCCACTCAGGTCTGAAGAATCAGGTCATAGATTAGTTATTCTGTTGATTTTCTTATCTTAGCTGTTTTCATGAGGTTATTTGAATAATAAAAATCTGATTATTTTCAAATATAGCTCTTTCTGAGCACCTGCCCTTTGAAAATCAAGCCTCTTTAAAATGTCTCATGTTGGATACTGAAAAGCTGAGCCTCCAAAATCATTAGTCATTTCTGAAAATTTAGGCACATACAGCTATATCCTGTGCAAGAGTTCTTTTGGAATTGAAATTATTATTAGGAAAACTGATTGGAAGTTCCAGGTAGTTTTTGGCACATTTAAGTTCTCGTGCTGTGGCTCTATCTTGACAAATAGCTGGAGGTTCGATGTTTTCTAATACAGAAAACCATGCTAGAGATGTTGGGTGGAAGATGACGACCTTCATGTGCCCACCCTGTTAAGCGGGAAGCCATGACTAATGTCATTAAACTGGTGATTGCCATTGACTGTCGACCTCCTAGTTAAAAGAGCAACAAAATGAGGCTTTCATTTACGTGAGTAAAGGATACTCATATAAGTAAGGGTTTTGCAAGCACTTGGAGCCTAACTACTGGCATTGTCAGCATGTGACAAAATAATCTATTCCAGTTCACTATTTACTTTGGTCAGGAAAGCAAAATAGCTCAAACTTACCCAAACATCTCTCTTTCTAATTTGCTTTCATTTCCTTTTATGCCGTGGAACATGAAAAGAGAAGTGAATTTGATGTTTAGTTCTTTGAGGGGACACTGAAGTCGCATTACTGTGATTTTTCTAACATCTAAGCTGATTTCCCACTCTGAATCTGACATGTGATTGTGTCTTTTTTTATTTTTTTTTTTTGGTTTATGAATTTGAGCTTGATTCTTTGAAAACTGCAAGCTGGACTTGCAGCCTCATATCCTGTTTGTCTTACACTGACTTCCATAGGTGTTCAGTGTGCAAGCCCCCTGAAAAACAGGTCACTTATTTACTCATCTCAGTATGAATTTAGATGCCTTCATTTAGGTAACTAGGAAGGTTGAACATTTTAGTCTATATGACTTGGCCAAGATCACAAAGAAAGTCTGTGAAAGAACCAGGAATAAAACCCACATTGTCCTTTAAATCACAAGACTTTTCTTTCTTCCCTCTTCAGAATAATTCTATTTGTGAAAAATTAGTGGGCCAAATCCTGAAGTCCTTCCAAAGAGCCAGCTTCTGATCTCAGCTTCACTGATGTATAACTAATCTGAGATCAGAATTCAGGGTCTAATTTTTCTTCAGTCCCTACTCAGGCAGCCTCTCAGTAGTGTCAAAGGAGGAGTAAGAATATGTAAAAGTTGATTAAGGACTTTGGGATTCAGCCCTATATGAGTAACTAGAAGTTTTCTTGAAGTAATTCTTGCCTTATTAATAGCATCATAGTATGCCTGTAAAGTAATGGTGGCTGTAGTACTACTACTACTACTATTTTACTAATGGAAAAGAAAACTGAAGTGATGTATACTGCTTAAAGGATAGCTGAACACTTATAAGCTTTCAGTCTATGTCTGCAGCCTCCTATGGAGATTATTATTAGAGTGCTCATTTTAAATAGAAACATTTTTACCATCTAACTAGATCAATGAACAGGAAAGAGCACCATAAGAAATTAACACAAAGAGCATAGTACTGTCTATTATCTGTTAAGAATGGACCACTAATTTCTTTATTCTATACAGTGGAGACCACCAAAAAGTCAAAAGGTCTGATTCTGATTTCATTTACACCAGTGTAAATAAAGTGTCAAATCACTAACAATTAAGGGATTGCACCAGCATAAAACTGCTCTGAACTCAGAATCAGGCTGCACTTAAGGCAGTTTTCTTGCCTGACCATGAAAAGTATCATGGGACCCAATGGCTGTGGATAAACAATATCCTTCTTGCTATACTATGACTGTGTGGTTTTAGGAAGTAAGGGTGTTTCGAGTTCTCGTGACATATAATAGAACACACAATGCCAGACTGTGCTCCACTATTTTTAAAACTACTTCAGAACTCATCATCTGATATTTAAATTTTGTCCTGATCAGAGATCAGTGAGTTTAGACTTCAGAATTAAGAAATCCTTTTCCTTATCCTCACAAGTGTTTGCAGCAGACCAAGAAATGGAGCCTGTTATTAGAGCTAAACTGCTGATTATTTGGCTTTTTAAAAATTTATGTTTGCCTAAGGACAATGCAAAACTTTTGCACCCCGCTATAGAAGTATAAATCCAGAGTAAATCCATTAGTCTCAGTGGGCCAGATCCTGCTCTTATTGACGTTTGGATGAAACTGAAATAAATAATTCCCTTGAAGATAATGGAATTACTCCAGATTTAAACCAGTGTAACTGAGGAAAATTTGTCCTTCTTAACCCTTTTATCCAGTGCCTCATTATATACTGATGTACAGAAGATGAGGCTTTTAGGAATTGGCCTTTCTCATGTCTTTTCAAACATTCCCTCCTAAACATTCACAGTTCATGTCAGGGTTGGTGTGAAGCTGTACTGCCAGTGACATTCTGCATCAACCAGGCCATGTGCCTCCCAGATGTCTCTGGTGTATGGGCAAGTGTTTCTGTTGGTAACCCCACTCAGGAATGCAGCTGGCTACCGCCTCTGCATCAGTCCTGCCTCCTCCCTAACCCTCTCAGTTCCCTTTGAGATGCTCTGCACTGCAAGGTGAATAGGGATGGAGCAATCCCTACGCTCCAGTGAGTGTTGGTACAGAAGTTCTTGCTGAGATGGGGTGAAGGGAAAGGTTCAAAGCTCACCACTCACTGCACACCCAGGTAAGAGCCAGACAGCATCTTGTTCTCATGGAAAAAAGCAATAAACCAGATACTAATAGTAAATCTTAATAATGTACTAATTCTTCTACAGTTCTAAACAATGGACAACCTTGCAATCCATAGTCACCTGATTCACTGAAAGAAAGGATAATCTGCGTGAGAAAGACTTGAAGTATTGGGTACCCTAGAAAGAAAGTCTTCACATTTTATTGCAGATTTCTGATCTAGAAAGAGATGGAGCGCATGGTAGCTTCTAACATAAAGAGTAAATTCTGTGCTGAAAATCATTTCATGCTTTGGATAAATGGAAAGTATACTATTTCCAAATTGCCTCCGAATCCTGCTTGGGGTAATACAGATCTAAATCCTTATTCCATTATCTCCATAATTTAAGACCATCCTGGAATGACTCCATAATAAAAAGAATACTTACGGGAGTTTGATTTACCAGATTGAGATAACATCTTATTTTGCATGTTGGATGTTATTTAATTGTATGATACCTTTTCCGAACATGCCTTTCAGCTTTCCAGATATGCCCCCTGACACTACATGCTCATCTGTTCAGCTCCTTTGAAATTCTGTGGTAGACAAGCCCTGCTCCTCAATGCTCTTAGCTCTGATGTCACAGTATTTCAGGGGAGCTGAACAGTTGGGTCTGGAACATAAGTACTGTAATTATACCCCAGCATCTGAAAGCATTGGGTGGTTGGAAGTACATTTATAATTGCCATGACCATTAAGGAGATGAGTGAGATCTAGGGTGAAATGCTGAAGTCAATGGAAGTTTTACTATTGACTTTAATGGAGCCAGGATTTCATCCCTATAGCTCAACTCTGATCTCACACTGATATAACTCCATTGACTTCAGTGGCATTAATTCTTGGCCCATAACTCCTATCAAAGGCAGCAGGAAGAGGGCTGGCCTCAAAACTCTCCACAAAAAAAGTTAATAACTTCTCTGATTACAAACTCTGTTCTTCAAGTATAGGCAGTACTCAAGTTCTGAAGATCATTTAACTATATGTGAAGTTTGAAGTAAAAGCAAGCAGATTTTGAGCTACAAGGATCAAATGAAGTAAAAAATCAAATCAGATTGTTTTTAGTGATCTGAGATGACAAAACAGTTTGATAAGTTGTACAAATTTATGAGAAACATTCTCCTTTTTCTTCAGAGCAAAGCTAGCAATTTTCAGGCCAAGCTATATTTTGGAACCAAAGTTATAAGGCATTTAATATGTCTTATTATGGACATAGGTTGCAACCTGAGCTATGGAAAGGTTTCCTCATGGTCCTCATATTGGACTACATGAAACAAATACCCCATTCAGTTAGTGAAACTCTTTTTTTCTTTAGAACTTCTCAAGCTGGTGACAACAAATTTCCTTGGACAAAGGGGGTGTACTTAGGACCTTCCATATGGAAAGAATAATTTCAGGGATCAGAAGTAGTATATACATCTGTGGAAAATTAATGCAGGATTTTTGGGGGAGGAGGAAAGAAAGGGAGTGAGCTAGACTTTAGAATGAGATTTTTTTATTGCACCATATGAATCTCAAGGACAATGTAAGGAGGACATATTATATTAGAATGCTGAGGCTTTGATTCTCCCTCTTTTACATGGGTAGTGTTTTTTAACAGTGCAACTTCATTGACTTTGATGGAGTTACTCCCAATTTACATCTTATACTGATCTAAGTAAGTCTTATATGCGGAAGTGAGGAATGGAATTTTCCTTTTACTATCTATAACAGTATTTTATTGTACAATAAAAAAGAGATGGAAAGAAATAGGCATGTGGATGTTGAAGGTGAGGCATGGAAGGAAGCTTATAAAGAGGTCTGCAAAAGGCTCTATGTACCACTACTTACTTCCTTAGTGTGAGGCTTCAGTGGTTCTATAGGGTATTGCGCTGGCTTTTGTCAGTGGGAAGAGTCTCACCTTCAGTGCGCTGAATACACAGTTCGAGAAGAGTTCAGCTTTTAATAAGTGTTGCATCATGAAATCATGCTATCATGCCTAGGTAGTATTGGACATGCTAAATCTCTACAAGTCACAGTGATCCAGATTAAACATTTACCTTTCCATTAACCACCAACATCCACAAACTAAAGCAGCACACTTTAACGTTTCAGCTATGTTGTCCAGTGAAGACACATTCTTCCCATTCATATCTTTCTTGAAAGTAGTGGTTTGCTCCATGCTAGTATTCCTGTCATCCTGGTTAGGGCAGTGTCAAATCACCTGTCATGTATTGTGATTTCTACCTGCCCAGGAAGTAATATAGCATCAGTGGTGCAAGTAGAAATCATTTCTTGCTGGGACTGCACTCATAGGAGGGATACACGGGGTAGGGCACGTGACCGCCCCACGTGACCCTCCATGTGACTCCTCCCTGCCTCGCTCCCAGCCCGGGGCCTCCACACTCTCCCCATCCCCTCCGACACGCCCTTTCGTATATACAAACATAAACATGCTTATTCACTTTCCCCCCCAAATATGTGGTATTCAGTTTGTTTATATGGAATCTGAGAGTTGGGTAAGGAGCCATTTCAGCATATGTATGACTTATTGAAAGACAAATTTTAAGTAGAACTGTGTCTTAAACTGCTTTATGGTATTGTACCCAAACATTGCATTTCAATGAGGGATTCAACATCCTGTATAAGAACAGACTCCTGAAACTCTTACCAGTCCACAAAAGTGGTTCATAGTCATGCAAATAGTTCCATTGTCTTCAGTGGGATTGATCAAATGATTAAGGGTTTACACTTTACAGAATTAGGTTTCAAGTTTGTAAATTGTTCTGGATGAAACTGGCAAAACCTGAGCTGTGAGCTCAGAAGGAGCTTCATTTGAATAAAGGTGGGCAGAATGTGATAAGTCTTAGCTCTGTTGCTAAGATGAGGAACATATTTTCAGCAAAGTTCTTGGCAGATTCCTGAGGCAGTTGGTTTAAGGCTGTCAGTGTCTGGCACTATAATATTCACTTATAGTTCTCTCACCCACAAAGCTGGAAAACAAGGCATTTGTTTTCTTTGTTTTGCTGCTCCAGTTCCAGTTAACAAAATGCATGTTAGATGAGTTTGGCTACAAAGAAGAATTCTATGTACACTGGGGACAACATTGGGCTACAGAACTGGTCTGACACCAAATATCCTCTGGTCAGTGCAAGCAGAGGCATTCCTCTAATGATTTGGACTTGATGTGATGCAGTATGGATGTCATGGATAATTCAGATGAATGGGGAGAAACAGAATCAAAAGCACTGTTTAAATACCTTCCATCCCTCCCACCCCTCCCCTCTTTAGGACTCCTGACCAAAGTAATAGCAGAATACATATGCTAACAAACTTAATCAAAGGGTTTGTTTAAGTTTTTTAGCATTTGCATTGTGCTGTTAAATCCATATAAAGAATGAATGCCCTCCCTAGCAGTGTTCTGTTCCTTTAAGGAGCAGAGCACAGCCCTACTCCGCTCCGGAAGGGAGGGCTAGCCCAAAGTCTTTCCGGTACCCCGTACACGCTAAAAATTTCTTGCCGGTACTGCATACTGGAGAGTACCACCCTACTTGCACTCCTGTAGAGCATTCAAAGAGAATTTTCAGAAATATTTCAAGTTTTTTATTATTCGTTTCTTTCTTCATTATATCCTTAGCTGGAGTCCTGTGACATCCATTGATCTACAGTAGCCTGCATGCAGTTTTGCAACATTTGATATTATTTCTACTGCATTATCATGACTAAGCCTCAGTAAAATATTATACAAACATTTGCATGTTATTTTTATTCTTAGATATGTTTTCCCAGTTACCTCTCACTTGCATGTTTTTCCTTCCATTCTTACCGACTTTCAATCTGTCCTTTCACCACCATCCCAGAATTGTATAGAACAGGTATGTTTGTCGTATGCAGAGAAATGTATAACTTTGTAAGTAGTAATTTATTTTGTTACTATGCATTTCTTACAGTTTTTCCACCACAGTTTCATATGCTCTATTTGTACCCAGTGCAAGGGTATTATCTCAGCAATATTTTTTAGAGAACTAGGGTCATTGTAAGATAATTTTCAAGTAGAAAATGTTCCACATTTCCTAGCCCTAGTATTGAGTCTAATTAGTTTGCTCTTCCTGCCTGATTTATTCAGTAACAAACACTGGAGTAAAAAATGACATCTGACTCACTTCCATCATAATTAGTTGTCATTTTACAAACACAAGATTGTTATTAATTCAATCAGACAGAAGGAAGTGGAAATGTATAAATAATAATTAAAAACTATTAATATAAAGGTGCTAATTACAAGTATACTATGTACCCATAATGCCCTTCAGCCCAGGGGCTCAGTCACACCAAGTGGCTTTGTGATCAGCTGTAATGGGAGAGGATACACGGAAAGCATACATGAAAGTTTTTTGGGATGTTAGTATATTTTCACTGTGGGTTGAAGGTAGTGAAGTGAGTGACACTCCTGAAGGTGTATTCTGCTAAAGCACTTGACTAATTCAGAAGATGACGGATCTGTTTCCAACTCTGTCACGGACTTCTGTGTGATGTTGGGCAAGTCTCTTAATGTCTCTCCATTTCCATTTCCCCATCTGGAAAATGGGGACACTGCTTCCCTATGTCACAAAGGTATAATGGAGTAAGTTTTGTGAACTGCTCAGCTACTATTGTCATAGCAGCCTGTGGTGGAGCAGTAACCCCACTCCTGCCCTGAAGGACTTAAAACAGCCCTGTGAGAGGGGTGTGGTGGAGAACCAGTAAGCCTGGGCTGATTGGGGAAGCAGTCGCAGGTGGGCCACGCCCCAATAAGGTTGCAGCTGGCCCTATAAGGTGGCTGCTAGGCTGGAGCTTAGGAAGAGTTTTCTCTCTAGCTGTTGAGAGGGATGGGCCTGGCTGCTCGGCACTGAGCAGGGTCCCTAGACAGGAGCAGGGCTGGGGAAAGGCCAGAGGAGCTGGGGAGCTCTGGCCTAGAAAATCTCCAGGCTGCAGGAGTATTTCACGTTCTGTCTTTGACTAGACACTGGATTTGTACATAATGTGAAAAACTGCTCTCAAGTGTGCTTGCCCCTGAGCAATAACTCCCCAGAAGAGTGGCAAATGCAAATCAACTCCTTTACTTTCCAAATGTGAAGAGATTTAGGAGAGCATGAGGAGTGGCTTCATCACACATGCACAGAGCTGATCTTCTCTCCCACCCCCTGATAAAAAGGTGTCAAAAATGGAGTTTCATGAAAAAGTTTTACAGTCAGTAAAAGTCTCATTTGACAATATAATTTTTTTTGTTTTATAAGAAGCTTTCTAAACCCAATTTTTATCATTTAAAAAGGTTCTTTTAAGGATACTGTCAGTTAGGAAGGTTTTTGATGGCAGCTCTGTCACTTCTTCTCTGCCTGAAAATGTCTTGATATCTTTTGGCAGAATTACACTGATGACCTGGCTAATTCCTACACAGCTATCATATACTGTACAATTTAACAGAGAAAAACAAAACAATCTTTTGCACATTAAAACCAAACTTGCTGTCACTGAAGTCAGTTGGAGCATTGGTCTCGCAAATACAATGCAGTTACCTTACAATGCTAAACACATGAAAGAGAAAGAAGAGCTTCTTGGCTGGTACATGTTGAGAAGTAGCCAATAGTAGTGGGCTATTACGAATTCTAATATATTATAAGCAAGGCTTTCAGCTGTAAGCTTCAGCAATGTTTACCAGGAATGCTGGACAAGTTCCCCATTGGATCTGTTGGTGAATGTGTTTGATTCTGAATATCTGAACAAGGAGATTAAAATAAAATCAGGATACTTTACACTGCTGCAGGTCACCTTGCTTCTCCTTATCAACTGCAAACCTAAAGATTGGCCAGGACTGACAATGCAAGATTGAATTGTTGTAGCCATGTTGGTCCCAGGATATTAGAGAGACAAGATGGAGGAAGTAATATCTTCTCTCTCACACCAACGGACGCTGGTGCAATAGAAGATATTACCTCACCCTCCTTGTCTCCCTAATTCAAGACTGGGAGAGTTTGAGCTGTGAAGTGGAGACTTACAGAAAAATGCATCAAATAGCCTTTTCACTGGTCAGCCATGTTTGTTTTTGTTACTGTTGTAAATGGGCCAACTTAAAGGTGTGCTCTAAGATGTACACTAGGTGGGTTTCAAATACCTTTTACCCATACAACCATTAGTTTGTTTATAAATACCAAAACTTTGATCAGTGCATTTATGATAATACACTCTTTGTACGCATTAGGTAACGAAAGGAAAATGCTATACACAAAGTGTGATTTTTTTTTGGTGTCACTTTAAATCCCTTCCCAGCGGCATAGCTAACATCTACACTGAAGCGCTACAGTGGCATAGCTGCAGTGGTGCCAACTGTTGTGTTTTAAATGTAGACAAGCCCTCGGTCGGACTCACTAGGCAGAGCCCATGCTGCAGAGGCTCAGTCTTGGAGCTGCTGCGGCTGCATCATCTGCCCTTAAGAAAGAGGGGGATCCCTGAGGGCGTCTGGAACACTGAAGGAGTTCATCCAAGGGAGGATTTAAACTCTGGGGCAGAGGACAGCTCTTGTGGATATTTGACAGTTACAGACATCTTCTAATTTCAGATCTTACAATCTCACCCCCAACAGATTTTTATTTTAGGTATGTAGAGATACACATCTCACTGCAATGCATGCACACAGTTCCCAGGGATTAGAATGTGAGGTTTCAGTTTGAGCCTTTGTCTAGGAGCAACCTGAGGAGAGCAGCAGGAGGCAAGACAAACAGAAAATTCTGTACAGGTTGAGGTGAAGCTATAATGTATTTGCAGTTATACTGTTCCTTTCAGTCTTAGGTTCCCAGAGTAACTGCATCATTTCAGTGATCAGCCAGGATTAAGAGTTGGGGCTTGGAGAGGAAAGAAATGTCAGAGTCAAGAAAGAAAATACACCACACGTGAAATCCTGGCCCACTGAAATCAATGAGAATTTTGCCATTGACTTCAATGGGTTCAGGATTTGACCCCAGGAGTATTTGTAAAGGTCATAGGCAATTTTCAGTAACTTTAGATCATGTACTTCACAATAGCCCTTCAAGGGAAGTAGCGGAAACTCTATTTAGAAGTACACTGAATAAAGCACCAGATAATGTATTACAGGGACTGCGCACAGACAGGAAGATGGATGAAATGCCGCCAGATGTACTTCCATTGACTCCAGTGGGATAATACTTACACTGAGACTGATTTTGGCCTAGTAATCTGGTAGGACTTCTCTCTACTTTTAGGGATTGCATATTACAAAGTCTGTTCTTGCTGCCGCTCAGGTCAGTGTGGACAAAACTGAGCTCTAGGTTACAAGATTGAAATAAGACATTTTGGGTGTCAAAGTCGTTATGTAGCATTGTGACCTGGGATAAATGTTCAGCTCAGAACAAGCACAGTTTTACGAGATCTCAGCAGGTCAAGTCCTTCCAACCCTACCCTGAGGACTGGGGCCTTCTGTGAACCAGAGGTGCTTCTGTTTGCTCAATCAGGAAGGAGATCATGAGCCAGTTTAAAACCAGACTATTTATCCAAAAATCCTTTGGTCCTTGAAGAATCCAGTTTGAACCAGTGTATTCAAACCTTTCCAGGGGTGGTGTTTCTCTGGAGATGTTACAACCTGAGTGCAATTTGCCTAATCATTCCCTGCTGTTCTCCTATTTACCTTTCCGTGGACAAACATAAGATCCCTCAACAACACACAAGTAATTGCATTTTTAATGCAATGGACCCCAAAGGCAGTAAACCTAATTCAATAAGGTTTAACTTAATTCAATAAGCTTCATTCAGGATATTGCAGGAAATCATCAGTCTGTCACAGAGAGTTCCTACTGCAGCCCTTATCTCCTACCAACTGAACAAACAGCTTGCATTATGTAGTCCTGCAATCACTAGCCCTCAGTCACAGCCCCTGGACTAGGCCTGTCATTAGTCCCTGCAAACTACATTCCTCAGAATAACTTTGCCCTGGGTCAGAGCCATGCCTAGCCTATAAACTGCTTCAAAGTGCCAGCATACACCCTGTTGGGTTCCTCATTTTGCACTTATGAAAAACAAAGCTTTAAATCTGATTTAAAAAAAAATCACACAGAGCTAGTATACACTGATGTAAATAAAACAGCAAAACCACAGAACTAAAATCAGAGTTCTCTTCTATAAAGCATTCTGGATTATACAGAAATCTTTATTTTTTACCCTCCCATGTATCCTCCTTGCTATCTTTGTCCCCCATTTTGGATGGCTTTAAAATTCTCTCCTCACAGATCTTACATTAAGATTAAGAAGATATTTTCCCTTCTCTTCCCTGACACTACCAGCCAAATGGTCTTTTCTACTTTCTAAGTCAACATGGGCCTCCTGGTAGACAGATGTTTCCTGGCTGGAGGTTCTATTTCCAGCGATGATTCAGCAGAAAACAGGACACCTGGGTTACGATGACTAGAAGTGGTGGCCACTGCAGAATATTTTTAACTGCAATCATATTATTTTTTATTAAAGCTCTACTTGATGAACAAACTGCACTGGGAAAAGGGGCTAGGTCCACAAATATTTGCTGCCCCGTAACTTCTCCAGTTCTAATAGTTTTAACTTCTAATATAGGGAGACATTCTCTGTATCTACAGACTGCCACAGGAAATCCCTTACTTTCTTCTCACGAAGCGTGATTACAAATCTTTTTGCTTCTGAACTGCTCTTAGTTTGAATGTAATTTTTCCGCACAGATGGATCAGTTTTTCTACAGTGACTACTGAGGTTGGATTAAGACTACACTATGTGCTTACAAAAGATCTTTGCAGGCAACAGTCAGAATCTAAAGGAAGCCTCTTGATTCATCAACTGCAAAAAAATATAGCACAGAACAATGAATATCCCTCAAATAACCCTCCTGATAAGATACTTGAATCAGTTTAAACCTCAAAGTATCTCATGCACAAAGCTAAAATTATGCTTGTGAGAGGGTACTACCTGCTTTTTGGTGAACAGGGGGTTAACTTCAGTTTAGTTTCCTTTTCACCTTGCACAGGTTCTTAGGAAAAGGACTATAAACTGGCTGGTTGAGCTACATGCGGTGAGAATGGGCTTTATGTGTGGGGTGATAGGTCTTGACTGAACCTCCAGACAGGCTCATTTTTGTTTCTGCCTATTTGAACCCTAACTTGCTTCCCAGGAAGCACTAACCCAGGAATCAGAGGGGTAGCAGTGTTAGTCTGGATCTGTAAAAGCAGCATCTGTAAAAGCAGCAAAGAGTCCTGTGGCACCTTATGGACTAACAGACGTATTGGAGCATGAGCTTTCGTGGGTAAATACCCACTTCGTCGCATCCGACGAAATGGGTATTCACCCATGAAAGCTCATGCTCCAATACGTCTGTTAGTCTATAAGGTGCCACAGGACTCTTTGCTGCTCTAACTCAGGAACCTATTCTTGCACAAAGCCCGTTGCCAACTCTGTCCACATATCTATTTAGGGGACACCATCATAGGACCTAATCACATCAGCTACACTATCAAAGGCTTGTTCACCTGCACATCTACCAGTGTGATATATGCCATCATGTGCCAGCAATGCCCCTCTGTCATGTACATTGGCCAAACTGGACAGTCTCTATGTAAAAGAATAAATGGACACAAATCAGACATCAAGAATTATAACATTCAAAAACCAGTTGGAAAACACTTCAATCTCCCTGGTCACTTGATTACAGACCTCAAAGTTGCAATATTACAAACAAAAAACCTTGAAAAACAGACTCCAATGAGAGACTGCTGAATTGGAATTAATTTGCAAACTGGACACTATCAAATTAGGCTTGAATAAAGACTGGGAGTGGATGGGTCATTACACAAAGTAAAACTATTTCCCCATGTCTATTTCCCCTTTTCCTACTGTTCCTCGCATCTTCTTGTCAACTGCTGCAAATGGACCATTTTGATTACCACTATAAAAAGTTTTTTCTCTCCTGCTGATAATAGCTCACCTTAACAGATCACTCTCCTTATAATGTGTATAGTAACACCTATTGTTTCATGTTCTCTGTGTGTATATATATATCTTCCTACTGTATTTTCCACTGCATGTTCTTTTTGCGAAGACAGACTAACACAGCTGCTACTCTGAAACTTGCTTCCTAGTTATAAACTTTATTCATTGAGGGAAGAGAGCTTGCTGGCTATTACCGTGTTATTTTCTGTAGCATCCTTCCAGCAATGATCCTATTATTATTTATTGCTTTAAATTATTAACAGCAGCAATCCTGAACATTAAAATAGAGGCTGCAGCTGAGGGACACAGCAAAAGCAGCAACAGAGGAAGCTTATAATGATCGGGGATGGAATTCTTCAACCCATATAGAGCTTTTAGAAAATGTTATAGAGGGGATTTTCAAAGGTGCTCAGCATTCACCTAACTCTGCTCCCATCGAAGTCAGTGGAAGATTTATCATTGAGCAGTTAGGCCATCACTGGCTGCTTTTGAAAATCCAATCTTACACATGTTGACAAATCATTTAAACTTGCCTTTGCTATCTTTGTTATGTCATGTCTCTCAGTGGGGTCCGTGTCACAGATTTTAAAGCATGATGTTGCTTGTTTGAGTCTTTGCAGATAGAAAGCTCTGGCCCAGGTTAAATAGAAATGATGAATTATTCTTGTCTGGCCTTGTGAGGGTGTGCACTGGTACCATGAGGATTAACTCTACTCTCTGGGCTGTGGAGGCCATACCCCTGCGGCCCTGCTGGGCATACTCCGGCTGGAGACTAGATATAAAAGGGAGCAGCTTGGCTCACTCAGGGCTGACTGCCACGAAGGGAGGATACACGCTGCGAGCTCCAGCCTGGGAACCACGGAAGCCCCAGATGGCAGAAGCCAGGGACGCTGAGACACCAGAGGATGCCCAAGTAGTGTTGGCGCTGCTGGAAGCCACACTGACCAAGGAGCCCAGAGACCCGGAAATGCTGGGACCACTGCATCAGGAACAGGGTAGGAAGTTGCACAGGGGGACTAGTTATTCTGCTGCCTGTGGTCAGCGTGTTCCAGGCGGATTCCCAGCTGACCCCAGTGGTGGGCATACTTGCCACTGACTGGGCCCTGAGCTAGGACCTGGTGGAGCAGGGAGGTCCTGGGTTCCCCTACTTGGCCTCCACAACCCACTGCCCCAGGTAGTGGCTTATTCTCCTGAGCAGCCACCAGGCCAAACACCCTACTGAAGAGGGCCATTATACTGACTCTGGCCATTGGGCCATGAAGCCCTGCTGAGCAGGGCAGCCCTTCTTATGGACTCCCGCAGCTAGGCCACACAGCCCTGCTAAACAGGGCAGCCTTACTGACTCTGACTGCTAGGCCACACAGCCCTGAGAGAAGGCAGCCATATTGACTTTTACCCCTAGGCCAAGCTATCCTAAGACAAGGGATGGTAGTATAGACTCAGCTGCAGGGCCATCATTACCCCCACTCCATCCCAAGAAGGGATGAGGGGGTGCTTGCCCCATGACAGGCACACTGATAAAGTTGCTGAGGAAGTGACATAATATTGTGTCTATTCTCATCTGTTTTTCGTGCTCTGCTGTTTCCAATCAAGCAGTAGTTCTGTGTTAATAACTGGTCAAAAAGGCCCATCAGGGTGCAGCATTCATGCTGGGGCCCAAGAACAACCAAACCCAGGCTAGGTAATCTTCTCCTAGGCTGATATTACTGCTTCTCCTCAATTAATCACCCCAGGAGCACAAACTGAGCACTTCCTCACTGGAGTCTGGTCTCATCAGTGCTGTGTGAACTTCTTGGCCTCTGCCAGCCCAAGGGAATAGTTATCCCAGAGCTGATTCTGCATCCTGGCCTCTTCCATTATATTACTTAAAAGTAGAGAAGTCAAACAAACCTTTTATAGTTTTTTTAATCCTGTAAAACGCCCTTTATTCCAATCCCTCCAAACTGCAGTCTCTGAGTGACATCACTTGTGAATGGGGTTGCTACATAGCATCCCTGCATCGTTCCATCAGTCTATAATTGTTTCATTTTACTTTGAGTTTTACTGCATTGGTTAAATTTTATCTGTGTTGTGTCAATGTGAGATGACTTTGGTCTGTGAAATCTTCCTTCTTCCCAGCATTTCTTTCTTGGATTTATGATCTCGAGCCAATTGACTCCTCCAAGCTTTTCATAATGCTGCAGTTACCACTATCTTTGAACATCAGTGCAAGCACTCCCCATGGAAGCCCATGCAGACAAATACAAGAATGGCCTGGGAAAGTGGTGAAAGCCAAATTTAGCAAGCAGCTAGTGCTGTCCTGAGTGACATTACCTACCAGCTCCTAGAAAGTTTCAGCTCTTTTCCAGCTACAGGAATTAGATCTTCCACAATTTCCAGCATAAAATGGATAGTGGTTAATAAAGATGAACCACTCCTGTTAAAGTGAAAGCATGTAATATAAACTTAGGGCTGGATTTCACAGCCCTTATTCATGTGACTAGTTTAATTGATTTCCAGTGGGACTACTCATATGAGTAAAGGTGGTAGGATCAGGCTCTTAGCCAGAGGAAAGCACAAAAGCCCAGATTTTTAAAGGTTTTAGGCCTAAGTGATTTTCAATCCCATTTTCAAGAGTCCTTTCAGTGAGTCTTAGGTCTGGTCTTCAGCTAAAACTTTGTTGAACTAGTTGCATTGCACAGGGCTGTGACAAAATGTCACACCCTGTGCAATGTCATCAGGTCAATCTACACCCCAGTATAGACACCAGTAGGTCAACGGACAAATTCTTCCGTCAACCAAGCTACCACCTCTTAAGGGGTGGACATACTACAGCAACAAGAAAACCACCTGTCAGTACAGCAAGGGTCTGCCACTGTGCTGCTGTAGTGCTTATAATGTAGACATAGCTTTAGGTTCCTAAGTGCCTAAATCACACTGGAAAATTGGATGTAACATCATGTAAGCCTTGCAACACTGAGTGGAGTAACACCTAAATACCTTCAAAAATCTAGGCCCAGAGCATTTTTTATTTCCAGTAACTGTGATCATCTCTTTACTGTTTTCTAGCATAGGAAGCTCTAGTGGTCCCTCCGTCTCAGGCTTGGAAGGAGGCCACTCTGACTCACTGCGTCAAGCAACAAACAGCAGTTAGTTAGCAGTCTATAGCTCTGGCCCTCTGGGCAGGGCAGAGCAACACACAGTCTATAGTCATAGCCTCCTGGCTGGGGCAGACAGTAGTTAGCAGTCTAGTGTTCTGACCCTTTTGGCAGGGCAGAGCAAGGAACAGTCTTTAGCCCCAAGCCTCCTGGCTAGGGCAGACAGTAAGAACAGACTTCAGGCCTAAAGGTCTAAGATAAGTGTGTGGCCAAATGCCAGCTGTGGGGTTGGCAGCAGGGGGAAGGGAGATCCGAGTCCACCCTACTCCACTGGGTCCCAGCTTAGGGCCCTAGCAGTGGTGGGCAGTTCCACTACTGGATCAGCAGGGATCCCACCAAATCACACTGATTCGCTTCCCGGCAGCACAACCTGACTAATGTCTGGTTCCCCTAGGCTACTTCCTACTGCAGACCATTGGCTCAGCTCAGTTGGCCACTCATCCTCCACAGCTTCTGGGGAGACGGCCAATGGTAGTTCCAGTACCTCCTTTCCATCCTCAGTGCTCTTTGGGGGCATGGTGTGGCGTGACTCGGGGCCTGGTCTGGAGTCCTGCAGAGGGCTTGAAACATCTGTCTCCTTCCTCGGCTCGGCCCCAAGTGAGCTGTGGACAGCACTCAGCACTCTACAGGATTAAGCCCTAAACATGGAATCATGTAGCACAGGCTTGTGATGCAGTAGGAGAATAAAACAGTATGTCATGGCCAAGCAAACACAGGCCCTATTGCAAAAGCTTTCCTATTCAGCACATGCTTAAAGTGTTCGAGCACATGCTTAAAGTGTTTAAGTGCTTTCCTGAATCAAGGCAATATAGAAAACAATACAGCAAAGCCTGGTAATGGATACAGTATGAAGAAAAAGGGCTCCATATGCTATGAACATTATTCAGTTTATCAGGAAACTGACAGCATGGGCAGCAAGACTTAAGCCCAACAATATCTACAAGAACAAATTAATTTCCCTTGAAAAGTAACTTCTAATGAACGCTTAGATTCTCCATGTGGTCATCTAGGCCAGTCTCTACAAGAGGTAGTGCAAGTGTCATGAGGATCATCAAGAAACAAACATGATCGAGGTCCATTCCCTCTTGAAATTAGGGTGCTGGCTTTAGGCTCAAGGATACAGGTGACTATGTAGAACGTCACATCTAAGGGAATGTCAGAATACTGTTGAAGTTATCATGGTAACTCAGTTCCAGGCAAGAAGGGGGTAGAGCTGAGAAGAGTTCCTAAAGCCATTATTGAGATCACTTCTGTAACTGGTGAAAAGGATTCTGGGATGTGTTTAGGGGTGACAAGGACACTAAATTCCTTCTTTGCTTAGGATGTCAACACATCTAGGGCCAGTTCAGAGAAGAAAAGTGTCTTGAGATGTTCAGAACAACTCCAGAGGTCATTCCAATCATCATTGCATTAGGAACACAGGTTTGGAAGGCCTATAGTATATTATCCGACTAGTGCTATGAAGTCTCTGTAGATATGTAGCGTAGGTAATGGTAGCCAGGAGCTCCTGTGTAGCCTTGAGCAAGTCACCTAGCCACTGAGTTTTAGATTCTCCTTTTGCAAACTGCAGATGGTGCTTCCAGAGCTCTCCGGGGTGTAGTGAGAATGAGTTAATATTTATACAGTGCTGTGAAAAGAAAGATCTAAGTATTATTATATTGCGTGCATCTACTCAGTGCCTGCTAGTCGCTATCCCATATAAGGCCCCAAACTTCTCTTCTTCCTCTTAACAAGTATCTCATTACTCTTTCCCAACAGCTCAGATGGCAGGAATATGAATTTGGTTGTACATTAAAGATGCCTCAGTGTGGTCCTAGTTGAAAAATGGTGTTGTAAGATCCTTATCTAGATCCTGCTTTGTGCCAGTGCTCTGGGGCAGGGTTTAGTGAACACTGTCCTCCTGCTGTGACCCAGTTCATATGAACTACACTATTTCCTGTGATGATACCCAACCATGTGGACTTTGAGTTTTACTTGCATGTATGCAAGGAAAACTCAATTACCCAAACATTCACAGGAAGTGAATGCAAATGATATATCAACTGAAGCTAAACAAATTGGATTTTTCAATTTGAGTGAATGTCTGTGGAAATATTTTTCCATATATTCCCAGTTCTTTAGTAAACATGTTCTTCAGGAGGAAGAAGCCCAAGTCTAGGCCACCTGACTTAGTCATTCGCTCTCCAGCTTGAAGCAGATGCTATGCATTATCAGCAGGAAGCAAAAGCAGCCTCTCCGGGGGAGTGTTGAATGTTTCATGGAGCAGCTGGAATTAAATGAAGCTATTAATAGTAAACAAGAAAGCAGTTAATGTGGTAATGTGCTTTTTAAATGGAATAATATAAAAAAAACATTGCATTCAGATTCTACTGCGCAGAAGGGAGACAACATTCTCCCATCAGATGTAAGAGATCCATCCAACTGCTTCTGATATATCTTATTGTTTAAATAATGTGTCAGAGTGGAAGATTTTTCTCTCTCCCACATCGCTAATTAAAGACAGTGGTGGTATTGCCCGAGCATCTGTACATGGCTTTGGACTGATGCTTTGTATTCCATTTGTAATTAAAACTGATCCCTCACTGCAACGGTCTTCAGCTTCACTAAATCAGAAATGTATTTTCTCAGCATCATGGTTGGAAACACAAGCTGTATTCACCATCCATCCCACACTTTCACTCTGAGGTATATTGGGAACCATCTACATGTGGCTCCAGTCTTTATAATACATTTTCTTCCATTAAGTCAAAGCAGATTTCCTGCAACATGCAAGTTTATGGCAGAGCTCTGTAGCGCTTTTGGACTGCAGGCATTTATACTTACATTGCAGCAAGAGAGGTTTAGATTGGACATTAGGAAAAGCTTCCTAACTGTCAGGGTGGTTAAGTACTGGAACAAATTGCCTAGGGAGATTGGGGAATCTCTGTCATTGGAGCTTTTTAAGAACAGGATAGACAAACACCTGTCAGAAAAGGGCTAGTTATTTCTTAGTCCTGCCTTGAGTGCATGGGACTGGACTAAATGTCCTATTGAGATCCTTTCCAGTCCTACACTCTTAGGATTCTATACAAACACATTATTTCATTCACTTGAGTTTTGCTTCCACCTCTTCAGTCTGGTATTTGAACCAACCTCAAAATTCAAAGTGAAACCCAGAGGAAAATGCCCAGTTTCAAGTGTCTGTAGTGTAACAGCAGCAAGTTCACAAACCTTAGCAAGGCTGGACTGTGTTTTGAGTCAGCAACAAAACTAGGCAAGTTTCATAATGACAATTTTGCATAGCTCCACTTTCAGGGAACTTCTTTTAAAACAGATTTTGCAGACAGAGGGCTAAATTCAGCCCCAGTCTAACTCTACTGATGTCACTGGCTATACCAAGCCTGTAGTAGCCTGCAAACCAATTCCTTAAAGAGAGAAATAATTCTAAGTTACTTTGGAAATCCATTCACTTGTAGTGTAGCCAGATTTCCAAAGTGAACAGGGGGACTTAATGGGGGGGAAGGGGAAGAGGGGTTTGGTGATGGTCAGGGAACTGCATGCAAAGGTTTGGAAAATGGAGATGGGAGGAAGAGAAAAGGGTGCTCCATTTTTTTCTATGATTTTTTTACTCCCCCTCTCCACACACACCCCAACTGCTGCTGTGGTTGTTTTGCTTCCTCTTTCATCAAGCTTCAGGTTTCTTCCCCTTCCCTCTCCCTCCTATTTCCTTCACCCTATCTCTGTCATGTCTCTCTCCACTTGTTCTCTTTTTCTCCCCTTCCCCAGTGCCTGCCACAATCCAACGACCAACTGTCATGCAGGGGAGGAGGGTAAAAGCATGGACATCAGCCCCGGCTGGGGCAGTTGCTACCTGCAATATGGTGGCTGTGCAGCTGAACTACCAGTAGGCTCACTACCTTCAGTCCTCAAGCCAAATTCGCCCCTGAGGTGTAACTTCTCTGCACCCCATC
This sequence comes from Gopherus flavomarginatus, assembly GCF_025201925.1. Taxonomy (NCBI): domain Eukaryota; kingdom Metazoa; phylum Chordata; order Testudines; family Testudinidae; genus Gopherus; species Gopherus flavomarginatus. The sequence continues at coordinate 178,187,784 of NC_066618.1, forward strand.
TCTGGTACAATTTGGTCCAAAGTCCAGAGACATTCAGCTGCAGGAGATTCATCCCAGTGGAAAGGGGATCCTCTAGTGGCATAGATGCTCTGATATTGTCCCATCCCTGCTGCCAGGGTAGCAGGGGAAAAGGGAGGTGTAGTAAGAGGAGGCCCTAAGATATAAACCTTGGTATCAGAGGCCTGGTATGAAGCCTGAGGCCTGAACTAAAGTAATGGTCAAGACTTTGCTAATATAAAGCAAAGTTAAGCTGTGAGCCAGAGGCAGGCCCTGCTCACAGAAGCTGGCAAGGAAAGGGCTGATGCTGCAAGAAGATATGTACCTAAAAGGTACTGAACACTAGATATCAGAACATTCACATACTTGCACATTCCACACAGATAACAAGGAACAGGCTGACCCATCCCAATGACAGAGAAAAGGGTAATATGATGGATAAATTTGTTTTGTTCGAATCAACATGTACAAGGTGAGAGGCGGCACCTTACTACGTAGAGGGGTTGTACCTTGCTACGTAGAAGGGTTGCACCTCAATACGTCAGGAGTAATGTGTAACTTGTTTGTACCTGTGTATAAGAATGCATCCCGGGGGCAGTCTTTGTCCAGCTGAGGGGGCAGTGGAAAGTCCCGCCACTGACTGAGCTGAGTCCATTGCCAGGGGGCACATACTCGTAGTATGTCCTGTAGAGTAAAATCTAGAGGGAACTATCATTGTGCTTCGTTTGACAATAAACCTGGCCGAAGTGCCTTCGTACCTTACTAGACTCTGTGGTCATTGGGGGTTCTCTCGGGATCTGCTGTGTCAGCTATCTTCAAAGAGCTGGGGCAGCACACAGAGGGAACACACACATGCAACCATGTGATATAAACACTGAACAGAGCAGAGCACCACACGGGTAGCATCTGACAACAGGAGGTGGCTAGAGGAAATTGGTCATGGCTGCAATGCTCTTGTGCCACACTGCTCTTTGGCCATGTTTTTGATTCCTTAGGGCAATTAGCAGATGTCCTAAGTGAGAGCAGTCAGTAATCTAACTCCATTCTGGTGATGTGGCCGGGCTCACAACATCAGCAGATAAGGGGAGTGCAAAGGAGAACTTTGCACCATCTTTGTATCCCCAATATGCATTATGTGCAGCCATCTGACTCTTCCCATAGGGGACGATTGGCTCAAAGACAAGCTTCCTGGAGGGAACCTATAATAGCCTTGATGGAGGCTGGTCCTTGACATAATGTATGTGCTTGGCTTGCCTGATGTCAGTTTCACCAGCTCAGTGAGCAAGAGGCTATCTTAAGTGGCCATGTCCCCAAGGGTTTACAAATATGGGGACAAAGCACTGTTTTTTTGGTAAAACTGCCCGAGGCAGGCCCTGAAAAAGGAGATATTCCTGGTTTTCAGGGACCCATGATCGCTCAATACACTTGCTTCAAATCGTCCTTGTAGATCAAAGCAAAACATTTTGCTTGTATTCATGTTTTATGTGTTTAAAAATAGCCATTTAGCAACATGCTGTGGTGTCAGCGGTTAACATCCTGTCCTGTGACCCAATATGAATAAGCCAGGCAAGGTCCAGTGGTCTCTGACTAGCACTTATTGCTACGAGAGCTTTGACTAGTCCTGGGCCCCCGGTGCAAAGTATCTAATAGGTCAGAGAAAACCTCTCCTCTCACGTCTGAAACTGCCCACTACTGCAGTATTGCACCACTTAGCTTTACACTCACCCTAGCTGATTGCTTTAATCTGAATATGTGCCTACAACAACAGAAAACAAGGCTTTAATTAAGCTGGATTTAAACACTCATCATTCCTGAGATTTCCTTGCTATGAATCATTAGTTTATTTTAGTACCTCAGTTCCATGCCCTGCCTGCAGCATTGTCGTTCAGTGGCTGCGGGGCTGAAGCTACTTGCTGTGAAGTGATTTGTATGAACAATCACCCAGCTTCCAAAAGAATCAGAGACAAATTTTGTTACACTCTGAATACCTCCCCTCCCTCCCCATTGCACGGGGCTGTACAGACAAGTGCACTGTAGTAGCATTATAAGAGTTTGAACCCAGAGACCAGCTCTTGGGCACTGGGGGAGAAAGAACGTGTATCAAGTAATAACTGAGCAGAAAAAAAAGCACATATATAAGAGAGCTCTTTATGTAGTACAATCTAGTTATAGGACTACTGGGGCCCTAGTCACCCACTGAGTGTTACTTGGGAGGATACAATATGGCTCAATGTGTCACAGGGGCCAAACTCCTTATTCATCATGATACCCCTCAAGAGCAGCATTTGAGAGAGGGGGAAAAAAAAAAAGAAGAAGAAGAAGAAGAAAGCAAACTGGTCAAAGCTGCCTAAGGGTCTGCATGGCTGACAAGAGGGAAGGAAACAGGGGACTCAGGGCCCCCCCAAAACATCTGTCATGTCTGTGTAAATAAAGTGAAATGAGATGCAGTGGGCCCCCCCAGTGAATACGATGTACCAAGGTCCCACATTTCTCTTAACAGGCCTGGCTATAGGTAGCACAGGAACACTGGGGGATAAAGTGCACTTGCCATGTCAAATAAAGGAGAGCACACAGAGTCCAATGCAAAGAGGTGTGTTGATAGGTGCTCTCAGTACAAGGAGCAAAGCCCTGCAAACTCATTAAGTGAGGGGAGAGCCAGCTCCCTCCCCCCCATATCCATGCTTACAGAGGCTAAGTAAACATGTACCTTTCACTCCCCTCCTGTCACAACAGCCTGTTGCAACCATGTCCAATTAAGGGGGAATGACAGGCCATAGGGATTTTTCAACTGGCCATACCCCCCTGTTCCAGAGGCCACACTCTTTTCTGCTATGCTGTATTGCCACAGCTCACCCACAGAAGGTGTGTGGCCCTGCCCTGGCACCCCAGAACATAGCAACAATGGGATTTTTATATAACATACACATCTGTAGCCCCGTATCAGCACAAATGACATACATATTACTTATAGTGACCCAACCTTATTTCTCACCTAGGAATCATTGTCAAGCTTATAATGTAGAAAGCCTAGAAAAATGTGATCTATCAACCTCTGTATCATGAGTCTGTTATCGCAGAGCACTTTTTTGTTCTCAACCTGCTTGGGTTGAAATTTTTTTTCCAGATAATAGTCCTACCATTTTTTCATGTAAATATTTTCCCCCAGCTTCAAATAACTAACCTAGTACTGACTAAACAAAACACACAATACCAGTGCAGAGGACAGATTTATTTATACAAATTAAAAACTTAAAAGCCAACTTTGCATTGAACAAATGCCTGATTCTGTTCTCAATTACACCACTGACCGCACAGTCTCATGGGAAAGAAGAATCAGGCCCCATAATGGTTTTCCATTTTATTATTCTTATATTACAGTAACACCTAGAGACCCCTGTCATGCCCCATTGTGTTGGTACTGTACAAATATGTATTAGTCAATATCAAGGCAACGAACAGAATTCCACAAACTGATTTCACTTATGCATTCAGCTATCTTTAAGCCAAATCCCATTTTACAAGGAAAATACTTCAGCATTAAACAAAATCACCTGGCTGGTTCCCCACCTCAAAATGGTCCATCTACTCTTTCATGGCCTCTACAAGGAGCATTCATTCTACTGTCAAGAATACAAGGCTCAAGGAGTTCAGTGCTGAGTGATCTGGAGATTTTCTTTGTGTTATCTTAGTGTAGGGACTTTATGGTTCCTTTTTCTTCTCTGTTTGCTTGGGATTCTCCTTCAATACTTTCAGCCATTATTCTTGGCTGCAATTTACATACCCACATCTCCCACATGACTAGTCACTGCTGATAAACCTTACAAGACTATGTCTAGTATAGTCTGCAGGCTTGCCAAGGAATCAAAACAGCTTCTGACTCTCTATTATTTGCTCTCCAACTCTTACAGCAGGGACGGCTGCATTTTTTGAGGCCAGGGAAAGGATGCCAGTGTGATGATGTCATTACCCTGAACAGTCAGCCCCTTCTTTTCCGGTTTCTTTTTTCCCAACAAACTCATGAATCACTCCAGCACAATCATATGATGCAGGGCTTGTTCCAGAAATATTTGGAAGTAGGTGGGAGCTGAGAGAAATTAAAAAACAAATACTGGAGTGAACCTTGCCTTAATGGTAGCTTGTGGTTCTCTCCCCCCCACCCAAGGAAATCTGCTCTTTAAAAAAGGAAAAATATAAGTCATCTGCTTTATTTAGCAAGAGCTGGCAATAAAATCTCTGTTCCATAGGCCAGGCCATGCTGATGTCACCAGCAGCTGGTGGCTAAATATTTTTCAGCCTAAGTTAATGTGTTCCTCAATTCTTTATATGCTTACACCTCTACCTCGATATAATGCAAATTCCGGGGGGGCGGGGCTGCACACTCCAGCAGATCAAAGCAAGTTCAATATAACATGGTTTCACCTATAATGCGGTAAGATTTTTTGGCTCCCGAGGACAGCGTTATCAGGGTAGAGGTGTATCTTTATGGAAGTTGGAATGTTACACTTCCAAAATGATTTGACTGAATTCTGGCTGTTGGAGAAAAAGGCACTGGGGGTTTCATTTTGTATTGCTGTAGAAATGATGGGCCCTGAATAAGAGATTTATAATAATGACCACATCTTGTCTTTTTGTTCTGTATTTGTACAGCACCTAGTATAATGGCATCACAGTCCTTGACTGTAGGTTTTAGGTGCTATGATGATTCAAACAATAAATAAAAAACATAGTTTCTTCCAGCCAACACTTTGCAAATTGCCTTCACACACTCATGTGACATAGGTCAGTAACCTTGTTGCATTCTACAGAGAACGGAATGGGGAAAGGACAGGTGAAGTGACTTTCAAAAGTCACCCAGGAAGGCCCCAGTAAAGGTAGGAATAGAACCTAAAGACCTGATTTGATGGTCTGATGTGTGATGCTGTCATGGTATAATTCCCCACTCTGAACCTTAGCGTCCAAAAGATGGGGTACCAGCATGAATTCCTCTAAGCTTAATTACCAGCTTAGAACCTGTAGCGCTGCCACCAACCAGGAATTCCAGTGCCTGGTACACTCTGGTCCCCCCAAAAACCTTGCCCGGGGACCCCCAAGACCCAGTCCCTCTGGATCTTAACACAAGGAAAGTAAACCCTTTCCCTCACCATTGCCTCTCCCAGGCTTCCCTTCCCTGGGTTACCCTGGAAAATTACTGTGATTCAAACTCCTTGAATCTTAAAAAAGAGAGGAAAATACACTTTCCCTCCTCCTTCTCTCTTCCCCTCCCAGATTCTCCCTGAGAGAGACAGTAATCCTAACACAGAGAGAAATTAGCCTCTCTCTCCCCCTTCCCTCCTTTCTCCCCACCAATTCCCTGGTGAATCCAGACCCCGTCCCCTGGGGTCTCACACCAGAATAAAAAAGAAACAATCAGGTTCTTAAACAAGAAAAACTTTTAATTAAAGAAAGAACAAAGGTAAAAATTATCTTTGGAAATTTAAGACGGAATAGGTACAGGGTCTTTCAGCTATAGACAGTGGGAATACCCTCCCAGCCTAAGTATTCAAGTACAAATTAAAATCCTTTCAGCAAAATATAAATTTGAACTCCTTCCAATCAAATACACATTTGCAAATAAAGAAAACAACCATAAGCCTAACTTGCTTTATCTACCTAGTACTCACTATTCTGACCTTATAAGAGCCTGTATCGGAGAGATTGGAGAGAAACCTGGTTGCACATCTGGTCCCTTTGAGCCCCCAGAGTGAACAACAACCAAATTCTAACAGCACACACACAAACTTCCCTCCCTCAAGATTTGAAAGTATCCTGTCCTCTGATTGGTCCTCTGGTCAGGTGACAGCCAGGCTCACTGTTCTTGTTAACCCTTTCCAGGCAAAAGAGATATGAAGCACTTTTGTTCTATTTACTCTTACTTATCTGTTTATGACACGCCCCCCAAATCGCTGACAGTGTGGAACCACACTGGCAGTGATTTCTCCCTAGAACTCTAGAATAAACAGATTAATAAACACATGCACCCTTACATATGCTACTAATTATGTACAACTACAAGATTCTTCACATCGCAAGGACAATTTTTATCCAGTTGGTTCTGGGAAACTTTCACGAAAGAGTGCATCAACTCCTTGATCTGTTGCCGCTGCAGACGTTCCAGGGTTGTGGAGAGGTTCACCCCTTCCATGCCACCGTCACTTTTCCCTTCATTGTAGACACCATCAGGCCACTCAGCGTCATCTCCTCCCTGGGCTGTAAACTGACAAACCTGTAAGTCTCTGGAATAAAAGGGCTTGAGATAATTAACGTGGTACACTCTGGGCTTTAGGGAGGAATTGGGAAATGCTATGAGGTAGTTAACAGCTCCCAGGAGCTCTTGGACCGTGAATGGCCCTTCCCATGACACTTCCATCTTATGGGCCTGTTGTGCCTTCAAGACCATAACCTGGTATCCTACCTAGAAGGAACGCTCTCTGGTATGTCTATCATACCAGGCCTTTTGCTCTTTTTGAGCATCCTTTAGGTTGTCTTTAGCAAGGGTTAAAGAGTGTTGGAGGGGTTTTGCAGGTTGCTTACAAAGTCCAGAATGTTAGTTCCTGGAGAGGGTGTAAACCCCTCCCATTGCTGCTTCACCAACTGTAATGGCCCTTTAAGCTCGTGGCCATACAGAAGCTCAAATGGTGAGAACCCTAAACTGGGATGTGGTACAGCCCTGTAAGCAAAGAGCAATGCTGCAACACTAGATCCCAGTCATTGAAATGTTCATTCACGAATTTACGTATCATGGCCCCCAAAGTTCCATTAAACCTTTCCACCAGGCCATTGGTTTGATGGTGGTACGGGGTGGCAACCAAGTGATTCACCCCATGAGTCTCCCACAGTTCTTTCATGGTCCCAGCCAGGAAATTAGTCCCTGAATCCGTAAGGATGTCGGAGGGCCAACCCATCCTGGCAAAAATGTCTGTTAGGGCCTGGCACACAGTTTTAGCCCTGGTGTTGCCTAGAGCTACTGCTTCCGGCCATCGGGTAGCAAAGTCCATGAAAGTCAGTATGTACTGCTTTCCTCTGGGTGTCTTTTTTGGAAAAGGACCCAGAATATCCACAGCTACTCGCTGAAATGGGACCTCTATTATGGGGAGTGGCTGGAGAGGGGCCTTGACCTGGTCTTGGGGCTTTCCACTCTTTGGCACACCTCACAAGACTAGACATATCTGGCAACATCCTTGCCCATCCCCTCCCAGTGGAAGGACTTCCCCAACCTGTCTTTGGTTCTGTTCACTCCAGCATGGCCACTGGGATAATCATGGGCTAAGCTTAAGAGCTTCCCCCGGTACCTAGTTGGAACCACCAACTGTTTTTGTGGATGCCAGTCTTTCCGGTGTCCACCAGAAAGAGTCTCCTTATATAAAAGCCCTTGTTTTATAACAAACCGGGATTGGTTAGAAGAGCTGAGAAGTGGTGGGGTGCTCCGTGCCACCGCCCAGGCTTTCTGAAGGCTGTCATCTGCTTCCTGCTCAGTCTGGAACTGTTTCCTGGAGGCTGGAGACACCAGTTCTTCCTTAGACTGTGGACTTGGGCTTGGTCCTTTAGGAAGCGATGTAGGTGATGAGGTTGTTTTCGTGGCTGGTGAACCGCTCTTCGCTGGTGCACCAGGTGCTATTTCAGGCTCCAGTTGAGCCTCTTGGGTGTGGTTGTCTGCTACTTCTGCCAGTTCAGGCTCGCTGGCGCTCTCTGGCGTTGGGGTTGAAGATGTGTTTGCAAGCGCTGGCATCAGTGCTGGCAATGGTTCTGGTGCTGGTTGCGTTTCCAGGTCCGGGTCTGGGACTGGAAGCACTGTGGCTGTTGCAGTCATTGGCAGGGACTCCGGGTCCACTACCTCTGTCTGGGTCTCTGCTTCCACAGACGGGGCCCCTGTGGACGGCTCAGGAACAGGGATGGCTCTGGAAGCTTGCCTGGCTTGGCTGCATGTAACCATTCCCACCTTCTTGGCCCACTTTACCTGGTTGGCCAAGTCTTCCCCCAGTAGCATGGGGATGTGATAATTGTTATATACTGCAAAAGTCCACATTCCTGACCAGCCTTTGTACTGGACAGGCAGTTTAGGTGTAGGCAAGTTTGCCGCTTGTGACATGAAGGGGTAAATTGTCACTTGGGCCTTTGGGTTGATGAATTTGGGGTCAACCAAGGATTGGTGGATAGCTGACACTTGTGCCCCCGTGTCTCTCCATGCGATAACCTTCTTTCCGCCCACTATCAAAATTTCCCTTCACTCCGAGGGTATTTGAGAGGCATCTGGGCCTGGAGATCTTTGGAGTGATGGAGATATAATGAACTGCACTCGGTTGGGGTTCTTGGGGTAGTTGGCCTTTATATGTCCCAGTTCATTACACTTGAAGCATCGCCCAGCTGACTGGTCACTGGGCCGAGGCGGGTTACTGGAGATTGGTGAGGTGAGAGAATAGGGAGTCGGCGGCTTTCTTGGGGTTGCAGGTGCGGTCTTGGGTTGCCCTTGGGTATAGGGTTTACTGTAGGTGTGCCCCCTGTGGTACTCGCTCCCCTTGATAGTAGCTCTTTTCTTTTCTGCCACTTCCACCCATCTGGCTCCAATCTCCCCCGCCTCAGTTACGGTATTGGGCTTCCCATCTAGGATGTATCTTTCTATTTCTTCAGGAATACCCTCTAAGGACTGCTCCAATTGTATTAGGAGGTGCATGTCATCCAGAGATTTAACATTGGCTCCTGATATCGAGGCATTATAATTCTTTCCAACGTAGTAGGCGTGTCGGGTGAATGACACATCTGGTTTCCACCTTACGGCTCTGAACCTCCGACGGGCATGCTCAGGTGTTAGCCCTATTCTGATTCTGGCCTTGGTTTGAAAAAGTTTATAATCGTTCATGTTCTCCTTAGGCATTTCAGCCGCCACCTCTGCTAAGGGTCCACTGAGCAGAGGCCTCAGCTCTATCATGTACTGGTCTTCAGAGATGTTGTACCCATGGCAGGTCCTTTCAAAATTTTCTAGGAAGGCCTCAGTGTTATCACCTGCCTTGTAGGTGGGAAATTTCTTGGGATGTGGAACAATAACTGGAGAAGGGTTGTTAGTGATGGCTGTGTTATTCTGTTTAGCCCGTGCTAATTCCAGTTCATGCTTTCTCTCTTTTTCCCTCTCTTCCCTCTCTCTTTCTTTTATCTCCAGTTCTCTCCTGTGGGCAGCCTCTTTTTCTCTCTCTCTCAGTTCCATCTCTTTTTCCCTCTCTTCCTTTTCTCTTTCTCTCTCTTTTTCTTTTATCTTCAGCTCTCTCCTGTGGGCAGCCTCTCTTTCTCTTTCTCTCAGCTCCATCTTTTTGTTTTATTTCTAATTCTTGTAGTTTCTTTTCCATGTCTTGCCTGTGGTCTGCGTCTTTGATTTGTACCTCTGCATCCAGTCTTGCCCGTTCCTGTTTCAGGGTGTCCTTGGTAGTCATGGTTTCTGCTTTATTGTGTTGGGGCGCCCTCTGCTGTTTACTGCCTGAAATGCTGCTTCTCTGTTGCCGCCTTAGTGTTGCTTAGCAACAGTGTCTTTTTTTAAGTCCTTCTACCTAGCTATTCCCGACAGACTTAGAAAGCAAAAAAAACATTCATTTGCAAATGTGTTTTGCTGGTGTCCCTTTGTTTAACAAAGATCCCTGTTAAACCTAATGCCTATGCCTTCAGAGTACTCAGAAGGGAGAGACCAAAAAAAAAACTTGCAGACCTTTGCTTTTAAAACAATCTCTTCTAGCCTGCTTTACATACAGCTAGCAGGGAAAGGAAAGAAAAAAATCCTACTGGCTTTTGCTTCTAAACCCAAACCTCAGTCTGCCTGCAGATAGCTAGCAGGGAGAGAAATAAAAACCTCACTGGCTTTTGGATTCTATCTTATCCCACACACTGCACACCATGTCATGGTATAATTCCCCACTCTGAACCTTAGCATCCAAAAGATGGGATACCAGCATGAATTCCTCTAAGCTTAATTACCATCTTAGTACTTGTAGCGCTGCCACCAACCAGGAATTCCAGTGCCTGGTACACTCTGGTCCCCCCAAAAACCTTGCCTGGGGACCCCCAAGACCCAGACCCTCTGGATCTTAACACAAGGAAAGTAAATCCTTTCCCCCATCATTGCTTCTCCCAGGCTTCCCCTCCCTGGGTTACCCTGGAAGACCACTGTGATTCAAACTCCTTGAATCTTAAAACAGAGAGGAAAATGCACCTTCCCCCCTCCTTCTCTCTCCCCCTCCCAGATTCTCCCTGAGAGAGACAGTAATCCTACCACTGAGAGAAATTAGCTTCTCTCTCCCCCTTCCCTCCTTTCTCCCCACCAATTCCCTGGTGAATCCAGACCCCGTCCCCTGGGGTCTCACACCAGAATAAAAAAGAAACAATCAGGTTCTTAAACAAGAAAAACTTTTAATTAAAGAAAGAACAAAGGTAAAAATTATCTTTGGAAATTTAAGACGGAATAGGTACAGGGTCTTTCAGCTATAGACACTGGGAATACCCTCCCAGCCTAAGTATACAAGTACAAATTAAAATCCTTTCAGCAAAATATAAATTTGAACTCCTTCCAATCAAATACACATTTGCAAATAAAGAAAACAACCGTAAGCCTAACTCGCTTTATCTATCTAGTACTCACTATTCTGACCTTATAAGAGCCTGTATCAGAGAGATTGGAGAGAAACCTGGTTGCACGTCTGGTCCCTCTGAGCCCCCAGAGTGAACAACAACCAAATTCTAACAGCGCACACACAAACTTCCCTCCCTCAACATTTGAAAGTATCCTGTCCCCTGATTGGTCCTCTGGTCAGGTGACAGCCAGGCTCACTGTTCTTGTTAACCCTTTCCAGGCAAAAAAGATATGAAGCACTTTTGTTCTATTAACTCTTACTTATCTGTTTATGACAGATGCACATTAGACAAAAATGGTTACACGCTTTCTGAGGGAGTTGGTGTAAGTTACACATAAAGTAATTCTACCTTAGCGTCTTGAGCAGGGGTCTCAAACTCAAATGACCATGAGGGCCACATGAGGACTAGTGCATTGACCTGAGGGCTGCAACACTGACACACACCCCTCACTGCCTCTGGCCCCACCCCCACTCCACCCCTTCTATTAGGCCCCACCTCTTCCCACCCCTTCCCTGCCCCATTCCAACCCTTTCCTCAAAGTCTCCACCCCAACGCTGCCCCAGGGGGTGCAGAAAGGGTGCAGGGTGCAGCAGGGGCTCAGGGCAGGGAGTTGAGGTGCAGGAGGTGTGCAGGGTATAGCAGGGGGCTCAGGGCAGGGAGTTGGTGTGTGGGGTGCAAGAGGGTGAGGGGTGCGGTACGGGGTCAGGGTGCAGGGTGCAGCAGGTGGCTCAGGGCAGGGAGTGCAGGAGGGGTGTGGGGTGCAGCAGGGAGCTCAGGACAGGGAGTTGGGGTGCAGGAGGTGTGCAGGGTATAGCAGGGGGCTCAGGGCAGGGAGTTGGTGTGGGGTGCAAGAGGGTGAGGGGTGTAGTATGGGGTCAGGGTGCAGGGTGCAGCAGGTGGCTCAGGGCAGGGAGTGCAGGAGGGGTGTGGGGTGCAGCAGGGAGCTCAGGGCAGGGAGTTGGGGTGCAGGAGGGGTTCAGGGTACGAGCTCCAGCCCAGCACTGCTTACCTAGAGTGGCTCCGGGGTGGCAGCAGTGCACACCGGGGCCAGGGAAGGCTCCCTGCCTGCCTGCTGTGGCCCCCAGCCCCGCTCCACTCTGTTCCAGGAAGTGGCTGGAACCATGTCCCTGCAGCCCCGAGGTGGGGGGAGCTCAGGGTTCCGTGCATCTGCTGCGCTTGCCGCTCCTCCAGGTACCTCCCATGAAGCTCCCATTGGCCGTGGTTCCTTGTTGCCGGACAATGGGAGTTGCAGGAGGCGGTGCCTGGAAGGACCCAATGCAGGAGCCGTCTGCCTCCTTCCCCCTCCCCACCGGGCCGAAGGGGTGTGCTGCCAGCTGCTTCAGAGAGCAGCACGGGGCTCACAGCGCCACAGGCAGAAGGGGCACAGAGAGCTTGGCGGGCCGCACACAAGAGCCCCGCGGGCCACTTGTTTGAGACCCCTGGCCTTGAGCATCATGGAACAGAATGTGGTGCAGACACACTGTAAAAAGGGTGACCTTTCATTTGAAAAAAAAAAAAAAAGACAGGGTAGGGGGTAACTAGTCAGGACCAAATTCCTCATCAGTCACTCAGCATGATGCATCCCCAAAGCAGCATCAAAACTGGGAGCAATTTAAAGCTATATCTTTTCCACTCTGCATGTGAGGGAAGATAACAGATACTAGTACTGGTGTGGGGTCAAAGTATGATGGAGACCTCACAGTACCTGTATGATTGCATTAGTCATGGGGCAATCTCAGATTCACTTACGATATGTGTGTCTCCTTGATGACATACAGGCAGCTTGAAAGAGTTTCTCTTTCACCAACAGAAGCTGATCCAATAAAAAGATATTACCTCACCCTCCTTGTCTCTCCAACATCTGGGACCAACACGGCTACAACAACATGGCAAACAAAATGTCTCATTGACGCCACACTGACATCATGCTTCCATTGAACATTGTTACATACTGGGTTGTGGGCTGTTGTGTAGGGGCACTGCTTCCATTGCAGAGGCGTTTACTGGATTTTCCTTATTTCTCTCTGAAGGCATCAGATGTCTGTTATTAATCATCATTTGTATTACCATAGTACTTAGTTATGGGCCACGACCCACTGTGATAAGTGCTGTACAAAACACAGAACAAAAGGATAGCCCCTGCTCTGGATCTCTGTTCATTTCTAGTTTCTGTGTTGCTAAATTCTTTTAACTGATTACACGCATATGGTAAATCTCTAATCATGTGTATCAATGAAAACTCTGTTCAAGAGCTGGCAGGACATGCACAAGTGCAGCAGACAGCACTGAACACAGTAGCAGTGTTTGTATGCAGTTACATCAGTCAGCTGCATATTCTTTTGTATATATCCAATTCACCTCAATTGTTATTTATTCCAAAATTTTAAATTGCATTCCCATTAATCCTGGCTTTTGGTAAATTGCCAATTCAGATGAGGCACCACTGTGCTAGGACGATGTTTTCCTTATTGTCATCACAAGAAAAATCAAGAAGTGAAATCATCAGAGCCCTATTACAATCCCTAAAACTTGAAAAAAAATTATTCTTCAGTTCTTCTTACACTGAAAGTTAGCAGACACTCTTTTTGCTTTGCTTCTTGATGCATTTGTAGAGACAGGCTTAAGCTGCAAAATTTATTTTTATATTCCAGACATTGACCAAAGTTCCAGGGTGTTCTCGCCCAGGCCTACTTATCTCCTATAATTCCTCATCCCTGAGCTGGGCACAATTCACACAGTGGACCTATTCATTCTACCCCAAAGGAACCAGCTTCTTAAGTTCCTCCTTCGAGTTCAGTTCTGCTGCAGCTTTGTTTCAGCCCCACACACTGGGCCTGATCCAAAGTTACAGGAGTCTTTCCATTTACTTCAACAGGGTTTAAATCAAGCCATCTGTGTCTGGCTCCAGTTTAGGTTGGAGGAAAGAGGATTTTCACTCACAACTGCTGGGCGCTTCAAATGAATTGAATTTTCAGTTACAGAAGCCTATTAGCCTTCCTTTTATGCCATGGCAGCCAAAGTATTCTGTTGGCTGAATCTGCATTCTTCCATCTCTCTCAGTCCAATAACCAAGCCCACCATTTCACCACGGGCTTTCCATAGCACAGTGACCTACAGCCAGCCTAGCTGTGCCAGAAAGCCATCAAAATAGCTTCAATCTGCAGAAAATAAGCCTGAATTTCTCTTATGCCAGGTTTCTCCTTAGGCTGCCACCTTACCAAGCCTGGTGACAGTTCTCCCAGAGAACAATGCAGCAGCAAGTGCTCCACTAGCTCATACCACCTGCTTGCTAGAAGACAATATTATAAAATAAATTTAAATTAAATGGAATGAATAGATAGCAAAATGCCTAGAAGACCTAGACTTTGCTGGTGATAGCGCGCCAATGAGCAATGCCCCTGGAAAGATACAAAAAAAAAAAAAAAGATGCATCTACACTTATGGCTGTGTGTGTAAATGGTGAGGCATCACTTAGGCAAGCAAAGTAGAGTAGAACAGAATGCCCTCTATGCCTGAACCCACAGGTTACATACCCTACACAGGCTCTCACATCCAATCAATACCTGGCATGTCTACACTGCTCTTTTTAAACAGTGTACTGTCCAGTTGCTGCTCTGCTGTCACAGTCTTTCCCTACTGCTGTGAAAGGCTCTGATAGAAGGGAAAGGGTCTGGCAGGGGGGAGGTAGAAGGGAAAACTCCAGCAGTAGAGTGGCAGCCTCCCCACTGTCAGAGTCTTTCACTATGGCATGCAGCCACACCACACCACACCACAATGACAAGGAAGGATGCATTCTGCTTTCATTCCAGTGTGGAGTCACACATGTAGCGTCTGTATGCTACACACAGGGCCGGTGCAACCATTTAGGCGAACTAGGCGGTTGCCTAGGGTTCTGAGATTTGGGGGCACCAAAAAGCACCCCCAAATTTTTTTTTAAATGGTTGACCTGCCGCTGCTGCTGGGACAGAGAGGGAGTCTGAGCTGCCGGCAGCAGCCAGCAACCCAGGGTGTCCCCTGGGTCAGGGTGCCGCCGCGGCAGCCGGCAGCCCAGGGGGTCCTCCGGGTCAGTGCGCCGCGGCGGCAGCTGGCAGCCCAGGGGATCCCCTGACCCAGGGAAACCCCAGGCTGCCGGCTGCCGCGGAGGCGCACTGACCCTGGGTCAGCCGGTAGCCCAGGGGGTCCCCTGGCCCAGGGAAACCCAGGGCTGCCGGCTACCCTGGGTCAGCGCGCACCGCCGCGGCAGCCGGCAGGCCAGGGGCCCGCTGGGTCAGGGTGCCGCTGCGGCAGCTGGCAGCCCAGGGAGTCCCCTGGGTCAGGGTGCCGCTGCGAGTGCCCAGAGGTTCAGGCTGCTGGCGGCGCGCTGACCCAGGGGAATCCCTGGGCTGCTAGCAGAGGCTGAGAAATCAGAATCCCTCTCCCTCCCAGAGCAGGAGCTCCAGCCTATGCAATTTTTCTCATTGCGGGGGGGGGGCAGCGGCTGGGCAGAGCTGCGCAGCTCTGCTTAGCGCACGTGGTAGGAGCCCTGCGACGGCGCGACACAAGGGCTTCTGGAGGAAATGGGGGGCTGCCCCCTGGCTCAGCCTCCACATCAGCCCCAGCGAGGGGCATGGAGAAGAAAAGAGCCTCAGCGGTGGTCTGGTGGAGTGGAGGAAGAAAGAAGACCCTGACGCTCATGTGCTGGGCAAGGTAAGCAAGTGCTTCCCCACAGCTCGGCCTCAGATGCCTGTGCTCCTGCCCCCTTGGTCCTTGGCTGGTCCCCGCTCCTGCTCCCCTTGTATGTGGGCGGCTCGAGAGAACAGCAGCCTGCAGAGCTGAGCTGCCCCAGTGCCCCCAAGCACCTCCCTTGACCCCATCCCACCCACAGCGCTGACCCCCTGTTCTGAGCCCAGCCCCTCTGAGCTGGACACCACCCTGACCCCATCTCCCCACATCCCTGAGCCCAGCCCCTGTGAGCTGGGCACCCCTGAACCCAGAGCCCAGCTGCCCACCCAGCCCTGGGCAACAACAGCACCACCCCCAGGCAGCAACAGCCCATTGGTACCAACCATCACAATCACCCATCATCTGCCCATTATGTAATTGCAAATGTATACAGACCATTACAGCTTTTAATGTTTTTAAATAATGTATTTAGTGTATTTTCAAATTATTACAAGTTAATTTTTGAATGTATTTCACTAGTTATTTTTTACATTTCCTAATACATGTTACTATAGTATTGCAAATGTTTTATGGAAGGGGCCCCCAATTTTGCTTTGCCCAAGGCCCCCTGAATCCTCTGGGCAGCCCTGTCTGAGTTTTAAGCCCTGCTGCTGTGTTTTGCCTGCAACAGGCAGGCCTAAGCCTGTGAGTGACCCCCATAGCAGCTGCCTGAAGAAGTGCTTGGGGGAATCATGCAGAAGGAGCGTGATATTTATTTGAGTTCTCTCCTCATGGAGGCTGTGCTCCACTTGGTGCAGGACAGCAGTCTCAGCAGGACTCTAGGCCCAGCAACTTGCCTCAGTTTGTGGACTTGTACTGCACCCATCACCGGGCTCAGTCTGGCACCGTTACCCCTCACCAGTGCCCAAGAAGCAGTCAAAAAAGTTGGATGGACTGGTTAGGTTAGTTGTTGTGCTGTTGCTTGGCCAGTGTAGAGACCACTGAATGCATAATATTCCTCTGTGATGTTCTGTCCTGAGCACAACTGGCATGTTATGAGGTAGTGCCTGTGAGGGACAGGTGTCTGTTTATGTCATCCAGCCATCATGTCTTAGGTCTTCTGAGGGGGGAGCTTTTCCATCCTGCTTTCATTGGATCAAAGTCAAAGATTATTTTCACAGGGAAGTTAGTAGGCATTTAGAGCAGATGAACATACCACCACAGAGAGCACTTGGCAACCATTTGAGTGTGTGTGACCTATTTAGTTAGAAAATGGAATTTTTCATTCAAATTGAGTTTGTACCATTTGATGTTTTTAATCATTTGGAGGTGCATGGCTAGTTAGGCAGAATGGGTTCCGCAGCACTCCCAGTCAGATTTTGATATGAAGGAAGGACGTATACGTGACTAAAAAAGGTGTATTTCTGATTACAATCAACATTGCTTAATTTTAAGGGAAAGTCATCTTGATCTCTTAATCAATATTTACGTCAAACAGTTGATGAAATTCAAATAGTTAATTATAGTAAGTGACATGCATTCTCTATCCTTTACTTTTAATAGTGAACAAGAAAAAGGACTGATAGGAATAAAATTACAGTTGATGCAGCCTCATGGCAGATAAAAAAAAAAGGTCTGGGGCACAATTTCGTGACCATGTATTGTGTATAATGTATGTGATGGGGGGGGGGGGCGCAAGATGGAAGTTTCGCCTAGGGTGCAAAATATCCTTGCACCGGCCCTGGCTACACACTGCCATAAGCCTAGACATAGCCAAAGACAGATACCTTGGCAAAAACAGCAGGCCAAACAGGGCTCAGAATCAGTTATGTCAAAACACACATCGCTGACACCAAGCAGTAACATCATATCAGGAGGCAAAAACATCAAGAAAGAAGAACAGTTTATTTACTTGGGCAGCACCATACTAACCAACAAAGATCTCAAGAAAAAAATGACTTCAATGATAAGAAAGGCATGCGTAGAACTCAACAACATATGGAAATCAAAGACACACATTATACCCAAACAACTGAGAATTTTCAACTCAAATGTAATCTGTGCTAATGTATGTAGTGTTAGGGAGCATCCATTCCGTGGCTGCAAAAGTTGGAGGTCTCTTAAAATCTTACATAGAAAACTAGATGCCTTGAAAATAAGTGCCTAGGAAAGATTCTGGGCATTGGTAATTTCTCAGATTGCTTCACTATCCAATCAGCAGCTTGTTTCTACTAGAAGTATTGGTTATATCTGGGGCATGTACTTGTGACACATGGCCAGAAAGGGTTAAGCATCCTGCAGGATAAATCGCCCAAATTCAACCTTTAGACATATTGGAAAGGTATGCAAATAGTAATTAGGGCCATTCCAAGTTAGATAGGCTAGAACTTTGAAACACAAACCTGTATTGCTAGAGAATTAGAGGCGATATTAATTGTGCATGTGTGTACTTCTATCTTGTTAGATGTTAGCCATGTAAACAGATAGCTCCTAACTGTCACTACAGATATTGATTCAGAGATCAAAAGGGAATGTTAACATTTAAATGAAGCTTGGGTGAAAAAATGTCATTGTCTATATGTCTTTAAAGTTTGTGATAAACTGCTTAATGGAAAAATTCGCTTATGTTCATCCATGTAATTATCACTTATCGTTTATTAAGTATAAATGCCTGTGATGTGGATATCCGCTAATATGAAGCGGATATCTGCAGATTTGCAGGACTCTAACAATGAAGTGATGACAAGGATAAATTTGTAAAAAGAATTACTTGAGATCCTAGTGTGATGTTCCCCTGTTGTTATCCGGACTGGTGATCTGCTAGGTCACTCCAATCCTCAACTCTGGGAGCCAGCCTTATCCTGCTCTGCTGTGAGAACCCCCACTCCTGGGCTGTTCACTCACAGCCTCTGGCATGTAAGCTGCTTGGATTGTGCAATCGAATGACACTAACCACTATCTCTGGTCCCAGACAAAACCTTAGGAACCTCCACCTTGTAGTATCCAGTTATGCCCACTGGATGCTGAAAGCTTATATGAGTGTATCAATTTAACAAAGAAATAGATATGCACCAGGCTTGTTATTCCAAGGGGGAGTCTCTGACATGCTTCAAACCAAATGCACTGCTTCAGGTAGAACAATCAAATGTATTAACTACAAAGATAGATTAAGTGATTGTAAGTCAAAGCACAACAAGTCAAATTTGGTCAAATGAAATGAAAGCAAAATGCATTTTAAGCTGATCTTAACACTTTCAATGCCTTGCAAACATAGATGCTTCTCACTACAAGCTGGCTGGTTGCCCTTCAGGGTCAGGTGAACATTACCTCATCACAGTCCCAAACTGACCAAAGGAAGGGGGATGACTCACTCGAGAGTCCAACAAATCCTTAGTTGCTGCCTAGGCCAGTGTCCTTTGTTCCTGTGAGGCTGGGTTAGGGTTGTCCCATACCTGCCCTGATGAGGTGTGAACTGCCCCTCTGCTCTTGGAGAGTTTTTGCCTGAGCTTGTTTTAAGCCATGAGGACACATTTTCAGCCCCATAATTAAATACGTGAAATTACAACCTATAACATGACTATAAAATTACTACAACAACGCTCAGTGCATCATGAGCCTTCCAAAGATACCCAACATGACAAACTTTGCATTGGATACCACACAATCATATTATAAGGATGAATATGAGGGTGCAGGTTGTTTCCTCGAGGTACAGAACATCACACCTAGGTCTGAAGAAAGAGAACAACATCTGTCTGTGGACACATAGCTCAGCAATCGCAAAGTGACTCGATTCTAGCACACATCCAATCAGGCAAGATCACAGGCAAAACCAGGAAAAGAAAGAAAGAGCCAGCTACATCGGAAGCATTGCCAAATAGACTGACATCCAAAGGAGAGAGGAAGTTTACAATTCTGTTTCAACTGTGAAAGATGGAAGGTGGTGGTTAACAACCAGAAGATTGGAGATAAAACATTTTCCTCTATCCACTTTTGAGTACTAAACGGAATGACTGGGCCCACACATCTATGCACACATGGTATAGCAGATGACTCACTTCCTGCAAAAGCTAGGCATGACAGAATGAATTTAAAAAGTCTCTAGGAAGCATATAAAAATTGTTGCAACTAAGAATATATTATTAAAAAAATAAGGTGGTCTACAAATATTGATCTACTCCACTGTGTCATCCAGAATTAGAGACAGAGCCAATCAGAAGCCCTGATTTGGACCCCCCACCCCCACCACTGGAAATTTGAAATTTGCTCTTGGCAAAATGGCAATAGACTGATTCAAACCTCCTTTTTCTTGAGCAATCCTGAATTCTACACTATTCAAAATCTGGATCCAGATCTGAATTCTACAGTTTAGGCTCATCTCTATTAAGATTATAGCCACATAAAATGGCATCAGCAGGGCTTGGTCTCACTAAAACATCTAGTAATAGTCTACAGACCAGATCCTGAAGTCCTTACTCATTTTTATTCAGTAAAACTCTCATCACCTAAGTAAAATCAAATAAAGACTTCTGGGTTTGGCCCTACATAAATATTTCCTCTCCTGTATTTTCTCTCCCACTGTCTCAAGATGTAGCAAGAAAACCAACTTGTTAAACAGCTGAGTAGAGCCAAAGGTCAAGAGCGTTAGCTACCCTGAATGCTAATGCATCAGTGCAGGAGATGGAGCTTCAACATAATTCTGAAGAGTGACTCTAAACTAGTGTGATATGATTTTTAAAAAAAAAATCATAATTAGTTTCATCCCAGGCCCCTCAATCTTTACTGGATTAATACAATTTGATTCTGGTGATACACATGAAAAGATAGACACTTGAAATGCTCTCTTGTCCAAAATAGGACACAAAAAAATCACTCTGAAGGCAGATGGCACCTCTGTGATTTACAGTGCTTCAATAAAGAAAGATTACCATAATAATTAAAAGTTTACAGCCTGGTGAGAGAGACATGAAAGAACCATGCTAAAAAAGGGAGGAGAAGGGGAGTGTGGGGTGGGGCCAGGGGGAGGTCTATTATATGGGAATGTCACTCATTGTAAATACATAGGAGCAGAGTTTCTTCACTCTGTCCTCTACTTCCCATTTTGTTCATGTCAAGGACTGCAATTAGTTTATGTTGTGTACAAAGAGAGATCGTAAAAGACAAGTAGCAGTTGCACTTCTAAGGTCTGTGCATCATGATGGTACCCATCCCATTCCACGCCCTCCCATTAGACAGAAGAATATAAGCCTCATTACTACTGGAGCCCAGGATCACTGACAGCACAATTTTGCACAGCTTCAGACATACAGCTTGTTCTATGGAATGCCAGCTTTTTTTGGTCAACCTGGCCCTTTGTAAAATCATGCCAAAAGCTGCTTGGTCTGAGGACAGATGTTCTTTGTTCCGCAACAGATGTATCCTTGCTTTGTCCCCTTTCTTTTATGGCCACATTGCTGCAGTAGCATCCTATCCCCAAACAGGCTATGTCTCACATCTGCCGTAGCGCTAAAGGAGACATTCTTGCCTGGGATTTATAGCGACTGACTTAAGTTATAGGCACACTGCTACTGCTAGTTTTCACCCACTGTTGTGTGCATGTGTACTTTGTTTTAAATGACCAAGGGAGATGCCAAATCAGTGAAAGTCTGTAATTCAGACATCAGATAAGGATGTAAAGCAATAAGATGTTTGCGGGGGGAAGCTGAATCAAGCAAGCCCTGTTCAATTTGTCTATCATCCATATTTGTACTAGTTTGCCTTTTTTCAGTATGCATTATTAGTTTTGTTATACCACTTTTGGGGGGAGGGGAGGTATATTAGACAGGAAGATGAGGATAGTCTTGCCTAACAGATTACAGAACAAAATATCTCAGTCTATATCCCAAATGCAGTTGTCCCTACTTGGTCCTGACTCAGGCAAAACTCCTATTGGACTTCAATTATATCTTACCCTTCAGTTGTTGGCTAAGGCATTTTAAAGAACTCACCACAAGCAGAGAAAGAAATCAAGTTCTGCTTTCAAATAGGGCTTAGTTCATTTTTTTTTTAAATCATCATCAGCTTTGAAAGAGCTTTTTAAAAAATGTACAGTAGAAAAGATCCCTACAGAATTACTACAGGGAGTTGAAATGGAATCAGGTCCTGGCGTCAGTCCATTCTTCTTAATACAGTGTCCAAAAGTATTGCTTTAGAGAGAAATTTAAAAAAGGTAGCTCCTCCCATAAAGAGTTCACCATCTGAAAGCCTAACCCTGAAAACTCTTACTCCCTCCTATGAATTGTTACTCACGTAGGACTAGGTAGGCCTATTGTCAGGGGAATGACTCACTCAAACAGGTGAAAGCAGCAAAGAATCCTGTGGCACCTTACAGACTAACAGACGTTTTGGAGCATGAGCTTTCGTGGGTGAATACCCACTTCGTCAGATGCATGTAGTGGAAATTTCCAGGGCAGGTATACATATGCAAGCAAGCTAGAGATAACGAGGTTAGTTCAATCAGGGAGGATGAGGCTCTGTTCTAGCAGTTGAGGTGTGAAAACCAAGGGAGGAGAAACTGGTTTTGTAGTTGGCGAGCCATTCACAGTCTTTGTTTAATCCTGAGCTGATGGTGTCAAATTTGCAGATGAACTGAAGCTCAGCAGTTTCTCTTTGAAGTCTGGTCCTGAAGTTTTTTTGCTGCTTCAGGACCAGACTTCAAAGAGAAACTGCTGAGCTTCAGTTCATTTGCAAGTTTGATACCATCAGCTCAGGATTAAACAAAGACTGTGAATGGCTTGCCAACTACAAAACCAGTTTCTCCTCCTTTGGTTTTCACACCTCAACTGCTAGAACAGGGCCTCATCCTCCCTGATTGAATTAACCTCGTTATCTCTCGCTTACTTGCATATATATACCTGCCCTGGAAATTTCCACTACATGCATCTGATGAAGTGGGAATTCACTCACGAAAGCTCATGCTCCAAAACGTCTGTTAGTCTATAAGGTGCCACAGGATTCTTTGCTGCTTTTACAGATCCAGACTAACACAGCTACCCCGCTGATACTCAAACAGGTGACAGAATAGACCCTTAATTTTAGGCAAAACATGATGAGTGCCAGCAATAAACAAATCGGTAGGTACACGGGGAAGGGAGGACAAGATTTAAGAAAGTTAGGTTATGTGGTTACTGAAGTGTTTTTTTTTATAACCCCCACTCCCCCACAATCAAATTCAGACCTACTATCAGTGCAACATCACTGAAGTAAATTGTATATATTTGTGTAAGTTATATGCTTGAAAGCCACTCCAACAGATTTGTCCGCTGTGTTTCTATCATAAGAGAATAGAAGCAGGTGGGTTCTATCACTTGTTAGTTAATTTTTTGTTTTGCATTAGGGAACAAATATATTATTGTTATCATTGCATCCATTAGATAACCCTGGGTAGAGTCCTCATTTACACTAAGGTCCCACGACCCTAGCAGTGTGCCAGAGCACTGGAAATGGGGCTAAGGCTGCATGAGAATTTGTGGGCTTAAGTATAAATTCATATCATTTTAACCAATGTCCAAGTCCTAGAACTGGTGCAGAGGTCATGCTTCAGACTTAAGAGAAGAAGAGAAAATCTTCACCAAATTGAGATCCTAGGACAATTACTCCAGATCTACTCCCACAGCAAATTAACATCTGAAAAGCATGTAATAGGCTACATCTCTATGTTCCCTGAGTTTTAAAAAAAATCCTACACAGGTTTTAGGATCCAGCCCTAGTTGCTGACTGAAATGACAATATAATTTTGATCAAGAGTATACACAGAACAATATGTTGTGTGATAATATTTTTAATCCTTTTGACCCAAGCGGTTAGCCAATATTCTGTCTTGTTGGTTGTTTCCATTAGGAGAAGAAATTGAAGATGGAGTCAGGTATTTCTCTGCTACAATTCTATTTATTTACAGAGAATGTACATGAAGTCCTGTTTCCATGAACACAAGAGGAATCACAGGAGGCAGTTTCTTTGCTCACAGTTCCAAGTGTCTTTCTAGGCAGCACTCTACCCAAAGAGTCCCTTCTCTGTGCTCTCTTTCTCAGGCCACATTTTCAGTACTTTTCTTGCTGTCTGCTTGTTTTTTGGGCTGATTCTGCTCCCAGGCACATACAGCCCCATCAAACAATACCCAGTGAAACCTCTCTGCCCACAGAGTTTCTGACTGGCCTTGAATGTGGCCTGTGCTTTGGGTGGTGGTTCCTTTTGTTTCAGCAATATTATTCCTGCTTCTTACATTTATCCTGAATGAAGGGCAGCTGTCACACCTACCAGTTTTAACAAGGTTTCAACCAGCCTCCATCATAACAATGTAGTAAATTAGCATCCACTGATCTTTAACTGAAAGAAAAAAAAAGGAGGGGGAGCGGACAATGGGTTCACCTATTTTTGTTGTCCAGTGTTACATGCACGGTAACCAAGCGCCTATCTTTCACTCCTGGAGTTGATTTCTAGACATATTTCAAAGTTTCCTGGGAGGGATAGCTCAGTGGTTTGAGCATTGACTTACTAAACCCAGGGTTGTGAATTCAATCCTTGAGGGGGCCACTTAGGGATTTAAGGCAAAAATCTGTCTGGGGATTAGTCCTGCTTTGAGCAGGGGGTTGGACTAGATGACCTTCTGAGGTCCCTTCTAACCTTGATATTCTATGATTTAAATGGAATTATACCAGAGAGGGGTTTGACCTGCTGATATAAAAATGCACATTGCCATGTGGCTTGTAGGGTTAGGGCTAGAACAACAGAGGCTCAGGTCTGGACAAGTCATCTTTTGTTGACTGGAGTTTTATTGCATGGGCCCTAGTTTAATCCAAATTTACACCAACTTGGCAAAAGTCTGTAGTTGCATTTCTTCTGCATATATTTACAAACAATAAGCATGAAGACAAGTGCAAGCCAGAGAGTACCTTCTGTATTTCCTCTGAGCATCACAAATTTTAGTCAGCACAATCCCTCCACGTGTATCTCTTTGGAGAAAAGAACACACTGCTTAAAGATGTTGGTTCATCTGCACCAAATTATCTCTGAGATGGGAATGCCTCCATGAGCTGCCCCTGACTGTGAATTAACCCATCAAGCCCCAGGCCATTGTCCGGCCTGGTAAGACCTTTTTAGAGACCCACTGGGGCAGGATGTGGCAAGACCTTACGGTCCCTTCCAGAGGATACTTAGAAGGTCTGTGCATCCCCTCAAAGTTATATTTATGAAGTTCAAGTTGAGAAATATCTTTAGATACCCAGAGGAGGAAAAAAAACTGGAAATGGGTAAATGCTCACTGAACGGAGTAGAAATTAGCTGAATTTTGCCTGGAAGAATCTAAAAATATCAGCATTTTCCATAGAGAAAGTATCTTTAGTCAGAAGAAATAGCGTTGGAGTGAAGGCTTATGCCATGTACAGCAATTTGAAAAGAGTGGGAAGAATTTCAATCTATTTTTTGTCCCAGAAAAAAAAAAAAGATCATTACATTGAAGTATTTGCAAAAGTGGATGACAGAAGTCTGACATCACAAAGTGGATTCAAGTGCCCCACACAGCAGGAGCAGGAAACAGGACTAGTATGTCAGTCTCTACAATAATCTCCTTTCTTACTGCATTCAAAATAAAGATGCTCCCCCTTCCCCGCCACCAAGTGTAGTCATTGTATGCAATTGTCTTTAACCAGCATTTGAATAAAAGAGAGGCATGTGTCATGCCATAGATCCAAGGATTTATGCCAGCAGATTAAATGTCAAGGGTTCAATTCTCAGTCAAAAGTTGGGCTGCTCTCTTCTATTCAGTC
Organism: Gopherus flavomarginatus; assembly: GCF_025201925.1. NCBI lineage: Eukaryota > Metazoa > Chordata > Testudines > Testudinidae > Gopherus > Gopherus flavomarginatus. The sequence goes on from NC_066618.1 coordinate 178,212,872, forward strand.
AGTAACTTGAGCTGTAAAACCCTGGCACTCAGATCCTCCTTCCCAGCAGTGTCTCAAATGTATAGCATCTTTCAAGCAGATTTTATTTTATTTTTTTTAAAAAACCCAACATCATCTTTCTGACTACAACTTTCAAACAACAAGAAATAAAAATGGAAATAAGTGTTCTCCTAGATCCTGTCCATGTAAACAGCTAAGAGGGCAATGGAGAATAGAGGGGCTCAAAGCTAGATTTTTGTTCTGGTGTGTCCTCTGCAATAAGGTGGCACACCACACCTGCTTTCTCAAGCTCAGGAAGACAAATGGGGAGGAATTCTTTTAGTATGCATGTAAATGCAACATGCATTTCCTCAGAAACATCCTTAGACGTTCAACACAAAATAATGTCCTCATCAGACAAAGGCTCTTCCACATTTTTCATCACCTGTTCCAGAATGTGTTTATTTTGCCAGCTGGACTCTAATTTCATAAATTATGGAAGGGCCTCTTTGTTGAGGAAAGCAGACCTGTGCTTACAGCAGTGACCTGCCATGGGAAAACATGTCAGTACACAGGAAGAGGACAGGAAGTGGTGTTTATAATATGCAACAATTGGGCTGCTCTTTGCCAGAAAAAATGAGGTCAGAGGGTCACGGCTGTTCTCTAGAAATAGATAGCAAGCTAACACCAAAAACCCTCAAAAGGACACAGGTTCTGTGCAATTATTTCAAGGAGCTGTTTCTAGCCATAATTTGCACTTGTTTTTCCAGGTTTGATTAAATCAGTGGTCAATTAACTAGAGTTTGGGGAAAATCTGTAGCTTTGTTTTAGGCTTTCATGTGAAACCTTTCTCCATCTTCAGTCTGAATTGGTTCACAAGAGAAACGGGTCAAATGCTGAGTCTTGCCTAATGTGGGAGAAAAGCTCCATTAAACTCAGGAAGTTCAAATAATTTCTTCCCACATCATGCATCATTCAGGTTCACTTGAAGTTTGCTCAAAGATTAGCCCCACTGTGAGGCATATTCTGCTATGCCTATTACATTAAGCAGCACCTTATTCCATAAGTGGCTTCACTGATTTCAGTGGGACTGCTCAAAAAATAAGGTACTCTTATCCTGAGTATCAGAGTATCAGAATCTAGTCCGTTGTGCCAATAAGGCTTACTCCAAACTCTGGCTAGGTTTACTGGAAATTTTGGAAACCTGGACAAGTCTTGAACACTGAAACCAGAACATGTACAGGAGATGCTCTTCTTTTTTCTTTACCTTTCATAATTAGCCCAATGACATTAATTGAAACACCCCCATTGATTTCATGGGGTTTTGGATCAGGGACTTGGTGCATATATTTTTAAAACGTTGATTGTTCAATGGAATTCAAAATATGGGGGAAGTGAAAGAGAGAGGCCTTGGCTACACTGGAGAGTTGCAGTGCTGGTGGTGGCTTTACAGCACTGCAACTTACTCACGGGCCACACTTGCAAGGCACATACAGCACTGTATCTCCCTGGATACAGCACTGGCTGTACTCCTCCTCTGCCTGGGGAATAACGACTGCAGCGCTGGTGATGCAGCGCTGCTCTGCCAGTGTGGCCACCAAAAGTGCTGTTATTGGCCTCCAGAGGTATTCTGAGGTATCCCAGAATGCCTGCTCAGCCACTCTGCTCATAAGTTCAAACTCTACTGCCCTGGCCTCAGGTGACCCGCCCTTTAAATGCCCCAGGAATTTTAAAAATCCCCTTCCTGTTTGCTCAGCCAGGTGTGGAGTGCAATCAGAATCTTTCCAGGTGACCATGCCTCCACATGCCAAACGAGCCCCAGCGTGGAGCAATGGTGAGTTGCTGGTCCTCAGTGTTTGGGGGGAGGAAGCTGTGCAGTCACAGCTGTGCTCCAGCCATAGGAATTATGATACCTATGGGCAGATATCAAGGGCCATGCTGGAAAGGGGCCATGACCGGGACGCGGTGCAGTGCAGGATTAAAATAAAGGAGCTGCAGAGTGCCTATTGCAAAGCCCGTGAGGGAAACTGCCGGTCTGGTGCTGTCCCCACGACCTGCCGTTTTTACAAAGAGCTGGATGCGATATTTGGGGGTGACCCCACCGCCAATCCAAGGACCATGATGGACACTTCAGAGCCGGAGGGAGGTGGAGACAGAGGAGGAGGGGGGGGAGGAAGAAACCGAGAGTGAGGGTACTGGGGTGGGGGGAGACACCCCAGAGTCCCAGGAGGCATGCAGCCAGGAGCTCTTCTCAAGCCAGGAGGAAGGCAGCCAGTCACAGCAGCCGGTACTTGGTGAAGGACAAGCAGAGGAGTGGGTTCCCGGTAAGCGGCTTTTATTTTCAGGATGGAAATGTTTCGGGAGAGGAGGGAGGGTTAGGGCTGCATGCATGCATGCCTAGATGTGGAATAGCCCATTGATGTGGTCTATCACGTCGCGGTAATCGGCTTGGTAATCTCTTCAAAAGTTTCAGCCAGAACGTGGGCAATGCGCTTGCGCAAGTTTATAGGGAGAGCCACTGTGGTCCTTGTCCCAGTCAGGCTAACGCGTCCGCGCCACTGTGCCGCGAGGGGAGGGGGACCATTGCTGCACACAGGCAAGCTGCATAGGGGCCAGGCAGGGCCGGTGCAAGGATATTTTGCGCCCTAGGCGAAACTTCCATCTTGTGCCCCGCCCCCAGAAAAAAATCACATATATTATACACAATACACGGTCACAGAGTAACATGTTATAATTTAGAATTTATGTTTCCACACTTTAAGTTTAGCAAATTTAGAAACAAGTTCCTCCAAGTCAATGCTGTGAGCAATATCATGTTCTAGTGACAAGGTAGATAGCCCAACAAGTCTTTGTTGCAACATTGATGTTCGCATGTATGTTTTTATCAACTTGAGCTTGGAGAAGCTTTGCTCACCACTGGCCACAGAAACTGGGAGAGTGAAGAGGATGCGAAGAGCAATAACTGTGTTACGGACACTATCTGTCAGCTGGGGGTCAGGGCTGTGGGGAGGATGGGGTCAGGGGGTTTCCAGCTCAGAGGGACTGGGCTCGGAGCTGGGGGTCAGGGCTGTGGGGGGGATGGGGTCAGGGGGTTTCCAGCTCAGAGGGACTGAGCTCGGAGCTGGGGGTCAGGGCTGTGGGAGGGATGGGGTCAGGGGGGTGCTTGGGGGCACTGGGCCAGCTCAGCTCTGCAGGCTGCTGTTCTCTCCAGCCATCCAGGCACAAGGGGAGCAACAGCAGGGACCAGCCAAGGACCAAGGGGGCAGGAGCACAGGGACCTGAGGCCAAGCTGTGGGGAAGCACTTGCTTACCTTGCCCAATGCATGAGCATCGGGGTCCTCTTTCTTCCTCCACTTCACCAGACCACCGCTGAGGCTCTTTTCTTCTCCATGCCCCTTGCTGGGGCTGATGTGGAGGCTGAGCCAAAGGACAGCCCCCACTTTCCTCCAGAAGCCCTGGTGTCGTGCTGCCCTCGCAGGGCTCCTGCCACGTGCCCTAAGCAGAGCTGTGCAGCTCTGCCCAGCCGCTGGCGCCCCCGCCGGCAGCGAGAAAAATGGCATAGGCTGGAGCCCCTGCTCTGGGAGGGAGAGGGATTCTGAGCCTCTGCCTGCAGCCCAGGGATTCCCCTGGGTCAGCGCGCTGCTGGCAGCCCGAACCTCTGGGCTGCCGCGGTGGCGCCCTGACCCAGGGGGGGCCCTGGACTGCCGGCTGCCGTGGCGGCGCGCTGAGCCGGGGGGGGCCCTGGGCTGCCGGCTGCCGCTGCCGCCAGCAGCTCAGACTCCCTCTCTGTCCCAGCAGCAGCGGCTGCTCAACCATTTAGAAAAAAATTGGGGGGCGCCACTTTTTGGCTCCCCCAAATCTTGGTGCCCTAGGCAACCGCCTAGTCCGCCTAAATGGTTGCACCGGCCTTGGGGCCAGCACGGAATCCACATTGCTGTAGAAGACCCTCCCACTCTTCCCAGGTGACCCGCAGCAGTGAGATATCTTCCAGGATTAACTCCTGTGGAAAATCTTGGGAGAGTGTTCACTGTAGGTGCTCCCTGCAGCAGTTTGCTTTCCCCAATGCACAGAAACCCCTGCACAGCCCTGAAGCAATTAGTCCCCCTTACTCACCATTTCGAGGCTCCTATGGGTTATGTGCGCTCTCTTTGGTATGGGAAAATTATGCTAAAGTGAAGACTGTAAACTGCTTCACTGTCTGGGAATAACAGTCTGAGATATAAACAATGCTGTCTCTGTTAACTGTTGCCTTTTTTTCCTTTCCACAAGCGACCTTGAGTTCTCAGCTGCCTGTGTTAATAGCAGCTCAAAGAATGCAAAACCTGCAGAAGAAGCCACGAAAAAGAAAAAAGATGACCTGCTGCAAACAGTTATGGCTCACTCTGCCAGAGAGAATAAAAAACTGCAGGACTGGAGGGAAAGGGAAAGCAGGATCCGCCAGAGAAACACAGTGGCCAGGAAGAAAAGCACAAAGCAGCTGATAAGCATCCTGGCGCGCCAAGCAGACTCTATCCAGGCGCTCGTAGCCATGCAGGCAGAGCACTACCGCACCCCCTCCCCCATCCCAAAGCTCTTTCCCCTGTGTCCCAATGTCAGCTCCAAACCCCCTTCCCCAGCATCCAGGTTCTTACCTCCATCAGCTGCCTTCAACACCTGTACGTTCACCAACCAGCCCTGAGAATTATGACCCTTACCCTCTGCACTCAACCCCCATCACCATGCAGTATAGACATCCTGAAGTTCAGCAGTCATTGCACAGCACTCCAGACAGGACATATTCAAACCTGTGATTGTACAGTTCCCCACCGCACCCCACCCCCCTGCCCTTTTAGGTTCCCAAAATGTTGTGTGTCTGTCAATAAAGTTATTTTCTTTTCAATAAATGAATTCTTGGCTTTGAAAACAGTCTTTATTATTGCAGAAAGTCAAAGATACCTTAGCCCAGGAAAGAAACAGGCACTGCAAATCAGCTTAGGAAAAACAGATTCCTACTAACATTGTAATCACTGCACTTCACTCCCATGCAAGGCACCAAACATTACTGTTGGTTTTCAGCCTCAGATTCCTCCCTCAAGACATCCCTGATCCTTGAAGCCCTGTGCTGGGCCTCTCTAGTAGCCCTGCTCTCTGGCTGTGCAAATTCAGCCTCCAGGCATTGAACCTCAGAAGTCCATGCCTGACTGAATGTTTCACCCTTCCCTTCACAAATATTATGGAGGGTACAGCACGCGGATATAACCGCGGGGATGCTGCTTTCCCCCAAGTCTACTTCCCATACAGAGATCGCCAGCGCCTCTTTAAATGGCCAAAAGCACACTCCACAGTCATTCGGTACTGGCTCAGCCTGTAGTTGAACCAGTTCTTGCTCCTGTCAAGCTTCCCTGTATACGGTTTCATGAGCCAAGGGATTAACGGGTAAGCGGGGTCTCCAAGGATCACAATGGGCATTTCAACATCCCCTACTGCGATCTTCCGGTCTGGGAAAAAAGTCCCTGCCTGCAGCTTCCTGAACAGGCCAGTGTTCCGAAAGATGCGTGCATCATGCACCTTTCCAGGCCAGCCTGTGTAAATGTCAATGAAACGCCCATAGTGATCCACAAACGTCTGGAGAACCATAGAGAAATATCCCTTCTGATTAACGTACCCGGATGCTAGGTGGGGTGGTGCCAGAATAGGAATATGCATCCCATCTATCGCCCCTCCACAGTTAGGGAAACCCATTTGTGCAAAGCCATCCACAATGTCCTGCACGTTCCCCAGAGTCACGGTTCTTCTTAGCAGGATGCGATTAATGGCCCTGCAAACTTGCATCAAAACGATTCCAACGGTCGACTTTCTCACTCCAAACTGGTTCGCCACCAATCGGTAGCTGTCTGGAGTTGACAGCTTCCAGATTGCAATAGCCACCCGCTTCTCCACCGGCAGGGCAGCTCTCAATCTCATCTCCTTGTGCCGCAGGGTGGGGGCGAGCTCAGCACACAGTCCCATGAAAGTGGCTTTTCTCATCCGAAAGTTTTGCAGCCACTGCTCGTTATCCCAGACTTCCATGACGATGTGATCCCACCACTCAGTGCTTGTTTCCCGAGCCCAAAAGCAGCGTTCTACGGTGCTGAGCATTTCCGTGAAAGCCACAAGCAATGTTGTGTCGTATGCGTCAGGCGACTCGCAATCATCGTCAAACTCCTCATCACTTTGGAGCTTAAGGAATAGCTCAACTACCAACCGTGATGTGCTGGTGACACTCATCAGCAAAGTCCTCAGCAGTTTGGGCTCCATTTCCCACAGAAATCGCGCTGCACAGAAACCGTTGGGAGAGTCACAATGGTGCCAAACGTGGATGGAAAAACAGGGACTGCTGGGATGCAAAGCGATGCATCACGGGACATTGGCACAGGAAGCAGAATGACCCACACCCTTCCGTCCCCTTCCCACAATCCATGGCGCCAAAATGGGATGAGGTGCTCTGTGGGATAGCTGCCCATAATGCACCACTCCCAACAGCGCTGCAAATGCTGCAAATGTGGCCATACTCCAGCGCTGTCCCTGCACAGCTGTACGAAGACAGCTGTAACTCCCAGCGCTGCAGACCTCCAAGTGTAGCCAAGGCCAGAGAGAGCACATGCAAACAGTTACACACTACACAACTAGGAAGTGTAGGTGGATATTAAAATAATTAGTTGATCAACAAGCTAAGCAAGAAAATTTCAAATATAGAACCAAAAGTTGCATATATAGTATGTAATTAGATTGGCATGTGGCTGGATTTTTGAAAGGGAGGGATAATGTTATGGCCATTAAAAACATTTGTAGGGATGCATGTTGATATAATGATACGAGTAAAATTTCAGGCTTCAGAGCATGCATTGTGTAACTGGTTCACTGCCCTTCGTATAGGGGCGGATCCAGGCCCCAGCACACCAAGCGTGTGCTTGGGGTGGCATGCCGCGGGGGGCGCTCTGCCAGTCCGGTAGAGCACCCCCCGCGGCATGCCACCCTGCTTGGAGTGGTGAAATGTCTAGAACCACCCCTGCTTCGTATGGTGGCAAGTAAGCCAAGTAGTTATTGCTGCCAGATGTCATATTAGATGGACCACTGAGCAGATCCAGTATGACAATATTGTAATAATAGTTTACAGTTATGTAATTTTTTCCATCAGAAGAAAAACCACTTTACAAAGATGGAGAAAGTTTATTCTCACCCATTTTGCAAATAGAGCATCTGAAGCACAGATGTTAAGTAGCTTGCCCAGTGGCAGAATTAAAAACCATCTTTCCTAACTCCCACTCCAGTACTCTAATCACAGACAACACTGCTTTCCTATGAAGGAATGTGACAACTCCTGCTGTATGTTTATAGAAAGCATCCTAAAGGCTTTCCCAATTACCAGGATTATTAGATGAGTAGATTTTCTAGTCAGACATGGGGAAGTTTGGGGACAAATCACTCTCTCTTCCCCATCCATCTTTATTTCAGAGAATTGAAAAATGAATTCACACTACCAAGAACAGAAAACAGCCACAAAAGAGAGAACAAACTTTTAGGAAATGTTTACATGATCTAACTCTCACCAAATAGACTGTATGCAGCAGATCCTGCTTTTTCAATGCCATATGAAAGCAATTAACTCTTGCATGGGATTAGCATATAAACATAGGGCAAAGTTTTCAAACTTGGCTGCATAAGAGGTTGTCAACACTAGTGAAATTTATAAGAAAAAAAAATCCCATTGGCAACAACACTGATTCAGCTGAGCAGATAGAGCTCCCATTAAAGTCACTGAGACCCATTAAACCACTCAGCACCTTTGAAATTCACTAACGTTTATTTAGGTGCCTAACCTTAAACTGTCCCTAAAGTGGGGAAATTTATATTAAAAAAATCCCACAGGTTCTAACACTGAACCTCTTTTAGCACTGGGAAGAGCAATAGTGTCAAATTCTTGGATTTCACTGTTAAGGCCGGTCTGCATAGTGGCATAATGTACTTTACAGGGAGTGATTTCTAGAGTGCACTAATGTGTTGCACATTAATGGTTCAGTATAAACCCTATTGTTGTACTTTAACATAATGCTGTTTGAAAGAGTGCTACATTGAAGCACACAGGGAACCAACGCTGAACATCAGCGAGTCTACTGTTGTTACTATATGGACTGTAGCGGGCGAAGACTCACCAGCACGGCATCTCCTGCTGGTCATCCTGGGAATTAGCTCAACTCCAGCTATGGAGTGCCCTCTGCAGGCCAGTGTCTCACCTGCCACTGGCCCCATGTCCCTCCTAGACCCCAATGCCCTTTACCTCAGGGTTCTTCCCCAGCAGTACCCCCACGCTCTGAATCTCCCCTCCCAGGGGAACCCCCAACCATCTAAACCCACCTTGCCTCAGTGGCTACTGCCAGTCATCATCTAGCCCCTGCTCACTAGGACAGACTGCAGTCTGTGATGGCCACTCATCATTGGCACGGGGTTAGGACCTGCTGCCTTTGCCTATTCCCAGACTGTATCTCTGCAAACCCAGTACCTTCATAGGCCTTCACCAAGGCCTGCAGCCTGGGGGTTTACCAGGCTGGAGCTCCCTTTCCCTATTCCCCAGCACTGCTCCCACCACAGGTACCTTACGCTCCCAGGCAGCTAGGTCCTCCTCACTAGAGAAAGACTCCTCAGCACTTGGCTAACAGCTCTTTTATAGGGCCAACTGTGGCCTAATTGGACTGGCCACACCTGTGGTCAGCTACTCCCTAATCAGCCTAGTTTGGCTGCTATCACTCCTTTTCCCATCCACAGCCCTCTCCAGGGCTGCTTTTAACCCCAGGCTAATAGAGTGGGGCAGTCACCCCACTACATGGACCAATTAATGTGCAACACTTTAGTACACTTCAGAAATCACCCCCATAGAATGTCTTTCCCCACCATTTAGAGAAGCCCTCAGTCTTGTCATAGTGTTGTGTTTTAGATTGAGAACTTGCTTGGGCAGCGACTGTCATTTATTAGGTGTTTGTACGGAGCCTAGCATAATAGGCCCAACCTGGTGGTGGCATTAAGGGGCTACATATAAATATTAAATAATAATTGATAATATTAAACAATAAATATAGACAGGAAGATGCTCAGATACCACAGTTAACCCAAGATTGTCTTTTTAAAAATTGGCTATAGATGGATTTGTAGTTAGTAGGAATCACTATCCCCCTTGTTTGCCAAGATTTTCAAAAATGGATGCCTAAAGGTGAGCTCATAAATCTACAATTAGGTGCCTAAGCAAGAGAAGCTCTAGGTGCTTTTGAAAATTATTGGTCACATATTTAGATCTCTAAATATAGATTTAGGCTCTTAGCTTTAGGCATCCAGGTTTTTAGAAGTTAGCTATTTGAAACTTTGTAGGACCTGGCCTGAAGAAAAGAAGAATATAATAAAATAATAATGAACAATAATAAAAAAAAAATTACTCAGGAGATTCCTCCAACTTGGCCTGGGCCCTATCTTGTTCCTTTTGTAGATCCTCTTTTTGTTAACCATGTTACTGAGACTGCAGTACCAGGAGCTGATGGGAATTAATGCAGCATTACACTACACAATGCCAGGATGAATTCAGTAAGCAAAAGCAAAGCTCTAAGATTTTACTTTCCCTCATAGAGAAGATTCACCTGCTTGTTACTGAATATGGTCTAAAATGCAGCAAGTGACATAAGTTTTAGAGCTTCAACTGAAAAAGACGCTGGCAGAGGTATCTGACTGAATAAAGAAATGCTGTACCATTAGAGTCAGAGATTTTTCTCCACCACATTTGTCATCCAGAGTGTTTAACTCTGGAACCGCTGCTATTTAAATCCCTGTCTCACAAGACAATTTTTATTTATTTATTTTAAGGGATGTGCCTCTGTGATAACCCTAGGCAGGGATGAGGGTGACATAACCTTAGTCCCAGATTTGGACCTTAGCGTCCAAAATATGGGGGTTAGTATCAAAACCTCCAAGCTTAGTTACCAGCTTGGACCTGGTACCTGCTGCCACCACCCAAAAAATTAGAGTGTTTTGGGGCACTCTGGTCCCTCTGAAAAACCTTCCCTGGGGACCCCAAGACCCAAATCCCTTGAGTCTCACAACCAAGGGAAATAATCCTTTTTCCCTTCCCCCCTCCAGGTGCTCCTGGAGAGATACACAGACACAAGCTCTGTGAAACTACACAGAGAGACTCCCCCTCTCTGTTCCCAATCCTGAAAACAAAAAGTACTTTCCTATTCCCCCAGAGGGAATGCAAAGTCAGGCTAGCAATCCAACACACAGATCTCCCCTTGATTTCTTCCTCCCACCAATTCCCTGGTGAGTACAGACTCAATTTCCCTGAAGTAAAGAAAAACTCCAACAGGTCTTAAAAGAAAGCTTTATATAAAAAGAAAGAAAAATAAGTACAAATGTTCTCTCTGTATTAAGATGATACAACACAGGGTCAATTGCTTAAAAGAATATTGAATAAACAGCCTTATTCAAAAAGAATACAAATCAAAGCACTCCAGCACTTATATTCATGCAAATACCAAAGAAAAGAAACCATAGAACTTACTATCTGATCTCTTTGTCCTTACACTTGGAAACAGAAGACTAGAAAATAGAAACTACTTCTCCAAAGCTCAGAGAAAGCAGGCAGCCAGAAAACAAAGACACAGACACTCAATTCCCTCCACCCAAAGTTGAAAAAATCCGGTTTCCTGATTGGTCCTCTGGTCAGGTGCTTCAGGTGAAAGAGACATTAACCCTTAGCTATCTGTTTATGACAGAGGGTAACCCAGATTTTTGGCTAATGAGGGCTGGTTGCATCTCTCTATTCTACTCATAGGTTCTCATATTGTACTTATTTTCAATTTTTTAATATCTCAAAACAAAAAAACAAACCAACAGCCACCTTAACCTCTAGGCTAAACAAAACATGAAGCATTTCAGCCTCAAAAGACTCTTGTTTCACAGATTATTAGGAGTAGATGAAAACAAGTGATAGAACATTAATCTACAGCAATGGTTCTCAGACTGTGGTTTGTGGACTACCTGAGGTGTACAGAGCCTTGCCTGGAGAGGTCTCAAAGTGGTCCTCAAAATGAAAGAGTTGTAGAAATATTATGTGAAAGCCATAAGTGCCCCTGCCTGTCTCCTTGTGAAATTATAAAATGCTTGTGTGAATGGTGGGAATTATCACCAAGTGTCTAAACTTCAGATGACTGAGGCCGGTAACAGCACATGGAAGTACTCCACAATTCCAGAAAGACATAGGCAGAAAAGTCCTTATAAGTGTACATTGTAATCAGCCTCAGTTTAGATTGTTCTGTTTGAAAGTTAGATCGGCGGGAGAGAGAAGAAACATTGTTTGCTTTAACATGGTTATTATTTCAGGACTTTTTAATAAATACATGTGCAATCTGTTCCCCCCCCCCAACACACACACTTCCCCCCTGATCCCTGGCTACCTGTATTCATACTAAAAAGTCTCATTATACCATTGTTGTTATAATTCCTCAGCTTCCTTTGGAGCAGTCACCCCTTAGATGGTACTGAAAAACACTATGTCAGCTCTGCAATTATAAGATGCTATAGATTTGCTAAGTATTTTTAATAATAACCCCCTAAAACACAATTAACACACTTTAGAAATGTGTGTATTTACCCTGTTTCTTTTACACATTTTTTTATGTTGACTCCTGAGTGCTTTAGTCAGTTTCTTCCACAAGGGCATCAACCCTTGTTGAACATCTGATTTATGAAATTAGTGAAGTCTGGTGTGATGTTTTCTGGCGTTTCTCCTGACTGTGCTAACCCAACTTCTGTTATCAGCTATTATGACTATCATCTTGTGGGACCAAAAATAGTGCTCTGATCAGAACACTTCCGGACAGCACAGGAGAATTTTGCTTTCTCTTTTTTGATGGTACAAGAATATAACTTGTCTGAAGCCAGTCTATAGCCGTTTCTAGCTGATTTGTCTGCCTTGGTTTTTAACAAGATATGTTCAGGAGGAGACACTAATTTTTTCCTCTTGAAATTAAAACCTGGGACTCATACTCTGTTCTCACTTATACCTCCATGCCGCACTATTGCCTTCAAAGTGTAAATTAGTTCTGAATTTGGCCAGATCATCACACCACTGCAAGTGACCTTTTATCCTTATTGCTAAATATCTGAAATGATATAATAACCTTCATTTTCTTCCAAGTGATTCCTTAGCAGATTCAAATGGTTGCTAAAATGCACAATATAGAGATGGATGTGAAACACAAAGTTCAGACCTGGCTGGAGTCTATAGAGTTCAGGGTTGTTTAGATGTGAGCTTTTGATTCAGACCATTATAAAGTGATTTGGATCCTTCTCCAGTCTAATGTGAGCACACAAAATGAGGGTCAGAAGACACAGTTACCATACCCACATCTAAGGGACTGAAAATCAGGAATTTTTCACAATTGATATGTTGAGGTGCTGGCGTTAGCCATTTCCCCAGCCCAGCACTGCTATCCTAATCAGGCATTTGCTGTCTTCTCACAGCAACTCACATTCCAGCTGGTTGGCATGTTTCATGTCAGCTGTTGTTGTGGCAGATTGTGAAATTCACCCACACAGAGCTAGCATTGGGACAGATTTGTGCCAGTGTTTGGGATACTTTTACAGTAACTTTTCCAATTCAAAAGAACTTTGCTTCAATGGAGGTGAAACTACAAAGGAGACAGCTGGCTACGTGAGCAAAATTTTCAGTCACTGATGTATGTCCCCCTCCCTCCCATCCAGCACCCCCTAATAGCTTCATTCTCAGAAACAACAACAAAACACAGGGCCAAAGTTATTCTCAGTTACATGAGTGCAACTTCATTGATGTTGAGCTCACAAGTTCCTTGGAGCAGGGATATGTTCTTTTTCTGGTACATTTGACCAGCTGTAAAGCCCTGTGCACATTTAATGAAGCTATGTAAATTATTAATAATAATGATAATAAATAAATAAATAATGATGATAATGCTCAGAAGCAATTCTTTTCTGCACAGCTCTATCTCCAGATTAATTAAATTGAACAGAGAAGCAAATAATGTTACTAACCAAAGATAATACCTTGCAATGCACTCCTAGGAAGGCAGTAGCTGGAAGGTATCCCAGCTTAGGCCAGGTGCATACATGCTAAAAAAACAAACCATTTATGTGAAGAAACAATTATACTGTATAAAGCACATATCCCACAGAATGATTTGAATCCTAGAGATAGTTCAACCACGTCAGAGTTGAATTCATTAATGAGACAATAATGATACCTAGCCTTTATAGAGCACTTTTCACCAGTAGATCTCAATGTACTTTACAAAGGAAGAAGGAATCATTATCCTCATTTTATAGATGCAGAGACTGAGGCACAGGAAGGAAAAGTTATTTGCCTAAAATCACCCAGCAAACCAGTGGCAGAGCCAGGAATTGAACCCAGGTCTCCTGAGTGCCAGGGTAGCGTCCTAGGAAGTAAGCACACTGCTTCAATGATATTGAGAATGTTGGCACAGAATGGGAATGTTGTGCAGTCCCTGCCTTTGCAGTACCTACTATGAGTGTGGCAGAGTAAGGACTGAAATCTATTTCTTTCAATCTATGATTTTTCACAAACATTACATTCATGAGAGAAAACTAAGCTGTATGGATTTATAATTCATATCTGATCCTGATGGCCATCAACATAAACTACTGCGTTTCTCAAGCTAAATATGGAACAAATTGACTACATATGAACAAAATCAGAGCCACCCACAACTAACTCTTTTCATTAGCAGAAACTGAAAAGAGAGCTAACTAGAAAAAGAAATGTAAGTAATACAGTATGTACTGACGACAAGAAGTTCTTGTCAGTCCCTGAGGAACTGTATGCAGGACAAATGTACATATTTCTGTAATGCCTCTGTCCTTCTATTGTATGTATTTATTTTAGGAATTTTGTACTGCTGCCCACCAATATATTATCCGAGTGCTGCTCATGTGAAATCAACAGCAATAATCAAGTTCCCTAAGAGACTTCATAGAGTCTCTGCCACTGCTCCCATACTCTGGGGTTGTGTTTGTGTTTTGGGGTTTAATTGTTAATTTACTTATATTTTGGTAGGGTTTGGGTTTTTCCCCTTTGGTTTTTCCTCCTCCAGTTGACTATTTTCTGTGGTGGAGGCTTTTTGGATAGAATAAGGTACTGTATTAATATCGTGTGTGTCATTTTTATGATGAAAAGGCCTTTTTCAAGGTTGCACATATCAAATACTGAATTTTGCCAGTATAGTTTGCTTCAGATTGATACTTCTAATCATGCAAAGTATTTTGTTTCCATACATGGCACAGAGAAACAGTAAGGCCACTGAAAATAGAAGACTTCCCAGAAATACAAAGAAATGGTGACTGGATTGTACTATAAAACACAATTCAAACATTTGGGCCAAATTGACGGTAATTAAGCCTTCCTTTGCCCCTCCCCGTCTATTCCTATGCTAGAGTGGGTTACACATTTTGGCAGGAGCAGTTATCCAGCACTAGACAATCTGATTGTTTCACATTTCTTTCCTCCTGCAGATTTGTTGGAGAGGAAGAGCCTTTTACAGCTCTAGAGAAAATTTCATCTGGATGCTTTTATACAGCACACTGTAGTCAGATCCGTATTACTGACTAGGGACAAATATAGAACAAACTGTATTTTGGCCAACTGTTGAACCTTTCGAAGCATAAAACTAAGAACTTTTCTTTACTCCCATTAGGAGAGAGAAATGTAGTGTTGATCACTGCAACTTCTCACAGTGATCATGTTCAGTGATTCACTGACAGTGAGGCCTGGTCAACACCTAAAACTTTGATGAACATTGCTCAGGGCTGTGAAAAGTGTCACACTCTGTGCAACCTAAGGTACGTCCATCTAGACATGATATATCGATCCCCAAACATGCTCCTGTCGACTCCAGAACTCCACCGGAGCAAGCGGCGGTAGTGGAGTTGACACGGGGAGCCGCGGACGTCAATCCCGCACCGTGAGTACCTGAGGTAAATCAATCTAAGATAGTTCAACTTCAGCTATGCTATTCACGTAGCTGAAGTTGCGTATCTTAGATCGATACCTCCCCCACCCCAGTTTAGACCAGCCCACAGTTAGGTTGATCTAATCCCCACCGTATATGCAGCTATGTTAACAGAGGAATTCTTCCCTCATCTACCTACCACCTCTCAGAGAGGGGAATTAACTAAGTTGTCAGAAAATCCCTTTCTGTCAATGTAGGAAGCGTCTACAGTACGGACCTACAGTGGCACGGTTGTAGCATCATAGCTATGCCGTTATAGTGTAGACATACGCTGAGTGTTCCACAAATTTCAGTTGTAAGCATGTGTCATATTTTCCTGCAAGCATCTCAATTATAAAAATGTGTACATTGCAGGTGTAACATCTTTAATAAAGGGATTATATCCCTCTGAAAATCTTTGAGCAGACTGACATTTATTTCCGTACATCATTAGTTGATCTGGATTTGAACAATAATCTCAAATTCTGAACGCACATACACACACACACTCAAGTTCTCAGAGATGAACTTTCCCTCCACCATTTTGAGTGTGGATTGCATCTAGAAAGGGTCCATTTTCCAGATCCATTTTAGATGCAGCCAAAAATGGGTCAAAAAGCTCCCGGTCATCCAGAACCATCAAATCTAAATCTGACTCCTTAGTTCTGGTTGGTCTTGAACTCTAGCTTTGAATTCTAGCCTAAATCTAATCCTGTTTCAAATGTTCACTGTGTCTACTTGGCCTATCTCCAATCAATAGTACTGTGTATATCCAGTTAAAGAGAAACAGGACTCCATTTTCCCCTACAATCATCTGCAAGAAAATATTCTATCTTCAAGGAATCCCAAAAAGTTTGTAGCATCCTTCATAGGAGTCCTACATGGTAGGTGATAAGGAACACAAAAAAACCCTAGACATATTTAATCTAATCTATCAGGAAGGACTTTTGAGACAAGATTCCAGTTTAAATAACATTCTATTGTTTTTTTCTATTATTGAAACTACACCCCTGAAATCCTGCTTGTTTCTAGATGCCTACACCTCCATCCAAGTGGCCATGCTCTTGGTATCACTGAAAGCATTGTTACAAACATCTAAACAGGTGCATAATTCTCTATCTCCTCATATGGGTGAGGGAAGTGATTTGAGGGGGAATAAAAGGGATGGTGCATTACTTATGGATTACCTAACTGCAACCAGGGCCAAACCTGTGTTGGTGTCCTGTAATGGAGGTTCCCAGTCACCATTAGTGCATCTCCTCGTGTCTAGATGTGGGAAAGCAGCTCATGCAGCATCAGGTGCTCCTTTCTGTTCTCTGCTCACTCTGCAATAGTCTCTGTTCTGGTAATTTAGCCCTCCAGCCAAACCCTCCATTTAGTTCACCCCTTGTGGGGTTAAAAAGTCCAACAGGACCTCTGTACAAATGTTGTTTCCAGATGGAGTTCAGCCCCAGCTTGGGGCTCTGTGCCACTATACCAGTGGCTGGCAGGGAAACCCAGGTGCACCCACTACACCAAATTTCATCCCAGAGACTCAATAACCAGCAGTCCAGGTCTGCTCAGTCCCCACCCCCTGTTGCTCTTTCCCTGCACTCCTTCCTTCCCAACCTCCCTGTCTTCCCTGGCCTGTTTCTGGGTTTACCACAGAATCGTACTCTACTCCCCCTGGCTACTTCGCCCCGTCCTAGCCTCTTGCTAGACTCCTTACACCATGGCAAGATCTCAGGGATAACTTGCCCCCTGGATTTTCTCCTTGCCCCTATCAGCCTCCCTCATCCCAGGAAATGACTGATGCCTCTTTCCTCTGCAGCCCCCTTCTGCTCTCAGACTTCTGGCTTCATAGTGCCCCAGCCATTACCCACTGGGCTTCACTCTTACTTAACCATGCCCCTCCATCTGGGAGGTGATGCCAAGGAGCCTAATTGGCCATGCGAGCCCCTATTAACTCTATCAGGATTGGTGTGGGTTGCACACCTCATCACATGCCCACAGAAAATTTTGTTTTCTTTCAGCACTTTCACCCTGCTCTAGCTAGGTCTTCACTGCAAAAAAGGTGTGGTTTTACATGAAGAAAGCTATCTCCATGTAAAATCCTAGTGGAGATGGGGCACTAGACGTTTTACCTCAATTGAGCTAGTTGAAGTCAACCTCAAGTGGGGGATACAAAGAGTTGACTTTGACTTGCTACACTGAGGTAAAATCTGTGGTGCCCCATCTCCACTAGGATTTTACATGGAGTTGGCTATATACATTTCCCACTGGGGTTGGGGACAAGGAAGACAAAACCTTTCTATCTTTCCTTCCTCCCTACCTCCCACTCTCCTCCTAGGAACTAGTCTTCTGGCTGACTGGCCTCTTCTCACCAGCTGTATTCAAAGAATGAGGTCCCAGAGCACAGAGACCCTATCTATACTAAGAAGAAAACAAGCACAAACAAAAAAAAACTCCACAAACATTTCTTTGGACTCCTTGAGCTTGCAACACTTGCACAATGTTTTGCATGTACGCCGTAGCCATCCCAGGCATTTTGCAATAGCCAGTTGTAGTGGGCAGTTGCAACAACCTTGGGGCAAGTCTTTAGCTTAGTTTCAGCTGAACTGGTGCAGTTTATATGAGTTTCTCCCCGCTCTGGACAAAACCCAAATATACAGCCACTGTACCAACTTTCCTAACTCCATTCCATAATACAGTGCCGTGCCCAGCAACTGTGCTAGGCACTATGGGAAAGGTGTTTCAAGAATCCCAGAATGCACTGGTACAACAGTTAAGAAGGATTCCAGTGTATGGAATTTTTTCATAGCCCTTCAGATTGTCTTTTTAGCCAGGATTGTAGACACATCTTCTATTCTGAAACTTATGCTACTTGCAAATTGCCACCACCAAAGGTTAAGCTTTTTATTCACACCTCACAAACAATCCTCTATCCAGCTGTGTCAACAGTGTCTGGGAATTCTGTTTGACTTCACTTAAATCTGCCCAAATGTTGTACAGTATGTTCTATATTTTCATACATTAGAGATTTCTATAGAATCTATCATTAGCTGTAACAGTTTCCAGATGAGAATTCCTGGCTCAGCTTTTACAGCATGTAACTTCATCCTTAGTGTAGCATTTGTCAGAAAAAAAACCCAAAATTACCTACTCTTAATTTGAGCATATGACAAACTAGATTAAGAGAGGGCACTATCTATTTTTGTTCAAAGCCCCAAACTCATGTATAAGCACTGTAAATTACTATATGATGGTAACCCTGTGAAGAAGAAGTGGTGCCAATTGCTCCTTTTTTTTTTTTTTAAGTTCTTGTTTCTTGAGGCAAAACACCACACAGTTGAGGCATTCTGTGTGACTTTCACAACATACTGTACTGGAAATACAGCTGCACCACAGGAAAACTAACAGAAGCCCATTCAGCTTGTCAGAAGAGAAAGGGCTATTTAGCATGGCAACAATTTCTCACTTGATCAACCCTACAAGTGGGCACAGAAGATGGACTTGAAATTCCACTGTCTTCAATGGAGTTACACCAAAATTGGATTTGACTTCAGTACACTAACTGGACTTTGAGTACAGTTAACTGAGACTATAGTGTGTGCTCAGTTTATGTGATGAAATCAGAGAAGGACTTCATTCACAAAGTAATATGGGAGAATTCTGAATTTTAAAGATGAAAATGTTTTGGTTTTTCAAAGAAAAGCTAAAATCAACATCATTTGTTGGTTATCGAAACCAAAAAGTGGAAAAATGTGACCAAATGAACATTTTCATTTTGACTGAAAAGCCCTTTTTCTGGCAAGAAAAACAAGTTTCAACAACAACATTTTGACCAGATTTATCTATGACCTTCTCGCTCATTAAGCATTCTTTGGGCTAAATCCAGCACTCTGTCACACCTCAGAATTTGTGGAAAATTTAGAAGTGGAGGTGAAACATTGGTTATTTTCCAAGATCAAAATTCAGATCCAAGGGCCCCTATTCTCAGGCCTGGTCTACACTACGCATTTAAACCGAATTTAGCAGCGTTAAACCGATTTAACCCTGCACCCGTCCACACAACGAGGCCCTTTATATCGATATAAAGGGCTCTTTAAACCTGTTTCTTTACTCCTCCCCGAGAGGAGTAGCGCTGAAATTGGTATTGCCATGTCGGATTAGGGTTAGTGTGGCCACAATTCAACGGTATTGGCCTCTGGGTGGTATCCCACAGTGCACCATTGTGACTGCTCTGGAAAGTAATCTGAACTCGGATGCACTGGCCAGGTAGACAGGAAAAGCCCCGTGAACTTTTGAATTTTATTTCCTGTTTGCCCAGAGTGGAGCTCTGATCAGCACGGGTGGCAATGCAGTCCCAAATCCAAAAAGAGCTCCAGCATGGACCGTACGGGAGATACTGGATCTGATCACTGTATTGGGAGACAAATCTGTTCTATCAGAGCTCTGTTACAGAAGACGAAATGACAAAGCATTTGAAAAAATCTCCAGGCTATGATACAGAGTTCACAGCATAGTGCTGTGTGACAAGCATAACAGAAAGCCAAAGAATCAAATGGACGCTTATGGAGGGAGGGATAGGGGACTGAGGACTCGAGCTATCCAACAGTTCCTGCAGTCTCTGAAAAGCATTGTCACCAGTAGTTCAGGGAATATGTCATCAATTTCCCCCCTCCCCCCCATAGAAAAGGGAAAAAAATTGTTTCTTGCCACTTTTCTATGTCACTGTATGTCTACTGGATGCTGCTGGTAGACGGGGTGCTGCAGTGATAAACAGCAGCATCCTCTCGCCTCGCCTCCCCTCCCCTCCCCGGTGGCAAATGATACAGTACAGAATGATTGATAGCTGTCCTCGTCATCAGCCTGTGAGTGCTCCTGGCTGGCCTCGGTGAGGTCGGCCGGGGACGCCTGGGTAAAAATGGGAATGACTCCCTGTCATTCCTGGCAGATGGTACAAAATACTGGGTAACCGTCCTCATAATAGCAGCTGGAGCCTGCGCTCCATCAGCCCCTCCACCCTTTTTGTGTCTAAAGAAAAGATTCTGTACACCCTGGACTATCATAGCAGTGGGAGGCTGCGCTCCTCTCCCCCAGACTCTTTAATGTCCTGCCTGGACTATCATAGCAGCTGGAGGCTGCCTCCCCCTCACTTTATCTCGCTAAAAAGGTCAGTGTTTCTTATTCCTGTATTCTTTATTACTTCATCACACAAATGGGGGGACGCTGCCACGGTAGCCCAGGAGGGGTGTGGGAGGAGGGAACCAAGAGGTGGGATTGTTGCAGGGACACCCCCTAGAATGGCATGCAGCTCATCATTTCTGCGGGATCTCTGGGGCTCTGACCCAGAGCAGCTGTACTCTCTGGCTCTCTAGTAGACTTGCCCCATATTCTAGGCAGGACTGACTCTATTTTTAGATAAAACATAAAGAAGGGAATGACCCGAGGAGTCATTCCCATTTTTGTCCATGTGCCCCCGGCCGGCCTCAGTGAGGCCAGCCAGGAGCACCCATGACAGCAGCAGACACTACAAAATGCTTGATAACCATCATCACCATTTCCCAATTGCAAACGGTACAAAATGATTGAAAACCGTCATCTCATCACCAATTTACAATGGCGGACAGTGCAATAGGGATGGTAACCATCTCTGCTGCCTTGCAAAGGCAAATGAATGCTGCTGTGTAGCACTGCAGTACCACCTCTGTCAGCAGCATCCAGTACACATACAGTGACAGTGACAAAAGGCAAAACAGGCTCCATGGCTGCCATGCTATGGCGTCTGCCAGGGCAATCCAGGGAAAAAGGGCGCAAAATGATTGTCTATCCTTGCTATCATGGAGGAAGGATTGAGTGACGACATTTACCCAGAATCACCCACAACACTGTTTTTGCACCATCCTGCATTGGGATCTCAACCCAGAATTCCAGTGGGCGGGGGAGACTGTGGGAACTATGGGATAGCTACGGAATAGCTACCCAGAGTGCAACGCTCCAGAAATCGATGTTAGCCTCGGTACAGGGACGCACACCGCTGAATTATTGTGCTTTGTGTGGCCGCGTGCACTCGACTTTATACAATCTGTTTTACAAAACCGGTTTATGTAAAATCAGAATAATCCTGTAGTGTAGACATTCCCTAAGTCCTCCATCACAGAGCTTTCAGCAGGAGCATAGCTGGGGGTGGAAAGATAGCTTTACATCACATTTGTGCTTCCCAGATTCTGGGATAGCCAAGGCCCTGCTTAGCCTCCGTCTAAGTTAGAACAGCCTCATGGCATTTAGGGTTCATGTAAGGCCTTCCTCATCAGAGTGGTGTTCTTCACACTGAAACAAGGACAGCTTCTATAACATTCGTCAATTATTTGCTGCTGTGGAACCGAGTTCTGATCCCATTTACAAAAGTGTGAGGACCTTATTCTTCATGATACTGAGTGCCCACAATGCCCAATGAGTTGAGGGTAGACAGCACAGACCAAGAAGTGCTCAGCATCGCAACAGATCCAGCCTTATATCTGGAGCTGCTCCACTGATTAATCTGGTTTTACAACAGGATAAGTGAGTTCAGAGCTTGTTTTTTGCATGCTAACACATTGGAAGCCCTGGATCTCTGCTATAGATTTCAAAGTTTTATATAGCATTGGAGGCTAGTATATAATCGAAAATGGATTGGTTAAACATACACATAAAGGTGTGTTTAAATCCCTTTTACAGCAACGAGTAAAGATCATAGTGGATCTGACTCATAGTACACATAAAGGTGTGTTTAAATCCCTTTTACAGCAACGAGTAAAGATCATAGTGGATCTGACTCATAGTAGGTCAGGCTAGACTCCAAGGACCCTCCACTGAGATATATACGTAAGCAGCGTCAGGATGAGCTCTACCCTGACATCTGGTGGTGAGCGTGGAAAAAGACTTCAGAGGCTGATCTCGTTTGCACGGGCACACCCAACCTGCCTAACATGAGGTATTGCCTGCCCAAATTGTCACTTTAGCTGCTGTGGGAGCCCCAGTTTCTCTGTTATTGGGGCAGGAAGAATAAAGTGTTGTTACCCTGATTATCTGAAACAAGGACAGTGGAACTCTTTTATGATAGAGGGATTCACCATCAATTAAGTAGCACACGCTAGAAAAGGGACATGAGTTCCAAAAATCCAGTGAATTGAGAGAAGTGGGGGATGGGTATTTGTGCCTGGTGGTATGGGCCCCCTTTGAGAGCCTGAAACACCAGCTGCATTGTCTTCTCTCTCCACTGTGGAATATAAGAGCTAGTTTTGATTCCATTAGTAGTCTAGTTACAGGTTGCTGAGCTGAATTCACTTTGGGCCAATGGTGCACCAGCATAGAGGATCCCCTACTACAAACTGAAATTACTAAAGAGCTAAAAATTACTAAGAGCTGAATTCACTGAGTGCTGTGTTGGGGGGTGGGGGTGAAGATATATAGCTGAGTGGCTAGAAGAGCAGTTTGTGGGATGGCTGGTAGAGTGGAGTGGAGTGGAGTGGCTGGTGGAATGGCTCGCAGTGAAGGCTGCAGCAGAACCCCATGGAGAGGTGGGTAGGGCAGTTGGCCTCAGAACATGTAAGGTGCCCCTTAATACCCCTGCACATCCTTCCCCCGTCCCCATTTTCACCCAGGCTGGGAGGTAAAACTCTACAGATAAACTTTTGAAGTCTGGGGCTGCACTGACCAAGGACAGAGACTTTTGCATTGTTGGACTCTTGGGACTTTGGGGAATTTTGGGGTTGCTAGACTTAAGACCCTGAGGGGAAAAGGACACTGCCAAACTTACTTGGAGGGTGGGTCTTTTGCTTATGGTTTGTGTTATGAATCCTATTTGTGGTGTTTCCCCAACATAATGCCGCATTGTTTCCTTCCTTTATTAAAAAGGACTTTGCTACACTCAAAAACTACACACTCAGCCCAGAAGAAAAAAGTCTGTCCTATCTCGGGGACTCTCTTTCTGCCCTGCCACCCCCACCAACATGATACAGTTCTGTGGCGATCTGGAAGCCTACTTTCGCCGTCTCCGACTCAAAGAATACTTCCAGGACAACACTGAACAGTGCACTGATACACGGGTGTCCTCCCACCAACAGCACAAGAAAAAGAACTCCACATGGACTCCTCCTGAGGGTCGAAATGACAGCCTGGACCTATACATTGAATGCTTCCGCCGGCGTGCACAGGCAGAAATCGTGGAACAACATCGCTTGCCTCACAACCTAAGTTGTGCAGAATGCAATGCCATCCACAGCCTCAGAAACCACCCTGACATTATCATCAAAGAGGCCGATAAAGGAGGTGCCGTTGTCATCATGAACAGGTCTGACTATCAAAAGGAGGCAGCCAGACAACTCTCCAATACCAAATTCTACAGGCCACTTCCCTCAGATCCCACTGAGGAATACACTAAGAAACTACAGCATCTACTCAGGACACTCCCTACACTAACACCAGAAGAAATCTACATACCCCTAGAGCCCCGACCAGGGTTATTCTATCTACTACCCAAGATCCACAAACCCGGAAATCCTGGACGCCCCATCATCTCGGGCATTGGCACTCTCACTGAAGGACTGTCTGGATATATGGACTCTCTACTCAGACCCTATGCCACCAGCACTCCCAGCTATCTCCGCGACAACACTGATTTCCTGAGGAAACTACAATGCATTGGTGACCTCCCAGAAAACACCATCCTAGCCACCATGGATGTAGAGGCTCTCTACACAAACATCCCACACACAGATGGAATACAAGCTGTCAGGAACACTATCCCTGATGATGCCACAGCACAACTGGCTGCTGAGCTCTGTGCCTTTATACTTACACACAACTATTTCAAATTTGATGACAATATATATCTCCAGATCAGTGGCACTGCTATGGGCACCCGCATGGCCCCACAATATGCCAATATCTTCATGGCCGACCTGGAATAACGCTTCCTCAGCTCTTGTCCACTCACACCCCTTCTCTACCTACGCTACATTGATGACATCTTCATCATCTGGACCCATGGGAAGGAGACTCTGGAAAAATTCCACCATGATTTCAACAGCTTCCACCCCACCATCAACCTCAGCCTGGACCAATCTACACGGGAGGTCCACTTTCTTGACACCACGGTGCAAATAAGTGATGGTCACATTAACACCACCCTATATCGAAAACCCACCGACCGCTATGCCTACCTTCATGCCTCCAGCTTCCATCCCGGGCACATCACACGATCCATTGTCTACAACCAAGCACTGAGGTACAACTGCATCTGCTCTGACCCCTCAGACAGAGACCAACACCTACAAAATCTCCACCAAGCATTCTCAAAACTACAATACCCGCACGAGGAAATAAGGAAACAGATCAACAGAGCCAGACGTGTACCCAGAAGCCTCCTACTGCAAGACAAACCCAAGAGAGAAACCAACAGGACTCCACTGGCCATCACATACAGCCCCCAGCTAAAACCCCTCCAACGCATCATCAAGGATCTACAACCCATCCTGGACAATGATCCCACACTTTCACAGGCCTTGGGTGGCAGGCCAATCCTTGCCCACAGACAACCTGCCAACCTGAAACATATTCTCACCAGTTACTGCACACCACACCATAATAACTCTAGCTCAGGAACCAATCCATGCAACAAACCTCGATGCCAACTCTGCCCACATATCTACACCAGCGACACCATCACAGGACCTAACCAGATCAGCCACACCATCACTGGTTCATTCACCTGCACATCCACCAATGTAATATACGCCATCATATGCCAGCAATGCCCCTCTGCTATGTACATCGGCCAAACTGGACAGTCTCTACGGAAAAGGATAAATGGACACAAATCAGACATTAGGAATGGCAATATACAAAAACCTGTAGGAGAGCACTTCAACCTCCCTGGCCACACTATAGCAGACCTTAAGGTGGCCATCCTGCAGCAAAAAAACTTCAGGACCAGACTTCAAAGAGAAACTGCTGAGCTTCAGTTCATCTGCAAATTTGACACCATCAGCTCAGGATTGAACAAAGACTGTGAATGGCTTGCCAATTACAGAACCAGTTTCTCCTCTCTTGGTTTTCACACCTCAACTGCTAGAACAGGGCCTCATCCTCCCTGATTGAACTGACCTCGTTATCTCTAGCTTGCTTGCTAGCACACATATATATCCCTGCCCCTGGATATTTCCATTACATGCATCTGAGGAAGTGGGTATTCACCCACGAAAGCTCATGCTCCAAAACGTCTATTAGTCTATAAGGTGCCACAGGATTCTTTGCTGCTTTTACAGATCCAGACTAACACGGCTACCCTCTGATACTTTGCTACACTCAGACTCCGTGCTTGTGAGAGGGGAAGTATTGCCTCTTAGAGGCACCCAGGGGGTGGTATTGAAACAGAACCCGTAGGTACTGAACCCCGCCATTGTTGCTACCAACTCAGACTGGCAGAAGAGTTACAAATATTGCATGCGATGAGCAGAGAATTCTATTAGAAGAGAACAGATTTGTGTTATAAGTTGCGTGAGCTCTGATTTCACTGCAAGGTTATTAATTGCACATTCACTCTCACATCATGAAAAATCTCATTTGCAGTGAAGAGAAGAGAGCTTTAGTATTTGCATAGAATGAAAGCAACAAAGATATATGTCAGCAATAATGTATTATTCAGAGCATTAGCATACCAAACACAGAATTGTGAAATAAAAGCAGAGGTGTAATCAAAAGCACAAATCCTGCCGATTTATTTAAGACAGATGATAAAATCTAAAACTTGTTAGATCTCTGACCTAAGACCAATCTATTTATATTTTTGAGTCTAGGGGTAGGGAATTGATAATGGGATATGGATGCTTTAACTTTTAGGTCATCAGTTCAATCTTTCCCAGGTTGGTAGTTGACCATTATCTGATGGCCTATGTATCCACAACTGGCACTGCTTGGAACTCCAGTCAACAGTTTGTAGAGAAGAACAGGATTCAGCAGGCCTGGAGACTGAACTACGCTCTTCCTTCTAGAAGTGCTTCCTCCAGAAGAAGGTCAATGCAAATTGGGGAAAGCTAATATAGTCGCCTCTCCTTGGTGTACTGAGGATGTCAGCCTCTAGAGCTCCCCATTTGGTGCCTGTCATGAGAACAAGCAATTTTTAAAGGAAGTTTCTAAAGCAATGGATGGAAAAAGCTGGATAAGTTTCCAAACAGTCTAACATCTTCCAAGAGTGATTGTTATGCATTGCAACTGAGCAAGCATGTGCAAACCCAAACATCCTGATATCAAACAGACTTCACCTCCCCCACCCCCATGCTATCAGCTCAGTGACTATGTAGTACTTAGAGACAGGCTGGGTGTATAGACACTGCTCAGAAACTGTCAAAGTCAGGAATTAACTCTTTCCCTTTGGCTAAAAGAAGAACTGCAGTTGGCTGCACAGAAGTCCTGCTCCCGTAACTATTTAATTCTCTAGACAGACTCCGCTTGAGTTCAATAGTCATTAGATCAGGATCTGAAGGCAGAGATCTGAAGGTGTCTTGAGTAGGACACGGACAGACAGACCTAGTGGTCAGAGTCAAGGTCCACAGTCTCTTGACTCCTGCCCAGTACTGGCTAGGTCAGGATACCGGGAGATCAGAAGCAGGAGACAATCCGAAAATCAGAGCCACAAGTCGGACGCCAGGAGTCAAGCTGCAGGAACAAAGTGGATCCCAGTTGCACAGACAGTTTCCTGTTCCTGTGCTGGGTTTATATAAAGCTGTGGACCAATCAGGACCCGCTACATTCTGTCAATCAGGCTACAGCAGGACTGGAGTCCTCTGTCGAGGTTCAGACAGTTGCTAGGGCAGAAGCACCAGGTCACTGGGTGCCAGGAGGGAGCTTCTTAAGAGGCCTGTAGACTTAGGTTCAAGACTCATGGTCACTGACAGAAGGGGTCAGGCCAGTTTTGGGGAAATCACACACATTAGAGGAGGGTTATTCTGTGGAAAGTTAGGGCAGGAGTCTGAGGTAAAAAAACAAAACAGGGAAGATAACTAGGGCATGACTTTAGTTGAGACTGAGTAGTTTAATGAGCTGATGTCACCCGTCATAACTAGAATTTAAATTGGGATTAGTTAATAAATGTCTCAAATTAAGCAGCACCAGCCTAATTCCAAATTGATATTACTTCATAATGCAAAACCACACACACACACACACACAGACACAATTTCAGTAGGGTTACCAGTCTCTTCACAAGAGACCCAGGACCAGAATAATAGTTGGAGGTATTTTAGACCATGGCTGAGGTTCATTCATTTCAGGGGAAGCTGCAACATTTTTATCCATCACTTCCTCCTCTTAAATTCCTCCATGATGCACTTTGTCCACTGCCCATTTTGTTTGCTGTTTAGTATGTGAATTACAGTTGTGACTAGCACTGTGGCTGTGTGCATGTAAGCATGGCTTTTTACATGCAGGCTCATTTGACATGAGCACCACATTTCTCTTTCCCTTCCCCTCCTCCCCCATTCATAAATTCCATATACAAATCTACATTCAGAACATTAAGAGACCCGGCTCATTAGTGCAATGTTTAATTACATAGTCACACACTGTTTATTCCCCAAGACCCCTGCCTCACTCAGTGCACAAAAAGGATGATTCTCTATCAATGCAGCCACTCTTTTACAGTTAATTTCGTTTGCATTGTTCCATGTGTGGCTGTCTAATGCACCACGCACCGTGCAATCTCTCCCATATTAACATTATTCACTGTACCACCCTGCTTCGCTCTGTCCAATCTGCACAATAAATGAGACACCAATTCTCTAGAAAGAATTCAAGTGGTCACATAATTAAAGACTGAATTATAAATGTATATGCTCAAAGGGCTCAAAGTTAAATTTGCCCAGGCAACATGAATTTTGGTGTTCCCAGACTTTTGATAATTTCACTTTGCAACCTTACCGTTCTTTCAGGGCAGTTTCTTCAATGGAATTTCTCTCTCTTTTTAAAAAAAAAAAAAAAAAAAAAAAAACCAAGGAAATTCTATCACATGAAATGTGTCCATTTGGTTTGCTAAGCAGAAGCAGAATGGTCTTTTCTACACCACATATACTCACAATAAAACAAGGTCTCTTGCAAGATGAGCCAGGGCTCTCTCGAAGCCCTATCTTCATCCACACACATTCTCAAAGACTATATTACAAGGGTGTTGACATATTAAAACTCAACATTCTTATGCATGCCTGTGCAAACACAATGGAATTGAGAGATTGTCTATTCAAAGAAAATTGCTAGTCCATTTATATATGCATGCATGAGCAGAGCTAATGAAACAGAGAACTTACTTTTATCATATAATAAAAAACAGTATATACATATGAAATGTGCTTTTTTAACCCTTATAAAACTCAGCCCAAATCAGAACCAATTTTCATTTTATCACCAAAGGGTTTATCCGTGATCTTTAGGACTTTGGCCCCGATTCAGGAAAACACTTAAGGTATAGCTACACTGGAGCTTGAGGTGTAATTTCCAGCTTGGGCAGACATATCTGTGCTAGTCAACCTGCGGAACTCACTGCCAGGGGATGTTGTGAAGGCCCAAAGTATAACTGGGTTCAAAAATGAACTAGATAAGTTCACGGAGGATAGGTCCAGCACTGACTTCTGGCCAAGATGGTCAGGTAGGCACAACCCCATGCTCTGGGTCTCCCTAAATCTCTGACAGGCAGAAGCTTGGACTGGATGACAGTCAATAATTGCCCTGTTCTGCTCATTCCCTCTGAAGCATCAGGCACTGGCCAGTGCTGGAGGACAGGATATTGAGCTAGATGGATCCTTGGTCTGACCCAGTATGGCCATTCCTATGTTCTAGTTTTGATTAAAGCTAACATGATAAAAATAGCAGTGTAGCCATGGTTGTACTGACACTGTGATGGACTAGCCACTCTGAGCACAATCTCATCTCAAACCCTAGGTAACCTATTCAGGACAGCTAGCCCATCCCATTGTCCTTGCAGTCATGGCTACTCTGCTATTTTTAGCACACTAGCTTGATCAGAGCAAGCACAGATTTGTCGGTCCAGCACCACTGTAGACATATCCTCAAGCACACGCTATTCAGTAAAGCACTGAAGCCCCATTAAAAAGTCATGTGTTTAAATGTTTTACTAAATAAAGATGCTTTCCTGAATTGGGGCCTTGTCAAATATCATGTTTCTATCCCCTCTTGCTGAGGATCTGTACATGTCCAATGAAAGGTTGCAAAGATTTTTTTTGCAGCAGAAAGAAACACTTTTTCATTCATGCTTGAAAATGGCTGCACTGAATCACTCACACACTGAGAACAAGTGTGACAAACAGCAGCTGAAGGCGGACATGTTTAATACAATTCTGAAACACTAAAGCGGACCAATGAGGTGCATCCTTCCTTCTCATGGATCCACCCAGATTGAGCTAGGCTGTTCCCTTTTATCCTGCAGCAGCAGTTGGAGCATGCCCAACAGGGTCAAGGGGACATGGCTTTTGTAAGCCCTTCCGCTCCAGTGTGGGGCAAGTACATCTTGTCAAACTGCACCAGAGAATCAATCAATGCATCTGTGAGACAGAAAGGTGGTTTTACTTCCCCATTCCCAAAGCTAACTGGGGGCTAGTTCAGCTGTAACTTTCCCAAGGGCCCTCTGGCCACCCCCCTTACCCAGGGGCTAGGAAGTGGCCTAGTGTAGAACCAGTGTAGCTAGCTCTGTGTCACCTGGACATTTTCCTACTCCAGGAAAATCCTTGTGTAGCCATTAAGCCAGGAATAAGGCTACTTTGCACCACTGGCGTAGCACAGAGCTGCTTGAACAGGGGCCAGAATCTCACCATTTACCTAGAAAATAAAAGTTCTCCCAATTTTTTCTATTAAAAAAGCCCATTTGGAACAAAAGTAATCATATGGGGGAACAGAATTTTGGAGGAGAATGATGGTAAACTTTCCAGGGACATTCCAGGTAGTTGAGAGGTTCAGGCTCACCCAGGCTTTACAGTCTGTGCAAATGATTTGCTGTCTGCTCCCAAACGCTTTGGACGTGAGCGCTCCTGTTCACACTGGAAGCACTTTTATACATTATAAATAGACTTGAGAGAGAGAGAGAGAGAGAGAGAATAATCACTTTCTCAGACTGCAATTCAGACTGGGAAGCAACCAAATCTATTTACCACTACTGATGGCAACACTGGGGGGCAGGTAGGAGGGTTAACCTCAGAATGCTACCTTGGTGTAACTACACCAGTGGCTAAAAACCCCAGAGTAGATAAGCCCTGAGTCACCATTATCCTGCACCTTGTTTAGTCCTCATTAATACCACTGAAAAGATACCATTATGGTTTGGTAGAACTTTATGTCCAGTCTGCACTGACATAAATGACTACACAAGGTGCAGGACAATGGTGAGCCAGGCTTGTCTACACTGGCATTTTTAGCCACTGGTGTAACTATACCAATGTATCTACTGAAGTGCAAACCTCAAGTGTAGATATGGTGCATTGGTGTAAGAAGTGACGTGCACTAGTGCAGATCATTCTGAGACTACAAACACTCAGTGTAGACAGTGCCTCAGACCCTAGTCCACCAGTTTTGGGGGCCATAGTTGAAAATGCTTTTGACTTTTGGAATCCTGGGTTCAAATGTTAGCTGGAATTTCATCCTAGATTTTCTTGAAATCAGTGACAAAACTCCTGGTGACTTCAGTGGGGCCTAAATCTCCACTGGATATTAGCCACATTGGATACTCCTGTACCAACAGGGGTGAGCTGGACCCAGTTCGCATCGGTTCCACAGGAACCGGTTGTTAAATTTAGAAGCAGTTTTAGAACCGCTTGCTAACGGGCTTCCCTGCGATGGAAGCTTTGATGGGCTCTGGCTGGGAAGTGTGCGATTCCTCCTCCCAGCCGCAGGGGGGCACTGCGGGAGCCATGTGGGCTGCCTCCTGGCCCTGTTGCTGATGCTCCTTGGACCTCTGGATCTGGGGCTCCTGCTGCTGCCCGGTGGGTTCCCGGCTGCGTCCTGCTGCTCCCAGCCACTCTCCCCATGTGAGTATCTGCACCCGCTGCCACAGCCCTTGTCTGCACCACCTGCCCACAGCCAGCCCCTGCCCACAGCTGCCTGCAGCCAGTCCCTGTCTGCACCACCTGCCTACAGCCAGCCCCTGTTGCAGCCAGCCCATGTCACACTCCCTGCCTCCAGCTAGTCCTGCCCCATGCTCCTGTCTGCAGCCAGCCCCAGGTCCACTGGTGCCCTGCACTTCTCAGGGAAGTAACCCTTCACACCTGCTTCAATGAGGGGGGCAGAGAGCAGATGGGACCCACACATGTGCACACCCTAGGGTGACCAGACAGCAAGTGTGAAAAATCGGGACGAGGGAGAGGGGTAATAGGAGCCTATATAAGAAAAAGACCTAAAAATTGAGACTTGTCCCTATAAAATTGGGACATCTGGTCACCCTAGCACACCCCAAGGGAGTGGCAGGGACCCACACATGTGAAACAGAGCTTGTTTCTAGTTCAGCCGCATCTTTTTAAAAAAAGAACTTTAGGTAGGGTTAACATACATCTGTATTTTCCCAGAGATGTCAGGCTTTTAGGTTCTTAAATCGCTGTTTGGGCGGAATTTTTAAAATTTAAGAATTCCTCCCAGGAAAATACGGACGTATGGAAACCCTATTGGTACAAAAGATACATACTGTGGCACATCCCTTAAATCAGAACTTTTTATAGGGAACCAGTTGTTAAGATTTTAGCAGCTCATCACGGTGTACCACAACAGTTTGTTACATAATGAAGCAAATAGAAAGGAGTTCTAAAAAGAGACCTAGTAGAGGAATATAACAAAGCTACTGCAGATCAAGACTGAGCAATCAGCTGGGCCATCCATAGCACTTGCCACCTCATGCCTGCCTCTAACTTGTGCTATTTGTCCCTCAGATTAATCAGCACTACAAAGTACCTAAAATTCCACCAAAATAAAACAATTACGGGCTAGACAGTGACTCAAAGAAAATATGCCCTTCCAAATGCTGCAGAAGCGATTTTTAGCTGGACCTCCTCCTTGAAAAGCACAAACTCTTGGAAATTATAAGAAAACGTTTCTGCTTCATCACAGACTAAGGATGTCATGTGGATATCTTTCTTTTCTCTCTTGTATTCCTGCTTTCAGTTTCCAGTTGGGTGGGCTGGGTTATTTCAACTGAAGGCTTCCCCACTCCCACAAAAAAATATTGAAATTAGTTCAGGCTGTAACAGTTACTGGTTTAAAAATCTTCCCCCCCAACCCCATTTCAGTTGATCCCCTGCAATTTCCTTTACTTAACCCAGTAAGAAATTTCTCCTCCACTTTCTTACCCATACCCCCACACCCAACCCCTTTTTTGTGCCAAAGAGTTAGGTCACTTGTGTACTTGCATTTCCAAGCATTTCTAAGTGCCCTTGTAACTAGTGGAGGGCGAGGGACGAGGTGGATGACCCTTCCAACCTGTCTTCTGGAAATCAGAGATCAGAGATTTCTGCTTTAAACTGGAAATCAGAGATCAGAGATTTCTGCTTTAAACTGAGGGAACTTAATTTAAATACTGAACACTTTCAAGAAAATCCATTTGGAAATCTAAAAATCCCTCTTTGGAGATTTATGTACCTAGTCCTGCTCATAAGAATGGCCATACTGGGTCAGACCAAAGGTCCATCTAGCTCAGTATCCTGTCTTCTGACAGTGGCCAATGCCAGGTGCCCCAGAGGGAATCAACAGAACAGGTAATCATCAAGTGATACATCCCCTGTCTCTCATTCTGAGCTTCTGGCAAACACTATCCCTACCCATTCTGGCTAACAGCCATTGATGGACCTATCTTCCATGAACTTATCTAGTTATTTTTTCAATCCTTTTATAGTCTTAGCCTTTATAAGGTTGTCTGGCAAGGAGTTCCACAGGTTGGCTGTGTGAAGAAATACTTCTTTTTGTTTGTTTTTTTGCTACTGGACTCAATGGCAAAACTCTCACTGACCTCAATGAGAACAAAAACAAGCCCCATACATTATTTTTCACCATTTAGAGAGACTTCAACCAGGAAAACATTGGGAGTTAAGATTTTAGACTTATGATCCCAGTCCAGGTAAGGCAATGGAAACCAAAACTAAATTCTTCTCTTTCAGTGCCAAAAAGAGCCTTCATCACTCCACACACCACATACGCTGATATTTTACTGGCACTCTAGATAAAAGTCTGGAGACTCCAGACAATCACTTCCTTCCCACAGGAGAAAACAGTGCAGCCATGAAACATTCCACTGAAAGTCACCTACAATCAGAATCCATAACAGTAAAAACGTGAGGAGCTTCTTCACTAATCAGAAGCTTATATGCTCGGCTCCTGTGACAAGACTGCAAAAATAATGTGTCAGGAGTATTAATCTGGTCAACAATACAATACAAAGGAAACCAAGCCGTAGCTGATCCCCTTAACTGGGATCATTTGAATATTGGCGTATTATGGAAAGATACACAGCTCCAGCCAATGTGTGTGCTGTATCTGTAATCTGGCAGATCTAAGAGAAACAAAAAGAATTGAACTCTCGTCAAACCTTCTCCTGTACTTGCATTGCTAGCAAATTACACCTTCCAGTTCAGGTAGATAAACGTGGTGACAGAGATGAAATATTGGGTAAGGGGCTTTTAAGCACAGCACTGGCGATAGTTTGATTCAGTGGCTTCCTGTTTCACTAATCTGACTGCTGAATGTCTTCCAGCACAGATAGGTTTCCCATTAGATTGTATTCGAGGATCAGTTCCTATGAAGCGTTTGGACAGGTAGGGACTGAATTGTGAAAGCCCTTCCAACAACAGTTCAATTCACTTGGCTCCATCTAGTCAATGGGAGTTGAGGGTGCTTACCAGCTTGCAGGATCAGGCCCTATGAGTATTTATTTTTCATAATGTACCTGTAAATAATGAGCCAGATTTTCAATTGCTCTGTCCTTTGTGGTGTCATTTACACCATTGCAAAGGGGATGTAAATACCATATACATGGACGATGGAGAATCAGGCCTACTGCATTCATCTAGTGCTACTCCTTTCTGTCCAGTCATACAATCTTGCTACTAGCAGTGCAAGCACATTCTCTTCTGCAGCTCTTGTCAAATGTATTGGCTACAGCAATTCTTCCTGTATCTCTCAGTATCAACAGTTCTCTGTCCCGTTCCAAGTCACACCTGAAAACATTTCCTTTCTCCCTGACTTGTTGGCTCTTAAGCTCTCTCCTTCTGCTGTTTATTATTTATCTGTGCAACTGTGTTATTAAATTCTGCAACATATTTGGGGAAATGCTTTGTGTCAAAGACCCTAAAACGTTATATTGTATTAAAATTTAGTTACAGAGTTAATGAAACTGGACATAATGTAGAATTAGGATTTTTAAAAATTCATAAATCACTTTAACATGTGTGTCAGTAAAGACCGGTGTTTCAAATCTTGCTAGTGAAGGGATACAGTCAATAAATGTCCTTGTTGAATAAGGATATCTGTACTGCTCTGAAGGTAATGTAATCCCAGACACAAACCAACCAGTTTGGGGGCCTGAAACCTAAGTGTGTACATATTGGAGATTATTGCAAGTGCTAATCCAAACTTAGGATAAACTTGGACCCACTTTTCCATTCTGCCTTTGATAACTGCACTGATGCCTGTAATTATACTGGTTTTCGGAGTGGGAGATTTATAGCCATTTTAAGCATCTGCGTATTGGAATCTGACAAAGAAAAACCTGAATATTTTGCTGAAATAATGCAAGGTCTCATGACATCTCTCCCTCCCCCTTTCAGCTGCCTCCCTAATCTACTGGTTGAGTGTTTTTATATTTTTTTTCTTTATTGTTGCTTGCTTGCTTCCTTACTTTCCCTGAAAGGAGAGCCCTTCTTAAACTGAAAACAAAAATACAGATTGAGAATGTAACTACCAGAGCTGGAAACTGAACTGTGGTTTCTGGAAATCTGATGTTTATATCTGAACAGACAAAATTCATCAGAACTTCTCCCTGTGTCTTAGGGAATGGATCCATAAATAAAAGGGGAGGGAGGAAACTGGGCCTGACTCTGGGAAATGCTGAGCACTTGCAGTGCCTCTTGAGATCAGCACATGTGAACATCAGGCTCACTGACTGAATCTAAACAAGCTGGGAACTGCATTGCAGAATGCAGGCTTTGGCTGTGTCCAGGCACAATACAGAAATCCTCTCCCTTTTGTTTTAAAACATCGTTCAAACAGTTCTCACACCAAACGAAGTGTCCTTTTAAATCTCTACTGCAAAACATTTCCACTTGCCCCTGCTATTATATGGCATGTGTTTTGGTAACTCCTGGCAACCCAGCCATGAATTTCTAAATAGAACTACTGGCTTCTGAAGAAAAACAAACATCTATTTTTTATCCATGTTGAGCATCCAGGAACAGATTGTATTGCTGCTTCACAAGTGCCACGAAGCACAGACTGAGTTTTGGCAGCCTTGACCTGTCTTCTACTGTTTACTGTGAGTCTCAGAGACTCTTTGCCTGAAGCCAGCTAATTATTAACTGCTGGGGTAGAGGAGGCAAAGCTTAAAGCCACACACTCCCCTGCTGCACAGCACTGCAGGTTCACCAAGGAGACCGTTTGTGTAACATGGTATAGCGGAACTTACATGCTGTAAGAGAAGGTATAAAGCACCAAACACACAAAGTCTTCTTTTATAAGAAAAATTATACCAGATTTGACAGCAAAAGCCCAAACACTACAGCACGATTAAGGAAAGGCCTGATTCACCTCACACACATCCCCCAGTGTAAAATCAGCATAACTTCACTGAAGTTGATCCAGATGTACAATGGTGTAAGTGAGAGTATAATAAAACTCCATTTCTTACTTTAATGGTGTCACCATGTTTGGGGCTTGTGACCATGGAAGGGCTACACTGAGAATGCTTATTCAGGACACACTGCAAGGAATAGAACAGACTATCCTCAAAACTAGCGGTTTATTCTATAATTAGATTTCACCAAGCCAGTAACCAAACAGCTTCTGTAATATCTTACTGGTGACCAAGAAGCCAAAATACAGTCTCCTTTAAGCAATCCAGCCTTTGGCTCGTACCCAGACAGCCAAGTCTAATATAGTGAGGGTTACTAAATACTTTCTTCACCATATATAAAGTTCGAACAATCCCAGGAGACTGGAATATTTCAGATCTCATCGAAATGCATACTTAGAGCTAATCCTTATTAACTGAATCTAGGATTTATTAATAAAAAGAGAGAGCGTTGCTATGGTTGAAAGATCAATACACATACAGATATGAGTTCCTGAGAAGAGATGGTGAGGCTGCTGATCTGCAAAAGTCCTTCCAGAATCAGTTCAATGGGTTCTAGTTCAAAAGGCAGTCCATGTGCAGAGCTTGTTCAAATTTTTCCATGAGAATTCTAGGGCTAATCCAGAGTAGACCTGGAGACCTCAGTCTTATGGGCTTAGACTTTCCTGGTCAAAATTTAAGCAGCTCTGAGATAAAAATGGGATTAGGCCCAAATCTTTCTTTATAGCTGAAGCAAGTCATGGTCGCAGCAGGACCTTTCTTGGATGAAGAATAGGTAATGCATTTTGTTGCTTTGAAGATAATCTGTTTCCTAGGCATAGACTAGTTGTATCCATTTGCATAAGACAAATAACCGTCAAACAGTTGACAGGTAGTTCACTACGTAGGGTTACAAATTTCAAAGAGAAATGAGGCCAATAACTTTATTATACCACAAGTCTCATCTCAATGATAAAAATTTTAGCATCTACAAGCTAATTAGATCAAATTGTTAAACTTCTAACAAGATATAGGTAAACACAGACAAATACAATGAGTATTTACTTGTGATTCTCTAACAATATAGGCCTACATATCAAGGATTCTAGTCTACAAGGAATGGCCCTATTTACCATTTCAATACTCTTTTGTCTGTAAGGGTTGCTTCTAGGTCATCCAGCCTGCTCATTGCTTAACCCTTGCTGGCTCTGTGTCACAGAGCTATTGATGTTGAAAATGGTAGTATTTTATTGATTGTTTTTTTAAAAATTGACCACAGGCTGTATCTTCACTAGGACATGAGGTGTGTTCTTAACTCAAGTTAGCCAACGTGGTAATTAACATTAGGTAAAATCCTACTGAAGATAAGGCAGCTTGTAGTTTTCACATCAGTTATCAAATTGAGATAAAGACTATGGGACAGCCTAGGGTTTATCTTCAATGCTAATTTACATGGCCAAATAATCAGGTCTCAAGGCCTCTGTTAATTGTGGTATATAGTGTTCACTCTGCCTAATGTGGACTTTATCTGGAACGAATATTGGTGATTTTAATAATTAGTGTTCTATTTCCATGATTCCTAAAGATGTAATGGGCCTGATTTTCCTCTCACACTAGTTTTACACCAATTTAACCCTCATTTATTTTTTTTAATGGAATACTCTTGCTTTTGCCCATATTTTCTGTTTAAAACTATGGTGTATGTGGAAGGCATACTAGGTTTTTTTCCCCCTCAGTGCCTTCCTCACTGAGATCTTCCTTGCTAAACAGCTATGCTTTTCCTTCCTGATAAAGTCCATGTCCTACAACCTTTGCTGTCTCTTTTCCACCCTTATCTTTCTCCTTAATCCTCTCCTCAGCCTCTGCCTTCCTCCCTCGCTGCTAAGAACCTTCTTCAAAAAGAAGACTGAAATAATTTATCATGAACTTCCAATCCCCCACCCCACATACACACACCCCCTGGATTTTCTCCTCCTTCACTCTGGACTACAATTCAGACATGTCTCTCCCACTTTCAACACTGACCTCCAGACCAATTTCTTTAGCTAACCCTCTTCTTATTTGGGACCTCTCTTCCTCACCTCATTCCTTTCTCTCCCCTTCGACATCTTTCTCCCTCTGTCACTTCACTTATTTTCCTCACCTTTCAAATATGCTATTGGCAGCAAAGAGTCCTGCGGCACCTTGTAGACTAACAGACGTTTTGGAGCATGAGCTTTCGTGGGTGAATACCCTCTTCATCGGATGCATATACTGGAAATTTCCAGGGGCAGGTATATATATGCAAGCAAGAAGCAGGCTAGAGATAACGAGGTTAGTTCAATCGGGGAGGATGAGGCCCTCTTCTAGCAGCTGAGGTGTGAAAACCAAGGGAGGAGAAACTGCTTTTGTAGTTGGCAAGCCATTCACAGTCTTTGTTTAATCCCGAGCTGATGGTGTCAAATTTGCAGATGAACTGAAGCTCAGCAGTTTCTCTTTGAAGTGTGGTCCTGAAGTTTTTTTGCTGCAGGATGGCCACCTTAAGATCTGCTATTGTGTGGCCAGAGAGGTTGAAGTGTTCTCCTACAGGTTTTTGTATATTGCCATTCCTAATATCTGATTTGTGTCCATTTATCCTTTTCCGTAGAGACTGTCCAGTTTGGCCGATGTACACAGCAGAGGGGCATTGCTGGCATATATTACATTGGTGGACATGCAGGTGAATGAACCGGTCATGATGTGGCTGATCTGGTTAGGTCCTGTGATGGTGTCGCTGGTATAGATGGTGTCGCTGGTATAGATATTGTTAGACCCCCAAGTTGGGCCCCAGGGCCAGACAGCAGGTGCTCCGGCCTCCACCCCCCAACGGAATTTTCCCCCAGCCCCCAGAACTGCCACTGATCACATAGCTGCTCAGAAAGCAGAACTTGTAACAGGAAACAGCACCTTGCGGTCGGCCGACCTGAGGAGGGGAAGTTCCCCCACGACAGTCGCTTCCTGGGTAGAGATGCTGGGGCCCGATTGCCTCCCTTGTATGGGCATGAGCCACTCGCGACCCTGCAATTGGCTTATCATAAATTATGACGAAAAATTCGTTATATATTGTCGGCCCCCTCCCGGGGACGGGTGGAGAGAACTCGAATTCCCGTCGAACCGTATCCAGGCCTGATCACCCTGAAGCTCTCCCGGCTCACGTGTTTCTTGAAGCCTGACTGCTTGCCGGCCGTAATGAAACTTTCGTGGTTTGTGTGTGTAAGTAGAATTAGCTGTTAAGTATAACTGTATTGTTAGATAAGAGGCAAAGACTGGTTCCAGCCGCCCCAAGGCTCCTGCTAGGGGAAACCCGTTAACCAGGAAGCCTTGAAAGCAAGGGGGGCCAGTCAAGCCTCACGACCTGTGTTTAGTGAGATTAGCTGCTGCATTTATGGTTAATAATAATACCAATATCACTTTTACTAACCCCTGGGACGACCTGCATAATTACTGGGACTTAGAAAAATACCAGGGCCAGCTTCTATTTGTAATTGTAGTGTTTGTGTTATTTGTTCTAGTATTATATTGTAAGCCCAAGTTGTAACTAATTGTGTGGTCCCTTATCCTTATCTGTGACTCATTTAATAAATCCTCAATCTTTAACACTACGACTGATTGCTTGTGTTATCCCCGTCACTACCCTTGGGCACTTGTCACCCCCCCCAGGGCATCCAGTGATCGAACCTCCGCCCTATTCCAACGCTCATTACCCGGTAGATAACGGGCACCTGGTGGCCATATCGGTGGAGCGAGGGGTGAGAGCAATCTGTAATCAACAGATATGTGGGCAGAGTTGGCATCGAGGTTTGTGGCATGGATTGGTTCCTGAGTTAGAGTAACAATGGTGCAGTGTGCAGTTACTGGTGAGAATATGCTTCAGGTTGGCAGGTTGTCCGTGGTCGAGGACTGGCCTGCCACCCAAGGCCTGTGAAAGTGTGGGATCTTTGTCCAGGATGGGTTGTAGATCCCTGATTATGCGTTGGAGGGGTTTTAGCTGGGGACTGTATGTGATGGCCAGTGGAATCCTGTTGGTTTCTTTCTTGGGTTTGTCTTGCAGTAGGAGGCTTCTGGGTACACGTCTGGCTCTGTTGATCTGTTTCCTTATTTCCTCATGCGGTTATTGTAGTTTTGAGAATGCTTGGTGGAGATTTTGTAGGTGTTGGTCTCTGTCGGAGGGGTTAGAACAGATGCGGTTGTACCTCAGTGCTTGGCTGTAGACAATGGATCATGTGGTGTGCCCAGGATGGAAGCTGGAGGCATGAAGGTAGGCATAGTGGTCGGTAGGTTTTCGGTATAGGGCGTTGTTAATGTGAC
This sequence comes from Gopherus flavomarginatus, assembly GCF_025201925.1. Classification (NCBI taxonomy): domain Eukaryota; kingdom Metazoa; phylum Chordata; order Testudines; family Testudinidae; genus Gopherus; species Gopherus flavomarginatus. The sequence continues at coordinate 178,253,039 of NC_066618.1, forward strand.
CATCACTTATTTGCACCGTGGTGTCTAGGAAATGGACCTCTCACGTAGATTGGTCCAGACTGAGATTGATGGTGGGGTGGAAGTTGTTGAAATCGTGGTGGAATTTTTCCAGAGTCTCCTTCCCAAGAGTCCAGATGATGAAGATGTCATCAATGTAATGTAGGTAGAGAAGGGGCGTGAGTGGACGAGAGCTGTGGAAGCGTTGTTCCAGGTCAGCCATAAAAATGTTGGCATATTGTGAGGCCATGCAGGTGCCCATACCGGTGCCACTGATCTGGAGATATATATTGTCATCAAATTTGAAATAGTTGTGTGAGAGGATAAAGGCACAGAGCTCAGCAACCAGTTGTGCTGTGGCATCATCAGGGATACTGTTCCTGACAGCTTGATTCCATCTGTGTGTGGGATGTTTGTGTAGAGAACCTCTACATCCATGGTAAAAGCAGCAAAGAATCCTGTAGCACCTTATAGACTAACAGACGTTTTGGAGCATGAGCTTTTGTGGGTGAATACCCACTTCGTCAGGTGCTACAAGATTCTTTGCTGCTTTTACATATCCAGACTAACACGGTTACCCCTCTGATACATCCATGGTGGCTAGGATGATGTTTTCTGGAAGGTCACCAATGTATTGTAGTTTCCTCAGGAAATCAGTGGTGTCACGGAGATAGCTGGGAGTGCTGTTGGCATAGCGTCTGAATAGAGAGTCCACATGTCCAGACAGTCCTTCAGTGACTTCAGTCCTTCAGATCAGCCACACCATCACCGGTTCTGTCATAAACAGATGGTTAAGGGTTAATGTCTCTTTTACCTGTAAAGGGTTAAGAAGCTCAGTAAACTTGACTGACACCTGACCAGAGGACCAATAGGGGGACAAGATATTTCCAAATCTTGGTGGAGGGAAGTCTTTGTTTGTGCTTTTTTTTTCGTTCGTTGTTCGCTCTCGGGACTGAGAGGGACGGGACATGATTCCAGGCTTTCCCTATCTTTCTGAATCAATCTTTCAGGTTTCAAAATTATAAGTAATAGCCAGGCAAGGTGGATTAGTCTTATGTTTGTTTTCTTAACTTGTAAATGTGTCTTTTTGCTGGAAGGATTTTCTCCTCTGTTTGCTGTAACTTTGAATCTAAGGCTAGTGTGTGTGTGGGGGTCCCTCTAGTCTATATGAATCTGAGTACCCTGTAAAGCATTTTCCATCCTGATTTTATAGGGATAGCTTTTAATTAAAGAGAGAGAGAGAAAAGTAAAAATTTTCTTAAAATTAAAAAATTGATTTTTCCTTGTTTTAAAATCCAAGGGATTGAGTCCGAACTCACCAGGAATTGGTGGGGGGAAAGAATGGGGGATGGTTAATTCCTCCTTGTTTTCAGGCCCAAAGGGTTTGGGTCTTGGTTCCCTAGGGAAGGTTTTGGGGGAACAGAAAGTGTGCCAGACACTAAATTCTGGCTGGTGGCAGCATACCAGACCTAAGCTGGTAATTAAGCTTAGAAGTGTTCATGCAGGTCCCCACTTCTTGTACTCTAAAGTTCAAAGTGGGGGAAAAAACCTTCACAGGTTCATTCACCTGCACATCCACCAATGTAATATACACAATCATATGCCAGCAATGCCCCTCTGCTATGCACATCGGCCAAACTGGATAGTCTCTATGGAAAAGGATAAATGGACACAAATCAGATATTAGGAATGGCAATATACAAAAACCTGTAGGAGAACACTTCAACCTTCCTGGCCACACTATAACAGATCTTAAGGTGGCCATCCTGCAGCAAAAAAACTTCAGGACCAGACTTCAAAGAGAAACTGCTGAGCTTCAGTTCATCTGCAAATTTGACACCATCAACTCAGGATTAAACAAAGACCGTGAATGGCTTGCCAACTACAAAACCAGTTTCTCCTCCCTTGGTTTTCACACCTCAGCTGCTAGAAGAGGGCCTAATCCTCCCTGATTGAACTAATCTTGTTATCTCTAGCCTGCTTCTTGCTTGCATATATATACCTGCCCCTGGAAATTTCCACTACATGCATCTGACGAAGTAGGTATTCACCCACGAAAGCTCATGCTCCAAAACGTCTGTTAGTCTATAAGGTGCCACAGGATTCTTTGCTGCTTTTACAGATCCAGACTAACATGGCTACCCCTCTGATACTTGACAAATATGCTATTGTCTCCCCAGTCCCCCAAACCCTTGCTTAATACTAGCTACCTTTTCATCTACAAGGGTCACCAGGGCTGCCCAGAGGGGGGGCAAGTGGGGCAATTTGCCCTGGCCCCACAGGGCCCCCCCCCCGAGAATGTTGGCGACTCCCCCCCATGGGTCCGCTCCCCCCATCCACCAGCGCCTCAGCGTGCTGCGTCCGGGAGCGGCCCTGGACAGAGCTAAAGCGGTGTGGCTTGGGCAGGGCCTGAGCTCCTCCCGCTCAGAGCCGTGTGGTAAGGGGGCGGGGCTGCAAGCTCAGATCCCACTGGAGCCAGGCCGCTGCAGCACTGTATAGGGCCACTCCTGGACGCGGCACACTGAGGCTCTGGTTGAGGGGGGAGGACAGGGTAAGCAGCATGGTAAGGGGCTAGGGCTAGGGGGTTGGATAAGGGGCAGGGAGTCTAGGGGACAGTCAGAGCACAGGAAGGGGGGGCAGTCAGGGGACGGGGAATTGGATCGTGGGCTTTCTGGGGGATCTGTCAGAACTCAGTGGGGCGGTGGATAGGGGTTGGGGCAGTCAGAGGACAGGGGGAGTTCATGGGAGGCGGGGGTCCCGGGGTGGTGGTTGGGGGGGCCTCAAGGGGGTGGTCAGGGGACAAGGAGCAGGATGGGTCAGCGATTCTGAGGGGGGCATTCAGGGGGCAGGAAGTGGGTGGGGATCAGATAGGGGGCAGGGCCAGGCTGTTTGGGGAGGCACAGCCTTCCTTACCCTAAAGCTCATTCAGCAGTTTGAGGCTTGCAGACACAAGGCTATTTGAGGCTATTTAACACAAAGAGCCAAGTTGTTATCTTTTCCCTTAGGGCTACCATCCCTTTCACTTCTCAAATGCCAAATTATAGTCTACATTTAATTTCAATGCCATAGAGAGATTCATGTCAGGGGAGGGTAGCTTCATTTAAAATTAGCCACTTTATATTAACAGTGATAGAGCCAAGAGAGCCATGGAGGAGGGATCACATGATAAAAGCAATATCCTACACCATCTACCTCCTTCCCAACCCCACCAAGGGAGACCCCCCCCCTCCCCTGCATTCCCCAAGGCTCCAGAGGGGTTAATTCAGTGGTTCTCAAACTTTTGTACTAGTGAGCCCTTTCACATAGCAAACCTCTGAGTGCAACCGCCCCTTATAAATATATTTTAAAAGTGTTTTTAATTCAACACTATTATAAATGCTGGAGGGGAAGCAGGGTTTGAGGTTGAGGCTGACAGCTCGCGACCCCCCGTAATAGCCTCATGACCCTCTGAGGGATCCCGACCCCCTGGGTTACTTTAATTTTAGCACCCTGTGTCCATTCACATGCATGTGCTATTTTGAGCATTTCAGTTTTCACAACATGGGCTAATCCCAGATTCTGGAACAAGCTCTAATGCTCAGTTCGTGGAGTATGTACATAAACTATACTAAAGATAAAGCCACAGTAACCGTCTTCATTTTGTGAGGGACTCCATGGAGCTAGTCTCTAGGAAACAGATAAATTCATGGAGGTTAAGTCCATTAATGGCTATTAGACACGATAGGTAAGGAATGGTGTCCCTAACCTCTGTTCGTCAGAGGGTGGAGATGGATGGCAGGAGGGAGATCATGTGGATCATTACCTGTTAGGTTCACGCCCTCTGGGGCACCTGACATTGGTCACTGTTGGTAGACAGGATACTGGGTTGGATGGACCTTTTGTCTGACCCAGTGTGGCCATATTTATGTTCTAACCTAAATGAACCCAAAGTTATGGAGACAGATATGAGTCAAGGAAGCCAGCAGAGTATCAGAAACCTGGAAAAATCTCTAACTGGATGGGCTCAGGCATTTGGTCACAATCTGAGGAGGTTAAAAAGTTTTGGATTTTTTTAAGCAGAATTTTTTTATTGTTTCTTTAAACAATCAAACACAGCAAGCAACAAATATTTGGCCACACACTTCTGAAACCCTAAACTATGTTCAGGTTTTGGCAGACTAATTTCAGCTTTTCAATTAAAAAACAAAATTTGAAGGAAAGTAGACATTGTCCATGATTTTTTTCTGCTTTTTAAAAACCCCTCGTTTTCGATCCAAAAAAAAGTTTTGATAGAAAATATTTGTCCAACCCTTTTAATGAGCATTAGTGCCTTATAGCACTAGCTGATGCTGAGAACCAGTGATAACTTCTTTTCAAGTCACCTTTACAAGGTTTCTCAAAACTGGGTTTGTGCCGAGATGCGGAAGGTTTTTAAATGTTTATTTTTCCCAGGGTGGCCGGGGGGGAGGGGGGGGAAGTGGGGCAATTTGCCCTGGGCTCCACAGGGGCCCCCACAAGAATATAGTAGTCTATAGTATTGCAACTTTTTTTTTAAATGGAAGGGGCCTCTGAAATTGCTTTGCCCCAGGCTCCCTGAATCCTCTGGGTGGCCCTGAGGGTCACTGAGAAAAATGTCTAGCCTGACCTATTTAATGATATTCTAAGATCCCAACAGATATTTCAGATCACAGTACTGGCATTTTGATGTATTTCTTTGTTAGCAGCCATTTTTTCCATCTGTGCAGAACTTGTACAAGGACCTTTTGAAGTGACTCAGTCATCAAATATTTGGAAAATAGAGAAGAATGAAATCAGAGTGGTGTTCAAGTACCTCCATAAAAAAGGCTTAAAGTCAAAGGAGACACATAAGGACATGGGGACAACCTTTAGGGATGCTGCCTCTTCATATGCACAGTAAAATAAAACCTGGGCTGCTGAATTCAAGCAAAGGAGAAGCAGCACAGAGAATGAGCCAAGAACAGCACACCCCAGAGAGGCCACTGCAATATGGTGATAAATGAAGAGGAGCTCTGTGTGGCTCAAAAGCTTCTCTCTCTCACTGACAGAAGCTCATCCAATAAAAACAAAACAACCCCAAAAAAATCACCTCACCTAGAAGCTCAACAGTCAGACACATAGTTGAGACAGTGGGCTTCAGCACTGGGTCAGTGCAAGCCATCCTCAATAAAGACTTGGGTATATGAAAGGTGTCAGCAAGATGGGTGCACAGAATGATGTGAGCTGATCAGAAGAGAGTGCAACTTGACATTTTCAGTCAACTTTTTGCTTCTCCATGGCAACACCCCACGCCTCCCAAGTTGCAGTGAGCACAGCGACCAAATGTGGCTTTCGGTTGCTTTCCCAGTCAGCCTGTGAACCAGATTTGGCTCCCTCAGACTTCTACCCATTCCCCAAGTTAAAGGAAGACTTTTGTGGAAAGCGCTTCAATGAGGTGATCACAGCACTCAAGCTGTTTCTGGACATGAAGGACAAGGACTTCTACAAGATGGGCACAGCCAAGCTGCAGCTACACTGGATGAAGTGCATTAATGTCAAGGGGGATTATACTGATACATAAATTATGTTTTTTTCCTTTACCAGGCTAGAAACTTTCTAAACTTCCCTTGTACCTGGCCTATCTCACTCCTTTTCCTGCCTCTATATTTCTTGTACATGCTGTCTATTCCCATTTCATCAACTCCTTCTCCACTAACTCTCCCCTTATTCATCTATAATCTGGTGCCTGCCAGCTCCACTCTGTTGAAATGTTCTTTACAAAGGTCACCAAAGACCTCTTCCTGTTTAAATTGATACTTCTCTTTTCCAGTCTTATTCTGCTTGATTTAGAATCATTAACTATGTAAAAAGTGATGGCTTTCTTCCTGGATACTCTCCTCCCTAGAATTCTGTGACCCTGTGCCTTGCTGGTTCTCACAATAGCTCTCTCATTGTTCCTTCAGTGTCTTCTTAATGACCAACTCATTCTCTCTCCCACTCTGCTTCGAAAAGGTAAAGTACAGTATATAGAATGTGGGGCCTTCACCAAAGGCCATTAATGTCTGAGCTAAGGACGTTTCTTGATTAATGGTAGCAGCAGTAGATCTTATCTTCTGTGCAGACCTGCCACTGAGTGGGGGTCTTGAATAAATATGCTGAAGATTTTTGTATGAAGTTTTGGGGTAAAATTATGAAAAACAAAATAATTTGTAAATGTCGTTGCCCCTTTTGATCTAAGTGATTGGCCAGGATCTGGGGTCTTGGGGATTCTCTCTCTCTCAGGAGGGAATATTGATGATAGAGTCTAGTATTTCTTTAATGCACTGCTCTTCATTGACACAGAATGTACACAAAATCCTATTTTCCTGAACATAGTATAACTCAAACAAGAGGAGTTTCTTTGCTCACAGTCCCAACTTCTTTCCAGTCAGCACCCAAAAGCTCTCAATCATCTTTTCTCGGGGTCATGCTACAAATACATCTCTAGCTGTGCCTTGGCTTCTTAGTGCCTTCTCTCTGCGCTTCGGTCATTGTCTCTGCTGCTTCTCCTCCACATACACAGACACATAGCTGCAATCAAACCAATCCTCCAGCCCTGCATTTGTTAACAGATCCTGCCACAAATTTCCTATTTGACTTAGGCCAAGTTACTAAGAACCTCATTTTCAAAAAGGAAGGTGCTAGGAGCCAGGATCAGTTGCAAGCTAAGTTCCCTATAAGCTGCACGCCCATGTGGCTGCACAGAAGGCTATCAAGGGCCACACAGGTGCGGAGAGGAGCTCCACCCCCGACTTGACCCAGCCCAGCCCCACCAGAGCTGCTGTGAATGGGGAGAGGAACCTCTCACCCGGCCCCAAGCTGCTAAGGCGAGAGAGGGCTGAGGGGAGTCCTCTCTCCCCACCGCAGACTGCACCCCAACCCCCTCATCCCCAGCCCCCCCCCACACCACAACCCTCTGCCCCAGCCTTGAGCCCCCTCCCACACTCCAAACTCCTTGGCCCCACCCTGACCACTGTAATAACATCGGGTAGTAAAGTCCACTAAAGTCAGTACGTACTGCTTTCCTCTGGGCGTCTTTTTTGGGAAGGGGCCCAGAATATCCACAGCTACTCGCTGAAATGGGACCTCAATTATGGGGAGTGGCTGGAGAGGGGCCTTGACCTGGTCTTGAGGCTTACCCACTCTTTGGCATACCTCACAAGACCGGACATACTTGGCAACGTCCTTGCCCATCCCCTCCCAGTGGAAGGACTTCCCCAACCGGTCCTTGGTTCTGTTCACCCCAGCATGGCCACTGGGATGATAATGGGCTAAGCTTAAGAGCTTCTCCCGGTACTTAGTTGGAACCACCAACTGTTTTTGCGGCTGCCATTCTTCCCGGTGTCCACCAGAAAGAATTTCCTTGTATAAAAGTCCTTGGTCTATAACAAACTGGGATCAATTAGAAGAGCTGAGAGGCGGTGGGGTGCTCCGTGCCGCCGCCCAAGCTTTCTGAAGGCTGTCATCTGCTTCCTGCTCAGTCTGGAACTGTTCCCTTGAGGCTGGGGTCACCAGTTCTTCCTCAGACTGTGGACTTGGGCTTGGTCCCTCTGGAAGCGATGTAGGTGATGGTGTTGTTTCCGTTGCTGGTGTACCGCTCTCCGCTGGTGCACCTGAGGGTATTTCAGGCTCTGGCTGAGCCTTTTGGGTATGGCTGTCTTGTGCTTCTGCCAGTTCTGGCTCGCTGGCGCCCTCTGGCGTTGAGTTTGAAGATGGGGTTGCACTTGCTGGTGCTGATTGCTGTTCCAGTTCCGGGCCTGGGACTGGAGATGCTGTGGCTGTTTCAGTGGTAGGCATGGAATCCGGGTCCACTACCTTTGTCTGGGTCTCTGGTAACACAGACGGGGCCTCTGTGGACGGTTCAGGAACAGGAATGGGTCTGGAAGCTTGCCTGGTTTGGCTACGTGTAACCATTCCCACTCTCTTGGCCCGCCTCACCTGGTTGGCCAAGTCTTCCCCCAGTAGCATGGGGATAGGATAATTGTCATAGACTGCAAAAGTCCACATTCCTGACCAGCCTTTGTACTGGACAGGCAGTTGAGCTGTAGGCAAGTCTACAGCTTGTGACATGAAGGGGTAAATTGTAACTTTGGCCTTTGGGTTGATGAATTTGGGGTCAACGAAGGATTGGTGGATAGCTGACACTTGTGCCCCCGTGTCTCTCCACGCAGTAACCTTCTTTCCGCCCACTCTCAAATTTTCCCTTCGCTCCAAGGGTATTTGAGAGGCATCCGGGCCTGGGGATCTTTGGTGTGATGGTGGTGTAATGAATTGCACTCGCATGGTGTTCTTGGGACAGTTGGCCTTGATATGTCCCAGTTCATTACACTTAAAGCATCTTCCATTTGATGGGTCACTGGGCCGAGGTGAGTTACTGGAGACTGGTGAGGTTGAAGGGTAGGGTATCTGTGGCTTTACTTGGGTGGTATGTGGGGTCTTTGGCTGTCCTCGGTTGTAGGGTTTATGGTCTGTGTGCCCCCTGGGGTAATCGTTCCCCTTGACAGTAGCTTTCTTGCTTTCTGCCAGTTCCATCCATTTGGCTCCAATCTCCCCCGCCTCAGCGATATTCTTGGGGTTTCCATCTTGTATGTACCGCGTGATGTCTTCAGGAACACCATCCAAGAACTGCTCCATTTGTATGAGGAGGTTCAGTTCTTCCAAGGTTTGAATGTTGTTTCCTGTTAGCCAGGCCTCATAGTTTTTTGCAATGTAGTAGGCGTGTTTGGGAAATGACACCTCTGGTTTCCACTTTTGGGTTCTGAAGCGCCGACGGGCATGATCTGGGGTTATCCCCATCCTGTATCTGGCCTTGGTTAGAAAAAGTTTATAGTCATTCATTTGGTGCTTAGGCATTTCAGCTGCCACCTCTGCTAAAGGTCCACTGAGCTGTGACCTCAATTCTACCATGTACTGGTCTTCGGGAATGCTGTACCCAAGACAGGCTCTTTCAAAATTTTCCAAGAAGGCCTCGGTGTCATCACCTGCCTTGTAGGTGGGAAATTTCCTGTGCTGTGGAGCAATAATTGGCGCCGGGTTGTTAGGGTTGGCTGGCACATGCAGCCCAGCTTTTGCCAACTCCAGTTCATGTTTTCTCTGTTTTTCCTTCTCTTCATTCTCTTTTTGTTGTTTTTCCATTTCTTTTTGTTGTTTTTCCATTTCTTTTTGTTGTTTTTCCATTTCTCGGTGGTGGGCCAACTCTTCTTCTGCTTGTTTCCTTCGGTAGGCTCTCTCTTCTTCTTCTAGTTTTCTTTTGTGTGCTGCCTCTTGGGCTGCCTGTTCTCTTTGGAAGGCTGCCAGTTTCATGCTTTCTTCCTTTTTTTTCATTTCCATCTGTCGCCTGTGTTCAGCTTCTTTGATTTGTTCTTCGGCGTCAATTTTTGCCTTAGAAGTCATGGTTCCTGTTTTCTTGTGTTGGGGTGCCCTCCGGTGTTTATCTTCTGAACTGCAGGTTCTGTTGCCTCCTGAAGTCTGCCTAGCAACAGTGCTTTTTTCCTTTTCTCTCTCTAGCTAATGTTCAATGAAAGGAAACCAGAAAAACCACTTTATTTGCATGCGTATAAGTGCCGGTACTTGCCTCCTAATGGGAGGGCTATTGCATGACAAAAGACCCTTAACATGCAAGCCACAAACTGCGAGAGAGAGCAGAAAAAAAAATTCTCTCTGGTTCCCTTTTAAAACCAACTGCTTCTCTCTGCTAAAAAGCCCTTAGCAGAGAAAAGAAAAATATAATATTTCTACTGGCTTCTGGGTTCTGTCTATCATCCCACCGCTGCCACCATGTAATAACCTTAGTCCCAGATTTGGACCTTAGCGTCCAAAATATGGGGGTTAGCATGAAAACCTCCAAGCTTAGTTACCAGCTTGGACCTGGTACCTGCTGCCACCACCCAAAAAATTAGAGTGTTTTGGGGCACTCTGGTCCCCCTGAAAAACCTTCCCTGGGGACCCCAAGACCCAAATCCCTTGAGTCTCACAACAAAGGGAAATAATCCTTTTTCCCTTCCCCCCTCCAGGTGCTCCTGGAGAGATACACAGACACAAGCTCTGTGAACCCAAACAGAGTGAATCTCCCTCTCTGTTCCCAATCCTGGAAACAAAAAGTACTTTCCTATTCCCCCAGAGGGAATGCAAGGTCAGGCTAGCAATCCAACACACAAATCTCCCCTTGATTTCTTCCTCCCACCAATTCCCTGGTGAGTACAGACTCAATTTCCCTGAAGTAAAGAAAAACTCCAACAGGTCTTAAAAGAAAGCTTTATATAAAAAGAAAGAAAAATAAGTACAAATGTTCTCTCTGTATTGAGATAATACAACACAGGGTCAATTGCTTAAAAGAATATTGAATAAACAGCCTTATTCCAAAAGAATACAAATCAAAGCACTCCAGCACTTATATTCATGCAAATACCAAAGAAAAGAAACCATATAACTTACTATCTGATCTCTTTGTCCTTACACTTGGAAACAGAAGACTAGAAAGTAGAACTACTTCTCCAAAGCTCAGAGAAAGCAGGCAGCCAGAAAACAAAGACCTTAGACACTCAATTCCCTCCACCCAAAGTTGAAAAAATCCGGTTTTCTGATTGGTCCTCTGGTCAGGTGCTTCAGGTGAAAGAGACATTAACCCTTAGCTATCTGTTTATGACAACCACACATCACCTCCATATTAGTGCACATAACAAAATTCATTCTGCACACGAATGTAAAAAATTAGAGGGAACACTGGTTGCAAGCCTATTTTTGCACATGACCAAGAATGACAGAGGTATTTTGCATACACAAATAGCCAGCAAGATGGTGTACTGGCCATTTGCAAACCCCTAATTTTTGTGTGTAATTGCACACCCATTTTTCACATATGGCCATGAACACTCAGCCTTTTATTTTCTAGTTAAATATTTCTAGAACCCAGAGGCCCTGATCAAGATTCAGGGATCCATTGTGCTAGAAGTAGACATGGTCTCTGCCCCAAAGAGTTTGCAGACCTATAACATCTCTGTTGAAGTTTTCCTATCAGTAAAATGGGGCTTAAAATACTTACCTTCCGTGTATGTGTGTACTATTTATTTTTTATAAAGTGCTTTGAGAATCCCAGCTAGAAGTCACAGCATGGTCCCAATCCAGCAAACCACTTTAAAGCTTATAACTAAACTACTCATGTGACAGGTTCCCCCTGGGGTGCCACCTGGAAATGGGGTTCCACTGAGCCCTCTGACACACCAGCCTGGGCTCCTTCTCAGCACCGTGCTGCTGTGACAAGCTGTAGACTGCTCCCAGTCTTGCACTTTCACCAGCATTTGCACAGGCAGGGACACACCCAGCTGTAGTTGTATGCAGGCGGCAGTCAGCCATTGCATGAACAAACTATAGAGAGGTTACAGCCAAAATAATCCCCAGCCGAAGACCCCAGAGCTGTACCATCCTGCCCTGATCGAAACCCCAACCAGTATGAATATATTACCTAGTTTGCCTCTCCCTCAATATGGAGATGAATGTGCAACAAACTTGTGTTAACCAAACTGAGATTTTTCCCAGACATTTCACTAAAAGGCACACTGATTTAGATAAAGCAAAACAAGTTTATTAACTACAAAAGATAGATTTTAAGTGATAGCAAACATATCAAAGCAGATTACCTAGTAAATAAAACCACAAACTAAACCTAAAATACTAGATAGATTGGATATGAATTAGCAGTTTCTCACCTTGGCTGCTGATACAAGCAGTCCACCAGGTTTCCATACATGGGCTAGAAATCCCTTTAGCCTGGGACCAACACTTCCCCTAGTTCACTCTTTGTTTCTCAGATGTTTCCAGGAGTATCCTGGAGTGAGGCCCCTAGATGATGTTAGACCCCACCTTATATAGCTTTACTATATGGCAGAAACCCTTTGTTACAAAAACAGTTCCTCGCTCAGTTTGTGGAAAAATACAGGTACCCAAAATGGAGATCAGCATCATGTGGCCTGGTCACATGCCCTTGCAGCCCTGCTGAGTCATAGCAGCCATTACTCATAGGCTGTCTGGAGCATTCTCAGACAGGCTCACCAGGTGGAGAAAAAGTTTCTCTGAAAGTCTATTGTGTCTCCTAATGGCCATTGCCTTGAATAGGCCCTTCACAACCAGCTGTCTAGACTGGAAGCATTTTGCCTAGTGGGTGCTACCCAGGTGTAACCACATTTGAAATACAGATACATAGTTAATATTCATAACTTCAGATCCAAAATAGATACATGCATAGAAATAGGATAATCAGCAAATCATAACTTTTCCAGAGACACCTTACGTGACCCATCTTATCCAACGAGCACTATAGTTATAGCCATAATCATAACATAATAATATCACTATGATGAATATGGGGTGCAGTGTCACAACTCACATGCTCAAAGTTAATCTCGGACTAATCATGTGTTTAAAATTAAGCACACACTTGAGTGATTTGCTGGGTTAGTGCCCCCTATCTGTGAAGTATTGTTCATAAGGGAAAGTCTGGGATGATGCATAAAACGCGGCTTCCTTGGGCGTACAATGGGGTTCTTATTCCTTGTTGTTTGTTACAAGTGCTGCAGGAAATATGCTCTGACTGAACCAGAAGTCAGTTCCTTTGTTTTCTGTCATTTTAACTGGGAGAATGAGTAGATGGAGCACTTCAAATTTAGCTGCATATATTTTTTAAATGTATTAGTGATGTGTACTCCTTTATATTGGGAGTATTTTCCTAGCTTATGATGCCATCTTGGGGGACAACAGCTTCTTTCCTAAGTGATTTTAAAAAAAAAAAAAAAAGACAGCGAGAAAAAGCATACATCTGCAATGAAGCTCTCCTGTCAGGAGTGCTGGAAACCTGACCTGTACTAATTCTGCTTAGTGATACAGATGTGCAATACTCCATTGTTTCATTGTAAGGAGCATCTGGTTCTTTCAGGCTTGCTGTTTTGTAAGCCACAATAGAATCTGATTTTCCACCCATGCATTTTGCCAGCCATGTGTTTTGTTTTGTTTTTTAAACCCACACAACTTGTCATCCAGCTACAGGAACAGCTGCAGCTGTTTTAAGAAGGTACTTATAACCCTCCTCTTCTTTGGCGGGGTGACAGCTTAATTCTTCTCTTTAGCAAACTACCAAATGTAGTAAAAAATTTATGCAACCTGCCGGCATTTAATCACCTCAAGCATAAGGTTAAAGTGTTTCTATGAAGGGAAAAGAGCATTAGTACTCTTTGCATAATTAATGATTAGGCATAATAATAAATGGTTAACTTCAATCTATCGATCATCATCACAGAGACAGGGATAAGCAGATTTTTGTTTCTCTCCTGAACAGCCAGTGGTGAATGTACACATGGGTTCAAAAGTGAACAATAAGATGCTTTCACAAACCAGGCAGGAACGTGTAAACAAAACAGCAGTGCTATTATTTACTCAAGAAAATAGGACAGGATGTGCCATCTGAATAACATAGGCACAATCTGTAACCTGTTCCAGATTTGTCATTGTTGCAGACAAACTCCTCATGACTTTCCAGGGCACTGTTTAAAGGGGAAAACTGGTCAGAGAAATGTGAGGCTCATGTGTGTTAATCCCTTGAGACCCAGTGAGCCAGGGTAATGAACATAAATGACTTCTCCCCTGCTTTCACTGTGCAGGACAAGGAGTCAAATCAATCAGTACCGTTAAGAATCTGAGAAGTTACGCTGCATAAAGAAACAGCTGGCAGCAACAAATTTCAATGGATTTTTATAAAGATAGAAATAAAAATGTGTTGTGATAGGCTGTCATCCTAATGAATGCACAGTTCGCTTGGATAAGGGCTGAGTATTTGAAGATCTCTCGATGAAATGATACGATTTGACAAATGCTGGCTAATGAATGTAAGAGCTGTAAAAGAAGCAGTAGAGAAAACCACAAAAGCGCAACCTTAGAAATCAGCCCTTGTTCAACATGAACTGTGCTAGAATTTCAATTGTGTTCAAAACCAGTTAATGCTGCCACTGTTGTCCGACAGTCCATTTTCATTGGGCAAATAATAATAATAATAATACTGGGGTAACATTTACACAGCACTTTTCATCAGTCTATCTCAAAGTACTTTACCTCATTATCATTAGCCCTATTTTACATATGAGGAAGCTGAGGCACAGAGAGCTGAAGTGACTTGCCCTAGGTCACCCAACTGGCCAGTAACAGGGCCAGGAATAGGACCCAGATTTCTTGAGTCCTAGTCCAGTGCTATTGGCACAGGGAGTAGGATTTCTCTCTCTCTCTTTAAATGACAACCATTCTAGCCAAAACTGTGCTCTAGACTGACCCTTAATGTAATTTATAAATTGGTTTCTGAACACAGTTATTGTACTTCAAAAGAATGCAGAGAAGAGCCACAAATATGATCTAACTGCTGGAGAAGATCCCTTACAATGAGATGAGACTTAAAAAGGTTTATCCAAAAAAAAAAAAAGTCAGGAGATGGCTGGATTATGGTGTATAGGTCCTTTCCTGGGGAGAAGATACTAAGTGCTAAAAGGCTCTCTAATCTAGCAGATTTGTTGGTGGGCATGCAGCGGAGGGCTTCCGAGAACTCGGCCAGAGAGGCAGCTCTAGCTGGTCCCGGTCGCCCACGCTGACAGTCGGGAGCCCGTTCCAGAGCACTCTGCAAGCGGCAGGATCAGTCGGATCCGGGGAGAAAAGGTGTGCGTAGAAGGTCCTGGCCCTCTCGCACATCTCCGCCAGATCCGTGAGGGGAGTGCCATCCTCTGCCAGAAGGCAGGTGACGTGCTTCTTGGCCCCACTCTTTTTCTCCAGGGCGTAGAAGAAGCAGGAGCTGCAAGGCATAAAAAGAACAAATGTTTGGAAGTTAGATCCGGACAAATTAGAATTAGAAATACACAAATTGTTCACAGTGAGGTGCTAACCATCAGAACAAGCTACAGACCTCATCGGTGAAATCCTGGCCTCATTGAAGTTAGTGGCAAAATTCCCAGTGACTTCAGTGAGGCCAGGATTTCACTTCACCTATCAACGGAAAGGAAAAAAGCGTGATATGAAGGCTTGTACGGAGTCCACCCTTAATAGGCAAATTACTACCTTAAGAGACCGCCCATGTCCATTGGAATCCTGATCCATGAATGGGGCTCCTAAGTGTTACAGGAATACAAATAATAAATATAATAGTTATACTGCTCCCCACAACTATACTGCTCCACCTTTATTAGATAAGTTAAACATGCATAGTTAAGCAAACTGTTTTTTCCATCCCTTGAGTGGTGATTAAGGAAAGTTTAATTGTATGTTAAAGGATGTATTGCACGTCTTGTTTTCACTTAAGGAAAACAAAAATTAAACCTGGTATATTACAGCAGAACTACTGCACCTTCACTTAGTGGTTGGCACGTGAAAAAAAGACATTCCAGTCACCCTTTCATCCTCTCCAAAATTCAGACAACAATTAAACCTCATAAAACATTACACCAGTCAGTGCTGAGAAGGGTGTTTTCTTTGTATGTAAAAATGCACCTATTGGGGTGTAGTTCTCTTTCTGTTCTCTGTTTATAAATATAGAGATAATGTAAGTTATTATGCAGACATCCAAACATTACAGCATTTTTCTAACCCCAATCCTTTAGTATGCAAAACACTAATAACTAGCATTCTCACTCATTAAACTAGAAGACAGCGGGAGATGCTACCTCATATTAGCAAAAGTCTGAGAACAAACCACTGAGCAATTCCACTGAGGGCAACAGTGCCTGGGACATAGAACCATAACAGAGGGTAGGGAGCCTGTGCCAGCAGCCACAGGCTCCTGCCAATCCATACTGGTAAGAAGTAGCAAGATTCTGGCCAAACCCTTCGTTATGACAGAGAGAAGCTATGCTGAAGCAATGCAGAGGGCTAGGAATAATTTATAATGAGGGAGACTCATCTGCTATCTACCAGGGCTTAATTCAGCAAGGTCCTGAGCACTGCCTGGGAAGAGCTGAACTCATTCATCTCACACTGACATCATTGGAGTGGTACCTGTATAACGGAGAGCAGAATAAGTTCCAAGCTAAAGATTCAGTGCCGGATTGTATGCACATAGCTGGGAAAGTGCATAAAAAGCCTCCTTCTCCCTTTGCTGCAATGGCTTGTCACAGTTGTTGTTCCCGTCATCCCCTGAAATGTCTAGAAAGACAAGGCCACGTCCCCAGCCTTGTCCTCCTCAAAGGGGGTGAGTTTTGCTTGAATCAGGATGTGTAGTGTCTCAACAACCTGTTTTCTCCACTGCAAAGCTCTGCAGTTGCTATGACTAACAATACAATATGAATGGAGGGGAAAAACCCATGAATATGTTTTTGATATCTTTTTCTGGTTTGGGTTGGTGGATTTGTTTCCAAATTATTTTTGTTGGTCTTTTACATTTCCTGTTATGTGTACAGAAGGAGTTTGTAAATGAAGGATGACAAGTTAAAAATGTGCAAATTATATTTCAAATAAATTAACTTTAAAAAAATATTTTTAAAGGGACAGCAATTTTAAATTGTACTGCACATTTCATGAAAGATTGCCTGATTACAAACAAGAAAGAAATGCATGCTTAAAAAAGGAGTGCTCAGCTGAGCTTGCAGAATGCAGAGATTTTATTTTTTAACCACAGCCCATTAGGTGAAACTCTGATTTGTGCCATTCCATCAAAGGCAGGTTTTATCTCTCTACCCTTTTGATTTTATTTGTCATCCAGAATTTCAGTGCTTTTATAAGTGCTGATCCAGATCTTTGGGAGTTTTTGATTGTATAAAAACCACCAGCACGTGCCCAGACAATGAGTCCTGCATGCGGGCCAAAAGGAAGAGCTGCAAAAATGTAAACTCTTTATATGATCTCACATTTTGTACTGGGCAGGGTCTAATTGAAAAGGAATGTTGCCAACTTGTTAGAGGATGAGTCTAGGAGACAGGAGTTTGGGATTCTATTCCTAGATTCTACCACTATCTCACTTTATAACCTTGAACAAGTCATTTAACGTAAAATGTAAAAAACTGCCTATGTGATTTAGGAGCCTATGTCCAAATTTAAGTGACAGGCATTTAGAGGCTAATTCTTATTGATTTCAGTGAACCCTGAATGACTCTTACATACCTAAATCACTTTTGAAAATTGAACTTTGGCTTTCAAGTCACTTAGGAACTTTTAAATATTTTACCGTTAAGCCCAAACTTTCAAACTGTTGTTTGTCTACATGGGGGCATACAAGTCCCCTGCTGTTTGTGTGCAACCCTGACCTATGCATCAAGTACAGTATATCAGGAGATTTTGTGCACAAGTCAGAGAGCAATAAAAGTGCACTGGCATCTGTTTGATAAGGACCATAATCACTTTATTCCCAAATTTTTCCTAGCTATATGTGCAGACAATAAAGGCTTGTCTACATGAGAAAGTTACACTAATTTAACTTAAATTGATTTGAAAACCAATTAAGTTAAACTGATGTAAAATCCTGTGTGGGCACTCTGACAGCAACTTCAAACTGATTAGTATGTTGATAAACTGGAGAATGCTCAGAGCAGAGCTGCAAAAATGATTAAAGGATTAGAAAATATGACTGATAAATGATAGAGTCAAGGAATTTAATCTAGTTTAACAAAGAAAAGATTAAGGGATGACTTAATCCCAGTTCGTTCTATTGGCAACAAAAAAAATTGATAACTGGCTCTTCAGTCTAGCAGACAAAGTTGTAACAAGATCCAGCTAAAAATTGAAGCTAGATAAATTCCAGCTGGAAACAAGGTTTAACAGTGAGGGTAATTAACCACTGAAACAATTTACCAGGGGTTGTGGTGGATTCTCCATCACTGGCAATTTTTAAAATCAAGATGGGATGTTTTTCTAGGAGACATACTCTAGTTCAAATTTTAATTCAGATAAATTCTATGTTCTGTATTATACAGGAGATCAGAGTAGATTATCATAATAGTCCCTTCTGACTTTAAAATCTATGTATCATGAGTTTAGTTTACACCTGTAAGTTTATTGACACAAGCTAAAGCAATGTAAACCAGGTTTAAACCAAAATCAGAGTATTCATGCAGGGGGTTGCACCAGTTTAAAATTAAACTTTGAATTAAACTGGTGCTATTTTGCATGTAGATGAATCATAAGGGTGGGGTTTAAAACCAATTTGCACAGCATTAGATCACAAAAGGACTGTACAGGGAGGTAAATTAGTGCTTAATCTGGAATCACAGTACACAATCCTCATTTAAAAACTTTGTTTTTTATACAGCTAAGACCTACACAGAGATGTAGGAAGACAAGGTCCTTGCATAGAAGAACTTACAATTAACTCACTGTTACAGCCACTAGCCTCTGCTGAGGCTGTGCTTTGTTGAACTGGTCCTTTATAAACGGTCTTTCCTGACAGCGGAGGGAAGGAGAGGGAATGTGATTACAAAAGAGGGCTTGTGTGTATAACTCAATTTTGCTTGCGCTTAAACTGCTTAATGACAGTCACACAGTGAAACTATTTTCTCTATTTTTATTGCTGGAAGGTTTAGCTACCTGAATAGTATAAATTACCCACACAAGAGTTATATGTACAATGTATGCATGTATATATGTCAATTAGATACCACATTCCAGGCATTCTTTCCAGATTTCCTAGGAATTTGAGCTTGAAGCAATTGTAGGAGAGTTGAGAAAAAGCTTCTAATTCATCCAACTAGCTACTCATTCAACTAGTTGTCTTTTAAAATGTTTTAAGTTAGCAAATGTGTAACAAAAGTTGTTCCAAGTTGTTCCAATAAAGGGTATTACCTCACCCACCTTTTCTTTCTAATATCCTAGAACCAACATCGCTACAACAACACTGCAAAGGCCATTATAGTCAATATCTAGATCTATGCTAATTCCTTTTTGGGACCAGTGAAGAAGAGAAAAACTAGAGGACAAGAATGAGAAGCACTTTCCATTACATTGTGCCATATTCTTATAGACATGCCACTTATTTGTACCTTTTTAAGCACTCACTTCTTTGAACAACATATGTTCTACCTAAGGCTGGTAAACAGAAGAGATTAGAATCTGATTTCTTAAAGTACCTTTTATCCTTCAGACAATTCATATACTGGTACTTTGTCCCTTTTAATTAACTGATGAATAG
The DNA here is from genome assembly GCF_025201925.1 of Gopherus flavomarginatus. NCBI lineage: Eukaryota > Metazoa > Chordata > Testudines > Testudinidae > Gopherus > Gopherus flavomarginatus. The sequence goes on from NC_066618.1 coordinate 178,272,189, forward strand.
TTCTCCCCAGCTATAATCAGAATGAAGATAACAAATCCATGAAAACACTTTTCTAAAAGGCTATTTTTCTACTCAGAACCCAATTCCTAAACTTCCATCAAACTTGATAAACAGTCTGTGCTGGCAGCAATGAGACATCAGTGTATTAAAACTGTCTAGCCATGCTTTGCCAGCATCCCTAATGCTTCAGGCTGTTCTCTTGTCTGCTTTCACAAGCTACATGAGGTTGGGCCTAGTTAGTACTTGCACAGGAAATTTCCAAGGAAGAGCCAGGATGCTGCAAGAAGTGGTGTCTGGTAACTAAGTCCTAAGGTAGCATGCCTCTCCCTTTGAGTCATTAGTGAATCAATGCCACAAGAAGGTGTTGAGGAGCATTAGACAGCTTAAAGGTGAAATCATAAAAGTATCATGCAAAACTAAAACCATGTCCATTTATGGTTATTAAAAGTCCCCTTGCACTTTTTGCAAGAATCGGGTTGTTAATCTGTGTTCTGACCTAATTCCAATTTGTTTAATTATATCCTGCCTACCTACAATCCCTCTGAAGTTTCCCTCAGATGTGATACTCTTCTTCAGTTCATACTTTAAACTGCTTAATGTTGTGTAATTCTCTCAAATAGCTAACATGTCCCACCCCAGAGATGGCTGCCTTAATGTCAATGATGGGTGAAATGAGTCCTATATAAATAACTTGTAAAGTGCTTTTGGAATCCTTTGGGAAGAAAGGCATTATTAAATGTAAGCTACTATTACTGTGACCGCTGGAAATTTACCATTTGGGAAGATTCCAGTATAAAAAGACAGCCAAAAGAATACTGTACTAATTATTTGGTAGTTTACTTGCTAGCATTGTAAGGAAATAAAATATTTTTCCCATTAGTAATTACTGGTGGGATCCACAAAGGGACATATACATCGCAATGCCGAGCATCACAGCTCCTAATTTTTGGATACCTAGAAAATCATATGATGAACACTGACCCACAAAGCCAAGTTAGGCACCAGGCTCCCTATGAATGGGGAGAAAGAGACACCTAAGAATGTCATCCACAAAAGCCAGCATCCTCAGCAGCTTCCTGCTTAAATTAGCCAATGGGAGATGTCAACGTACTGAGAACTGCCCCTTTCTCAGAGATAGGCATCCTCTGCTAGCAATCCATGAAGAACCCCTCTCCTGACTCAGGTGCCTACATAGTTTCAATGAGCTAAGCGCCTATTGAGAGGGCAGTCATGTAACTTTCAGCTCTGTGGTTAGAACTCTCACCTGGGATGTTTGAGACCCAGGTTCATTTCCCTCCTCTTGGCAGAGGGGGAGAAAGGATTTGAACAAGGGTTGCCCACCTCTTAGGGGAGTGTGCTAACCAGTGGGTTATGGGATATCCGGAGGTGGGCTCCCTAACTACTGCACTACAGTTATAAGATGGGCAGTGGCACCACCTCCAGCAGGCTTCTGAATAGGGCCCAATCCAGTAGGGGTGATCAGAAGGTGCCTGCCAAAATGGGCCACTTCAGCAACTTAACCCTTATCTTCACTTAATTCACAAATTGCTTTGGGGCCTACGCGAGAGACAGATGTCTGAGTGCCTAGAATGAGGCGGCAGCAGGCCCAGAGGCAGAACCATCAGCACCTAGGGAACTTTTACTTTGAAAAATTGAGTTGAGTGAATTTAGGCATCTACAGGTGTCAATGGGAGTTTTGTGGGTGAGTGGGGATCCCTAAGTCCTCCCCCCAACCTAAGTAGCTTTGTGGATACCACCCTAAAATCTCAAGTACAGAAAGAACTACTTTGGCTACCCTCAGAAAGGCAGTACAAGACTCAAAGGATGAACTAGTCAGTGTTTAAGAATTTCCTTAACCTGTTCACTGTGACCCACTCACCTTTCTGAAACTGATGAAACTATTGCTAATGTATACATTTCTACAAGATAGTACTGAGCAGCCATCTCCTCCTTCTGAACAAAAATATACAGGAAAATGCTATTACTTCAACTAGAACATCTTACAATATAGATACAAGAAAAACAGAAGGAAAAACAGATTGATATCAGTATGGGAGCAGAGCTAAAGCTGTTTATTATACGTAGGTTCTTATATTGCTGTAATCAGTGCAGTAGATGAGCACCTTCACTAATGCATTAGGCAATATGACTAACATCTGTAGCATATGGTTTGTTCTCTCTCTCTTTTCTCAGAGGAGGAATTGTGTGTTTAGGATAGGTTTTTGTTTTGTTTTGTTTTTTAAAAAAACACTGCTCTATTTGTGTTAGAAAGGGCAAAGTGAACCTTTCATTTGGATAGAAGGTGGCAAGGTTTGTTTGAGTGACTTTACCTGTGTATTTCTATATTTTCAAATGTTGGAGGTCTGCTGCAGTTTAACCTTAACTCTCAGTTTTCTGGATTGTTTTTTTGATAGTCTTAAAGGAAATGTCTAGTTGTTTGTCCCATTAATTACCAATATGTTCTCTAAACCTTGACTTCATCTTACCATTTTTGTCAGAATTCAGATCCTAAACCCTTTCTGCCTGAAAGGAATGGGAGTCTCTACTGCTTAGATTTTGCAGAGAATAAAATTCTTCATTTAAGCTGCTACATAAACACTTCACAAGTGGAACAGCATTTAACAACTCCTCCCTATTTTCTACTATTGTATTTGTTAAGGAGAAAATAATGTGTGCATACTTGTGTTATAATTTACTTGTTGGTCCAATAGAAAGTTATATTAAGTGTCTGTATGAATCTTTATGTAGCTGGGGTTGTATTTCCAGTTTAACATTTATTACTAATAACAGATGCCACAAAATCATTACTGGCAAAGAAATATGGAGTAATAGCAGCAAAACAGTTTCTGTTCAGGGCTATTAAAAGTCTGATTTTCATTCTCTCCAAAAAACTTAGTAATTTTTTGTTGCAACTCCAAAGTAAGTACAGACTTAAAACCACTGAGTTTTTAAAATCAAGTTTATTGGATATGTTGTCTATATTTTTATTTTACCATTGACTAGTTTCTGATGAGAGACACGTTGCATATAATAATCTATTACAGACTAGCCAGCGAGCAGTGATATATTTTCTAATATAACTAATTCTGAGAGCCAGTGCACCAGCAGATTTCACTTTCAATCATTTACTTAATTTAAAAATATGTACCTATATTTAAAATGAGCAAGATGACATCCAAGAACCGATTTGCAGAATTCAATGAACCCAATTTGGCATTTCAATAAATTCTCCCTTTAACTGTCAAACTCCCTAACTTCTAATGAAGGACAAGTCAGCATGAGGTAGTCAGAAAACAGGATCAAGATGCCCAGCCCTCATGTAAAACAAACCTCATTACTCACAGCGTGCCATGCTCCTCTCAGAAAAAACAGAGTTATAGCATATACAGTGTATATGAAGCCTCCTGCAAGGACCACTCTTTGAGCCTCAGGTTGAGTCACATTTGCCAGTCCTTTTAACGTCCTCACTGGATCAATTTCTCCTTCTCTTCTGTCTGACCTACTGCTTGATTAGCTGCTGTAGTACACATTTAAGCATGACGAACTTAATGCTCCACTGGAAATGGTTTGAGGCCAGGGGTGGGTTGGGTGCTGATTAGTGAGGTTTCTGAACAGAGATGATATTTCTTTACATGCTTCCAGAGGAGTTGCTTGTCAGGGGAAGAATAGCAGCAAAAACTACAGCCAAACGCCTCTCCGGTGTGATGTCGTCTCACATGGAGGTCCAGGCTCTTCTTCTGGATGCTATAATGTAATGGAAACTTATGAGAGCTTACTGGGAAAATATTGTAACTACGACTACTAGGAGTATTACAGTAGTGGCCAGAGGTCCCAACTAAGATCAGGGCCCCATTGTGCTAAGCACTGTACAAACACACAACAAGAATCAGTTTCTGCTTGGAGAGTTTATATTCTGAGACAAGACAGCAGGTAAGAGGCTGAAAACCAGAGTATGAATTTATTGAGAAATGTGTGTGTGCGTTTTGACTTTGTATTTTTAATCACATTCTCATCATTTATGCATTACGACAAAAGAGCTGGTCTCCAAAATAAGTATTTAAGCCGTGAGCCAAATACTGTCAGTATTCTACACTAAAACTGAGCTCTGTTCAATATTTACTATGGATCTCACCCTGTTCCCTTTGACCTTACTCACTCATCAGTATTAAGGAGCTGAATAATGTTCTATATAGTTTATACACATTCCAAATAGCCACTTTTATTAATTTGTGTAAATACAAATTCATACAAATTATTTAAAAAAATGTTTTAAGAAAACCTTTAATGCTCCAATATGTTTTACTGTAGAATACAACCCCCACTACTTTAACTTATAACATCTTATACTGTCCTGTTAGGTGCTTTATTTCTGATATGTAAATTGCACCAGTATAGAATCCATTAGGCTGTTGATCTGAGTGGGCCTTACTCTTCAGATTATATAGAACGGTTCAGTTCAGAAACATTTCAGGTCTTGAATTTCCAAATATAGAAGTTGGAGAAAAAAAATTGTGATGGTAAAGAAAGAAGTTTGAGACACTATTCAGTGGACTCTTCCTATTAGATGGACAGGTGTCATTGCAGATTTCATTCCACCATTTCCTATTAACTTGACTAAGGTGATACTAGGGTCTGTTGAATCCAAGGCACATAAACAGTCTTCACATGTGGCAGCTTAAATCATGAAACTTTTTTATGACTAGCTATAGGTAACCCAACCCAAAACTTTATTTTAGTTTTAAATTAAAATCAGAATATTGGGTATAACTCAGGTGCATCTAAGTTGGTGTAATTTGCACATTCTTCTAGCTCCTTTGTTATTTCAATTATACCACTTAGGGTATATGTCTACACTGCAGCTGTGATATGAAGCTTGTGTAGATGTAATTGCATTAGCTTTAATCTAGCTATCTCGCAAAAAACTGCAGGGATGACAACAGCACAGGCAACACAGCAGACTGTACAAACACACCTGATCCCCTGGGTATGTACTTGCATTGTTAGCATGCGCTGAAGCCTGCACTGCTGTGCCCTCGTTGCTGTTTTCAGTGTGCTAGCTCAATTAAAGCTAGCATGGGTGTATTTACACAAACTGTAAATGGCACCCCAGTGTTGACATATCCTTAGATTTGCTTACACATGTACCTGTTTACTTATGGGTAACTTACATCACTCTCCCCTTCCTCTTTGAATATGGCTCACTGAGAACAGCAGCCTAATGAATTCTATACTGATTCAATTTACATATCTGGGGAGAAAAAAAAGGCAACTAACAGGACAGAACAAGATGGTATAAATTAAAGTAGCAGGGGTTGTATTCTAAAGTAAAAACATAGTGGAGCATTAAAAAAAAACTATTAAGAAAATACTGAAACAGTTTGTATAAATTTGTATATTCACAAATTCATACAAATGGCCACTTGGAATATATACAAACTGTACAGAACATTATTCATCTCCTTACGCTGATGATAAGCAAGTAATTTGGTATAATGAAATTGTATAACTAATACATGTGTGAAATGTTCTTTAAGTAAATAGCACTTTCAGAGCATGATACAGCACACCTGCTGAATTTAGTTACTCATGCATAAGGCCCTACTTAATTTCCAATATTGTGGAAATTGTGGATCCTGCAATATTAGGCTTCCACCACAATTTTGACAGTGGGAGCCCCTACTCTCAGCCCAGGCTACAGACAGCGGAAAATCATGGAAAAATAATAATGGACCTTATTAGCACAAATAACAAGGTCCACTATTACTTTTACGTGATTTTTCCATGGCTTGTCCACAACTCAGCCACAATTTTTGAACTATCATCCTTATTTGTGCATTATATTCAAGCTCTGTTCCTACACACCTGTACATGCATGCTCAACTGGTGTGGGGGATAGACCGGAGAATCAAACTGTCGCCAGGAAAAGGCAAGTCTACGTGATTGGAGACTCTTTACTGAGAAGAATAGACAGGCCTGTAACTAGACCTGATCGGGAGAACAGACGGGTGTGCTGTCTGCCAGGGGCTAAGATACAGGATGTGGACCTGAGGCTGAATAGGATCCTAGCGGGAGTGGGAAAGAATCCGTTGGTTGTCCTTCATGTGGGAACGAATGATACGGCTAGTTACTCGCTGGACTGTATCAAGGAGGACTATGCCAGACTAGGGAAGACGCTCAAAGAAATCAAGGCTCAGGTGATCTTCAGTGGGATTCTGCCAGTTCCTAGAGCAGGGCGACGAAGGAGTGACAAGATTATGGCGATCAACAGATGGCTCAGGCATTGGTGTTATAAGGAGGGCTTTGGGATGTACGGTCATTGGGAAGCGTTTACGGATAGACAACTGTTCGCTCAGGATGGACTTCATCTAAGTAAGGAGGGAAATAGAATTCTAGGATGGAGGCTCACCGACCTCATCAAGAGAGCTTTAAACTAGGAAGTTGGGGGAGATGGTTGGGAGATGTTCAGGAGATCTCCACACCAGAATATAACCTGGAGAGGGAAGTAAACAAAGAGAGAGGGGATACCCTTGCGGACCAAAGAATTGATCCAAGGAGGAATAGTGGAGTAGAAACCAGAGTAACAGGTGATGCTGGTGGTAGAAGGTCTGTGCACGACGGGGGAAAGAATGTCACTGACGCCAAACGCCAAAAATTAAAATGTCTGTACACTAATGCGAGGAGCCTAGGTAACAAGATGGAGGAACTGGAGCTACTGGTGCAGGAAGTGAAACCGGATATTATAGGGATAACCGAAACCTGGTGGAATAGTACTCATGACTGGAGTACAGGTATTGAAGGCTATGTGCTGTTTAGAAAAGACAGGAAGAAAGGCAAAGGTGGTGGAGTAGCCTTGTACATCAAATGATGAGATTAACTGTAATGAAATAAGAAGTGATGGAATGGATAAGACAGAGTCTGTCTGGGCAAAAATCACACTGGGTAAAAAAGCAACTAGAGCTTCCCCTGAGATAGTGCTTGGGGTGTGCTATAGACCACCAGGATCTGATTTGGATATGGATAGAGACCTCTTTAATGTCTTTAATGAAGTAAACACAAAGGGGAAATGTGTGATTATGGGAGACTTTCAACTTCCCGGATATAGACTGGAGGACGAGTACTTGCAAGAATAATAGGGGTCAGATTTTTCTGGATGTGATAGCGGATGGATTTCTTCATCAAGTAGTTGAAGTACCTACGAGAGGGGATGCCATTTTAGATTTGGTGTTGGTGAGCAGTGAGGACCTCGTAGAAGAAATGGTGGTAGGGGACAACCTTGGTTCGAGTGATCATGAGCTGATTCAGTTCAAACTAGATGGAAGGATAAACAAATGTAGATCTGGGATTAGGGTTTTTGACTTCTCGAGGGCTAATTTTAAAGAGTTAAGGAAATTAGTTAGGGAAGTGGATTGGACGGAGGAACTTGTGGATTTAAATGCGGAGGAGGCCTGGAATTACTTTAAGTCGCAGCTGCGGAAATTGTCGGAAGCCTGCATCCCAAGAAAGGGGGAAAAAACCATGGGCAGGAGTTGTAGGCCAAGCTGGATGAGCAAGCAACTCAGAGAGGGGATTAGAAAAAAGCAGAAAGCTTACAGGGAGTGGAAGAAAGGCAGGATTAGCAAGGGAAGCTACCTTGGTGAGGTCAGAACATGTAGGGATAAAGTGAGGAAGGCTAAAAGCCGCATTGAACTGGACTTTGCAAAGGGAATCAAAACCAATAGTAAAAGGTTCTACAGCCACATAAATAAGAAGAAAACAAAGAAAGAAGAAGTGGGGCCACTATACACTGAGGATGGAATGGAGGTTAAGGATAACCTAGGCATGGCCCAATATCTAAATAAGTACTTTGCCTCAGTTTTTAATAAGACTAGTGAGGAGTTTAGCAATGATGGAGGGATGATAAACGGGAATGTGGGTATGGAGGTGGATATTACCGCAACTGAGGTAGAGGCCAAACTTGAACAGCTTAATGGGACAAAATCGGAGGGCCTGGACAATCTCCATCTGAGGATATTAAAGGAAATGGCGCATGAAATTGCGAGCCCGTTAGCGAGAATCTTTAAGCAATCGATAAACTCAGGGGTTGTGCCGTACGACTGGAGGATTGCTAACATAGTTCCTATTTTTAAGAAAGGGAATAAAAGTGATCCGAGTAATTATAGGCCTGTTAGCTTGACGTCTGTAGTATGTAAGGTCTTAGAAAAAATTTTAAGGGAGAAAGTAGTTAAGGACATAGAGGTCAATGGTAATTGGGACGAATTGCAACATGGATTTACTAAAGGTAGATCGTGCCAAACCAATCTGATCTCCTTCTTTGAGAAGGTGACGGATTACTTAGATAAAGGAAATGCGGTAGACATAATTTACCTCGATTTCAGTAAGGCGTTTGACACGGTTCCACATGGGGAACTCTTAGTTAAATTGGAAAAGATGGGGATGAATATGAAAGTTGTAAGGTGGATAAGGAACTGGTTAAAGGGGAGACTCCAGCGGGTCGTATTGAAGGGGGAACTGTCAGGCTGGAAGGAGGTCACTAGTGGAGTCCCTCAAGGATCGGTTTTGGGACCGATCTTATTTAACCTTTTTATTACTGACCTTGGCACAAAGAGCGGGAATGTGCTAATAAAGTTTGCGGATGACACAAAGCTGGGGGGTATTGCTAACACGGAGAAGGACAGGGATACTATTCAGGAAGATCTGGACCACCTTGTAAACTGGAGTAATAGTAATAGGATGAAATACAATAGTGAAAAGTGCAAGGTCATGCACTTAGGGATTAATAATAAGAATTTTAGATATACGTTGGGGATGCATCAGTTGGAAGCGACAGAGGAGGAGAAGGACCTTGGGGTATTGGTTGATAGCAGGATGACTATGAGCCGCCAATGCGATACGGCTGTTAAAAAAGCAAATGCGGTTTTAGGATGCATCAGGTGAGGTATTTCCAGCAAGGATAAGGAGGTGTTGGTACCGTTATATAAGGCGCTGGTGAGACCCCATCTGGAATATTGTGTGCAGTTCTGGTGTCCCATGTTCAAGAAGGATGAATTCAAACTGGAACAGGTCCAGAGACGGGCTACTAGGATGATCCGAGGAATGGAAAACCTGCCTTATGAAAGAAGACTCAAAGAGCTTGGCTTGTTTAGCCTGGCCAAAAGAAGGCTGTGGGGGGATATGCTTGCTCTATATAAATATATCAGGGGGGTTAACGTTAGGGAGGGAGAAGAATTATTTAAGTTTAGTATTAATGTAGGCACGAGGACGAATGGGTACAAACTGGATATAAGGAAGTTTAGACTTGAAATTAGACGAAGGTTTCTAACCATTAGGGGAGTGAAGTTCTGGAACAGCCTTCCGAGGGAAGTAGTGGGGGCAAAAGACTTTTCTGGCTTTAAGACTAAGCTTGATAAGTATATGGAGGGGATGTTATGATAGGATAGTTTAATTTGGGCAATTGATCTTGGATTATCACCAGGTAAGTCTGCTCAATGGTCTGCGGGGAGATGTTGGATGGGATGGGAACTGAGTTACTGAAGAGAATTCCTTCTTGGGTGCTGGCTGGTGAGTCTTGCCCACATGCTCAGGGTTTAGCTGATCGCCATATTTGGGGTCGGGAAGGAATTTTCCTCCAGGGTGGATTGGCAGGGGCCCTGGAGGTTTTTCGCCTTCCCCTGCAGCGTGGGGCATGGGTCGCTTGCTGGTGGATTCTCTGCAGCTTGAGGTCTTCAAACCAATTTTGAGGATTTCAATAACTCAGTCCTGGGTTGGGGTTGTTATAAAAGTGGATGGGTAGGGTTCTGTGGCCTGCCTTGTGCAGGAGGTCAGACTAGATGATCATATTGGTCCCTTCTGACCTATGAGTCTATGTACTTTGAAGATAAGACTGTCCCATTGACGTCAATGGAACTACTCCCATGCCTAAAGTTAAGCATGTATGTAAGGCAAGTATTAGGGCCTTATTACAAACCAACCAACCTTGCAATTTGCACTAGTGCAGGGAATTAGTGAATTCTATAAATCCGATTAGAATCAAGGCTAACATGTCACAAAGCTGTACCTATTTTGTCAATGATTTAAAATAAAGCACAATATACACTAGAAAAATACTGCAGTGTATTTTGTAAAAAGATTTTCATAATATGAGAATTCACTACAGTGCCCTACTGTTAATTCTTACTTGACAGGAGGAGAATCTGACAAGTTTTTGTGCAGATTATTGGGTGTGTAGTTTACTGAACTGCAGATTAGCAGTGTTCTGCTCTGTAGTTCTGTGGAACAAGAATATTTATTTTCAGACTCTTTCCTGCTCTCCTCTCTAACTCATATAGTAGAACAAACGTCATTATTATAACTTCCAAAGCAGCAGTCATCTGCTAATGAATGTGTCCTGTTTTTGTCTCAGTTTGGCAGTGAATTATCTTCTCCAACTCTTGAATTTAATTCATTTTTTTTAATCACCAAAGCTCGACAATGTTTAGAGTTCTTAATTTCAGTGTAGCTATCATGAAGATTAGGAAGAGACTTTTTTGTTGTTATTCCTGTGTTCAGTGACTGCAAGGCTCACAATCTAGGTCAGGGGGTTGTGAGTTTACTCTAAATTCGGTGTTTTTGTTATTTTACCTCTTATTTGATGGATGTGTTTCCATGTTTGAACTTTGGTACTAAAGGAAACTTGGAAGTAACACTTCAATTTTGCAAGCATAATCTCATCCAATGCTAAATGATTTACTATTTACTATATAATAGTCCTTCCAACCAAACAAACCAACAAATGGGTACGGCAGACAAAAACCTCTCTCAGCTATCTCAGTTTAAATCTTTGCAGTTTAAACATCCAGAGGCAAATGGTATTTCACTTAACATATAGTACCATGTTCAAAGACATAAGAATGTAAAATATTTAAATTATCCTTTTGTAACCTTACACATTACGAAATGCTCTATAACATACTTCAAAATGTATTTGAGCTTTACCAAAATTACCTATTGCTTCTATTCTTGATACGATGTACAGGACTGTGCAAACACTGTCAAATGAACAAGACACGTGTACAACCTCACAATGAGAAATGCCTTAAGTAATATGACAGTTTTCCAAATTTGGGGGGGTGAGGTGGGTGGCACTACAAGCAAACTGGCAGAAGAAATCAATATGAGGAAAAGACCTAGTGAAGCTGATGTAACAGTGAGAAGAGACTCCTATTCACTGAATGAATGTATAGAAACATGTTCTTCTGTCATAATCCCAGTACACACAGATATCAACTCAATTTTCCATCAGATATTTTTAGATTTATCATCTTCCAATTCCATATATCCTCCCTCGTAGCCTGTACAATATCAGTAGAAATTAAGCAGAAGCAGAGATAAAGGGGTTAGAAACATCCGCTTCAGAAAACTATTAATTTGCTCTTTTTATCAAATGACTCAGTTGTCTATGGGAGGGAATTTAAATATCTGGTTTTTTTGTTGGACAGAATATGTAGGCAACAATATTTTATTTAAAAACCGCATAGTTATACTGTGAAAAATCTGGCCAAGCAAGGGGGACTGTTTACACTTACCAACTGTACGAGCACACTTTGCATTTGTAGGGCCTCTCAATTGTGTGAGTCCTGAAATGTCTGCGCAGAGAGTTTGCATCAATTGAGGCATAAGAGCAGATTTCACACTTGAAAGGCTTCTCACCTATCACAATATGGAAAGCAGGGGACATGTTCACATAGGTGAGGAATGGGGGCTGGAGAGAGGGAGGGAGGATTCAAAAGGAAATCACCAGAACATTAAAAAAATACCCTCAGACCCATTGGCTTGTCTTTTACATATTCACATCTGAAATAAGATGACTTGAGAGTCTATGCTAGTCAGGACATGGAAGGTTTGGCCTGCTAGTAGCAGCTTAGGTTTCCACTGCCAAAGCAGGTTACTTATGGGGTATGTGACAGCAGTGTAGCTGCACCAACAAGAACAAGCTTCAAACATAGTCAGTGCCTATGTTGTGACAGAGCTAATAGTTCAGTCCCCTAGTTTTGACCTTCCACTGCATCTGCGGGCAAAACTCAATCGCTTCAGTTGTAGAGTGATCAGATGTACTACAAATGACTTAAAGAGAGGCCTTCGTAACTCCTTAGCCAGTTACAAGATGTGGATCATATACTTGTAGGCTGCATCCATGGCAAGAGCTGCTTTGGTTCTCACATGGACTTGCACAATACCCTTCCCTCAGGTACTGAATGGTTACGACATTTAATCTAACACACTAGACTTGAATATCTATGTAAAAGCTGTTGCAACAAATAAAATCTGTAATAAAAGTATGTTCTTGCACAACAGGACAATTCTAGTTCTAGATAGGTCGCTGATTGGTAATAGACATCTTTAACCTTAAATCATCACATGAGGTGGAACTGAGGTAAATCGACTAACTCCATTTCCAAATTGAAGATCAGTTTACTTTTCTGCTAAGAAGACTTTTATCCTTGCCGCTTTTCCTGAATGCTAACTCTCAGCCTGCTTTAAGTCACTAGATTAACACCAGTTAAAAATGATTTCTTGCAAATTGAAGAGGAGGTAAAACAGAAGTTCTCAAAAAGCACCAGGAAACAGTATTAGCAGTAAAGACAGGATATTAATTTTTTTTTTTTGTAAAAGTAGCATGGACACCTTTTAGCACAAGCAGAAAAAAATAATGCTTAAAAAGCAGAGGACATTAAGGGCTTCCTCCTTTTGCTGCACATGGAAATTTTGCATGCACGCCCATCTGCACACATGCTTTGATCTAAACATTTACCTGCATATTTTACATTTATAAATAGAGGAGAACATGAAAGTGAAACAGACTATAAAGAAAAACTAAACTGATAAGTCTATTTTCATGGTTCAAACCCAAATGCAAAAAACAGACAATTCAAGTTAATGGTGAAAACTTTAAAAATGAAATAAGTTAATAGATTTTTAAAAAGCTAACTTATTAACAACATCAACACTGGTAAGGTAGTATTTCCCCTCAAATATATGATTTTTAACCAGAGTCTCTCTAATTCTGCATTGGAACCATGATAAATGCAAACATGCAGGACGTTCCATCTCCAGTGCTTTACATGTACTTTTGGTATCGGTTCATCATAAAGTAGATTTTGTTCTGTATTGTTTTTTAATAATAATAAAAATAATAATGATCATCATTTTGGACTCAGTATATAGAATCTTTAATCCCCAGGGGGAAACTGAATCTCAGCGAGGTTAAGGCCAAAATTTTCAAAATCATACTCAGGCCTCATCTACACTTGAAATGCTACTGCACTTCAGCATAGACACTGTCTACACAGACAGGAGGGGTTCTCTCACTGACAAAGGTAATCACCTCCCCAAGAGGTGGTAACTAAGTTGATGGAAGAATACACCTGTCGACTTAGCGCTTTTTACACAGGGGGTCAGGTCAGTTTAATTGCTGTTGCTTGAGGGGTGGATTTTTCACATCCCTGAGTGATGTAGTTAAGCTGACTTAATTTTCTAGTGTAGACCAGGCCCCTACAGTTAGACACCTAATACTGGGGTGGGGGGATTTTACGCCAATGCACAAGTGTAGGATTAATGTCTGCTGCAGATTCCCCCCTCCCAAGAATTAACGGATTCTGACGGGGAGGCGAAGAGAAGCCGCAAGAGGGATCATGCTGCAATTATACCTTACACTCACTAGGAACTGATGTGGTGCCAGAAAAGAGGGCAGCTGGTTCACGGGCTGGAGCAGCCAGCCACGGAGAGGAAGAGTGCAGAGGCTGCCTTCCTCACAGTGCTCTGCCTGCAGGGCCAGGTGAGGAGGCATGGCATATATGGGGGAGAGAGAGCAGGGCACATGAGGCTGCTTGGGTGGGTCACACAGACCGGGGGGGGACAGACTGGGACAGGAGCCAATGGGGTGAGAACACTGAGCCAAGGGCTGAATGGGAATGGGGGGTGCAGGGCCACAGGAGGTCCGGGGTGTGCAGGGACACGCATAGACAGGTCAGACTGAATGAATGAGAGAGGCTAGGGGTCAGCCAGGATCTGCATGGGAGAGGCTCCCCAACTTTCTAACAATCCAAACTTAGATCGATTCTCTCCCCCTCCCCCGTGTAGATATTTGATTATCATTTATTCAGTATTTAAAAGTACATTCACCTATACACACACAGCCCCCACACTCCCCACAAAATAATTAAAAAAAAAAAACCCTTGCCTTGTCCATTTTTTAAAATATTAACAAGTTATAGACATGCCTGGTCTGTTAAATATATGTAATCAGAAACTTCATTCAACAAAAAGTACTAGACACGACATGTTATAAGCATAATGATGCACTCTTTGTAATATATTTAACACCCTGTTAAATAGACAGATCTGATAACTGTATTACTATAGAATGTCTCTAAATAGGACTCACTGTTGTAATGATTATTGTATTGTATTTAATATTTACATGGCAAGGATGTGTAAACATATAATAATTCCTAAATAAATCAATAGATAAAATTTAAATACATGGTTAACTGGGGTGCTTTCCTGAATCAGGGACATAAACTAAGTGCTGTACACTCGCTATCATAGCCAGAGTAACTAGTGAGTGACCTTCTTTCCTTAGAACCACTGTACGTATTTGCTGAGGAACAAAGAGAGAGGTCCAAACTCTCCTACTGGAAAACAATCAACCCTTTAAAAAAAATTACAGTTTATTGTAAGTGAGAACGTAATGCATACACAGAGCTTACCAGTATGGATGCGCATATGCTGTATCAATGAGGCCTTTAGCCTAGTTTTGTACTTGCACTGCTGGCAATGAAAGGGTTTGATGCCAGCATGTATTCCCATGTGTCTCTGTAGAGCCAGTTTTGAAGAACACTTCCTGCCAGAGAGGAAACAAGCCTTGTCACAACTGAAAAAAAGATAATCTTTTTTTCCTGGATAAACGTTCCAGAAGGATGACATTTCTCAATTATAGCATCCAATTGTGTTATTGCAGCCCTTTAATGACTGTTATGGCTGGTATTTATAGCTGTTAGTTTAATGAGTATACAGTAATATAATCGGGGAAGGAGAATGAAGAACAAAGATTTCTTTCAGTCCTCACAGTAGTTAAACATATTTAATTTAATATAGTATTACCTTTAAAATATTAATGCATAGAATGGCCCAAATATGCACAATCTATGCACAGGTAATTTACTGGCAGCCTATCCACACAATGTGACATTCAGTTGACAGCGTAGGGCAGCAAAATGTAGAGATCCAATCTGATCTTCTAAAAACCATTGGTGTATCAATGGTAGGTTCTACCTTCCCAGCTACCTACTTACTTTTTCACTCTTGTACATTGCAATTATTTACATTGAAGAGTACACCTCTGAATGATATATGGGTTTATACCTCTTAAAAAGAAGAAATGAGAGGTTTTTTGTTTTTTTTACTATTAACCATAGATGTAAATGTTTGAACAGTAATATAGATGTCATAAATTCTATTGCTGTTCATGTGAATTCAGGGTCTGACATTTCTTCTAGAGCCATCAATCCTTCGTGCCCACAAACTGCCTATCTATATGTTTTCAGCACCTAAAACTCCCCTACTCCCAGCAACATTAGTGAGAACTGTGGGTAAGCAAGAAGTGCAGGATCAAGCCTACAATGCAGTCAACTTATTTGTAATTAGTAATATACACCTCCATTGTAAGTTTTATTAGAAAAAATATAATTAAAAAAAGATTTGGGTCAAATCCTGGTCCCACAGAAGTCAATGGGAGTCTTCCCAATTGATTTCAGAGTGTTCAAAATTTGGCTCTCCACATTTTCCAGTTTCTTGATCAACACTATTATAGAAAAATCACTCTCATTCTGATACATTCTTGTACATTAACTGTTAAGGTAAATGCTAACCCCTCAAATCACACATCACTAGCACGCATTGCCTATTTTGCTTACACCCAATATATTGAAAATAAAGCTGTAACATACATATTTCATAATGCAGATTTACTATTTTAAAAGTCTGATATTGTAGTACTATCACTCTTTCACTGATTTCTGAAATGTACTACATACAACAGTTTACCTTATCTCTGAGATGTCAATCATGCAAAAAAACCAAACAGAAGATTAATCAAAATATTCCAGTTTAGTTGACTCTTAATTTATAATTAACTTTTCAAAGGATGTTTGGCTGCATCAAAATTCAAAACAAAAAGATGGAAAAATGAACTGAACTCTCAGACGTGTGTAATTTAACACTTCCTTGCACTGCAGAAAAAAAGCTTGCATCATTCCCATGGGGAAGAGAAAGTGTTTAAAAAAGCAAATTGTTAAAAACCTTGCTGTTCACAGAAGATATGCAATCTTGAATAAAAGAATGATTTCAGTAAAATCAAAAGCTTGAGAAGAAATAACTGGATTTAAACAGTAGATTTCAACGTCAGCCATCTCTGAAAAGCAAGCTTTGCCATTCTAAATAATATTCATTACACCAATTTTTTTCCTTCCCCTAAATATTGGTGACCTTTCAACTGTAAAGCCTTACTGCAAATAGTAGATTTTCACAGATCTAGAATTTGAAGGACTTTTTTCTTTTTTTTTTTCTTTTCTTTTTTTTTTTTTAAAGAGCTACAAAATAAATACACAGCTCAAAAACACAGATGCTGTCTAATTTCCATAATGTCTTTTGGAATCCAACAGCCATGCACATACAGTAATTCAAAGTTATAAGTACTCTCATTCACTGAATAGGAAAAAATTCTGTGTCACTGCTTCTGCTCACTGCAATCACAATCAAAGCACTATCTTTATGTATTTAAGAGATACCTATTTCACAATCATTTAGTGGAGCAACCCAGTTCCATCATTCCATCATGTGACTTGAAGAGAAGTAAAACTATCAGCCATGCAGATTCTTTTGGTTTGAACTGTAGTTAAAACAAATAGTTGATATGCACGGTTCTAACAGTTGTAAATGGTTTAAGCAGAGGTTCTCAAACTGGGGGTTGGGACTAGGGCTGGCTCTGGCTTTTTTGCCCCCCACAAGCAAAAAAAAAAAAAAAAAATCTGTAGGGCAGCTAGAGCGGCAAAGCAAAAAAAAAACAACCAACCAAACAAAAAAAACCCTGTAGGGCAGTCGGAGCCAGGGTGCAAACTTTCAGCTAGCAGGACTCCCCGGGCAGTGGAATGCGCGCCCCAGCTAGCAAGAGGGAGGAGGAGGGAGCGGGGGGAGAGAGAGAAGAGGGGCAGCCAGGGCTTCCTTTAGCCAGGGCGCTCACCACTCGGCCCCTCCCGCCGTGCCGCTCCAGTCAGCAGGGAGAGAAGGACGTGGGCTGTCGGGCTTGCTGCAGACCTAGCACCGGCTGGGGCAGATGGAGCGCGCAGCTAGCTCCCAGTAGGGCGCTCTCCTCCTCCGTGCTGCCGTCCCCTACAGGGCGGCCAGAGTGGTGAAGAAGGACAAAAGAAAAAAAAGGTCAGCCATGCCACCCTAGGATTGGGTGGAATGCCACCCCTTAGAATCTGCCGCCCCAAGCACAAGTTTGCTTGGCTGGTGCCTGGAGCTGGCCCTGGTCAGGACCCCTCAGGGGGTCGCGAGCTGTCAGCCTCCACCTCAAACCCTGCTCTGCCTCCAGCATTTATAACAGTGTTAAATATATAAAAAAGTATTTTTAATTAATGGGGGGGGTCGCACTCAGAGGCTTGCTATGTGAAAGGGGTCACCAGTACAAAAGTTTGAGAACCACTGGTTTAAGGGGACACATGAAGACTCCAATAACTTTGTGGTCTCATCTCAGTGTTTGTGGTGTTGAATGACCCAAAGATCCATAGATATTGATCTGTGTCTCTTTTTTTAAAAAAAATATGATGCTAGAGGAGATGATTTATGAGTGTAAGTATAAGGAGAGAAAAATACTGAGATTACATATAATTACAGCAGGGACAACTCATTTTCACCCTTAAGAGGAAAATAAGCACTACACCATAGAGGTATTTCAGACACTTTTTTTTTTGTTTTAAAGAAGTCCTGTGCATTTAAAATAAGATTCCCATGTTTCTTTTCATAGCAGTATGGGTTGCCTTGCTCAAAAATCTCAGGATCCATAACATTTCTGCAAGATCACCATAAGACCCACGTTTTAAAAGGGGCAGTGTAAGATGAAACATAATACACACGTCATACCTAACAAAAGAGCTAGGTATTGAACATTCCACCCTAGTGAGCTGGTGCCTCCATTCAATACCCTGTTGGCAGGTAACCCTGGAGCCCTCTCCTTTACATTAGAGTTAGTAGCTAAAGCTCATCAGCGGAAATTAAGTATAGCACCTCTCTCAGCTCTGCAATGGCTACCTGCTAAGTGACCTCATCTGCAACTTAAAGACTGCCACCTCCCAGCTGGTCTCCAACCAACCAGCTCCTGAGGGCTCGCTGTGGAGTCTAGGATCACAGAGAAAAATAAGCAGGGAACCTGGAGGAAGGAAAACCATACTAGGAAGTAATTTTTTTTTTTTTAAGACCGCGTTTTCCAAATAAACAAGGATTGCATTCTAGTGAATTAAGTTATTTTCTTCTGCTTTTTTATTCTTACCCCTCTAAGAACAAAACAGCTTAAAATTCACCAGAATTTCATGGACTGTGTGTACAATATTTACATAAGTTAGCAAGTAGGCAATGCCCTTATTTATGCTAAGAACACCACTTGTTCAGTTTTAATAATCAAAGCAATTTAAAGTCTAATTTACTTTTCATCATTTATGATGCTTACCTGTTGAATTTCTCTCAGATTGATCAATGGAATGGATTAGATAGATTAATTTGTGTTGCTGGTTAGTTTCTCGTCAGGTTCACTTTTATGATATATATTTGCATGATACTGTAAATAACTGGGTGGCTAACATTATAGAAGACTATTAGTTTAAAAATGTTTCCACTAGAATTTAAAAAAAACAACCATTTTATTTAATCTTACACTTTATAATGACTTTTTTTGGTGTAAAAAAAAATTATTATATTTTGGTCAAAGCTGACCTGACATTTGGCCTGATCTTGTTTCCATTAGTTTCAACAAGAGCAGGATTGGTTCCAGGGCATCTTTAAATGCAATCCTGTGACTTGAAATCCAGCTTTTTTACCATATGGGTTTTACAGAAGTTCCAAGTATGCATATTTCTCCTTAAAAATAACTTTTTAAAAATAAAAATATAAATGAATATCAAAATTACTGGTGGTGATGTGCTAAAAATTCACAAGCTGTTCTGCAAAAGTAGGTTTATGGAGTTAAGTGTAAATATGTTCCTTTTAGCAGAATCATAGCACGTCTCTTCCTTTAAGATAATCAGGAAAAATCAATTTAAAATAAAACCAATGAAATATTTAAAATTCAACTAACATTATTTCAGTCACAGAAAGAGAAATTATCTGTTAGTACTCAGCTAATGCCAGATGTTTCACTGAAATCTAGCACCTGGCTTTTTTTTCAAATTCTACATGACATGCATAGGAAAGTAATCTCTCCAGGGCACTTAAGAAACTTATCATATTAGATATCAATTAGCAACTGCCAATGTGATCACTGAACAATATTTATACTCCAAATTAATGTTTGGTAAATTTCTACAAGCTGTTTAAAGGACTTGCCCACATGGAGACTTACTGCATGGCAAGCCAGGGTTTGAATGAACACGACATTAGTGGATCACACACTAAGTTGCCCTGGTTTTGAATCAGACATACTGTACTAAGGGAAGGGAAAAAAAAAAAAAATCACTTATGAGCCCACTGAAATACAAAAGCATAAATGAAAAAAGCACAGAGGTACATCCTTAACTCTGGATTTCCATATGTTTAAATGGGACCTTTGTGATTGTTATGTGTTTTCTGTATTAAAATGTAATAACGAGTAAAGCATTAAATAAAAACAGTATTTGTAAGGAGAGAAAAAAATAATACTAGCCCTCTGCTGCCCCCTTCTGGAATATACAAAGGTTCTCATAGAAATACACACAGGGGTTCTCAAACTGGGGGTTGGGACCCCTGAGGGGGTCGCAAGGTTATTACATGGGGTGAGGGGTCATGAACTTTCAGCCTCCACGCCAAACCCCGCTTTGTTTCTAGCATTTATAATGGTGTTAAATATATTTAAAAGTGTTTTAATTTACAAGGGGGGGGGGGCACTCAGAGCCTTGATATGTGAAAGGGATCACTAGCACAAAAAGTTTGGGAACCATTGAAATAGAGCATTCAGGAATTCAGTAACAAAAAAAACATTTCTTAGCTTACAGCCCCAAGCCTCTTTAACCAACACCAGATCTCAAAAACTCTCTCTAGCTTTTTCCAGGGTCATATACCATACTCACAGACTGTTGCTTGGCTGGCTTGCCTTTTGCCTCTGTCTCTCGGTTTCTGTTCTCCTTTCTCACGCCATCCACCCACAACCCAAAAAAATAGTCAGCAAAAGCCCCTCTGCCCACCCAGCCTAACATCTGTGGGCACGTTCACATAACCTTTTTGTTTGAGGGGTGGGGAGGGAGTATTTATGTAATGCTAATTGAAGGGTGAGTTCATATTCATCAACCTCACAGTAAGTCTCACTCACATTCAGTTAATATTTTTAAAAGGTGTCAACTAGAAAATCTACTATATATAACAACAGTATTGATAAAATGTAAAAGCAAAACTCCATACGAAAACCTGTCACACATATGTGGTTACAGTCCCCTCCCAGCTTGTTCTAGTCATGTCAGTAGCCCAATTACAGACCTATTTGTATACACAACTATGCCAAGAGAGTGCCTATTTTTACAGATTAAATGTGGGCCCTGCACTCTGAAAATATTGCCCTTGGCGACTAAAAGTACTTGAATAATCCTAAAATGGAAGTCTATAGGACTACTTGCAAGCACAAACAAACAGAGTTTGAACCTAATCATAGCATATGCCTTACCTGTTGCAGTTGCTGCAAATTCATCTGAGTTTTTTCTTGTTCTAATTGTTATTTTTGTATCCAAGCACACAAGAGTATTCTCAGTTCTCTTTCTTTTCTTCATCTCTTTCACTTTCCGTCTTTGATGGACATGTTTGTGATGCTTGCTCATTTGACGTCTATATTTAAATACTTGGCCGCATAATGAACATAGGAGGGGTCTGGGAGTTTTGTGTTTTGCCATATGCTCTTTCAGCTCAGCTCTGGGTGGACAGTAAAGAAATACAAATAAGCAAATTAAAGCCAGAATTAGACGTAAGAATTCCCTTCCCCCACCAAAAAAAGTGTAAGTCAATCAAAATAAACCGTATTATCTTCAGTGGTGTAAAACATCTTATTAGTTTGGGATAAAACATTCTCAAAGGTAGATGAAGATGTAATTGTATTTTAGAAATACAGTTAGTTTCATGAGTGAATAAGTGACTTGTTAACATATCACAATTCCATGCTATATACATGAAGTTAAATAAATATATAAAACTTTATTAAAAAAAGACTCCCACAAGCAACTAGATAAGATGTTCAAACATTTAGTACTTAGACACAAGTTATATTTAACTTGTTTCCTTGAAATTATATTAATCTAGTAACTACTTATTTTTTAAATATTGCAAAAAAATATGGATAAGCAAATGTCTTACAGTACGGTATTTATATATAATTTTTATTCACACTCTACAAGGTGAGGTTAGCATTCTTGTAAGCAGTACTTTCATAATATACTAGTATAGTGCCATTATTAAGGTGAAGACCTAAGGAGGATAAACTAGGTCCAACAACCGTTACTATCTGGGAACAGTTAGTGCTGCAGAAGACGATTAGGAACCCACAATGAGTACTTGTGGAGTATTAGGGCTAGTCCACACTGGCAATGCTAAAGCACTGCCGCAACAGCGCTTTAACATGGTTTGTGTGGTTGCAGTGCAGAGCTCTTAAAAAAACAAAACAAACCACCTCCAAGAGGGGCGTAGCTACCAGCACTGGTACACTGTCTACACTGGCGCTTTACAGCACTGAAACTTGCTGCTCTCAGATGGGTGTTTTTTCACACCCCTAAGCGAGAAAGTTGCAGCGCTGTAAATTGCCAGTGTAGACAAGCCCTTACAAATAGAATAGCATGTTTTAGGAACCAGGACACTGCTATCTGATTCTGCTTTTCTGGACTTATTTTTTATAAATTATTTAAAAGTCAACTTTTGTTTTTAAATCTAAACCAGTTTTCTTTTTCTGTTATGCAATTACCAATAATACACAGTTGGATGACTACTTCTGACTTGCCATTATTGAGCTAGGGGACTTCAATACCTCTCATGTGGTGATCTCTTCTTTAAAAACATTTGTGGATTTTTGTTTTTAAAATACTGTGATAATCAGTCAGAAAAACATTACCACTTTAAATTGGGGGAGGCTACAAAAAGATACGAAGTATACCCCTTCTTTCAGAGACAGTGTCTTCTTGAATTCAACTATTTGAAACAGCAGGAGAAAGAGTCAACAGTGGAGGGGAAACTCTTTAGGATGAGAGTCTTTTATGTACATTTTGAAACGGCAGCTGCAATTTTGGAACCCAATTGATTCATGATAATTCATGACTTATTTTTTAAATAAATATTTTTATGGAAATGCGTTCAGTTTTCCTTCAGTATACAGCATTAGATACATCTTCAGTTTAACCATTAATGATAAAATCATATATACAGATAAGCATGACAGGTAACATTTATTATTGGTGTAATTCTACTGAGGTTTCTTCAGTTACAATAGGAATTAATTTAGCCCTACCATTTTATCCATAAACTTTTATTATTTTATCATGTTGTTCAAATATGGATACTTCTTGTGTATTACTGCCAAAAACCACTAAACTGTCACTATGGCATTTGAAATCTGAATCATTATGTAAAGCCTGTGGAAATAACTCTCTCATGCAAAACTGGCATCAAGATCAAACCAGGTGATAGGCACGTTTTTGCATTAATACAATATATTGTAAATAAGCATAGGTACAATAGTATGTGAAGGTTGGAAGGAGTAAAATAATCTTAGAGAGTCAAAGTGGGTGAAGTAATATCTTTTATTGGACTACTTTTTGTTGGTGAGAGAGACAAGCTTTCAAGCTACACAAAACTCTTCTTCGGGTCTGGGAAAGGTATTTAAGCTGCATCTTCACTGCAAAGCAAAAGGGTTCGGCCTCTAGGTGCTGGCTTGACTCAAGCTGAGCCCCTCCAGCCCTGGGTTAGCACACTTTCAGTGTAGATGCAAGAGGGTTAGGCTTGAGCCCAGACTCAAGCATGGGCTTATGTTGCAGTGCAGACATAACCTCAGATTGTCACAGCTAAATACAATGTGGAACAGATTGCTTAGCATGTTTTTTGTCATATAACTGAAAAGATGTTAATGGGCCACTTCACCTTGAATGGTTCCTCAGAAAGGTTGTTAACAACTTATGCTAAACAATCTGTTCCACCTTGTATTTAATTGTGACACTATCTTTCCCAGACCTGAAGAGCAGCTCAGTGAAGCTCAAAAGCTTCTCTCTTTCACCAACAGAAGTTGGTCCAATAAACGATATTACCTCACCCACCTTGTCTCTAATATCCCAGGACCAACACAGATAAGCTTATTTTGTTTGCAGTGTAGTCATATCATATGCTTAAAAAGATCTAGCAATGGCCCTTTGGGAGGGAAGGGGAAGCCAATGTTTGCATGTCAGAGTAAAAACAGAAGCAAACAAATCTGAGTAAGAATACTTTCATTTGTGGCAAGTAAAGTATAACTTCATAGAGAACTATTTCATTTGACACCTGGTATCATAACTGTATTTTCGTTGTTCATAGCGTATTCATTGAGAGTTTGTTTGTGGTTTATCACACTTGAATGAGCTGATTATTTTAGCAACAACAAAAATCTTGAAAGTGTAGGAAGTGAAGAAAAACAAAATAAGATATTAGCTGTTACATTAATATTAATGATTAATATAACTAACCCAAGACAAAACAACAGTGTTAGGAGGTGACCTGTGAAATTCCATCAACTTTAGCAATATGTGCTAAATACCCCCCAACAGCCTGGTGAAGAAGAGAGGCATTCAGCACATTGTTACCTAGGAGACAAAAACTGTATCTTTCTCCTCCACCTTCAGCCAATGCCATCCAGCCTCACCTGGATTGCCAGTTCTCTAGTGTGATGCCCCAGCAGGCATTGTACATTCAGTATCACAAAGGCTGGATTACTCAGCCTACTACTGTAGTAGACGGGGCAGAAAAATGCCAATTTTTAATTGGATTACACAGTTTTGCAAAGATTTTAAAATATTTTATCCCATTGGGGATAAAATATTAAAAAACTATTCAAGATAACGTTAAAAATAAAAGGCACTTATCTGACCCTCCACCCACAATATATGCCAGCTCCATGCTCCAGCAGGGTGCGGTGGTCAATATGACATCACCAACAAGGTGTCATGATGGAGCTGAAGCTGGCGACCCAAGAGGGTCTGAATGTCCCAGCACCTAAGGAAGAAATATGTGAGCTTTTAATTAACAACGTGCTGAATGCCTCTCATAACCTGGTTGCTAATGGCATTCAGCACATATTGCTAAAGTTGATGGATTTTTGTCAGATTCCTTTAAAAGTTACTAATCTTGCCATTTCCCTCAATTAATATTAATATATCACACACAAATGTTACATTCAAAGATTATTAAGGTTGCAAAGTTAAGTGCTCGAAAGAGAAAGAAGTTAGAAAAATGCCAGAATCCCTGCCAAGCTAGTCTCATCCCTCCAGAATCCCCATCCCAGACTCCCCTCATCCAACCCACTCCCATCCTCAGGTGCCTTGTCCAGCAAGCCACAGCTTCCTCCACAGCCCCATATCTGATTTGTCTCTCCCCTCAACCCGGCCACTGGTTGCGTCCTCTGCCCAAGTGTCCCATCGCCGTGGGCTCCCAGTTTCAATCTCTGTCCCCCCACTCAGTTCTTGTCCAAGTCTTTCTACTCAGCCAGTCCCAGTTCTCCCGACAAGTTTTCCCCTTGTCAGATATGTTACCCCAGTTCTCTCCCCTCCATCCCCTGGCCCTTCTGGTTCCCAGTCCCAGTCTGTTCGCCCACCCAATATCAGTCTTTTTGTTCACTCCAAGTCTCAATCCCAGTTTTCACCCCTTTCCCCAAGCTTCTTGTCCCAGTCTACTCCCCCCTGCCCAACCAGACCACTCTTGATTGCTCTGCATTTGTATCAGATAACTTCTTTCTCCTCACTGGGGCTCAGCAGGAGGTCACAGGAGAGAGAAGTTGCCTGCTATCAGTTCAAGTGCCCAGAACTGGACCCAGCACAGTCTGCAGCAGCCCATGACTGCAATTGCGAGGAAAGTCCTGCTGAGCATTGGGCTCGAGCGCAGGGCTTTGGAGCTGTGCTCCGGCTCCGCTCCAATTCCAGGCAAAAACCTGCAGCTCCACTGCTCCGGAGCTGCTCCGCGCTCCAGCTCTGGGCGCCACTCCAAAGCCCCGCTGGAGCGTGCCCAGTGCAGATGAAATCTTTGAGGAATTTAACTGCTAAAATCTAAGAAGTCTCTATTGAACTTATGTGAACTGTGATTTTTTTTTACTCAAATTTTCAAAGGGATAACAAAAAGCATGTGATACAATCAAATTTTAAGACCATAATATATTTGTGGGGCTTTAGGGGGCCTTCCATCTATTAGATAAGAAGAAAATCCTGTCTCTTGCTGATGATGGAAAGCAAGCCTACTGCAGCTACCTGTTGGTAGTAGAAAGCAGCTTGACTCCTCAAGACAAGCTGTCTGGCTGTAAATGTGTCACTACCAGGTAGGGCTAGATGACTTTTTATTATTATTAATTATTATTCAAAATGCTTTTTAGACAGAAAACTGGGTTCTGACTAAATTAAATTTTCCATGAAAAGTATTTGCTTTCCACGGAAAATTTTGACTTTGTCAAAACAAAACAAAACCAACACCCAGAAAAATCACAAACTTTTAGCTGAAAACTTAAAATTTTGATTTGGAAATGCTGCCAGTTTCTCATGGGAGTTATAGTTTGGGTGTCATGTCACCATTCTCCTCTCCTGGCCACCAACATCCCACTACCATGTGGTGCCTCTTCTTTTCTGCCCTGCCTATTGGTATCTGGAAGGGGAGGAGGGCTAAGGGAGGAGTACTGAAGGTACCTGTTCTGGTCCCACGCCCTCCACCCCCCATCACTAATGTCCAGAGTGGCCATAGGGGACCTCTAGTGCATGACCCCTCTTTCCCATAACAGCATAAGATCCTTTCTATTCAGAATCCAAGTTACCTTTTCCCCAACCTCATATCACTGTCATAAGGAGCCACTATAGAGCTCTCTCTCCCTCAGATACCAGCAGCAGGATGTGGTGGTTTCCTGAACACAGCAAATCCCACCATGTTATTTTTGAAACCCTGTTTTTTCCATTAAACACTCCCACTCCCTCACCCTTTTATATTAAATACTCACAAGTAGGGCTCTATCATTCACTCACCATCACTATTTACAGTAACAGGATACAGCATTAAAAACCCAACAAATGATTGATTTTAATAAAAACTTTTATGAAAAACTTAGCTGTGTTTTAATAACCAAGAAACTAGAAAAAGAGACAAACAACTAGTAAAGCATACAAATTAAAGAGCTACCCATATTTGGAAGAACCATCTTTCACATTTTGTGCTTTGATGTGGTTTGGAACTGTAGTTGTGGGTATGAAGATGCTTGCAGACCTTGCTCCACTCTCTCTCTCTCTCTCTCTCTCTGTGTTAAAAAGCCGTAGATCATTGAAATGTATCCGTGTCACAGGAAACTGAAATAGAAGTAAATACAGAAAATATTACTAATTCTTTTAAAACTATACATTTGACCATGTTCAACAATCTTTCTTGTTTTCAGCTATACAGCTGTTTGAGAAGGCCAAATTCATCGCTGGTGTAATTTCAATAACTTCAGTGATATTACACTGGGTGAATATGGTTCAGCAGTATGCATGTGTAGTAATTCAGGAAGAACACTAGCTGTATGAATAGAATAGACGGTGACTATGAATTATGTAGCTATAATTCCATCATGGGGTTCTGCTGGTAACAACTAGCCATAATGGCAAAGTTGAGTGGCTTATGTATTACTCAGAACTTCAAGATGGAACTGAAACATCCAAAACACAAAATTCTGCCTGCTTTTTAATTTTATATAATATAATGAGCTAGGGACCCAAAAGCCCCAAACATGCCAAGTAATAGGGGATAAAGAATTAGTTCTCAAAAAGATTGCAAAGCCATCATCTGAAATGAATCATCAACTCCTCCATGGGTGCATCTTTTTATTTTTACATGAATTATCGTGCACATGAAGTGCTGAACAAACGAACACAACAAAACAACACAAGAGGTTTACAAGAGCACCAGTTCTGATCTGAAGGGATCATCTTTAGGGGTGAAAGAAAATAATTCCATTTCCATTCGTGCTCTGCTCTTGGCTCTTCTCCAAGACTGCTATGAAAAATGCCAATGTGGGGTGTTTTTTTGTGATGTGAACACCTGTTCAGTAGGAAACACGACTGAGAGCATAAAGAATTATTATACATAGTTGCTGAACAGACAGTACATGGTGGTAACTTTTGGTCTAACTGATCAAGGCCAGATTCAGAATATTGACCCATAGGTGGAAAGCTAGTGCCATTATCTGTTCTTTGGGCCTTTCTGTCCTCCATCACAGGTCTATACTGAGAATCAGAATAATGCCAGTTTAAAACTACCTTTTTTTCCTTTCTTATTTTGGGGGAGGGGGACAGAAAAGGGTGCTAAATGAAGTACAAACACTAATCAATGTAAAATGTATACCAAAAGAAGCCAAAAGTGCGACAAGTCTATAGTTTTGATGTAGGATAAAGGGATGGGATGAAGCTAATGTAAATTTTAACATAACTGATAAAAATAGCACAGGAAAGAGAGAAAACATTTATTCTTGTACAAATATTTCCCTGTCACCATTGTAATTGTCCTTGAGGTTAAAAGTCAGAACAAGTATGCAGCACAGAGTTATTAGGTTTTCACTTTCCTGGGCAACTCAAGTAATCAATTTAAGACCAAAGCAAGTTCAGGGCTTACTAATAATAAACTTCACAGCAATTAAAACTTACTACAATTTCCAAAACCATTGCTACAGAGAAAAAGCAGGTCTCTATTATCTCAGTTATACAAACTGATTAGAACTGTAGACTTGGCATCTCTGCCAAGATGAAATATTAGCGTGAGCCCCATTATCTGCTATGGGCTATTATGACTAAGATAATAATCTGGGAAAAAAAATAAAAAAAAACTCTCGCTAATCTTATAGGTTTCAGAGTAGCAGCCATGTTAGTCTGTATCCGCAAAAAGAACAGGAGTACTTGTGGCACCGTAGAGACTAACAAATTTATTTCAGCATGAGCTTTCGTGGGCTGTAAGAAGTGAGCTGTAGCTCACGAAAGCTTATGCTGAAATAAATTTGTTAGTCTCCAAGGCGCCACAAGTACTGCTATTCTTACAGCCTCTCTCTACTTCAGAGTCTTCAGAATTCAACAAAATACAATATCCTTTTAGAAGAGCTCAGTTTTGTGATCACTTTGCATTTTTGTGAGAAATGCAAAAAAAGGGAATACCTGAAATATTTATGAAACATGTTATAATGCTACATTATCACCCGTTACGTGGTGCTGACACTGGTGACCTCTTTTAACAGGTAGGTTCACTTCAAAAAAATATTTACATTGTATTTTAATTTAATATTAAGGGACACATTCTGCCCTTAAAAAACACAGACATACTTCTCATCAGAGTCAATGGATGTTACACAACTGTATCTTAAAGCAGAATTCAGAAGTGTGGGGAGGGAAAAAATCCTCACACCCCTGAATAACGAAAGTTTTGCCGAGGAAAAGCACCGGTGTGCTTTGTCAGCAGGAGAGCTCCCCTGCTGACAAAGCTACTGCTGCTGGTTGGGGATGGAAGTTTTTTTGTTGGCGGGAGAGCCGCCAACAAACAGTGGCTACAATGTGCACCTTTTAGCGGCATAGCTGTGTCACTAAAAGTTGCACAGTGTAGACATAAACAAACCACCTCTAGTCACTTAAGCTAAAACGAAAAACAAACAAACAAAAACACTAATTGGATAGAGAGTCTCCATTAAAAACACAAAATTAGACTTTTAAATGAATGGTTCATTACACTGAATGGAGCAAGTTGTATGTTTATATATGCACTTATAATCACTCTTATAACTGTAGAATCGGAATCCTTCAAACTATTTTAAAAAACAGAAATAACTATAACCATCTTCCTTTCTCTCCCCACCTTCCTTTCCACCCTGTAAGAGAAAGTTTGATTAGTTTATATACTTCTTGCTTGTCTATGAATAAGTGGAGGTGTTGTGTATTTGTATGAAGAAACTACTAAGAGAAAGTTGAGTAGTGAGTTTTGAAATCGATTCTGAAAGTAACAAGATTCAGCAGTCATTTTTACTTCTTGCAGGAATTCTGTAGATGAGGTCCAGCTCCAAGTCCATGCAATCTCAAACAAGACCAAAACAGACAAAACTAGCGCCTTAATCTCACATGGATCAACACATAATCTGAGGGCAATAAATCCTTTTCTATACAAGATCTCATTCCAAGCAAGTTCTCCAACCTAGTCATTATCACAGGAACTTGTTTTACATGAGCCATCATACTCACCTCATTCTTCAATGGATATTCTAATTCGTTACATTTAAAGGCTATTACAATGACTACCGACAACAGCTACAGACACCATAGCACCTTCTTCGAATACCACCCACACAGATAGCTTCAGTTTGCACTTTCAGACAGACTGCAACAAAAAAGTGGGAAGGAAGAAACTTAAGTGGCAGAAAGCAGACTGACATAGGCACTAAGAATTTTTGCATTATATGCCACGATTTGATATAATAATATTTGAAGTCAGAGAAGGCAATGTTGTCTATTGGACTGAGAACCATACTGGAAGCTAGGAATTCTGTCATTCTAAGCAAGTCACTTGGTCTTTGTCAGTTTCCCTATTCATAAAATATAAGTAATAGCTACATCACAGCCAAGTAAGTATTTGTTAATTTTACAGTGGCAATGTAGTGGTTTAAAGATAAAAATAGCAGAGTGTTATTAAACTAAAGACAGAGTAAATTCATGTAAAATTATTTTTCTCATTGCATGTGACGTGACTTTCAAGTCCTAATACAAGAAGTTAAACGCCAACTTTTTTTTTTAAACAAATATTTAGAATCCACAAATTACAGTTGAAAATGAGTGGCAATTCTGTAGAGCGCGATAACATTTTCATAAAAAGGTACATTTGCAAACGCTTATTAAACACATAGATTTGTATTGCTCCTGCCTGTAACAAATTTCCCAGTAACACTAAGATTATTTGTTATAGCTCATCACAGATGGTATCATACTACATGCTGAAACTCGAGAAGTACATCTTTGTAACTCCCAATATACATTATGCTTACAGACAGGTTTACAATGAGGGTGAAAGTATGAGAAAAATAATTGTTTGAGACTTACCAATAAAATCACAGTGCAGACATTTAAACAAGTCACCATAATGACAAGATACATGCAGATTTCTCACTTGCTCTGTTTCATAAAGAGATGAACACTTTGTGCATTGAAAGAGATTACGTTTTCCATGATGGTTGTTCCCGTGCATTTTCCATGCACTTGGTGACATAAAAACTCTCTTGCAAATCGGACACTGGTAGCTCTCTTTTATTGGCTTGTGTGTTTTTAAATGATTTTCCATTAAGTTCCATTCCGTCATGCAGCAATTGCAATAAACACATTTGAAGCCCTCGTCTCCATCATGACATTTAACATGGATTTCATAAGCACTCTTTGACTTCAGTTCTTGGTCACATATGTTGCAGTGCTGTATTCTTTCAGCACTTGGTTTTAAGGTGCAAATACCTTTCAAAGGTTGAGCTAAGCCACTGTTTGCAGGTCTGGCCGTCTTCTGAATTTTACTATTTACTTGTTTGACCTCAGCTTTAGTTGTTTTCACTTCTACCTCTAAGGCTTGAGTTTTAATGCTGGAAATGCGACACAGGCCAAGTGACATGAGATGTTCAGATTGGGCTTCCTCCTCATCTTTGCTTTTTTTAGATTCATTGGGGTCTGTGGAATATGAGAGGGGATTAGGCACCACAGAGCAGGGCTCCTCAAGGTGAAACTGATCTGCTTCTTCTTCAAACAGTGTGTTTACCTTACTAGAATGAGAGACATTAGGATTATCACCTTAACTCCCTAGGCTCACATCACAGCATTCAGGGCTCATGTTATGAAGCATCTGGTACATCGGCAACAGAAATGACATCTTTGCAAGGTTTTCTTCATTTTCTTTGTTTTCTTGGCAGATTTCATCCGCTATGCTGTAGGAGTCATTTTCATCTTGATCTGGGCCCATTTCAAGGCACTCAGAAATGTGGCAAATTCTACCTTGTTTGTGAATGTTAGTCATGTGAGTTCTGATTTTATTCTTGATACTGCTTGTGAACTGACAAAGTTTGCACCTGTACACTTCAACCAAAAACATTTCCACCAGGCTGGCAATTTGGGCTTCAAAGCCCTCTGCCACAGAGACATACAATCAGGATGTTGTAATCTTCTCAGGTAAATGTAGGTTTGTGGAAGGAATGTATTGGTATTTATATTTAAATTCATTCATCTTCAGAAAGTGCAAGTACACAAGTCTATAAGAGAAACATAAATAAAGCAGTTAGTAGCTGTTCTATAATCTGCAAAACTCGTATATCAGCAGTCTTCTCCAGAAGAAGATAATTCATCCTAAATCTTCAGTAATACTAAGCAAGATATACATAAAGTGCCTATTTACATTTTCCCAAGTAGAGATGGATGCATACTATGCTGTGCTATATTAACATTTCAATTATTATTGTTGCCTTTTTTCATAAGTTACAACAAGAGGCCCTAGGGTCAGATTATAATCTAAATTGCATCAGTGTATATAAAATTCAAGGGTGAAATCATAGCCTCTTGGAAGACAACAGAAGTTTTGCCAGTAGAAAATTTAAACCTAAATGCCTCATACAACCCAGCTCTTTCTACTTCATTATTACAGATGAAACATTTATTCTGTAATTTCAAACTTGAGATTTTAGAAAAACTATTTATGTTTAAAAAAACAATCCCAAATCATTTGTTACTTTCTCCTCTACTGGATTTTTGTTGTGTATTCATTTTGGGACTTGCATAACATTTACGAATCCCATGGCAAAGCCTTTTTCATAGAAAAATGCATCATTAAGATAAAAACATCTCAGCATACATTCATCCACAAATCTTATAGAGTTGACATATATATAGAACATCCACTACTGACAAAGGGCTGTACCTTTTTATACAAAGATTTAGTCTGTTAACCTCCCCGATTCTTTTAAAACAAACAATAAAATAATCCAGAATGCATAACAGCAGCTAGAAGCCCTATAGCTGATCAACTGTAGTACATCCCTCTGCGTACTTTCCCCCTCCTCCTACCAGTGCAGTATCACTCCTTTTATCTAGAGCCCTGCAAATCTGCAGATATCCACTTTATATCCAGTGACGTTTGCAGATCACAGATCAGATGACATACAAATTTTGTTTCCACTCCAGGGCTCTACTTATATTTTGTTTTCGGGCGCTGTGAATTCCCCTTACACAGGGAGTGGCGAAGAACCAGCTGACCGTACCTGCTACAGTGATTCAACAGCAAAACCAGGGAGGTAGTAGCAGCAAGGGCTAGGGCCAGAGGAAGACAATCAGTGGCGGGTTCCTCTTGCGCCTGTTTGGCAGCTCGACCCCTCTCCCTGCTCCTCCTTTTTCCTGCGGCTTCCCCCACGCTTTTGCCAAGGGCACACGGTCACCTCAAAGCGCCACCTACAGCTACACCGGCTGCGCCTCATCCTCCCCAGCCACCCTTCTGCAGAAGCCGCGGCTGCTGCTTGGACGGACTCTCTGCTGTAAGCACGTGCCGCTCCCTCACTGCCCGGGTCAGCGGCGCGTGAATGGAAAGGAGGAAAGTTCCATTCCGCTCTGCAGGGGTCAGTGGCTTTGTTCTTGAATTAGTCTCACCCTGTTTCCGGGCCTCCCCGGCTCAGACCCGCCCCTCTCCGCTAGCTTTCCGGCTTCCGGCCCGGAACGAAGAGGGCAGTGTTAGAGCCGCCTCCTCCCTCCATAACGCCAGGCTGCCCCACTCTAAGGGACTGTGCATAAAGTGACACAGTCAAGAGCGCTGCTGAAGGACTCGTTTGAAATCCAAAACTCAACGCTTTAAACACCAGCGACAGCTCGAGGTCCGCGAGCGCCTCCCCATTCCCATCCTTCTGTGAGCTTAGCTCGGTCATTTAAATGCTCTGTGCTTCAGGTTCTTCATCTTTAAATCCAACACGTGGTAATTTATGGCTGCATATGAGCTCTTTGAAGCAGGTATTGGAAAGTGATATTATGGTCTAGTGCTCTGTATAGTGCTTAGCACAATTCTTGGTTAGTCTTTCAGAACATAATCATCCACGTGCAGGTCATTTAGTCCAGTCTCCTGCACTGAGGCAGGACTAAGTAATACGTAGGCCATAATCATACAATCTTAGCACTGGAAGGGACCATAAGAAGCCGTCTAGTCTAGTCCATCCCCCTGCACTCAAGGCAGGACTAAGTATTATCTAGTACCTATAATGAATGCTAGGTAATAATAGCAGCGTACTAAGTATTAGCATTATTAGCACCCAAGATTATCACAACTGAAACCATTTTTAAACTCTAGTTTAATTTTCTGTGCTTATGCTGTCAACTATCAGAGGGGTAGCTGTGTTAGTCTGGATCTGTAAAAGCAGCAAAGAATCCTGTGGCACCTTATAGACTAACAGACGTTTTGGAGCATGAGCTTTCATGGGTGAATACCTACTTCATCAGATGCATCAGATGTATTCACCCACGAAAGCTCATGCTCCAAAACGTCTGTTAGTCTATAAGGTGCCACAGGATTCTTTGCTGCTTGTGCTTTTGCTGTTTCCCTACTGCATTTCTTCCCATTTTGAAAATGGAAACAGAGACTTGGGGTTCATTTTTGTTTCCAGGCTGAAAAAATTATCACTTTACCATCCAGAATAATTTATTTAAAAAAATAATGTCTGCAAAATATAATTCCCACCCCCAAATATTATCACTAGCTGCTAGATTTTCATGACAATCTTGAAAGACTTCCTACTCAGTTTAGGGCCATATCAACACTAGAAAGCTTACAGTGGCATAGCTGTACGGATGCAGCTGCACTGCTGTAAGATCGCTTGTGTAGCCACTCTAGGCCAACAGGAAAGAGCTCTCCCATGGCCATTGAGATATTTAAACCACCTCCAAAAAGCCATGGTAGCTATGTCAGCAGGAGTGCGTGTCATGCTGATATAACTGCTGTCCACACTGGCACTTCTGTTTGTGTAACTCACGTCACTCGGTGCGTTTTTTTCACACCCCTGATCGACATAAATTATATGGACAAAAGTGCTAGTGTTGACATAGTCTCATTGCCTTCTTCTAATACACTAGGGCAAGGCTGTGAATGCTTTGAGTATCTGGGTTGCAGATGCTCATCACTATGCCTGCTCTGACATTAAAACAAATGGTGAAATCTTGTTTATGAGTCATTAAGTTTCATAAAACATAAATCAACAATAGCCACAATGTCTGTACTTTTGGCCTACCCTCCCTGGCAGTTTCTCTTTTACTTAACTCCATATGCCCACAACTTTAGGCAGCCTAGGTAGTTTTTGGTTGTACCCCTGGTTTTCAGTGTTTAGTATCCTATTTATTTGGCGTGACATCTAGGGGGGCCACACATCCCAAGAAGTCCTGAGCACCTTCCCGTTCACCCTCTCCCCTTTGTTCTACAATCACCCCAAATTTCCTGTCCCCTCCGCCACCATCATCCACCCACCTCTCAAACGCTGGGTGCGCCCGCCCCACGCAGCTGCCAGTGTCACGGCGCCGCGTCCAGATCGCTTGAGCCATCGTGACTGGCGAAGACTCCCTTCCCCAACCACTTGTTCTGGGATTGCGCTGCTGGGCCTGGAGGTGGCTCTTTACAGACGCTCCCTAGCAAAAGATCCACCGGAAGTAACTTACTCCCTCACTGCAGGGTGCGGTTCATTTCCGGTGGGTCGCCGAGGTGGCGCGTTTCCTCGCCTCGACCCTTGGCGCCCCATCGCGCATGCGCTACGGCCCCGTCTCACCAGCAGCAGCGAAGGAGTTTGGAAGTTCAAAATGGCCGCCGCGGTGGAGTCTGTGCTGCGGGAGCCCGAGTAAGAGACAGGGCCCGTTTGGGAAGGCTCCTCTCGGGGGGAAAGTGGGAGAGAGACGCCATGAGGCGCCTTGTGGCGGGAGGTGGCTATAACGGTCGCTAAGACTCATTGGCTGGGGGCAGGGGGAGTCGCGAGGGCCCTGGTTGGGCCTTTGGCGTGAGACCCATCGCGGGCCTGGGCAGTGGGACTGCACGCGGGGTCCGTTTCCCCGGCCCCAGCGAGCACGAGCCAGGCCGCCAGGGGGAGAGGCCGTGCACGCGCTTGGAGTGCGGGGCTCCTCGTGCTGCTCCCTTCCTGCCTCGGGCGCCCGGAGTGGTTGCTAAGGTGCGAGGGGGAGGGTCAGTCCCGATGTGCGTGGGGTTTTTTTCCGCCTAGGCGCCTTTTCCCCCGCCCCTCCCCCCCGCCGCTGTCCCGATGTTTCACAGGCTGCTCACCCTAAGGAGGGGTATTGCGAATCCCCTCCGTCGCTGGAGCTGCTGGGCTCCGGTCTGCTCTCCCCTGGTGAAACTGGGGCCGGCTCCCGCCGCGTGTGGGCATCCAGCAGCTTGGAGGCTGTTCCATACTCACTTGTCTTGTGTTTGGTGCTGTGCGCGTTAGAGTCAGGGCGCAGAGTGTTTTGTGAGAGAGCAAGGGGGTCTCGGACTTCGTTCTTCATTAGAGACTTTTATCTGGAGTTAAAAGTGACTGAACTCCAGGTGGCTGGGACTCTTGTAAGGGACAGGCTGGGCCTCAGCATACATTTGTGGAATCTCCAGAGGCCCTTTGCACAGGTGTCAGCTACCCTGAGATCACAGGCAATCAATTAACCAGACCACCTCCCACCCCCCCCAACTTCTCCCATGGGGACATAGAGCTAATTTACACTGGCAATTTACGTTAGCATAGGGGCATGTTTCAATGGTGTGAAAAATCTGCACCCTCGAGAGATGTGATTATGCCAACCTAACCCCCAGTGTAGACAGCACTAGGTTGATAGAAATCTTTTGTCAGCTTAGCTATTGCTTCGCAGGGAGGTAGTTTTCCTAGTGATTTGCACTAAAATACTATATATAGCAGCATAGCTCAGTTGTGCTGGTGTAGTGATTTAAGGTCTAGGCTACTCTAAAAATTTAGATGGACCCAGCTACGTTGATTAGGGGTGTGTAAAATCCATACCCCTGATTGGTGTAGTTAGACCTAGTCCCCAGTATAGACAGCATGAGGTCAGTGGAAGAATTCTTCTGTTGACCTAGCCATTGTGTCTCAGGGAGATGGATAACCTACGCTGATGGGAGACCCCCTCCCATTGGTATAGGTGATGAAGTGCTAGAGTAGTGTAGCTGCGCTATTTTATGTGTAGACAAGCCTCAAGTATAAATATATAGCCATATATCAGTCATGCCCTCCCAGCCTCTTAAGTCCTGCAGTGGTCACTTACTCTGGTGATTTTACTCGCCATGAGAGGGGTTCATGAGGGCTTCATGGGCCGCAATTTGGGAACTATTGGCTTAATATAAAGGGGAACGGATTCGGTCAAGGCTTTTTAGACCCTGTGTTGGACCTATCTTAAATTGTAATCTGATTTCTGGCTGTAATAGTTCAAAGGGCTTTTTTTACCAGTTGCTTTTCAAAGATATAAAAAACAATATACACTGTTTCTGGGTCACATGAAATTTTAATTTCAAAACATTATAATGATGCAGAAATGTTTTATTGTAATACCTAGTTAGTAACAAAATATGATGTTGACTTTCGTAGGCCCAAGGTTTGTGTATATATTTGCTATCCTTTCTGATAGTAAATTTCCTAAAGTATTCTATATGGGTGTATATATAAAAGGTTAGCTTACTTAAGTATTTAAAACTTTTTCCCCAGTCTGAGAGATTCTAATATTATGAAATTGTTGCAACATCCCTCCCATCAGAACAGCTTTGGGATTTTTTGCCAGAATCTGTAGAATTTAGTTAGCAAGAGTCTGCTGGACAGCTAGTTAGTTAGTTAGTTAGTTGTATCTTCTTTCTCTCCTTGGTCCTATTCCAACAATTTCCAGCTGGTATTGTAAGACAGAAGGCATTTTGAATTAAGTTGTTTTAGTGCAGGAGTTGGCAGCCTTTCAGAAGTGGTGTGCCGAGTCTTCATCAATTCACTTTAATTTAAGGTTTTGTGTGCCAGTAATATATCTTAACATTTTTAGAGGGTCTCTGTCTATAAGTCTATATATTATATAACTAAACTATTGTTTATGAAGTAAACAAGATTTTCAAAATGTTTAAGAAGCATTTAAAATTAAAATGCTGATCTTATGCCACTGGCCCACTCAGCCTGCTGCTGGCCTGGGGTTCCAGTCACCTAGGCCGGCAGTGGGCTGAGCGGGGCCTGTGGCCAGGACTCCGGCTGGCAAGGGGCCTGCAGCCAGAACCCCAGAGTCGCAGTGGGCTGAGTGGGACTGGCGGCCGAGACCCCACTGCCGGTCTGGGGTTCCGTCCTCCGGCTCCTGCCAGCCAGGGTCTCAGCTGCCGGGCCAGCCCCGCTGCTGGTCTGGAGTCTCGGCCCTACCCACATAGAGTAGGTACCTACCATCTTCCTGGTTTTAGTGCATTCTCTTCCTCTCTCTCTGCACTGAGCTGAGGGTGGGAGCGCACTGAGCACAGGGCTGGGGGTGAAGGAGCAAGTTGAGGTGTACGGTCTGGCCAGGAGCTAGAATGAGGGAGGAGGCTCAGGGTTGGGGCAGGAGGTTTGGGTGTGGAGTGCTTACCTGGGCAGCTCCCATTTGGTGTGAGGGGTTCAGGTGGGAATGTAGGGTGTGTGTGCAGGAGCTTCCGTTTGGTGCTCAGGGTGGGGATGTGGGGGATGCAAGAGTCAGGGCATTGGATGTGCGGGGGCTGGGTGTGTGAGGAGGGTGCAGGAGTCAGGGCATGGAGTGTGAGGGAGCTGGGTATGTGTGGGGGGTGCCAGAATCAGGGCTGGGGTCATGAGGGAGGTCAGGGTAGGGGGCTGGGTGTGTGTGAGGGGGGTCAGGGATCAGGGCAGGGGGCTGGAGGGTGTGTGGGGTTCAGGAGTCAGGGCAGGGGGCTAGGGGTGTGGGCTGGAGTCATGGAGATGCTCCCAGCCCCCTGCCCTGAGCAGCTCACGGCAGGGGGCTGGAGGGGATATGCCCTGATTCCACCCTCCTTCCCCAAGGCCCCGTCCCCGCCTCTTCTCTGGCGCAGCAAGCACCCTGCGGCTACGCTTCCAGCTCCACTTCTCCCCCTCCCTCTCCAGGGCCATCAGCTGTTTGGCCGCAGGGAGGGACAGGAGATGGGACAGGAACCCAGCTAGGGGAAGAGGTGGGGGAGGAGGGAGCTTGGCTGCTGGTGGAGGCTGCCCTACAGCAACGGCCGACAGGACCAAGCTCCTGCCCCCTCAGGAGAAAGCAGGGGGCGGAGAAGAGCAGGCTGGGCTGGGCGGGATTTTTAATGGCACATTGCTGCCTGCCAGGGTCCCGGCCGCGGCGGCCTGGGTTCAGCAGTGGGCTGAGTGGGGCTGGTGGCCGGGGTCCTGGCAGGCAGCAGCGTGCCATTGAAAATCGGCTCGCCTGCCATGGGTTGCCGACCCCTGTTTTAGTGCCTGTTGATCTGTACAAAACTTCATAGAAAGTCCATAACACCATGCAAAACACACCATAGGAGCCCAAAATCTGGTAACTGAGAACAGTGCACACAACACTTTAACTAAAATACTTACCCAAATTCTTAAATATTGTTTTATTTGAATTATGAGGGCGGGCTGTCTGTTTGTTTTTGTCTCAGGTTAGAACATTGCCCTCCTATGTAAGAGAGGTGAATTCTGTTCTCTTGCTTCCTTGTGTTTGTCAGGGCCTGAGTGCACTTGAGAAGCAATAGGATCAGGCTGTGCTGAGAAGATATCATGTTCCTCTGAAGCAGTCAGGATAGCAAAACAATGAGCAGGGATGATGGACCCTGAGGTCCCTTCAGCCTTTTAAGACAGGAAAAGATGATGAAGGCAAAGGAGAGCACAAGAGGATTTTGGGGAGCAGGTGCTCAGGTTGGAAGAACACAGGAGTGTTTGGGTGGTGGTGGGGGCATATCTTAATGTGGAAGATCAAGTTGAGGGTTCTCTCTGTGTGGTGTTATTTCTCCTGAGGTTCCAGTTTCCATCCTTTTACATTCTGTGGCTCCTCCCCCCACTATTCTATTTTGTTCTGTTTCATTGGGGACCAAGAGTCCACATGCTTTGGAGATAGAACCTGCCCAACTTTCTGCTAACCTAAATTGTGTACTGGAGTCCTAGTCTTTCTCTGTATCAGACTGAGAAACAGCGAGCGGATAAGGGTTCAAAATCCTAAATTTAAAAGGTTGATAAATGGTACAAATGTCAATCCATATAAGGTTCCTGGGGGAGAGTGGAGATAGACACCGATAGAAAAGTTCTGTGTTGGGAGTAGAACTTACTGGAACAGGGGTGTGCAAACTATGGCTTGTGGCCGGATTCAACCCCTCAGGGCTTTGGATCCAGCCTGCAGGATTGCTATCCCTGTGACACTGCGGGCCTCGTGTCGCTCCTGGAAGCAGCCGGCACCACTTACCTGCAGTCCCTGCGGGAGGAGGGAACAGAGGGCTCCGCACACTACCCTTGCCTGTGGGTACCTCCCCCAGAGCTCCCATTGGCCGCGGTTCCCTTTTCCCAGCCAGTGGGAGCTTCGGGTGAGGAACCCACAGGTGAGGGCAGTGCATGGAGCCCTCTGCCCTCCCCACCCAACCCCAGAGGCTGCAGGGACATGGTACTGGCCGCTGCCGGGAGCAGCACAGGCCCGGGCAGGCAGGGAACCTGCCTTAGCAGCGCAGCACTGCTGCCACCCTGGAGCCACTCCAAAGCCCGCACCCCGACCCCCTCCTGCACTCCTGTTCTGAGTCCCCTGCTGCACTCTGCACCCCCCCCAACTTCAACTCCCTCCTGCACCCCCTCCTGAACCCCAACCCCTTGCCCTGAGCCCCTTTCTGTATACCACACTCCCTCCCACACCCCAACCCCCTTCCCCAGCTCTACATTTGTAGCCCTGCATGCAATTTCCCCACCCAGATGCAGCCCTCAGGCCAAAAAGTTTGCCCACCCCTGTACTTGAACATATATTTGTAGCTAAAATTTGTAAGGCCGGCAAAATGTATGTCACTCAGGGATGTGAATATTCCACCCCTTTGAGTGACATAAGTTACGCCAATATAAACACTCAGGTGCACAGCCTTATGTTGATGGGAGAGCTTCTCCCAACAATATAGCTTATGCCACTCGCAGAGGTGGGGTTTTTTTATGCCAATGGGAGGGCTCTCTCCCGTAGGCATAGAACATCTTCACCCGACATGCAGCAACTGTACCGGTACACCTGTGCCACTGCAGCACTATACCTATAGAGATGACCTTAAATTCTTGTGTGTTAGAATGAATGGAAAATACAACCCCACTGGATATACTTGAGCCTGTTAGTTGGGTGGTTTTTGCTAAGTGGTTAATGCCGACCTTTAATTCTCATTTGTGGCTTCCTGGTGATCACTGTTGAGATGAATGTAGTGGTTGAGACTTCTCAGAGTTTAATTCCCTGCCTATTGAAATTAATGGAAGGGCTTCCATTGATTTTAATAGTCTCTGAATTAGGCACTAACAGCTATTGTTTCAGGCTTTGTCTATACTGTGCACCTTACAATGGCGTGGCTGTGCCACTGCAGCCACACCATTGTAAGGTGTGCTGGCTAGCCACTCATTGTAACTGGGAGCGCTCTCCTGGAAACAAAATAAAACCACCTCAAATGAGAGGTAGTAGCTTCGTTGCCAGGAGAGAGTCTTTGCCGGATAAGCGCGGTCCACACCAGTGCTTTTCGCCATTAAAACTGTTGTTGTTCAGAAGTGTGTTTCTTTTCGCACCCTGTGTGGCAAAAGTTTTGATGACAAGAGTGCAGTGTGAACATAGCCTTTGTCTGCGGATTTGGACAGAAGCTACATAGGGGTTAAATATTGCTTTATTTCAGTGAAACATATCTATATTAGGGTTTGCTCTGGTGTAACTACCATATATACTTGTTCATAAGCCAAATATTTTTGGTAAAAAAGTGATGCATCAAAGAGCAGGGGTCAGCTTATAAACAGGTCTGCATCAAAATTTGGTGATTTTAAACTCTGTGGCAGAGATCGGCAACCTTTGGCACACGGCTCGCCAGGGTAACCACCCTGGCTGGCTGGGCTGGTTTGTTTACCTGCTGCGTCCCCAGGTTTGGACGATTGCAGCTTCCACTGGCCGCGATCCCCCACTCCAGGACGATGGGGGCTTTGGGAAGTGATGCGGGCCGAGGGATGTGCTGGCCACCGTTTCCTGCTGCCCCCATTGGCCTGGAGCCGTGAACCATGCCCAGCTGGAGCCACAATTGGCCAAACTTGCAGACGCAGCAGGTAAACAAACCGTCCCGGCCCACCAGATCCCTACTCTATGAAATCATTGAATTGAATATCTAATGCATCATCGTTATGTTTACCTGGAGCATCTGTAGGTGTCACTTCCCGCAGCTCCCATTGGCTGGGAATGGCGACCCGCAGCCACAGGGAGCTGAGGGGCTCATGTCTGCAGATGCTCCAGGTAAACAAACGTCCTGACCCGTCAGCGGCTTACCCTGATGGGCTGGGAGCCAAAGTTTTCCAACCCCTGAAATATAGGGTTGGCTTATGAAAGGGTCATACATTTTTTCTACTTTTACTTATCCAGCTTGGAGGGGTTGGTTTATAAACAAACGGTCTAATGAACGAGTCCCTACAGTAATTAATGAAATTACAAAAAAAAAAAAACCAGAAGTCCTTGTGGTACTTTAGAGACTAACAGATTTATTGCTGCAGAACTGAAATTAATTTGCAAACCAGATACCATCAGATTAGGCTCGAATAAAGACTGGGAGTGGTTGGGTCATTACGAAACCTAAACTTAATTTCCCCAATGCTAATACTACTGTTACTCACACCTTCTTGTCAACTGTCTGTAATGGAACACTCTTACCACTTCAGAAGTTATTTTTCCTCCCTTGATATCTTGCTGTTAATTGATTTATCTCGTTAGACTGACCTAACACTTGGTAAAGCACCCCTCATCCTTTCATGTATGTATACCTGCTACTGTATTTTTTACTTCATACATTTGATGAAGTGGATTCTAGCCCATGAAAGCTTATGCCCAAATAAATTTGTTAGTTTTTAAGGTGCAACCAGGGCTCCTCGTTTTTTTTTTTTACTGATACAGACTAACATGGCTACCACAGAAACCTGTCACAATGAAATTACAGTAGTGCATTTGTGAAAACTTTTCTGATATAGACAGATCTCTGGTAGTCAGAAGGGCTAGAAAATTATAAACAAAAACTTAATTTTGTAGAGAGCATTTTGTGCATACCAGAAATTATAGAGGAAGATCTACTTGCATAGAAATTTGCATGCATGGAAAGATTAAAAGAATAAACTATTTATAGTTTGAGTAATCAGTGATGGAGGAGGGAGAAAAGGACAGGTAATGTAACAACTTTGACAAATATATAAAGTAAATACACATCAAGGAGTGGGGAGAAATGTTTAAGGTAGTACAGAGAACTGCAGCAAAGAGTAATAGGATGAAAATAAACAAACTCTTAACATGAATATCAGGAAAATCTTTCTCATGGTGAAATCTGTTAGTCTGGAATAATCTTCCAAAGGGATTAGTGGAAAGTTCATTGTTCATTTAAAAAAGAACTGGAAAAGAAGTTTCTGAAGTACCCGCTCTCTCTCCATGAGAGATATCAATACTTACATCATACTCATCTGCAGATTTTTTTAAACTTTATTTTATAAAAGTTTCTAGCCTTTGAGTCCGAATGTGAACTATGTGAAATAAAAGATCAGTCTTCCGAATTGGGAATACTTGGCTGAGTCAGTTTACATGCTCTTATATACAAAGAAATGCTTCTGATAATTTAATACAAGCAGCAGTCAATTTTATGGCAGACTTATAAATCAGGAGTGCATAAAGGAAAATAGCAGTCAGATCCTTATTTACAGTAGAGTGAAGAAGAAAACTGATATACTTTCCTTTCTGACCCAGTTCTTGCATTACTTTTGTATGCAAAGTAATGAAAGCTTATAACTAGGCTTGTCAAACGATTAAAAAAATTAATCATGATTAATCGCAGTTTTAATTGCACTGTTAAGCAATAATAGACTACCATTTATTTAAATATTTTTGAATGTTTTCTGCATTTTCAATTATTAAATTCTGTTACAACAGAGAATACAAAATGTACAGTACTCACTTTATATTTTTATTACAAATATTTGCACTGATAAATATAAACTAAATAAATAGTATTTCTCAGTTCTCATACAAGTACTGTTGTGCAATCTCTTTATCATGAAAGTGCAATTTACAAATGTAGAATTTTTTTTTACATAACTGCACTCAAATAAAACAATGTAAAATTTGAGCCTGTAAGTCCACTCAGTCCTACTACTTAATCACTAAGAATATGGGCTTGTCTACATCAGAAAGTTGCAGCGCTGGTGAGGGAGTTACAGCGCTGCAACTTAGGAGGTGTACACATCTGCAGGGCACCACCAGCGCTGCAACTCCCTGTTTGCAGCGCTGGCCGTACTCCCGTTTTGTCTCGGGTGTAGAGGATCCAGCGCTGGTGATCCAGCGCTGGTAATCAAGTATAGTCACTTACCAGCGCTTTTCTTGACCTCCGTGGAATAAGCAGGTATCCCAGCATACCTGAGGAAGCCTCTGGTAATCAAGCTGGTCTCCTTCCCCGGCTTGGTCTCGCGTTCCCCGAACCCCGAGCAAGCAGGTCTCCTTCCCTGAGGTTTGCTGGGTGGTTCCGGGAAGGCGAGAGCAAACCGGGGAAGGAGACCAGCTTCGCCGCGGTTTGCTCTCGCGTTCCGCGAACCACCCTGCAAAGCGCAGGGAAGGAGACCTGCTTGCTCGGGGGTTCGGCGAACGCGAGAGCAAACCGGGGAAGGAGACCAGCTTCGCCGCGGTTTGCTCTCGCGTTCCGCGAACCACCCTGCAAACCGCAGGGAAGGAGACCTGCTTGTTCGGGGAACGCGAGAGCAAACCGCGGCGAAGCTGGTCTCCTTCCCCGGTTTGCTCTCGCGTTCGCCGAACCCCCGAGCAAGCAGGTCTCCTTCCCTGCGGTTTGCAGGGTGGTTCGCGGAACGCGAGAGCAAACCGGGGAAGGAGACCAGCTTCGCCGCGGTTTGCTCTCGCGTTCCCCGAACAAGCAGGTCTCCTTCCCTGCGGTTTGCAGGGTGGTTCGCGGAACGCGAGAGCAAACCACGGCGAAGCTGGTCTCCTTCCCCGGTTTGCTCTCGCCTTCCCCAAAACCCCTTGAAGCCGCCCAACAGCGCTGCAGTGTGGCCACATCTAACACCACTTGCAGCGCTGGTTGCTGTAAGTGTGGCCACTCTGCAGCGCTGGCCCTATACAGCTGTACTAATACAGCTGTAACAACCAGCGCTGCAAAATTTTAGATGTAGACATGGCCTAAGAGTG
Source organism: Gopherus flavomarginatus (assembly GCF_025201925.1). Taxonomy (NCBI): domain Eukaryota; kingdom Metazoa; phylum Chordata; order Testudines; family Testudinidae; genus Gopherus; species Gopherus flavomarginatus. Next base: position 178,317,074 of record NC_066618.1, read on the forward strand.
TTTACATTTATGGGAGATAATGCTGCCCACTTCTTAGTTGCAGTATCACCTGAAAGTGAGAACAGGCGTTCCCTTGGCACTGTTGTAGCTGATGTTGCAAGGTGTTTATGTGCCAGATATGCTAAACATTCATATGCCCCTTCATGCTTTCACCGCCAATCCAGAGAACATGCGTCTGTGCTGATAATGGGTTCTGCTTGATAACGATCCAAAGCAGAGTGCACTGATGCACGTTCATTTTCATCATCTGAGTTTAGATGCCACCAACAGAAGGTTGATTTTCTTTTTTGGTGGTTTGGGTTCTGTAGTTTCTGCATGGAGGTGTTGCTGTTTTAAGACTTCTGACAGCCTTCCACACCTTATCCTATCAGATTTTGTAAGGAACTTCAGATTCTTAAACCTTGGGTCAAGTGCAAGCAAGAATCAGCCTCAGTGATCTAGCTATCTTTAGAATCTCACCCTTGGTACCTTTGCATTTTGTCAAATCTGCAATTAACGTGTTCTTAAACAACGTATTCTGGGTCATCATCTGAGACTGCCATAACACAAAATATATGGCAGAATGCGGTAGAATCACAGAGCTGGAGACATACAGTTCTCCCCCAAGGAGTTCAGTCACAAATGTAATTAATGCATTATATTTTTAACAAGTGTCTTCAGCATGGAAGTATGTCCTCTGGAATGGTGGCTGAAGCATGAAAGGGCATATGAATGTTGAGCATCGTCGGCGATCCCTCAAGGTCGAGGATGATCTCTTTCACAGGTTTTATTTTTCATGGGTCCTTTGGTGACTGTGAAGTCCAATTCTTGAGACACAGTGTTGTTAGCAGATACTGCAGGTGGTTTTGGAAGACAGAGTTGGGCCACCATTGCTGCGTGACAGCCGTCTTTCCTTTTCTGGCTTTTTTCTGTGACCAAGGCAAGGCAATTTTCCTCAAAAGTGAATGTTCCCTCTCTGACAAGTCTTTGCCAGTTATCCCTATCCTGGGCTGCTGTCTCCCAGTGTGTGGTGTCAATGCCACACCTCTTGATGTTATCTTGAGGGTGTCTTTTAAGTGTTTCCTTTGGCCTCCCCTTTTCTTTCTCCTTCGGGCATGGCTACACTTGCGAGTTAGAGCACATTAAAGCAGCCCAGTGTTCACACTGGCAAGGCACGTAGAGCGCCTGGACGCCACGGCTGGCGGGCCCCTGGTAATTCACCTCCTCAAGAAGCGTAACGCTTGCTGCTCCCCACCTGGAGCACCATGGTGCCAGTGTGGAAGCCCTGGTCTGTTAATGCACTCTGATCGGCCTCCAGAGTGTCCCACAATGCCTGTTCTAGCCACTCTGGTCATCAGTTTGAACTCTGCTGCCCTGCCTTCAGGTGACCAACCGTCAGACCTGCCCTTTAAATTCTCTGGGAAATATGAAAATCCCGTTCCTGTTTGCTCATCCAGGCATGGAGTGCTCTCAGTGAATCTTTCCAGGTGACCATGCGTCAGGCGATCCCCAGTATGGAGCAGTTGCGAGGTGCTGGACTTATCAGTGTTTGGGGGGAGGAAGCTATCCAGTCCCAGCTGGGCTCCAGCCATAGGAAGATACCTTTGGGCAGATATCAAGAGACATGATGGAAAGGGGCCATGACAGGGACGCACTGCAGTGCAAGGTTAAAGTAAAGGAGCTGTGGAATGCCTAGCGCAAAGCTTGCGAGACGAACCACCACTCCGGTGTTGCCCCCGTGACCTGCTGTTTCTACAAAGAGCTGGGCACAATACTTGGGGGCGACCCCACCTCCTCTCTGAGTACCACCATGGACACTTCTGAGCGCAGTTCAACAAGGCAGGAGGAGGAGGAGGAGCAAAGCAGGAGTAAGTGTGCTGAGGAGGAGGAAGACACCCTGGAATTCCTAGATGCATGCAGCCAGGAGCTGTTCTCAAGCCAGGAGGAAGGTAGCCAGTCGCAGCGTCCGGTACTTAGGGAAGGACCAACACCAGAGTAGGTTCCCGATAAGCACCTTTTATTTTGGGAAGGAAGTTATTTGGTGTGGACTCTTGAGGTGAGGAGGGTTAGGGCTGCATGCATGCCTAGATGCAGACTAGGGCGTTGATGTGCTCTCTCACATCACGGTAATCGGCCTCAGTGATCTCTGCAAAGGTCTCAGTTGGAACTTGGGCAGTGTGCTTGCGCTGGTTTCTTGGGAGAGCCACTGTGGTCCTTGTCCCAGTCAGGCTAACGTGTCCACACCACTGTACCGTGAGGGGCTAGGGGACCATTGCTGCACACAGGCAAGCTGCATATGGGCCAGAGTAGAAGCCACATTGTAGTAGAAGACCCTCCCTTGCTTCCCGGTGCACCCTCAGCAGCAAGATATCTTCCAGGACGAACTCCTATGGAAAATGTGTGGCCAGTGTTGAGTATAGGGGACCCCTGCAGCTGTTTGCTCTCCCCAAGGCACAGAAACTCAGAAGATGGTACAGCCATGAAATAATCAGTCCCCCTTGACCCTGTGCTTACTCAACATTTTGGGGCTCCCATGGGTTATGTGCGCTCACTTTGGGACGGGCGAATTATGCTATTGTGTAGACTGTGATTGCCCTCCTTAAGTCCAGGGGAATCATTGCTCTGTCTGGTGTGAACAATGCTACCTCTGTTAAGTGTTGCATTTTGCCTTTACAAAAGTAACCTTGAGATCTCAGCTGTCCATGTTATCACGGGCCAAGAAACTACAAAGAATCCAGAAGAGGCTATGTAGAAGCAGAGAAGACATGCTGCATGAAGTAATGCAGCAGTCACTTAACGAGAATCTAAAAGTGCAGGAGTGGAGGGAGAGTGAAAGGAGGATCCTCCAGCAGAATGCAGATCAATAGCAGCAAAGCATGGATGGGCTGATAAGCATCATGGAGCGCCAAACAGACTCGATCCTGGCGCTCATAGCCATGCAGGCGACGCATTACCACGCCGTACCCCTCCCCACAGTCCTTGTTCCAAAACTTTTTCCCTTGTGCCCCCATGTCACCTCCAACCCACTTTCCCCAACATCTGGGTTCTTATCACCACCAGCTGCCTCCAACACCTGTACCTTTACCACCCAGCCCTGAAAGCTACGACTCTTACGCACTGCACTAAACCCCCATCTCCATGCATTTTAGCCAGCCTAAAGTGCCGCACTCATTGCACAGCACTCCAGACAGGAAGGCCGAGTATGATAACAGGACATACGCAAAACTGCGATTGTACCGTTCCCCACCCCAACCCCTTGCCCTTTCTGTTTCCCAAGTAGTTGTTTCCTTTCAGTAAATGAATTTTCTATTCAATAAATGGATTTTTTGGCTTTGAAAACATTCTTTATTATTGCATAAAGTAAAAGATGCCTTAGCCCAGGAAAGCAACAGGCACTGCAAGTCAGCTTAGCAAACACAGATTCCTACTAACATTGGTGCAGGGCACCAGACATTACTGGTGGCTTTCAGCTTCAAATTACTCACTCAAGGCATCCCTAATCTTTGCAGCCCTGCGCTGGGCCCTTCTAATAGCCCTGCTCTCTGGCTGTTCAAATTCAGCCTCCAGGTGTTGAACCTCTGAGGTCCATACCCGAGTGAAGCATTCACCCTTCCCTTCACAAATTTTATGGAGGATATAACCGCGGTGATGCTGTCATTGGCCAGGTCCAGCTTCCCATACAGACAGCGCCAGCGGCCCTTTAAATAGCCAAAAGCACACTCCACAGTCATTCTGCATGAGCTCAGCCTGTTGTTGAACTGCTCCTTGCTGCTGTCAAGGCTCCCTGTATAGGGTTTCATGAGCCACAGCATTAAAGGGTAAGCGAGGTCTCCAAGGATCATAGTGGGCGTTTTGACTTCACCCATGGTGATCTTCTGGTCTGGAAAAAAGTGAGTTGGGATTACCGCCACTTTATAAACAGCCCTTGATTTCTTCTCTGAATGTTTAGCATATCTGGCATGTAAATAGCTTATAACGGTGACTGCAAAAGTGCCATGCGAATGCCTGTTCTCACTTTCAGGTGACATTGTAAATAAGAAGTGGGCTGCATTATTTCCTGTAAATGTAAACCAACTTGTTTGTCTTAGCGATTGACTGAACAAGTAGGACTGAGTGGACTTGTAGGCCCTAAAGCAGTGTGTCTCAAATGCGACCACTAGTTGGTTTTCCTGTGTTTATGACAGCCTCTTGCGCAGAGATTAATGGGAGAGGGGGCAAAGCAATGGCTCCTCCCTGCGGTGCCTAGGGGCTCCAGGGGCAGGCTTCAACAACCATCCCCTGGTTCAGCTGGAGACTCCAGCGGTAGACTTCACCCCCACGCCCACCTCTAGCCATGGGGGCAGCCCAGGGGATGCTGCGGGTGCTCGGGGGGGGCACGGCCCGAGGGGGGCACACAGCCTGAGTGGGCAGGAGCTGGAGATTCCACACCTCCCTGGAAACGGATACATCCCATTCCCTCAGCTCCTAGGCGGAGGTATGGCCAGGCAACCCTGCATGCTGCCTCAGCCCCAAGCACCAGCTCAGCAGTTGTCATTGGCTGTGAACCGCGGCCAATGGTAGCTGTGGGGGCGGAGGCAGTGTGCAGAGCTGCCTGGCCATGCCTCTGAGCTAGGAGCTGAGGGAGGGGGATGTTGCTGTTTCCAGGGAGCCCCCAAGGTAAGCACTGCCTTGAGCCCTCACATCCCCCTGTACCCGAGCCCTAAGCCCCCTTCCACACCCAAACTGCTGCTGCTGCTGGGGGAGGTGGGTGCAGTGGCCCGAGATTGCCCCAGCAGCAGCTCGCATGCCTGGCCCAGAGGCTGCCTGAGATGCTCAGGCGGGACCCGGGCCAGGCGTACCGGCCGCTGCAAAAGTCACTGAGTTCATGGAATCCGTGACCTCCATCACAAACTCACAGCCTTAAACATACCATATAGTTCTTGCTTCCTCTCTGAATCTCTTGAACAGCAGTGTCTGATTTGGATTGCTGCTTCTTCTCTTCAAATTCCAACTTGCCACTGGGAATTAAAGTTGTAAACTAGTTTTTTTATTTTATTTTTTTCTTTTTGGTATCTATTGAGGCAGATGCAGTGTAAAATTTGTTTCTCCTGTTATGACCAGTTCCTCCACTTCCTCCAACATAATTTGCTGCTGTCACAAATTATAATAAGCATGTGGAAGAAGCTGATAAGATATAGAGAGGTGCTCATTTACATACAAATACTTTGATAATCGGTGGTAACGGGAAAGAATATATAGAGATAATATGTGATTGAGGTGTGGATATAGTCAGATGTTGACATACATAAGTAGCATGTTTTTAACTCCACTGATATGCTCACTTGTAGCTATATTGGCTGTTTAGTTCTCAAA